>NW_027466470.1:6530000-7227500 GCF_050575085.1 Anarhichas minor | reverse complement strand
AAAAGAAATGATCTACCACCACTGTTTGATCAGGTCTGGTGCATGCGTGAGGATAACAGTGAGCCCCTATAGCAGGGCTTTCTCTGAGTAGGGGGCCTGCGAGGGGTCTGATGAAGGTGCTATGCTCGGGCCAGAGGGGGCGCTGTAGTTTGGCGTCTGCGTCAGGCCCGGCCCGATGGCTGGGTTCTGATAGGACTGTAAGTCTGCTGGGGCCATGCTGCCTGGAGCTGCGGTGTAGACTGGAGGCTGGCCCATGTACATATGAACGTCACTACGAAAAAGAATGAAGCAACATTAATAACACCACAAACAGCAAGGTGGAAAGGTAGAATTCATACTTTGGCTCTTGCTGTTTTTAATGCACTCTGGCACATAATTGACATTAAAAAGGACAATATCCACCAACCAGTCATGTTACAGTTTACTGTACATCCATGGGTGTCCAAAATGTCACGCCTTCATCATTCTAACTTGTTAGACGCTTGTGTGAAATGATCATATTTAGTATATCAATTCTTGGATTATGGACAAAAATGTATTTTTGTGAGATCGCAGTGACCTTTGACCACCAAATTCGAGTCAGTTCAACATTGACGAGTGAACGTTTGTGCCAAATTTGAATGAATTAGGAAGGAAAGGCCGTCTCTTATATACGCCTGGTTTTACTACTTGAGAATTCACAGTAAAAATAAACAATCCACTCTAGATGAGAGGTATTATGTTGCTGTTTTAAATAGGCTTTTTTTCTTCCTTGATGAATGGTACATTAAAGAGAGAGAAAGCAAATAATGGAAACGATTAACACTATTGCACTCTTTACTCTGGTGAAATTGGGATGACGTGCAGCAAAGTTTGTTATTTGCGACAAACTTGCAATGTGCGTAGTGAACCAGAAGAAGAAGCCACTGGTGTTTGTGAAACTCACCTGGGAGCTGGCTGACCAGGTATGGGGGTTCCAGCTGGAAGCTGCTCCATGGGGACGGTGTAACCCTGCACCGCGGCATACGGACCTGATGCAGGCTGACCAGGGTAGACCTGAGCTCACAATCATGAATAGTGAGTGTTAGAGACGGAGGAAAGTCTACGATCGAAAAGTCTTGCTCGCGCTTACAACCCCATTGGGATGGTAGACAGTTTAGACTTTTATGCCTTTAAATATTTCCGATGTGTAAGTGACTGTACCTGTTGTGCTGCGTTGGCAGGTTGCTGCATGTAGTACTGTTGGCTCTGTAGCTTGGCGTACATGGCGTAAACTGGATCGTCATTCATTATCTTGGCATACAAAGACAGAGCTTCCATCACCTTCACATTCAGCTCCGACAGCTCCGAGTGCTTCCTGATGATACAAACCAGAAGATTACATTTAGATTTTCTTAACTTTATATTTGCAGATGGCTTGAATTATGTAGCTTTAAAATACTTAAAACATTCTGCGGGCAAAACTTGTCACGTCAGCACAATGTACCGGTCTATATCCTCCAACTTCTGGTCAATGAGGGGCCCCATTTGATTGCAGGCACCTGATGTAAATACAAGAAATAGTTATCGATTATATCTGTAGTCAACAATAATAATCCACGTTTTCAAGATAAAATATCGGATTAGCTTCTACATACTGACATTAACTTTTATCTCACTTACAGTCACTTCATACAGCATCAACCCGGAGTTCTGTTTACCTTCCAACTGTAGCAACTCAACGCTGTCCGACTGGTTGTCTGTGGGATCTGCACTCTGGATCATCTGCAGCAGCTGGTCCATTTTGTCCTGAAGGATTTCAATAATCATGTGATGACACTTTCCAGATACTTGTGATCTTCTAGATACATACTCGATAGATACATCGAGATCTCAACGAGGCAGAAAAAGCATCGTGAACACGAGGGAACTTACTTCGTCTATATATACAGGCTCTTGTTCGGGCTCTATGGTCTCCACCTGGATGTCCTCACTGAACTGTACAGTCTTCTTCTCCGTCTTCACTGTAGATTTCCAAGTAACAGCGAATGCGGCAGCAGCAAAACAACATAACAGTATAAATCAGTTCCACAGATTTAGGAGGTCAGGGTGTGCTGACGGTCAGATACTGGCGCAAAAGACTGGTTCAAAAGTTACAATCTGACACGAGCTGTTGACAAAATGTTTTGACGTTCATATTTGTATGTTGGAACACACAACCCAATGACGCTCATGAGATGTCCTCATCACGTTTGAGTATTGGAGGTGTTTTTACATGAATGGAGGAAGGAAAGCAAAGATAGCAGAACGCACACGTGCAGTATGAGTGTTCTGTGGGGTTTTGAAAATTCATATGTTAATACAAAATAACAACACAACAGACCTACATTTAAACTGTTGACACTTGTGTGTACCTCCAAGTACGGGAATTCCTTTCAAAATATTTTAAAACAGCGATGAGTTTTAGAACTAAAATAAGGAGCTCAATTGTCCTGTGGAACAACCATCTGACAGGACACGACATTAACAACAGTATAAATAAAATAAATAAACTATATATCCTCTGAAGTTAAGTTTACAGTGGTGGAATAGTTTTGTGGACACACACACACACACACACACACACACACACACACACACACACACACACACACACACACACACACACACACACACACACACACACACACACACACACACACACACACACACACACACACACACACACACACACACACACACACACTAGAATCCATTCAGGCAGCAGTGAAGGAGATGTTACACGCATGGTGTATTAAAAGGAGCATGAGGAACACTATGAGACTTAGATGTAGCATATGAATGTCTTACAAAGGAAAAAAATATTCTATATAAATACAGCAGACACTGACTTGTTAAAAGCAGTATACAAAATGGAAAGAGTTGTTTAAAGAAGAGCAAATGTGTCCAAAATGCTATCAGAGAATTTCTCCTATGCCTTCCCAGAAGTACGGGCATTGTTGCAGTTCACGGCATATGATAAGCCACTGATCACTTTCTGTTGTTCTGTCTTGTTGTTCTTTGCATTGTTTGACCAGCTGTGTGCAAATGATGAAGCATTTCCCACTCTAGGATCAATAAAGCAATATTGCTAATGGACTGAATGGCCTATCAAAGAACTAAAGATGAAATGTACTCACTCATCTCAGGCTCTGCAGTGAGGTCAGCTGTGACAAAGTTAGAGGGGAACAACCCCACCCCCTGGTATGTTTCCCCTTTCCACCAGTTGGGGTCACTGAAATTTAAAAAAAAGCCCACAGAAATGATCAAACAACAGATTTAAACGGTTGTCTTCTCAGTGCTGCATTAAGATCTCATTGGCTTAGTTTGCGGCTTCAAGATTCTTTTCAACATCAGGATATTTTCACACAGCTCAGAATATCACCTCGAGCTCAATCCGCTCAAGTCATGTGACAAATCCTTGCGTGCCGTTTTTTTCCCTACTTACAATTTGTGTGTGTAAAAATTCACCTATCGTCCAGGATGGTGATGATTTCCCCCGACTTGAAGGTGAGCTCGTTGTCCTCAGCGGCCTCAAAGTCGTAGATGGCGCGGACTTTCCTGCCGTCGGACTTGTGCGAGGAGAGCAGGCCGGAGGTGTTCGGGTAAAGGCCCGACAGGGAGGTCTGCGGCTGCTGACGTTGCTCCTTCAGAGACAGCTCGATAGCTGCACACAAAAGAGACGCACACATTTCTCCATTGGCGTCCGAGCATTGAAGAACTTTTTCTCCCAGTGTCCAGAACTAGGCTGAAAACCCTAAAGAAGCATTTCAGTGTCCTCACCTTTGGCCAAATCGTCTTCTTCTTTCTTGTTTGTCGAGGTGGAGGGATCCTTTGCCACTAAAGCAGGGCTTGCTTTTGCTTGCTCTGCAGCCTGTGAAAAGAAAAATGATAATCACATGCACAACTAGAAGAATAAAAAGACAAGTGTGGGTCTCAATGTTTAAGCAAAACAACCTAAAATTATCCAATTATATAAATCCCTTTTTTTGTTAGATCCTTTTCTGGCATTTTGCCTGTATTAGGCAATGAAATATGGGAAGCAAGAGAGGAGTACGACATGCAACACAAAGACGGAATTGAAAGGGTGTTGCAGTTGTATGGTCTGGATCTGACTCACCACTAGTCCACCATAAATAAAGCAATCTAAAAATGTACCTTTCACATAGAGTATGCTAAAATTCCACTCGACACACCTACCTGGGACCCAACAGCTGGGAAAGTAACACCCTGCTCGCGTAGATTCTTGATCATTGCTGAGATCAGACTGAGTTGGGGATCGTTGCGGAAGTCCTCTGCCCACTCCACCATCAAGGCTTTCAGCTTCTCACACACCTTGGGGTGGCCCTGGGAGAAATCAAACAAAAGGCACATCATAAGAACAAGGGACATGGATGCAGCATGATCTAATTTCAAGTAATCAAACATAATTAATGTGGACAACACACTGAAATCAAAAGTTACATCACAAACCTTGTTTAGGACGTTACTGACTTCACTGGCAAACTCTCTGGAGCACACCTCTAAGTGGAATATCTTCCCACAGTTTGAGACACAAGCACCAAGGAGCTGTGAGGACATTGGTGCAAACAGTTCACCAGACTCATTATTCAATCAAAGGCAACATTTGACAAACATGTAGCACTTATTAGGATATAACTTATCACAGAGGAAAGGCGGTTACTCCACCAGCTCACATCTCAGTGAAACGTTAATTATAGATCAGCAGAAGACTACATGATGCCCCCAAGAACCAAACAATTACTGTACACTTATACCAAACATTGGTTGTTAACAATCTGCTTACAGTCAATGCCTGCATGGCCACGTGAGGATCCTTATGGTTCACTCTTCTCATTATAGAGCGGAGACATTCTTTAGGCCTGCAACACAAGTGTAGAAATTAAAAGGTTGTGGAGATTAACTGCTTGGTAAGGACCAAAAAAACAATCCAGCTATGTTGACTAGATACGTCACTATATATGTTTTTGATAGACATGAAGGTATCAATATTTATCTTCAATTTCTCCATGTGCACCTGGACCCTGAGCTCTATCTCCAACCCTGTGTGTTTTACGACTGAAAAACCTTAAAGGAAACTTAATGCAGTGTCTGATAAATGTGTTTGTGTGTGTCAGGTTTATATAGAAGACAGTTAACTTACCCAGTGCGTGACTGCCCTATCTTATCACAAATATCCAGAATGAGGCCCCAGTCCTCTGCTGTGTTCATCTCACTGGTTGCCTTCTCTGCAGGAAAGAAGCAAAACAACCAGCATAAGCGAGAGGAGAGGTGACGATCCTCCTAGGATCAGAAATAATAAAGCTTTTTGAAACAAAAATTGTAGTTGCAAGCTGTGTGTGTGTGTGTGTGTGTGTGTGTGTGTGTGTGTGTGTGTGTGTGTGTGTGAGAGAGAGAGATCCTTTCCTTTTTTGTTAATCATACAAATGAGCATAAACAGACAAAATAACAGACGGCCCTAACAATACAACAGCTCTGCAGTAAATACCAATCTGAAGCTCATGTTTAGTTTTTGTGATGAAACTATCGGTCGTATCGATTTCAAGTTTATTTGAGATTGTAGCTTGTGCTTTTAGGAATATACTGTATGCCATTCAGTGGTGGTGAGCGTTCCTCTTCTCTACTGCACTCCTCCGGTCTTTGGCATAAGTCATCATCATTTTTTGGGACTTCTACTCGTACCTCGTTTCCATAGAAATTCACTAATATAAGTGGTGAAAGTAAGACCTCATATAAATTTGACACATATCATTATCCAGCCATACATCCTATTTGCCCAGCAGCTTTTTAATCATGAAGTACATTTATGCTAAACACTGAAAAAATGCACTGGCAAACAGAAAACGTGGTCACAAGCAGGGGTGGGCGAGATGATATTATATACCATGTGAAGATAGTCAGTTGCTATACCATTTATACTGTTGTTGCTATTCCATTAGATATTTATATACGTCTAACATCAATGTGATGAAGTCAATTGATTTTTACGGTATTTAATTGGCTGAATAACAATAATAATCCTGTTGCATCACAACCCAGTGCAGAAATCTGGGTGTTATCTTTGATAACAAACTGAAACTTCTTTTGTTATCTGCTAAGAATCTAGTAACGGTCATGATCCATGTTTTCATTACATCCTCTAAGACTACTGTAACCAGCTGTATTCCTGTCGGACTTGAATCAATCTCTCCAAACTTGAAACTTGAACACAGCAGCCAGACTACTCACAAGTTATTATTATTGTTATATATACACTGCAATATTGGATAACAAATACCATAATAGGATGCTTTTATTTACATCCTCAACTCCTGCTTGCAAGTAGACGATCACCAACACAGAGATATTAACAGCTTATTAATTATACACAAACAGAACAAAGAGCCTGAAAATAACCAGTCAAGCTGAAATAACACGAGAGAGTCCAAACACACCCAGCTTTACTAAATTAGCATGCACTGCTAGTTTTGAGGGCCATAGTTTAGTACATAGACGGTTTTATATGGAACTGCATAATTAGTTGGGCGTGTGTGTACTTCTTCCAGCCCTTGCACACTGTAAAGTGATGTGCTAATGACGTGTTGAAGAGATGTTAGAGTCATCATATTGGGTCGCTAACATACGATGGGATACAGTGAGATGATGAGGAGGCAGATGGCTAGACAACATCTCTGTCCCATGTCTATTAACAATTAACCTGACCAAAGAAAATATCATGTTTACAAATAATGTAACTTAAAACACACAAACACATATTGCAAGTAAAATTAACTCTTCAAATAAACTCTGTGAACGTTACTAAAATGTAAGTTGCTGCAAGCTAACAGCTAAATCTCCACATATAATATAAGGGTGCAAGCTAGTTAGCCTTAACTGCTCATTTGGCTAACAGAGCGAATCACAACAAACAAAACAGACATTAATAAACGTGGACTACAGCATGTCAGTGAATGTAGATTGTAATATGGACTACGAGACAGCAGTATAGCATTAGTACTAAAGCTCTTGATGGTATTATTTAAAGTGCATGCAGCTGATGAACACATACAAAGATGTATTATCGAAGCTACTTCAGCTAGCCTGCTACAAATAGCCTCCAGTTGTGATTACTCACCAACATCTTGGTCAAATGGGTTCGTCGCGAAGAGAGGCATTGCTGGTGTGTTGACAACAGATTTCGCCTTCCTCCTGTTATTCGCGTTCCCCTTTTATGTTATTTCATACAATAAACACGCATAGTAACGACAACTTCATGAATGTAAAATGCTGCTGGCTGGTTCTATTCTACACAGTCACTCCTTCGCCAGACGGCAACAAGCGAGGCATTCTGGGTAATTGAAGCCGACAGTCGCGTGTTAAATTGACTGCTTTCGCCAACTGTAATTCATAAAAACACTCACACAGCTGTTCACGTGTCTGAACTGACTGCACATTAGAAATCAACCATAAGCTGCAAATTGCCCTAAAAAAACAAACATGTCATCGTCAGGTGATGGTGGTCATGTGACGGTAGCTCATCGCGTTGACCCTGCGCTGACCACGAAATCTTCTTAACCAAATGTACTCTTCAAGTCAGTTTAATCTTTTCCTCAACAGTTACGTTACAACTAATACATGTGTGTGAGTATGTGCATTCCGCCTGGAATTCATTTAAAAATAATTTGTTATCAGTCAGTACTAGTTAATTAAATACCCATAGCATTATAATAATTAACAGGGTTAACAAGTCACTGATTTAAAGAAAATAAAGAAAAATATTACAGAGCAGTTCCACTTTGAAATGCTCACACAGAATGTATTGTACTGTACATTTATTTTGGGTTTGTTCGAAAATATATATACCCTAAATACTGTATATAGACATCTAAACATGGATATACTGTACATAACCCCGATCCATTAAATATTTATTTCTATCTGTATGTTGTTAGGAATTTTTGCTCATATATTTATTTATACACATATATTATTTAACATATATATATATATACATATACTGTATATATATAAATATATATGCATATGCTTTTGATCAAGTGTAAAACACACACTCCTTCTCACTACCCCTGTGTGTGTGTGTGTTTGTAACTAAGCACATTTACTTTACTTTACTTGAATGTACAATTCGGAAGAACAACAACTAAATTATTCTATGTATTTTAGGTAAAACTCTCTTGATCCCAGCAGGAAATTGACAAGCTACACTATATAAAGTAGACTAATTAAAATTTACTCCGCCTTTAAATAAAGTGCTCTTTATACATAATTCCAATTATATATTAGTTTATTTTAATGCTTGTAATTTAGTTTTTCTAATTAAGTAAAAGTACATATTCCATCACTGATTAATAGCTTTATGTTTATGTACTGCTATTTCATAACTTTCACAAATCTAAAGATTTAATCTTGTAAAGTTAATTATATTAACAAATTACTATTTACATATTTGTTTTAATTTAAATGATCTCATCCCAAAGTTAAGGCAGTAACAATGACTATATATCTTGGTGTTTGAAATATATGGAAGCTGCACTGCCATTTTTAATCTTGTTCTGACATAATTCCCTTCCGTCTGATTGTTGTACATTGGTTTTGTTAAAAATAGACATATATTATAAAAAGCTACAAATAAATAAAAGGATGCAGATGTGCATGAGTCTGATATAAGTGATGTATCAATTAGGAGTTGCCTTTCTTCTTTAGTTGTTATAAACATTTATTAAACAAATAAATGGCATTTATTACCATATTTAATTGGACAAAAGGCACCGAGTCCACACAGTTTCTTTACCATTTTATTGTGATCCATAGGAAGTTGGTAATTTCATTAAGGCATAATGGGCCTTGAGCAGATTACAAAACGCTACTCAGTCCTTCAGCATTATATGAATTGAAAAAGGTCGATCATACAACAATAACAACTGATTATGCAAATTATAAACATGTAACATATTTCACATATTGTATTTGGCATAATGACTAAATCAGCATATGACGGCTACATTACAAAAAAATGTACATATTGTTAATGTGTGCCTTACTGTATACAACTCATACTGGCAGTCTAAAGTCTAAGAAATACTGTCCTTCATAAAACAGCAGCACTGCTCACACTGAGCATCTATTCTCAAAAAGAAAATTAAGACATTTGTAAAAAGGTGAAATTAATTTCTTTATTTCCATTTATTATCTGAGTTTGCAGTCATTTGCTGATAGTGAGTAATTCCTCATCATTTTTCACGGATCTTATTTCTAATCACAGTTGTGAAGTATTTGACAGTATAAAAATAGTTCCACTTTATTAACAACATCATCCTCTGATATGGATTTTTTGAAAGAATAAAGAATGAGAAGGCAGTCAAGAAATACAACAATATGAAATTCAATCCCAACCAACAATGCATCTTTTGTGAAATATTATTTACAGATACACCTGTACAACGGCGGTTGATTTAGTAGAGCCTAAATAAATGTATCCTTCAGTACAAATACCAAATCAATACAATGGGCTGGGTCTGTGCATGTCTTTTGCAGCATACTTGTAAAGTACCTTTAAGACAAAGACCAGTCCAAGTCTCAGTGATGCTTGACAGAGTCCTATAGTCATCTAGAGCTCCTCCTCATGTCCTTCATTATCCTCGCATCTTCAACCTCAACTTCAGCCTCTTCACCGTTCTCCCAGAGACAGCTCACACTGCCTTCGATGGATGCTATAAAACGGGAACGTCCACTGTGAAGAGAACACATATGGTACATTTTAACATCTTTATGATGTGCTTACAGGCTGATATATTAAAACTAAATATGGTAATCTGCAAACTCATTATAATGATGAAGTGCACACAGATCAAAATGTTGCACCATAGATTGATGCAGACAAACGTCAGGCCTAAGAGGCTCCGAATCATGGAAAGTTTCATCTTTTACATTTCCAGGGCAACTGAGTAAACTCTACTGATGAGGACCATGCAATGTGGTCAAAAGCTCCAGACCTTTAGCTAGATTGTTTTGTCACTGGGCTCTGAGGTTTATTTAGAGTAAATCCCATTTACACCATCCTGGTGATCAGAAATACCTGCACTCACTATTCATGCAGTGTTTCTCAAATGGGGTGGTACTTGTACTCCTGGAGGTACTTTGGAGTACCACAGTTTCAGTAACATTTGCTAAGAACTACAGCGCTCATCTGGTTTCAGGATATTCCAATTATTATATTCAGAGTACTGAGAGTCAAACTTTGTTGAGTGTTATCTTTACATGGGATTTGTCAGCGGTAGGAAAAATTTAGAATGTTGCCACCGATATACTTTAAAACATATTCACGCACAAATACACAGAACAAGAATAATTAAAAAAGGTCTCATATACAGAAGGTACTGACAGTCAGAGGCGCGTTCACAGATGAAACCGATGCTGTCTGTGCAGTAGAAATCATTCCAGTTGGCATTATGGACAAGGCCAGCACAGTCCTCGCCATCTTCGTGGCCATGGGTCCAGTTATCCGGCTGGCCAGGCTTCCACTTCCTAAGAGCAACAACATGAACAATATGTATTAAAGCTGAAGCATCATACAAGAAGTTTGTTAGTTGGCCTGTTGTTTTGGAACAGAATGAAGCCAGGAATCAAGTCAGAAATCACTCAAACATAGTAATTCCATCTGCTTAATTGCAGATTCATAATTATTTGTTAAACCAATTTTGCAGGTTTACTCACTTGAAAACTGGTAAAGTTCCATCCACCCATTTCCAGACATTTTCCTCCTCCCTGTCAGTAAGACCCAGCCAGAAATAGCCTTTTCCTTCAATTGCATCTCTCACAAATTGCTATGGAGAGAGGAGCAAAAGATGTTTGAGATGAAAATCAGTTCAGAAAAAAAACAAGTCTGCGATTTTAAAATTAGGTTTGTTTCCTTCTTTAAAGTCATTGAATGTTTTAAAGTAACTATCGGGCTCATATCTCGCTTACCTGTTCCTCATCGTCGCTGATAATGAGCATTAGAGATGACATGTTAGTACAAAACTGGTTGGACTGGTCAAAGTTGAGCATCTGAGGACCAGAGGAGAAGTAATAGCAGCTGTCTCCAAACCTTCTGAACTCAGCTGGGCAACCTGGAAGTAATTATTTACAGAATATTACAAATTAAAAGTAAAATCATACATCAAATGTTATTAGAATTTGTAAAAATGTACTTAGAATGGGCCACCTTAATTTAAACATTTAACTCACCAGGTGCTGGTGGTGTTGGGGTTTGGATCCGCCGGAACACGGAGCCTTTTGGTTCCTCTGTTGGTTTGGAGGGTTGAGGTGGTTTGGGGGGTTGGGGCGGTTTGGGGGCTTGAGGTGGTTTGGGGGTTTCAGGGAGCATAGCGGGCCTCGTGGGTTGAGGCGGCTTTAAAAATGAAGGTGCAGGCGCAGGTATCCCTGGTAGCCCTGGAGGACCAGGAGGGCCGATGGGTCCAACAGGCCCACGAGGCCCATCGTTCCCTGCAGATCCTGCTGCTCCTCTGGGCCCTGGAGGCCCCATTAGTCCAAGCAACCCTGGCAGTCCATCCCTACCAGGAATCCCCAGAGCCCCAGGGTCACCTTTTTCACCAGAGTTTCCAGGTCGACCTCCAGACCCTCTCGATCCTTTAGCCCCTGGAAGACCCCGAGCCCCGATTGGACCCTTTGGACCTGTCGCACCTGGTGGTCCAGCAGCACCTTTCTCTCCTTTAGATCCCACCAACCCTGGCATCCCTTTGTCTCCCTTATCGCCCTTTTGTCCTGGCTGGCCCATTGTTCCCTGTGGACCCTTATCCCCCCTGAGGCCCCTTGGACCTGGTGGACCTGAAACATAGTAACAGCAGATGAGTTTGTCCGAATGTCCTAGGTTTCAAAATTATCTACTTTGGTATTTTTACTTTAGTTTACATTATTTTGCTGATAGTATTAGTGTACTAGCGACCAGACATAGGTGTTATCCAGAACTTATTGTGGTTCTTTAAGATCTAAATCCTTTCATTGCGTAGAGCCAACATTTGGAGGAGTTTACCAAATGAGGGGAGTTACTCTGAATTGAATAGTTTTTAAAAACAGCTGCAAAACATTTTTATTAAAGGAATTATTAATGGAAGGACTAGATATTTGTAAATGTATTTGTTATTTTAGTACATTTGGAGAAGAAATAATAAATAAAAATAAATCATCCTATCATTTGAAACATTTTTCACTATTTCCAGGATACGCACCACGTGCGTCTCGTGTTCTTACCCTGCAGGATGGTGAAGTTGGTGATGAGCTGTGAGTGCTTGCTGTCCACCAGCTTCATCTCCTCCATCACCACAGAGAGGTCACTGACCTCTTTGTCCACTCTGGCTGCCAGCTCATCTTGCTCTGCGCGCTGGTCTTTGCTATCTGCCATGACCTCCGTCACACTAACATTCATCCCCAGTATCAGGTCTGAATGTCGCATCACCGTCTCGGCGCACGACCTCAGGCCATTCAGGTCGGAGCTGATCGCACCTAGGAGCTGCGTGGCAAAGCTCATGTTTCCAGTCACACGGTTCATGTCATTCTCATGTCTGTCTAGTCGTGATTCCATCTTATCAAACTTAGATGAGGTGGCGTTATCGTGGTCTCTCTGGTGGTCCATCAGCTCATGCACGCTCTGGCCATGCTCCTCATTGAGAGCGGAGGTGTTCTGGATCTGGCTGGCTAGAGTGCTGAGCTGAGCCCCCAAGTCATCCAGAGCTTCTCCATTGGAACGGGCCAGAGCTGAGTTATTGGCTGCCAAAAACCGGAGGTTCTGGACCTTTTCCTTAAGCCACTCTGTGTCAGCCCGGGTCTGTCTGGCCGTCTGCTGCAGACCCTGATAGTCATTTTTCAGTGTCTGCACCGCCTGGCCTGCGCCTTCCACCGTCTTCTGCAGTGTGCCAAGCAGATTCCGCTGCTGGGATTGGGTGATGTTTAGTGCACTGATACTAACCTGGGTCTGGCTCTGCACGTTGACCTGGCCCTGTATCTCTGACTGGAGCCGTGCAGTGTCTGTCTGGAGGTCGTCAATCATGCCACTGTAGGAGGTCAAGGTCTGGTTGACCCCACGCAATGAGGCCTCGCTGCCTTGCATAAAACTCTGCAGGGAGACGTGGCCGTTCTGCATGTCATCTCCTGTGATCTGAAGCCCGTCCAGCAAATCCCTGTTCCTGGTTGCCCTGAGGGCGATATCGTTCAGTTGGTTCTGTAAGGCCTCCAGATCTGACTTGAAGGTCTTGATGTTACTTGTGGCATTTCCTGACTTCTCTCCTGTCTGATCATCTGAAAAGGTGACACACACAAAAATATGTTACTGTAAAGAAAACTAAAATATGGTAAAATGTCAAAGTCAAAAAGCACCTCCTTGCATTTCAAACATTGTTCCCAGCTATCGCTGGTTAAAAAAAAAAAATACATATTTGATATCCAATCTTATGTTTATGAGACTTACCTAGTTTCTTTAAGTCTGTCTCCACAGCATTGATCTTGCCTCCATAATTCTGCATGCCCTCTGTGACATTGTCCATTCTCTGGACCACTGACAAAAGAGGAACGAGAAGGTATAAATAGATATACAGACAGACAGACAGACAGACAGACAGACAGATAGATAGATAGATAGATAGTGGCAATCCAATACATATTAATTGACACTGCTGTTTAATGAGTACTTTTACTTCTAAAGGAATGATTTTATATGGTATTGCTACCTTTACTTTGGCAATTTGGCAGAAAACAGCCTTCACTGGTTTTCTTGCAAACGATTTTGGACACATGTAGCCCTTTGTGAGTCAATACTTCTTCCTCCACTTATACATAAATATCACACCTAACATGAAAAAGCAGAATTTCCACAGCTAAACTGATTGTGAACAGCAGAGGGTGCTGCTGTATTCATTTCTCTCTAGTAAATAACTGGAAACTCAAACAGCAACTTTGAAAGCAGGATGTTGAACTGCGTGGAGTTTCCTAAGTTTGTTTTGTAACCGGGCAATCTGTTGATCAATCCAAACAAAGATTTTCAGAGTACATTCACAAATCAATGTCAAACACATGATTAATACCACACTGGTACACTGAGTCTGGTTCCACTTTCTCTGTCCACCTCACATCTGCAACAAGAGTCCATCTCCTCTCCTCCACTGTTTGTTTTTCTCTCGGTATGTGGGTGCCCAAAAACTGCACTGGAAAACATCCCTGGCTTTCACTGTTATCATTCCAGAAGTGACAAAAACACGAAACAATAACATGCACTTGGGACAAAAAACAACAAAAACAAATGGAACCAGTTTTAAAGAGGTGTTGGTCTCTTCCTCTAAAATGCTCATTTCTTTATCTTTTTCAGCAGTGACAAATACTGTATTTGTTGCCCATACATTCACTACTTACAACCTGCCCCTAAAAAAGTGACGTATGTCTACCCCACAGTCCTGTATTGGAAAAGCATTATGGAGTTATATAAGGTTGCTAATTTGAGTAAGGTTTATTGGCTGCCTATTGTGAAGTTATGAGCCATACTTCGGCAGTTACCCAACATGAGGCCCAGCAGATTAATGCTGATCAATGCTGCAGGAGCACAAACTCAGTGACACAGCAGCGAAGATGTTGATCAGTGCAGAAAGCTCTATTTATGTTTGCTGGTAAACTACTGCATGTGCTGCTTAAAGAGTGCAGAATGGAAACAACACAACACACAGAAAACAGCCTTCACTGGTTTTCTTGCAAACGATTTTGGACACTTGTAGCCCTTTGTGAGTCAACCTGTGGTTCATGAGGCAACAAATTGCAACCAAGCCATAAAATCTCCTCTGGGTTGTTAAGCCAGGGCAGTCGCTGCATGGTCATCTGGTAGACATTAGAGCCAAACCACCAAAATCACATGGGCTTCACGCAAACACAGACCCAACGCTGGAGACCCCAAACAATCCTGACAGCACTCACAGGGCACGATTCAGATTTAGATCCTAATTTGTCCACCATATTTTGATGAAAATCATTCCTCACTGGATGAATGCCTCGTGTTGTCTGTCCAGGTCAGGGCGCCTGTGGAACAGGTAGAACTCAAGGATATTTTGAGGTTTTCTATGATAGATTGGGGCCACAAATGTGGGAGACTGAATAATACACAAAGTGCATTCCATATTGATGGTGGAATTCCTTTCTGTTTCTATTCAACATCAATGCCCTGCTTCAAACAGGGAGACATGGCAAAAATGGGTTGCAGTCAGGACAATGTTGCAAAACAACCGTGTTTCCAATCTGGAGCTGTCCAACAGATATCAATTCAGGTGAAAGTAAACCATGTGTTCTGTCCCTTCAAGCGGTAAATCTTAGGCTGGACTCTCTGACTTGTTTGGATTTAGTTTTACATTCTGTTACAGAGATATGACCCTTTGACTTTCATCACACCTCAGAGAGAAGGACAAAGATAGAGAAAGAATGCACACCGGGCATATCCTTCATTTACTGTATATGTTCATTGAGAAATTGTCAACAAACATCTATCTATACAAGTAATGCTTTGAGCTAAATGACAGCGTCAGCACGCTAAACATGCAAACAATGACAATGTTGACTGGTTGATGTTTCACAGGTCATGTTTCCATGGTTACAATCTTAGTTTAGCATGACAGCATGCTAACATTTGCCACTTTCCAATGTAGGTTTTTAGTCTTCAACCAAAGTATTGGTCGAATTAAGGATCGTGACCTGATTATGGTGCTAGATGAAAAGTCAGGAGATCACCAAAGTCAGTAAGACGCATCCTCTGGGGACCCTGAATGTATTTACAAACATTCAGGGCAATCTGTCCAACATTAGGCTAAAACAACAGAAGATTAATATAAAATAAGATATCTTATCCCTCATTGATGTCTTAAGTGTGCACAATTTAATATTTTTTTTACTTTTAAAGAACTTTTGGACAAGACCAGATTTTAAAGAAATGGAATTGTGAAGATGAATCGACTGTGACTCTGAAACACACTCTTATTGTTGTCTTATTTGTCTGTGTTGAATGTAAAATTATTGAATTGTTATTAGGTCAAGTGTTGTAGCAGAAACATGAAAAACACAGTTCCGTTTAGTTTAGACCTACCTTTGTATCCGAGGACGGCCACTGCTATGGTGAGCAGGGCACAGAGCACATAGAGCAGTGCAATCGCCGCCCTCAGCGCCCAGTCATTTTTGCACTTGGTGCACTCCGTTCCCTCCTGAATTCCTGCAACATACAACAGAATGTGAGTCATAAACCGGTGTATAGTATTCAGTAGGTCTGAGCAGTAGTAACTCAAATGTTGTGCAGCAGGGAGTTAATAAAAATAAGGTTTTCATAAAAAAATGGGATATTGTTTTTCATTTCACAACTAAGTTTAGTTCTGCGTGTCTAAAGTGGGACACGCTGTGCCTTTCTTCAGCCAAGTCTCAATTGAAAACATTTGCCCTCGTGAATAAATTACTCAATATGAAACTCTAAAAAAACGCTGCACATGTGTTCGCCATACGACCCAGAAACCGAGACAAAACAGTACCATTACACTTTCTGTGTCATTCCTCGTTGCCATCCAACCTAAAATCACAGTGCAGTGAAATCTTTGGGCATTCATGTCACAGATGTTCACTAGTCTTAATCCTTTGTCCTGAAAACAACCAACACCATGTGATACAATGCTAAACATCATACTATAGGCAGGATGTTTACTTGATTTTGTGGAGAATTTCAGTATTAAACGCATTATTAGTAGGATTTAATAACACCCCTAGTGGTGAGTAGAAGTGTTACAATAATAAATATGTTAGTCACAATATGTTTCCATATGGAATGTATTAAAGGTTTACAATATTCTTACTTATAGAGGATATTATATGTTACAGTATATTAACTCATTGAATGTATTAAATCATAGAAGTATAGTCACTGTAGGTATCTTGAGGGTCAGATAGGGATTCTGAGTGAGGTGTCAGACATGCAGCAGCAAATGGAGGCGACCTCATCGATGGAGGATGGGGCCAGTGGGACGGTCAAATGCCAAAGCTGACCAGCAGGACAGAGAGGAGGAGTTCAAGATGTTTTGAGAAGAGCCAAGATGTTTTGCTAAGGGATCGATAATGGGAGGGGGCAGAATTCAAATGAAGCCAATCACTAATCGCCACGGAGGGTCATTCACATGTTTTATGACAGTGTCGGACACTTTCCGACTCTCAGGGGATATAAAAGACAATGTTTTAGGGAGTTTACCTCAGATTACTGCAGCTCTCATTTTCAGCTAACTGGCCGCGCCGGACTGTGAGGAGATGCGTGTATGTGGTCTCTGCTCTCGAGAACATTACTATTGATAGTTAATTCAGTTTGTAAGTGAACTTTGTGTAGTACATTAAATATTGTTTTAATTTTGGACCGGGTCCAGCTCATTCTTCTGATGCGCGTGCGCAGTAAGAAGCTCGCAGCAGAAGAGTACCTGCGGCCTGCAAGCTCCTTCATCCTTTGTTCTAACCCTAACAATTTCATTAGAACTGACCATGTAGCCTCTGGCGAGCAGAGTGAGAGGGCAGCTGGTGCTTCACAACGGGCAACAAAGATCTTTGTGCAGATGGAACAAAACTTAAATCAGATTATAGAGGAATTGAGAATTTCTGGAAACATGTTACACTTTATCAGACGGGAAGGTTGTGAAACAAATAGACTGAGCAAAAACAAAACGGTTTATCGAACACTTTTAATGTTGTAAGGACAAACTTGTCTAAAAGTGACAGTGTGTAGGATTTGGTGGTATCCTGCGGTGTGGGTGCAGATTGCAACCAACTGAATACTCCTCCGCTGACCCCTCCCTTTTCCTAATCTGCATAACGTGAGCCGCCGAGTGCAAAACCATGGTAACGCTGTTCACCTCGCTCCAAGGCCATCCTTACCGTAATAACACTACCTTAGGAGCAGATGTTGTTTTTTCAGCTAATCTGGCGGTTTGATTACAACCTGTCTGATCACTTGACTGCTTGTGCACCATTTTGCATTGATTTAATTTACAAAACATGGCCCTTGGCAGTTTGGGTAAGTCAATTGTTGACATCTTCACATGACTTCAGAGTATCAGAGGCCTGTCTCTGTCCCTTTAAGTCATGTCACCCGTGATGGGACCGAATGTGTAGCCACAACAGGCTCCATCCTTCCCAGCAGTGGGCCCGGACCACCAGAGGGGTACTGGACCCACACATCTGTGCAAACATCACATCTGACCACCTCAAAGGGGCCCAGCTTTGGACCCAGACACAGATATGCAGGCCGCTGTTGTCCTTTTGTATGCCGAGCGCCTCATGATGGGAGCCAGTGTGGCGAGCTCCATCAGAGAACCCCCCCCCACACACACACACACCGCCCCCATTGGTCCTGACCACATGCTGCTTAAAGGACAACATCACACCATGTAAACAAGCAGCAAGCAGCCGACCTTTCGCAGGTTCTGGGTCAAGAGCTAAGCGGGGGGTGGCATTTCTGTGTTCATTAGAGTTTGAACATGGCGGCAGTATCATATGTGTGTATCTCCTGCTTTCAGGTTCACTGAATTTCAAATAGTTTCTCACAGTCAAAACTCTTTCACCCAGACTTATTGCCCTTCATACTTCAATAATTAACTTTTCTACAAACCCCCCACTATCAACATAAAACAACAGATTCTTCTCGGTACAATGCCCTCACATACCTTTATTATTACATGTCAGGTTGTGTCGTAAAACACAGAGCATGAATCGTAAAAAGCATCACCGTGACATTTCTGTCATCAGTCGAGTCGTCTCAAATTATGCTGATGACTGGACTCATTTTGATGTTTTTCAAGAAAAAAAAACCAAATCTCTGGTTCTGCTGCATCAATTTAGAAAACGTTCTATTGTGAATCTGACATTTTTTAGGAGTAAAATTCTGAATCCGTGGTGAGGCGGCAGCAATGGAAAATGCTCCGTCACCTTTAGATTCTGACTTGGAACATATGGAGGTTCAAGCTATTTGGTCATCATGGGAAACGTTTGTGTACGATGGTAAAATCATAACCAAAGATGAAAGAGCCTTAACTGTCAGGACTTCAACTTTAAAGTTTCTTGAGAAAACAACATCACATACTGGGCTGTAGAACCTGGCAGGGACAGGTTTCTCACAGCAATGATGCTTCCACTGAACTAACATGGTAACTCATTCTGGGCAGAGCAGCCAGTGGCTCCATCCAGGGTTGCAACATTTTCCTACTGGAGTGTTTTCTGTTCCCCTAATAGGGATTTTGCATAAGCAATGCAGTAATGATGTAAGTAAGTAGCTGCACTATTCTGTTAAACGGAATCCAGAAAGAAAACAAAACTACTGGGGTTCTTTAGTCATACTAGATGTGGGCCAAGTAGTTCTTTGATGGCTTGCTTTGTCATAATTACATCCACAGAAGATGATAAAGGTATGATAATGTAATAATTATGGTAAATTATAGTAAACATTTCTGAGACTGAACTCCTACTGTCTATCCTGATGATGATAACCTAGCACGCTACATACAAGTCTTGGACAATCAAAATCATCATATACAATCTTTTCAAAGCAAATTCCAAGGGTCATGAACATTTAGATGGAAGAAAATCTTCTCTGCATGTGCTGCCTACTCAGCTTTGTGTTACAAACCCCCATGATGTACCTCACTAGCGTGCCATGTTTCATATCCAAAGGGCTATTGAGACTTCGTGCTGTCTACGCATAAACTACCAGAGTACATAAACATGCTGACACATACATGTCATGAGCTGACTGAAAACACATCGTTTAGCTAAACGGCCCAGTGCAGAACGAGGGGGGGGGGGGGGGGCTTAGCCTGTTGAGAGTTAAGGAGCTGGACGGAAGCCAGGACGTCCCAATCAGCAAACTGGAATCCAGCCAGATTATTCCCAAGACGTACATAAATGCAACAAAAGTGTAGAAAGAGCAGCGGTAACATGGAGAATACTGTACCTAACATATCATAGCTGTCAAGTGAGAACCATGTAGCTCCAGCTTTGGCCTGTTTTTTAGTATCTACATAATCATTTATGGGCTGAGTTTATGCACCAAGACAAAATAAATATCCATGAGATATCATGACATTTGGTACCGACATTCATGTACAACAGCGCCATCATCAGGTCAAGATTAATTTATCAAATGCTTTGCTTTATGACCTACTACCTGCAAACTAATGACACCCATCAGCTGTACTTCATATTTAGTGATAGCAAATATTTGCATGCTAACAGGCTAAACTAAGATGTGAACATGGTAAACATAATACCTAAACATATGAAAATGTGCATGTGAGCATGTTATCCTGCTGATATACGTATCTAACTCAAAGGACCATTGTGTTGAAGTATACAGTACTCAGTAGTCTTGATAAAATACAACAAAGACACTGTTTTGAAGCAACAGCACCAACATAGATATCCCTGGAGCATCTCCTGGAATGTGACCAGCGTGAGAGTTGCACAAATAACTCATACTAAGCAGAAGTTATGGTCAGTTGTGGTTCAGCTTTGTCGATGTTCATTATCTCACAGCTGAGAAACTGAAGAATAAAAGCAGAGAAACAGCGACAACGAGAAAAGAGGCAGAGAGAGTAAAGATGGGGGCAGTCCAGAGCGGTGTCTGTAAAACAGCTGTATTTCATTTGGACTCTGAGTCAGTCAAAGAAAAAAAAAAATTCCCAACACTTATTCCCTTATTCCATGTACCTGCCATGAGACTTGCCTGCCAGTCTCACTCCTGGCTGGAAACTTCCATGGCAACACAAAAGAAAGCCTGTACAGACTAGAGCCTTTTTGTGTGAAGACCCTTTGTGCAGAGTGTTAATACTATGTTATATACAGTAACTGGGTGGCTACCACAGCCGGATGTGGTACAGACAGGCCATGCCTCTCTACTCCACCTGAATCAAGTCTGACGGATTACAATGCTGCCAAATGCTGAACTTTCGACTCACATTTCGAAAGGGAACACACATATTTTTCTTTTAAGTAGTTACTTACTACTATGTGGTATTTTTCTCCAAATGTACAAACTGTCAAAAGTACACTTACATCTAATTGTGGCTCAAGTTACAGTTTGTAATTTCCGTAATCAGCCTCACTGAAACAATTTGGTTTAAAAAACTTGCCTCAACAAACCAAAGCAGACATAAAAATATATATTCCACAAACCACAGTGGATCACTGAAGATGAAATGCAATTTTCAGACACACAATAATAATAATAATGTTTTGTTTTTTTCATTCCTGAGTTAATTTGCCTCATTACTCCAACGCACTTGAATGAAGACTTTCAATAAATTCGTAATTCAGACATATAATACTGCTGTCTTGGCTAGGCATAAGATTCCCATTCAAAAATATCTCATGTATAGTTGAAGGTATGAAAAAAAGCAAGAATGAGGGGAAGAGTAAACAAGACAGAGCCTACAGCCATGCGAGCGGTTCTGTCGGGCTGTTCTTAGGCCCAGTGGTGCCTTGAGCTAAATGCTGATGTTTAACATGTGTTATGTTTAGCATGTTCTAAATGTCCTAAATTCAAGTGTAGAACATGGACAGATGTGTCCATGTTCTACACTTGAATTTAGGTAAATAATGGCCTTGTCCTTTGCAATACAATGCAATTTAGACAGATACGATTTATGTAATTATACTTATTAATCTTCCCCAGTGCAGCTTGGGCTTGAAGAACTTGTACTTCCGGCTTCTTTCTTGAGACAATGTTGAACATTTAATTGAGCTAACAATCTGCACTGTGGTCGTGGTCGTGGTGTCCCCCTCTGGCCTTTATAGCTACCCCAGTAATAACAGCCGCCAACTGGAATGTTAACAAGTAAACACTCTCAAACAGGGGAAGTTACCACTAAGACAAATTACTAAGACATTAGGGTCCCTGAATTGCTGAGCTTGCCTGGGCCATGTTTCTTTTCACTCGCTGCCAACAGGTTTATGACACTTTAAATCGGGCCCTGGTTCTCTACAACATCTGGACCTCGTTACAGTAGAGCCAAATCAAAGGACACATGCAAACAGTTGATACATAATCCCCTCATGCCTAGCATCATAAGAATAAAGGGCTGCGTTTTTTTTTTTAAACTTTGTCTTCTGTGGGCTATTTCGGGTGTTTTTATAAGAAACCTTCTCCGTGGTACTCACGATGAGTAAGGAGATCAGTGGTTTAAAGCCGCCAGAGATCTGTATGTTGGCTTGTTAAAGAAAAATAACATGACCGAATGTCTGAACAGGATGATATGCCCTCATTACACATACTCACACATGCACACAAAACACATATTGCCTAAAGCTGACAAGGCTGAACAGTGTCCTTTGAAGGCCTTGGTCATAGACTTTAACATAAACACCATACTGGGATATGCAGCCCAATATGGGCCAGCGTCTCTGGAAAACATCCTCTTCAGCATGCTATTATCCCTCAAGTCTTATACTATATGGCCTACTAAAACACATACTTAGAGACTGTACACAAATTATTAGGACGGGGTAATTTGCCGAAGGCACAGAACGCAGTACTCCGGTGGGATGAGTGGAGGTGGACTCTGTGTTTACATCGATGATGCTTGGTGCTCAAACATGGTTTGCTATATTCCTCCTGATGCAAATATAGAAAGAAATGCACTAAAGTAATGCAGAACTGTTCTTTGTTTTGTGCCTTTTTTTATTGTTGCAAATGGGATACATTTGCATTTTGTTGTGTATCCCTGGGTTGCATAATGAATATAAATGATCCATGGAACTGAACTTTTTGGGAGAGCAGGGGAGGATCTTTGAACTTTTTCTCATCCCAGATTCATTCTTTTTTTGATAATCAAATGTTGCTTTCATTTTTATATTTAATGATGTGCTTTTGGAAAGAGGTCTGGAAGAAATGTCTCTCAACACGGCCAGCTATGTGACTCAGGCATCGTGTTGATTTGAGGAAAAGTCATATATCTGATGTCAGTCTGTAACATTATCTGATACAATTCATATACAGTATTTCCATGAAGTAGAATCCAGGGTGTTTCACTCATTCTGCAGCTGTAATAACCATTAACTTAGCAGCTCTTTATTCAAAAATAGAGAGGCTGGTATGAGGTGTAAAATAAATGCTAAGGGAGGGTCTTACTCTTTTATAAATTAATGAATAAGATTCAACCACCGTTCCCACCCCAATCCTTTTCATACTGTCCCTTAATTTGTATATTTTGTACATATTTTGTATAATTTGCATACTTTAAAAATATTTGACATTTTTTACTTGATGAAAAATCTTTTGACGCAAAATCTCTTTAACAAGTTTATATACTGCTCAAGAGCCACTGCAATCTTGCCTATCGCCACCTGCTCTTTATGCCCTATATAAACTTTCAAAGATTACATTTTCCCTGCAAAGTTTATAAAATTGCAGTCCCCACAAGTACCCTGGCATGCTTATCGACAGTTGGAAGTTTCATGGAAGTTGTGCAACAACAACAGTGAAACATTTGGAAATAATGAGTGGTGGTATATCCGTTGACAGAAGCGTGCAAAAGGATAAAAATGGCATCCTTCAGTGGAACACAGTTCACTCTTGAGGGACAACTTTATGGTGCATTTCTTGTTCGCTGAGCTGGCTGCTTTTTTTTTAAAGTGCTAAAAGGCACAAACAGCCTAATTGGTAGAGAAAACAGTTAGATGGCCTGTAAAACAGGGATTCAGATCTAATGAAGCAGTGGACATGGAGCTGATTAGATCAGGTTTTGTCCTCCCATCTGTGCTTGGATAGAAGAGGACAGACTATGACAAATCGGTCCTACATCGTAATCTCAAGAGACAGACTTTTAAGCATGCAAGTGTGCCCCACAAACAAACCTGCATGGGCCACTGTATTAGGGATACTTTATAAGGCAGGATTGGATATCAAAAAGCTCTTTGTGTCCCAGTCAGCAGTTTCCATCAAAGACTAAAATCGAGGTTCACTGTGTGCCTCTGGTCTCACTGTGGATGGTGAGATTTGGAGATAAATAGTTGGAGTCCCATCTTTTATAAAGTTTCAGGGATGTGATGTCAGTCCACCGTGAGCTGGCAAGCAGAGATGGTGTTGGCGGGCAGGATTTTAAAAAATGTAATTAAGAATTAACACTCTGTAAAATGCAACTCAAATAGCACCTGCATCTACTTAAATAATGTTTTTAAAGCAGGCCCATGCAAGAAGGTTTACTTGTGCAAACACACTAAGGACTTATTCATTTATTGTAAGCTATATTTCAACGCCAAAATTAAACTTCTCTCATCACTTGTCATTCTAAATAAGGATTATGCATCATGATGGTTTTACTAGATGATTGCTTTTTATTTGATATGCCTGTGCTGTAAAATTGAGCCTGAACCAATGACCTGGATAACCATTTAATCAGTATTGTGCTGAGAAGAGACCACTGGACATAGATATGCCGTGGTTCTACTAAACATGGTCTAGGTTAGTCAGTTCAGCCTGATAATCAGTTGTTACACACGTGAATACAAACCAACACAGTTTTAAAATCATCAAGTTTCCCACGGTTTGAAAAATGTACACAAAAAAAAGCATGATATGGTAATTTGATAGTATCTTCAGCATTCAACATTACAAAGCTTTCAGTCCCATCTAGAGCATTACATTTCCAACTAAAATTAACGAAATTTACAGTAACAAAATGCGCTCCTTTAAAACAGACGTTTAAATTACCATCATTCACATCCATGAATTTAGAAAAACATGGAAACCATAAACTAACTTTATTGGCCTGCGAGGAGAACTAGAGACCCCCTGGCTCCTCCTGCTCATGTTCCAGTGTTGGCATGTCTAAATGAGGTAATTTCAAGTAAAACCGGACCATGTGAACCTCAGAGAGAGAGAGAGAGAGAGAGAGAGAGAAGGAGGAGGGGGGGGGGTGCCCTCACTATGCATCCATGTAAACAGTTGTGCAGTGAGCTAAACTCGCCTACATTAAAGGTTGCTACCATAAACAAGAGATGATAATAAAGTTGCTGTTCACTCACTGCGAGGTTGTAGGGTACAGATTATAGTGCAGACACTTGCAGAGGCTAAGCACAGCGCTGGTATACACCATCAAAGTGGCTACGTCAGGTAAAGCTGTTATCTCCTTGGTTGCGCTTTGAAAGGTCAGCGGCAACTAAGGTCAAAGTTGTTATAATTTGAAAGTAAAACGATTACAGTATATAACTTCCATAACAACATCAAAAATTAGCCCAACAGTAATCAACAGTTAGCTATAGTTACTTAGAATGTGGTATTAGCGTAACATTAGCTCCAGAGAGCTAGTATATGGCTAGTTAGCTTGGCTAGCAGTAATGTGAAAAACTACATTAACAACTGTGACAATTACAACACTGTTATATTAAGAAGAGTACCTAGAGATAATGCTCCAACACGGTCATTCGACCTGTCCATATTTGATTGGTCACAGTAAAAATGTCAGTTAGCTTAAACTACAATGATATGAAACTGTGCAAGTGGGGGTTAAACAGTGAAAGTAACTGCTGGTGGCAGAATACTCATATCTTGTTTTTGGTTTAGAAAACAAGCTTATCAATGTTAAAATGTCCCCAAATTACTAATTATCTTGGGTGCAGCCTGTCATGTCAACCAACGGCTGATCAGGTTTGGCTCAAGAAACCAATCTCAATCATAAAAAGCACCTCTCTAATGTGAGCTACATAGCTAATATTTGGTTCCAAAGGCACAGTGAGTAATATAGTCTGCCAACACGTGAAACAGGATTGTAATAAAAGAATGCACATGGGACAAGCACTGGCCACTTCGATGACAAAACCCACTTTAAACATAAAACAGCATCTGTCACTGATTTAAGTAATTTACAGGGTTAGGAAAAGTGCACAAGAGGGTCCAGTAAAGCCAGAACTTACAGGAAGTTGTATTTCTGGACTAAAGCCTCCATGTGGCAATGTGCTGAGCCTCTGGTCTTTTCCCACTGCCAGGAAAAACATGTTGCACTCTGTTTGTGCACTGTGGATTACATAAGTGTGATCAATGTCAAACAAATCTATAATTGTAACCATGTTTGTATTTTATTTATAATGGCTCCCACAGCGAAGCCTCACAGAGAACTATCTGGGACTTGGAAGACATTTAAAAATCATACGCAGTGAGATCAATCAAAAAGCCTGACACCTCCTAATCTCTACCTCACCACAATAACATGAACACAAATAAACTGAGACATATTTTGTCACACGGGTTAAAAATACATCATTACACATTCATGCCAACCGAAAACCACTGCTCAGGGTGCCAAGTTGAACACTGGAGTTAACGCCATAGACCATCTGTGCAGTTGGGTTTTTGTGTGGTCACGCCTGCTGGGTAGCCCACCGTGGAAGCACTTAAGATACTGAATCAGCAACAATGATCACCCAGCCTGATGATCGTCAGCCGGAGTGTGTGCTGTACTCCATCCTATCACCACACACCACTTTCAAGCTTCATTGCCCAGTAGAGCCAATAAAACCACAGAGTGTGGACCCAGCCAGCCGTCCAGCCAAGACTGGCTTTACTTTCTGGGGTAAGACGCTGACCACAGAGAGGGTGGTCTAACTGCCAGCTCAGGCCAGTGTAGCTGCACTGTGGTCTATGTTGAAAGTTATGTAATGCATTATTAAAGGGAGAAGTTTCATGTAGGAAATATTTTCTTTCAACCATAGTTCCTGCATGCAATATAGAAATGTATTTTTTTTTCAGCGCTTTGAGCACCACAAGTCGAGTGTTATGTAGTCCCATTATATTGGAGAGGAGGCAAATATCTCTACGGCCGATACACTCACACCAAAACACTCTAGATTGATAAATAGCACTACAGGTAAGAGGAAACATATGTATTTTTGATTTGGGATGAACTGTCCCTTTAAATAAACATTTTACCAATAGATGCCATATTCCAATTGTCCAACGAAGACAAATGATATTTTCTTACTTATTGTTGGTGCAGTCTAGTCATGAAGAAGGTTTTAATTGCATCTCCTGAGGTTCCTGAGATCTCTCTCTTGTTGTTGTCACCCAGTACAAAACATTGTATTCTCAAAGCATAGAAAGGCTCAAGGCCTCTGAATTCCTGCCCTATCTCCAATCATTAAGTTAATCAAATAGGTCTGTTGCTGTGCTCATTGACAGCTGTTTCCACAGTTGCAAAAACAACTCACACATCAGAATCTTAGGACTAGAGGTGTCATCTTCCTGTGCTGGAGCCAGAAAGATACTGACAGAAAAATGGCCACAAAAATTGCAACAAGCTTTGATGTTACTGACACCATATGCAGCTTGTTGAGAATCAATGCACAGAAATAACATCTCTTAAATCAGCAAATTGGCCAATATGACTAAACATTTGAAAAACCTTGAAGATTCAACAGCAGCATCCCATTCCAGGAACATTATCTCCATTAATTGTTCATCCACAGATCGTGCTCTCAACAATTTTCAGATGTATAGAAGTGCCAACAGGTAACGATTTAAACATCTTGCACACATGTACACACTTGTATACACAATGTAATTTGTAAAAAATAAATAGTGTAATGCTTTAAGCTCTACAAATTAAATTTCATTCCCCTCAATTTAACTGGAGTAGTGTAAGAAATCTCAAAACTAGTGAGCAAATCTGTTTTGGCACAATGCGGGGGAACCAACACAAAACTATTGTGCTAAACTACTTAATACGGTAAAGTTGATGCTGCAATCATAAAAGCTGCTCCAAGTATGTTCAATCAGGCGGTTCTGATATTTTTCCTTTGCAGCAGATGTACAGATGTGAATACACAAACACATGCCTGACTTGAAACAGTCATCTGAAACACTTGAGAGCAGAGTCAACGGAAAGAGCAAAAAACTCCACAAGGCTGGCTCCTTTGCACAACACTCAGACATTTTTCAGTATCTCCAAAAAAACAAGTCCTACAGTGTAAACAAGAAGAAAACAGTGAGTGGTGTGCTAGTGTGTTGCCAACGTAATCACAGCCAGAGCAACAAATACAGCACAGGCTGGTCTGAGAGTTGAACGGTGAGCTGCACTGACTCGCAGCACAAAGACAAATACACATTCTTCATTCTAGCTTTCTGCTGTTTTTCAAAGAGAGGAAGCAGCGAGGTTGATGTTGGCCCTCTCTGGAGCCAAGAAAACCTCCATTAAGAGACACACTGAAGCTGAGCCAAATGCAGAACTTCTTCAGCATATCTGAGGCTAGTTGACAGAAAATGGAGTGAGACACGTCCAATACTTGTGTGTATTATTCTTGTGATTGAGCCAAAAACCTGCAGGGAAAGGAGAGCTCGACAAACATCCATTATGGGAAAGAAGACGCCCGATCAGATGACAGTTGGTTGCAGGCGTGTCGTTACCATTGGCCGACGTGTCCCTCAGAGACACGTCGCACGAAATGGTGTGAAGAAGTTTGATGAGGTGGTGAGGCCGACTTTGGTCAAAACAGCGACGGCTATATATAACACGGCTTACTGACAAAAGCTCCGCTGAAACTCCAGAACTGTCAAGTTTTAGATGTGAAATCCTTTTTCATTGACATCATGAGTTAACGAGGGGTCTTTCTCTAACATCTGCATTGCGATGTCTGTACAGCATGCGTTTAATAGGTGCCTGCTATAAAGATAAGATGGAAGTCAAGGCAGCTGGAGCTCATTTTGAACTCCAAGCTTGATAGCAAATGGAGCCATGCAGGAGTTCATGCTGTTCTATATATGAAAATGTTCAATGTCTGACACTAGGGAGTCCATATTAACTATTTGGCAGTCTGCATACACCAATGCTGAGCACTGCTTGCTGCTACCTGCAAATGTAACTCCCTCTACCGCCCTTTTGTGTTTAGATTTACGTGAACTTTTTCTCAGTAAGTGTTCATGTTAATTAAAAGGTTTGCTCAGACTGAAACTACTGTAGGGATAACATATGGTTACTGCAGAGTTAGTGTGGTAGAGGTTAGGTTACAGAAATCATGGTCAAGGTTGAAAACAACCCAACAGTAATTGTTGGTCTACAACAGAGCTCTAACTCTAGTCTCTTGTATGAAACTAAGATGCACTACAGGCCCATCCACCTCTCAGATAATCCAACCTATCCCATTACAATGATTTATATGACTTCTTACGAAAAGTTATTCCTTATTTTTCATGCATTTTCCTAAGAATGTACAGCAACGCATGTCAATTCACGCTTGTTACATGCATTCAGTCTTTTCAAAATAAATTTCCGTCTTCACAACTTTATGCAGATGCCCACTGACCCGTTGGGGCAACAACTCGGCGACAACCAATCACATTTGAATTCCCTTGTGAACCTGAAGCACATATTTGTTATCTGAACCACGCAAAACTCAGATAAAATAACAACAAAAAAACTTCAACAAAGGTCAACAACAACCCAATTCTCTATGATATAACTCTAACGACACATATACTTTGTTGTGTGCCAGAAAAGCGGCAATGTGAGAAACTAACTGTCCATTCGTAGTGAGTAAGAGTAAATTGTGTACATGCTCGTGAGAACGCGCGCATGTCTGTCTTAGTGCATTAAGGGAAAATGAAAAAAATATAAAAAATTTGTTATTCAGCTAAGAATGGAAAAAAAGACAGAAAAACAAAAGTTGATGCCATTTTCCTTCTGAAATATTTTTTTCCCAATTGTTTTCCCCCTCTACTGGCTGGTGAGATACGTTGCAGCAGATTTATTCTCATCACCATCTGCATTTGAGTCATTATCATCTGTGTTAAGCTGAGTGTTAAACAGAGGGGCTGCTCTTGAGTGCAGGGGTTTGTTCAGCTGACCTGCAGCTGACCTACGCCTGTCCCCGCTCTCACGCTAACGAACGCTCTCAGCAGAATCCTCATGGCATGCTTTAGGCTGGCCCCTGCCAGGACGTAGTGATTTGTGTCGTGTCTGGGATGCATTCCCGCCTGCCTGTCATTGGTCAATCCAGGTTTGACCCACCATCCTTTTGACCAGTCACCAGCAGTGCTCTGTGTTGTTTTATCTGCCTCTCTTTTAGTTTCCCTGTTGTTAACGTCTACTTCTCTGTAATCCTTTAATGTTTTCTCTATCTTTCGTCCTCCTCTGACTCACTACGCTCTTTATTGAAAACATGAGCGGGTAATCTTTCATTAGAACGACAGAACACCAACTGCATGCATGCATGCCCTGGAGGGGGCCGTAAGTAACAGGCAGGCATTCCCGAAACATTATTTTCTGGTAATAAAGTCCCCGTAAATTAAAACCACTCGCTGTTTTGCTCCCAAAAATAAGTTGAGCAAGGAATGCAACTCCTCGGATGAAAATAAAACGATTGACAAATGTTTCCCCCTTGAATTTGAAAAAAATAAAGCATATTAAATAAGGCAGAAGTAACTACTGAGCACCGAGGAACACTAAGATGAAAAAAGCATGCTGTAAGATATTGAGATAAATACATATTTGTGAAATTATCTCCAGCTGAGGTTGTATTTTTTTCTCTTTTTCCATCCCCCTCTTCCCTCGACACATTGCTGACACAGCACAGCTCAAGCATAGACCCTGAAGGCCAACAATGCCTTCTCCCTCTCCACCTCTCACTCAGGGTATATAGGTTTGGACTGAATAAACTTCCAGTGTGGATACAGGAAGTGGCTCAGCAACTTCTCAGGTTTGGACATACTCTCAGTGGGATAATAGACCTCTTGTGGAAAGCAGATGTCAAAATGAGTCAAGGACTTCATTCCTCTCCTTACTGAGGACACGCGAGAAGCATAGAACATTTTCTCTGCCAGCACACAAGTATGTGTGGAAGCCACAGACAGATAGTATGTGAAAGGAATAGTTAAAGGTTTTAGAAAATACTATTACTAATATAATTCTATTTTTTCAATTGCTGAGAGCGAGATGAGAAGATTGATATCACTCTTATGTCTCGGCGCTACATTTGGAGCTGGGGCAAGGCGGTAATTAGCTTAGCTTAGCATTAAATCCGGAAGCAGGGGTAAACAGCTAGCATGGTTGAAGGGTAGGTTTTCCAGCACCTCTAAAGTTCACTAATAGACACATTATATCTAGTTTCTTCTTCTGTACACAAATAGAAATGTAAAACTACAATTTGTAGTTTTAGGGTTAAACAAGCAGATGTAGTGACTTATGAGTGTCTTGTTGTCACTGCGGTGGAGATGTTGCAAAGAAGTGGACAGATGGGTAGATTGTTAGGATATAGTGACACCAGGCGAGCTGTTTCTCCCTGTTTCTCCCTGTTTCCAGGCTTTATGCTAAGCTAGGCTAATTGCCTCCTTGCTCTAGCTCCATACTTAATGCACAGACATAAGAGTGGTATCAATTTTCTCATCCAAGCCAAGAAGCATAATTCCTAAAATGTAAAACTATTGCTTTTAAAAGAAATCCTGAATACATGAGTTGAGAAACAACAAATGATGCTTCAGAACAGAAGGAGTAACTATGTGGTTCACCAGTTACAGTTTGTTGTTGTTGTGTTAATGGAGACGTCTCTGAATGTTTTAACATGTTTCAAGCAGTGAGTATTTGATACTCAACAGCTACATTTTTGGTTGAGTGTTCCTTTAACCTTTGCTCCCGTGCAGCTGCTTAGTAGCCAGAGGTCAAGTAGCGAGAGTAAAAAGTACAGATATGTGTTCATTAATTCTTATCTGAATCACACGGATTATTTAAAAATTGTTTTGGAAGCCAAAAATCTTAACTCTCCTCTTCTTGTAAAGATAGTTGAAAAAACACACACAAACACATACAAGATGTGTGCACATGTGTAAATGTATCGTGATGACACACAATGTGGACTCCTACTGCACCCACACTTCCTAACGTACGACTGCTGAGTGTCTGGATAAAACACATGCTCGAAAACACGTCTTAAATCAGAGCGACCACTGTGACCGTTTCATCTCAAAGTGTTGAAACTTGATCTCTGTTCTGGGACAGAAGCAGGAGAAAGTTATCGAGAGAAATACATCACACTGAAATTATTGTTCTTCACAAGCCATGCTATCACAGAGAGAAAAGCTACAGCTGTGAGCAGTAAATAACAGGAACAGTGTCTATGAACAGTGGGACACAGTGAATTTAAGCAAATGTTTATGGTAGATTGGTGGTGTATAATACAGAAACTAGAAGTATATGGTAAGATTTTCTATGATGTCTATAATGAACTTTAAATATACTTATAATGTAATTTTAGTTATAAGCATCAATTCCTAAATATAAATAATGTTTTATAACACTATTTACCTTTTATATAAATAAATAACTTTTTTTCCACAGGGATCATAATGTGTTATAATGCCCATAGTTTTATACATTATAATATTTTCATAATGCCTCATTATGTGATTATTGCATCGATTTAATAACGTTTTTTTTCACTTTACTTAAAGCACCCAATGACCACTTTGAGTAAGTTATTGTCACATTAATAATAATGCATATATAACTCAACGACACACCTGTAAAGTTTCGTGCATCTTGCACAGTTGTGATGCAATCGAAGTGACAAAATCTGTCGACAGACGGACGGACACATAAACACCTGGCTGGCTCACACACAGACTCACAAGGTGAAAATACCTTGAACCTGTCGCTGTGGTGGCTGGTAACATTACTCTGACCTACCTACATGGGCCAGAGGCACCGTATGATCAATCTTCTTGAATAACTATTCATGCGGAAATGTAACAGTATATCTCAGCGCTAGTTGTCATAAGACGTTTTACATATTTTGCTAAAACCTCTCCTGGTGGAAATGACCGTGGCTTGTGTCAGGAGACGTGCTCAAACTCAAGGAATTTGTTAATGTAACATTTTAGAAAGTGCTACACACAGCTGGAGAAGGTACCAACATCTGGTCAATGGGTATAACTTGTATTGCCTGATGAAAGAGTGAGATTACGAACTTGTCTGGAACAAATTTGGATCTGAGAACCAGATACACTTGAAGAAAAGGAAATCAGCATTGACCCATTTCTAAACAGAGTTTTGTTGGTTTTAGACCAAGTTGTTATGTGTAGTTTTGTGCTGAGTGAAGCAAAAGCACACTGAGATGCTGATAAGGTTGCAAAGTCAGGCAACTAGTCGGGAACACCCAGGATGCTGCGGTAACGGTGAACTGAACATGAAAGCAGCAGCCAAAAATAAGTTTGTTTCCGGGAAATGAGGTGTGGCCTTCTTTTAACCTTGTGAATTACTACCGCCAAGATAAATATTGAATTATATTAGAAAATATTCTTTACATAACCATTTGGAGAATTGACATCACTGATGTACCATAAGGGATACGAACCAGTGAAGGATCACAGCTGGAAGTCAAGAAGTCACTTGATACTCACCAAACCTCTTATAACCAAAGGACTGCACCTCCTCCTCATCGGCAAAATCGTCTGGAGGGAGAACAAAGAAATAAAGGAATTAATAATCAATTAAAGATATGATGAGTTATGAAACTACAAAGACATAATGCATCCAGACAATAAAAACAGAGAAACTGGCACACTACTTCATATTATCACATCAACATGTCTTGTGAAAATCTTTTCTTATGATGCATTTGAAATAATATTGTTTTCTTTGTTAAGGATATATGTGTTCATGCTGGGACAACAGTACAAGAAGCCTCAGTTGTCCTTACTTAAATACATGTTTATTACAACATAAATCCCATCGGAGAAGCTCTTGGCACGGCGTGTGTACATGGAGAGAGACATACAAAAAAACTGCAGTAACATTACATTTACTCAGGCTTAAGCAGTGTATCCCACGTCACACAGAATCACATGTAATCACGCCACCTTGGAGGAGGATAAACAATCCTGTGTGACTATTTACCTCCAGACACTCAGAGAAAAGCCCCCCAACAGAGAGCATGCCAAGGGTGAAGGACTTTCAACTCCACTCCACAACACTACACACTAAGAAATCTGCAGTCAATGTTGACTTTCCAGTAGATGAGAGTTTCTACTGATGAAGACAGTGAAATGCTGTTGAAAGCTCCAGTAAAGTGTTAAGTGGCACATGGGCTATTTTTTCTCAATCTACCGTTTCCAAGGTCAAGGATGAACTTACTCAATCAATTTCAATCCTTTTAGTCTTATTTAGTCCTTTTTAAATATAAATGTTTCAACTTGCTTCATCTGCGTTGAAGTCCACTGAAGCCATTCTATGCGCAGTGCTTAATGTTAAAGGTGAGAGATCTGAGATTGAGAGCATTTCGATTGCCTCTCAACGGCCCTGAACATGTTGATGGCGAGATGGCGGCTAAAAGCTAACGGTGCTAACAGCGCTTACAGTGAAAACTAACAGCGCTAACAGTGTTTATCTGAACCAGAGTTTGGACACTACTCTTCCACGACAATCAGCTGTAACCGCCATATGAGAGCATTGCAGAGCAACGTCTGTGAGCTACCCAGTGAGGCACGCTCACATGCACGAATATGCATTAAAGGCACTTGTGGCCGACCCTTTGTCAACAACACACAGGGGGAGTGCGACTTTATTCTCTGCTCAGGTAGACTCTATTCCACCATATCTTTACATAGATAATTGATGTTTGCTGCTATATTAATGTTCAGAATGTTAAAAACAGCTCCTTTCAAAATAAAAATACACCCCGTCTTGCTCTGATTAGCTCAGCTCTCTTAAGTAAACTCTCTTTTTCCTGTACTTGGTGGGATTACTCCCATGACCTGACGGGCCCCTGAGCGTCCACTCCTTTCAAGCAGCTCTTACTTCTGTGGGAAAGTACTTTGCTGAATCATAGCTTTTTTTTCCTGCGTCATCATCCATGGCCAGGAAGAAAAAAAAAAGATACGACCCAAACTCAAAAAAAATCTGTTATAAAATGCCAATAGCTAGGTGTGGCAATATAAGAAGTGTAGAATGAAATCATGCGGATGGGACATTGTCTTATTCGTGGTGTATTGCATGTCTCCTGAGGTTAATAGGACTGTTCTTGATTTTAAACCTGTGAGAAATCACCGGGACTTTTGAGCCGACATCTCTGAAGGAAAGCAGAGCGAGTTAAGAGATGACGAGAACAATCCAAACAGTTGTAAATAATCAGAAACCACATCTTACTTGAGGAATCTGCCTTTCCCAACAACCCCAATACTCAGTTTCCTGTTTTTGTTTCCAAGCAACTTGTCTGTGTCCCATTACAATGGTGATGTTACCGTAAGTCCGCTTGGCTTTTCAAGAGCCATTCGGGGAAATGGAGTTCATTGCTTTTTGCCAAAAGGGTTGAAAACAGAGTGGATTGGAAAATAGATTAATGAGTTAAACTCTGTGTTATTTCGGTTGAATTTTGCTGCTGTGGGGCCATAACTCCCAAGAGGGATTGCTCAACACCACTGGAATGGATCCCAGCGAGCACTGATTTGGTCATTTTGCAGGTCAAAAGATGTCTAGGCATCGTTGTTAAAACCGGGCTAAATTTTGTCAATAAGTGAACAGCATTTATCCGTCTTAATTACACGTAACTGTTGGTTAATTACTAATTATAGTCTTTAAAATGCTGTTGAAACTATTGTTATAATAACCAGAACTGTAACATTCTGACCAAATTTAGCTCAGCTTTAACGTAGACATTTTGTCAGTGAGTGCTCACTGGGACTGATGACTTACTGCAATATGTCAATATGTTTTATGAATATTACTACTGACTGTTATGCTTTCTGCTTCCTGTAACATATTAGTGTTTGTCTCTGCAGTGACTATTATTATTATTATTATTGACTATTATTATTGACTATTAGTCAATAATCAAAATCAAACAAGTTTAACATCAGAGGGCCACTGATGCACCACAGGAATACACTTTATGTAGTCAAAAGAAGTCTGTTGTTCATACATTAAGTGTTTGCAGTGTGACAAACAATCATTATAACAATGTCCTGAGCTTTTTCCAGAGCTTTTAACCACATATCATGGCCTTCATCAGTGGACAGTGGAAAAGTTAAGAGGACTTTCTGATAACAAGCTCAATCAGTTCTTCTGTTTTTTTCTTGTGGTGTATCTATAATTAGCAATGAAGTGAAGAAGTAATAAAGAAAGCATGGTTGCTGCCACCTCTGTAGCTCTGTTAAAAGCTACAGTCGACCCTCCCAGGTGCATGCTGGTCCTACAGAAGTCCCATTGCCTCTCACTGTACAGGAGCAACAGGAAGTGGCTAACATGGCAGTCACATTAAAGATGGACTGTGAGAGCAAAGAGTTGTTCATATTCATCTCCACAATGCAAAGCTTTGTGTTCATCTTCTAAAATGGACCACTAGGCGGCAGGAGTCATGTAGTGCTCATTCAATGTAATACTGGACCAAGAGCCTTTGTGAGTGGGTGAGAATGCCATGCACGATGTTAATTTAGCAACATCCAAAACATCTGGCATCTGAGAATCACATCTGGCAAACCAAAAATAAACCTTTATTTTAATTCATGAGTTGTTAACCAATGACCACCATGACTCGCACACTTTGGGGTCTGTTGTATTCACTAATGCGTTGAAAGGGAGCAAATCATTGGATTAAGGGTCCGGTTGGCGGGTGAGCATGCGCGCGCGCAGTTATAGCCCACCACAATAAAGCCGTTCATGCACGAGAGTTAAACTGAATCAGTGTTTCCTTCAGCTGCTTCTTATTTCATTAAGCCAAACTTTTGATCCGACGTGTACAAGTGTTTAACATAGAAAAGCACTTTAAGGCAGAAATGACGTTACATTGGACTACTAAACACATTTAGAGTTGCTGTCTTGATGAAGTTATGTCATGTGTATTTTTGTTTTGCTCTGTTGTCAATAGTTCTGTGAGTGTAGGTTAGTGTTTGATGTGCAGCAGCAGCAGCAGCAGCAGCAGCAGCCAGATGCAAAACAATCCCAAGCAGAGAAACTTAATTGAAACCAGATGTCAGACGAGAGATGAAGCCCACGCATTCCTCTCGTCTCAGACTGAGAGAAAGAGGCAGAAAAGTGACAAAAGAAAAGTGCAACAGGAATAATGCACGAGCAGAAAATAGATCAAATAATGATCAATGAAAACTGTGGCGTGTGCTTCAGTTAATTTCTGTCTTTCTGTCTCCTCTGAGGGAGCCTACCTTTCATTGTGGTTTACAGGACTCTACCGTTGTGAAGCTGTTGTTGTTTGAAGTCACATCCACAGCATCGCAATGGCATTTGCCCAAAAGCTCCCTTTGAGCGCACAGCACCTTGGATCTGCGAGTATCCAAAAATCCACAGTTTGTTGGAGTAGAGAGAAATGAGAATTCAAAGCTCCATCCGTGAGTCCTCACACCGGGGACGATCTCCCGAAGTGCAGCAGGTAACTGAGGAACGGACTAGTAAGCAGGAGTTCCCAGAGCAAGAGAGAAAACTATCTTGTTATTTATCTGGTAGTCTGGAGGGATGCTGGGGTGAGGGTGTATCCTAGTCCGCCTCAGCACTCTGGTGGTACCCGCAGCAGTAACCGGAGAAACTCAAAAAGTGAAGGAATCCAAACGTGAGAGGAAGTGGTGCTGCTCGGAGAAACCACGTGTTCCCTCATCTGTGCGCACCGTCTGCACCCCTGATATTGTGTGTGTGTGTGTGTGTGTGTGTGTGTGTGTGTGTGTGTGTGTGTGTGTGCGTGTGTGTGTGTGCGTGTGTGCCTGTGCGCGCGCATTTGCCTGCGTTTGTTTCGATTGTTGGTGTTTGAAGTTGGAGCACATCCTTGAGGTATACAACTTAAAACAGGTTCCTGCTACTTGCGCATTATTTGGGGTTGTAGATGCCAAAATAAAAGCAGCCCTGTTGTGCTTTGATATATTCTTGTAAAACAAAAATAAAACATTCCCATTTTCTAAATGAATGCTATATGGACTAAGACAGTCCACAAATATTACTAAACATGATCAACTCTCTCCCAAATCCAAAAACTGGAATCTTAAAACCATAGAAATAGACAGAAGAACATTGCCATTGAAACCCTTACATTCTATGTGCACCGTTGACATTGTGACCCTTGTAGCAGGCTAACTTCTGTAGAAACTGAACCAACTTACAGCAATTCACGGTCTTACTGAGCTGAGTTTTTGCAGTCGTGACTAAAAGCAAATCCATCCACACACTTGTTGTCACAGTGTAGGAAAGAACTTTGTTCCGCCTTTTGTCTGTAACCATGTGGAATTAGCTAGCTAGCTGTGTTACGTGCACCATGCTTCAATGTTACACTTGTTACTGAAAATGAGTTGAATTTAAGGAACAACAATCGCTGTTTTCTATTGGTTCAGCAGCCCCAGACTTTATACTTTTAACAGGTTTGAGACTTACTTCTCTAGTTTCTTATTCAGGTTTGCATTTAGAATACATGATCATCTAAAAATAACTTAAACTCACACTACAAAATGTTGGACTATTTAAATCCAATAGTGGAGACCCTCTTTGAGCCTGCACAACGGATCTACATACAGTACATTCATTATTTTTGCAATGTGGAGGCAGCAACAAGCTGTAAAGTTGACTTGAGGAATGTTTTCTCTATCTATTTACACTTTCAGCAGACAAGGAGCAACGTCAATATTCATTTGGAGTTGTGTTTCTGGCCACCTGATCAACAGAAGTCCAATATTCCTTCTCTTTTACCTTAGATTTTTCTGTTTCGTCTCTACCGACTCCTGAGAAAAATATCTGTCTCTTTAGCTGCTGGGTGCTCCAAGTTATTCACCAGGTTGTCCTCAACTGTGACCACTGAAAACAGCTGCCTGCTTCAGCTGAAAACACTGATAAGAGCGGTGAGATTGAACCAAAACAACTATAGTTTGAGGCAATTAAACCAAAATGAGCTGAAAGATGCTATAAAATTCCGCAGCCTGGGGCGGTAATTCTCTATAGGTTTGTCACAATGAGCGACACCTTTCTTATTACACATAGTCCTGTGATGTTTTGTAAATATATTAATTAATTATATTAATTATTGTCCAAAGACAATTACACAAAATCCAAAGTATATTTATTCCTCACATCTGCTGTTTGTTAACCATGAATTTGGCTGAAAGGCAAAATATCCCTCATGCAATAACTGTTACTCTTTTTAATTGGAGTTTCCACGCCTCGCTCACTTGTTGCATGCTCATTAGTTTTGTTTTAGACTGCGGAAATATTTGCTCCAAATTCCCCTTTGAGCTTTTCTGTGGAATTAACAAAACTCAACACAGCTCTCAGACGTTAACTGTTTCATCCATTACTTCATGTCTCTTTAAAGCAGTTCATCCCCTGCACCTTTTTATCTCTTCAGTTCAGGACGGGACGCTTTGATCAGTTACACAAAACCTAACACGAGGCCACATCGTGAGCTGGTTATATGGACCTGCTGCTGCACCTTGAAGATAATAAATCTCCTTAGAACTCAACTGTGTAACATCAGATCAACAACAAATTTCATTTTAAGTTCAACCAGTGTGAAACACTTTTTTTTTTGTGATTTACATTCGTTCAGATTGCGTGCATGTAGCCTCTGGCCCTTTTTTTTTGTTGTCAACTGTTTTACGTTTAAGTAAACCGCGGGAGAACATTTCTCCCTGCAGTGTTATAGGAACCAGGTGTTGAAGGTGTCAACGAGGCTGCGGACTGAGCTGAAGCGCTAGCTGGTTTTGATTATTATCCACTGAGGACCCTATTTTCTGGGTCACAGAATGCAAAGAGGGCACATTTTTGAGGGCGATGGGGCACCAGTGAAGAGATGGGGACAGAGGAACCCTTTCACCCCAAGTAGCCCCTCACATTCCAGGAGTGGAGATGCTAAACAGCTACCTACTGGGAGGAATGTTTCCTTTGACTAAAGATACAGATCTAAGAATAGCTGGTGTTCATTTATACATGACAGACTGAAGTTACCAATCACCTAAAAAGAATGGCTCAGCTATTATGGGTTGGTTGCTTATATACAGTAGCTTATGTGTCAAAAGGATGCAGCTCTGCTCTCATGAGGTCAACACATGGCTCATGTCCAACAGGTTCACCATAATAATCCCACTCTGACTAATTCCCTCATCAATCAAATGCCAGAAACACTGTGCTGTAAAGTGCTGTGATGACACGCCTTCTCTGCATGTAAGGATTAAAAGGGGCAGATGTCCCCAAAATCAAGAAACAGACATTTGTCCATATGATGACGTGTATCAAATACAGACATGTTTCCTCAGTGTAAACATGTCTGACATGACTAAGCAACCTCTTGTGCAAAACAAACCTCTCCGGATTAACAGACATCAAAGACTGTAATCGGATGAAGCTGGAGTGGAAGGAGCACAAATAGATCTGGTCAGGTCCACACAAACTTCCCGCCGACTGTCCACGCAGAGCTCTTTGTTTATTCCTGCCGGTGGAGAAGCACCTTCAGTCATCTGCTGGTGAGTTCCTCTGTTGTGATGGTCACTTTGGGCCTTTTCTGCTCCTTTTGGGATTAGTCATCATAACCGTGTAGTTTGTATTTAACTTGAGTCGATTATTTTATTAGAATCATGTTTTGTTTTTAATAAGATGTTATTATAATGAATGTTAGTTTGATAAATTAATGTTATCATCGTTTGAAGTGCTCGTCGTGTTTTCTTGCTACTTTAAAGACATGTTTTGGATTAATATTGTCATGGTTACTGCAACATCAGTCTCATCAATTTGTGCTACTTTACATTTATTTACAATTCATAATTATACATTCATGATTAGATTATATGACTGTTGTCCGTTAGAAACAACAGCTTGATTTGTTGAGAGCAGGATAAAATAGAGCTGATTGTACCAGCAGCTTAAACCCTTAACGACATCAGACAGTACATCCGCATTTACTGTAAATCCCTGCTGGATGCCAATCTGTGTAACTCCTCGTGTGGCTGAACTGGGGCAGGTGAGTTGAGCTTGTTTACTGGTTACTAAATGAACATGTGAACACGACATGATATCAGCTTCTGTGACTTGATGGAGCCTGACGGTGCAGATAGTCCAGACAGAAACACAGTTTGTCAAGTTTTCAAGCAATGCAAACAATCAGATTAAGAACAAACTAAATGCTCTAGTCTAAATATTCTCTCACATTACGCCACAGATGTCTGATTTAAAGTTCAAAATCAGATGGAATAATAACTTTTATGTAACACTGGTATTACTGCAGGATTACTAAATGTATCATAAAATGAAGTCATTATCTGACATGCACTAGTTTCTTATGTCTAAACAGATGTGTAGCACCACCTAGTGGCAAACCTACTTAAGACCATGTACAGAATTGATGTCTATTTACGCTCAAGCTCAAATCCTATTAGCTTTCTGGAGCAGACTAGAAAGCACCTGTTGCTTTTGTTTCCTCGGTTTGTGTATGTGTCGTCATCATCATCATCGCTTGTCGTTTTTTTTAACGTTCCAAAAGCTCTGAGCTCAAGAATGAAGCTGCTGCTCGGTTTGGTTGTTCTGGTGGCGACGCTGGGGGTCCTTTATTCTGCCCCAGAGGACCAACCCACTGGCGTCTCCGAGGACACCTTAACACGTGAGTCAGCACAGAGGAACCTAAATGTGTCTTTGCTTATCTTTGAGGGAATGTGGGATGTTATGCATGAGTTTAAAGTAACTTTTTATCAGCAGTCCCTCAGCAAATGTCTCTAAAATGCAACCAGTGTCAACATGTGACACTATTTCTCTCTCTTGAAGTTTGTGTCATCTGATACAAACAGTAAATACAGATGTTTTGCAGCTGTTTTGATAGTTTTTGTCAACTTAAGTGTTCATTAAAACATCTCACCCAGGTTATTTTTCTCCCTCCATCTCTCAGAGCTGTCTCTGGATGGTGAGAAACTGGTGGATGAGGAGGTGAGGAGAGCTCTGTATGGGGTGAAGCAGATGAGGGAGGTGATGTGGAGGAACGAGCAGAAGCATGAACACCTCATGAAGTCCCTCCGACACAGCAGTGACAAGAAGAAGGCAAGACCAACACGAAACTTTCCCTGAAGAAAGAAAGGCAGACAGAAAGCAAAGCAAGTTCATGAAACATGTTTCCCTCTCTGCCACCAGGAGGCAGACCAACTGGCTCAGGAGGTGACTGAGAAGCTGGAGGAGGCGGAGGAGCAGTGCAAAGACTCCCTGCAGTCTGAGTGGGTGGAGTGCAGACCCTGTCTGGAGGACGCCTGTAAGACCTTCTACACCTCCACCTGCCGCAGAGGATTTGGCATTTTCCAAGCCAAGGTATGAAAACTACAGCTCGGACTTTTGTGCTCTTACCTCCAAACTCTTTGCAGCCACATATAATACAATTGTGTGGCTGCCAACTGAAAGATAAAAACACCTGTATGCATTTGTGATGAATGACAGCAGCACAATTTTGTATTGCAAACATGTATTTTCCTTTAGACCAGTCGTTCCACAACCTTTTTTTGCTTGTGGTCCCTTCAAATGTCGTATATATGAACCCCAGTAATCATCTTGTGACCCCCAGGTTGTCAACCACACACCCTACACAATATTAAAATAAACTCACCTCGTATACTTCTCATACTGCAGGTGGATAACTTTTTCCGCAGAGTGTCCAGGCGCTTTGGCCCCCGGGAGCCTCGCACAGATGCGGGGGACATCCTGGTGAATCAGGGCCCCGACGACACCGACACCGAGGTTGACCGCATCGAGGACTCCTTCAACCGCCTGACCGGCAGGGTCGGCCTGCTGGTGAGCCGCAGCGTGGCCCTGGTCTCCAGGATGCGCAGCAGGCTGGACGAAGTCCTCCAGAGAGCCTTCCTGAACGACAGCGACGTCCTGACGGAGGAGGCCGACGCCACCGATCTCTCCGACGCCGGACGGGACTCGGGCTTCCTGCAGGGTGCGGGACTGGAGGAGGTGCTGGACTCCTTCTTTGACTTCGGCAAGAGCGTGGTGGAGGAGTTTGGAGCTGTGGTGACCCAGGCGTTTGATGACATCCACGTGGCAGTGGAGGAAAAGAAGAAGAAAGGTAGTGGGAAGCGGCGGCGAGTTGACGCCAGCGAGGCCCAAATATGTCTAATCGACCAATCGATTGTCGACTAATCGGTAGTTTTGGTCTTAGTTGACTAAGATTTATAATTCCAGCTGCTGCCATTATTGGGTTGAATGCAAACCTGCAAAGTATTTGGCTTCAGTGGCACATGGTGGAGGACTACTGGGTTAGAGTTTCGAGGTGCTAACTTTTCATATTTCAAAAGCAGTATACTACAGAGATGCGATTCAGTGCGTGTCACTAATATTTAGATTTAACAACAAACATCTTCACACAATGCAAATCAATAAAGACCACAAATCTAACTGCTGAACATCTTTCTGTTTGGTGTAGTGAGGGAAAGTTTCCCGCGTTTCCTGCAGAACAGGAAGTTGTGCAGAGACCTTCGCAAGCAGACGTCAGAGTGCTGGCAGCTGCAGAGCCAGTGTGAGGCCTGCCAGGGGCCTCTGCTCACAGGTGAAGCACCACCTCCATCACAGCTGTGTTTGACCTCAGCACCTCCTCTGACCGCTCCTCCTCCTCTTGTCTCCAGAGTGCCCCAGTGTTCGGGAGCTGCACGTGGAGCTGGACGAGGTTTCCCAGCTGCTGGATGTGTCCAAGGAGCAGTACAACGAGATCTTGTCTATTGTCTGGCGCCACACTGACGAAACGGTCAACTGGCTGAGCAGCATGGCGACTGAATTCAGCTGGGTGGCTCAGAATGTGATCAACAGCAGCATTCCTGAAAACATCTTCCGCATCACCACGGTGAGAAGGAAATGAATTAAAAGGCAGAATAACAATATGATTGAGACGGTGAAATAAAGTCTTCAGGGAGTCACCAGTTACAGATGATAAATTATTAAAATGTACACATAATAAACAAATATAAAATAAACAAACAGTCAAGGTGGAGAGAAACATCTTTTAGATAAGTGTGGAAAACGTTTAGTCAACATCTAACATTGGAGACTGATGTTTGGTTGGTGTAACAGGTGACCTCTTCCACTCTCCAGGTGGCGCCAAAGAGCCACGACGAACAGAACGCATCAGAGACCGAGACCAGAGTGGAGGTCAACATCCTGAACTCTCCCCCACTTCTCCTCTCTGTTCCTGGGGAGCTGGAGCTGCGGGACCCCGCCTTCATCCAGTATGTGGCTCAGGAGGCTCTGAACAAGTACAAGGAGATGTTCAGGTGAGAACATTAATGAGCTTCACTGTGACATCCATCATCTCTCTCCAATCTCTTGTCCTTCTACTGTAGATGGGGGGGGGGGGGGGGGGGGGGGGGGGGAAGGCCCAAGTTGTCATTAGATCCAGAGCTTCATGCAAAAGTGCTCAATTTTTCTGGGTTTTGGTTGCCATGTTCTAATATTTACCGTGATACCCTCTTTCTTTACAGGGACGAGGATGAATAAACCCACTGTCTCCTCTTCTAAACTTCTACCAGCACTTCCTTTGTGTAAAAAAAAACTAGCTCGTCGTCCTGTATAGTCGGCATAATCTTGTTGAAATGTAAACACACAACAATTGAACGACAGCAATCAGTGCTATTTATTAAATGAAAAAAATAAGAAAATGTACATCATACCTGTTGTCAAATAGTGTACATAAATAAAAACAAATAGAAGACGGGTGAAATGCAGATGTGTTCTACAAGAGTCTTGAGTGAATTACAAATGTCTTTCTCGGCTTCTTGGTGGTCGAGTTTTGTACCACGAAACGTCGCTTCTCAAGAACAAGAGAGTTCAAGGAAACCTTTGAGTAAAACTTTTATTTTTTTCTGTACAAAATCATATTAGTTACCAGTCTCAGTTATTTCATTATCATCTCCCCACTTGTTCAAGTCCCATCTTTAGGAACAATCACATATTAGGTTCTTGTGAGTGACGCACAGAAAGAAAAGAAAAAAGTTCACATCTTTGTCCGATCTTTAAGCTCACTTATTGAATGACAATAAGAAGATGCCTTTACATCTCCTCGGATTCCTCATCTCATTACTGCTGGACAGACAGTTAAAGTACCTCGAAGAACTTGTTATTGGACTCGTATATTCTCAACACCTAGAAAAGCTCTAAATCCCTGACGTGACCACAGTGTGCGCAACGCGTTTGTTTCGTCTCTACAACTGGGAATCGAGGTAAGAAAACCATAAAGGGGAACTCGTCACAGGCAAATACCACTTCACACTTTCCGTTCTGTAAAAGATCACTGGTTGATTTTGCAGAGTTGCATTTACAAATTAAAATCATTTTTGTTGTCGTTGTTGCTTTGGAATAAACATCGACGGTGCATTAAGTCATAGTTTGGTGGGATTTTACTGAGAAGAACAGAACAAATATACAACAGCTGTGTCTATGATTTGCACGATGATTTCTAGACCATCCACCAGGCTCTGCTACGTTAAACTGTGTGGATGTGCGCGACAGAAGGAGAAATACGTTACAGCATTCAGAAATGTGCACCAAACAAAAAGACAAGATGCTAATTTCTTTTTCACAGCTGAAATGTCAAAACATTTATAAAATGTTAAACAGGAAAAATGCTTCCGCATGTGTAGATTATCAAAATACCTCTTTATGATTTCAAGGCCCTGTTTAAATTTAAAAATAAAAAGGATATAAAATCGACGTGATTTGCCATTCAAGTGACCGTATTAAACATAATCTGTAAGGTGTTTAACACGGTCTTCACATGTTCTCATTCATCCACCTGATCACACGTGCTGAAAATACATCTTTCTGCTCATACTTTATGTACATCGATCTCTCAGTACATTCGTCCATCCATGAAGTAGCCGTTTACTTCACCTCACACCTTCTCCATCAAAGCTTTGCAGACGCATCGGCGCATACTTGACAATTCAACCCCAGTCGTTGGTCGCTTCAAAAACATAACCTATCGACCTACATTTTCAAACCAAACTCGCACTTACAAAAGATCTTGACTCCAATATCAGAGAACTGTGTGTAAAATAAAACAAAAAGGGGGGAATTGGAAGAGAAAGGGGAAATGTATCATCTAAAAAAGTTTAAAAAAAAAATCTGTAAGAAGCCATTTGATTTTAAATTAGAAGACGATCCCTCTTATTTTCATCACAGTGTTGTGGCCAGTTCATATGAATTATTCTGATTAGCAGGGTTCCCAGAGTTTAACACACCAGCACCAATCTGCACAGTTGGACACTCCCCCACATATTTGTCCCCGGGGTATAAAGGGGACAACCCTCTACTTCAGAAGACATTGTCTTCCCGCTCTAGCAGACATACCAGTGTGGTCGTGGACTAGATTCTGGCATTAAAACCTCTTTCTCTGAAGCCTCATCAAGGCCTTTGCCCATGTTGAAGTTCTCTGTTGTCCCCAAGCATTGTTCTCCACTGATGTTCCTCCGTATGATGTCAGAGCCCCCCCCCCCCCCAACCCCCATATCCCCCAGACTAGAGGTTGTCTCCTGGCTGGTACAGTGGCTCCGTGGCTGTGAAGTAGTCTTCCAAAAACGACTGGATGTATTCGAAGGTCGGTCTTTCGTCTGGCTCCTTCTTCCAGCAGTGCCTCATCATCTCATGGAGGGACTCGGGGCACCCCTGGGGGCAGGGCATGCGGTAACCTCGTTCTACCTGCTCAAGTACCTCTCGATTCACCATACCTGGAAGAAACACAGAGAAATGTGGTTTAAAAAAAGACTGCAGGTGGATTGCCTTTTAATCCAAAATAATACACAATTTGAGTCATTCATCCACCGTCTTGCTCAAATAGACCTCCACATGTCGACGGGAAGAGTTGAGCCCTATAATGCAAGTCATTTAACCTCCATACATGCTTGGTTTCATAACTAATACATGTATAGTTTGTTCTTAAGTCTTGTTTTGTAGCTCTTATTTTGTCATTCTCTTTAAAAATGAAGGTACCTTATTTTGAAAGGACCGTAGTCGCAGGCAACTAACGGATGAAAAATAGTGAGGCAACGACCTGATTTCTTTGGTGCGAGTTGCCTAGTCCCTGAGAAAAGCAAATAAAAAGTTTTGTGGTCAAAAAAAGTAGTGCAAGTTCTGATTAGGAGGCAGCCCAGTTTGAAGCCTGCAGCCAATGATGGCATCATGCTGCTGACAGGAGGTGAAAGTTCCCCCGCAAACCACTGTGTTAAAGGAAAAAGATGACGAAAAATGTAACAACACTTACAGGGCACAAACATCGTTAGTAGTTTGAAGAAATAAAATGTAATTATAAATGTAAGTTGTGCCAGTGTAAGATACTCTAGAGATCACATACGATTTGGAAATAAAACAGTGCTGCTTCTGCCCTCCTCCTCCCCTACTAGAGCACCAGAGTCGTGGATTCCTTCCCAAGACAGGAAGACAGCGGTCCTGAACCCTGTGACACGGCGCTGAAACAGCTCCATGGGGAGCTCGACTGTAGCTAAAAGAGGTTATGACACAGAGTTGGTGGTATGGTCACAACCCCCCCACCCCCCAGAAGGAAAGACCCAGAGCAACTGCTGAGACCAGGATATGGTGGCGGTGGTATTTCGGATGCTGAGGTGTTAGTGCGATTTATGTCTGGGATCTGAAACCGTCAGCTCTAATAACAGGCCGGTCTTATCTACACACATATACACACAGACTGAAATAGAAGTAAAGATGATGTGTTCACGTGGTCTTGGTATACCTGCATCACACCGCTTCTACGTTTTAAAAGAAGAGAATAGAAATAAAGCTCCCCAAAAAGACTGCAGCACAGCAGGACAAGAGCCACAAATTACCGGTGAGTCATACTACAATTTTAAGAAGGGGAAAAAAGGCTCTGAGGTGAATAATTAGACCGAAAGGTTTGCACTGAAACCAAAAAAAGAAAAGGGCCCCGGGAGCCAGATGGCCCTCTACAAGAGATGGTGGTTAAGTCTGCCATATGGCACGCTCTGTAATCAGTGCCAGGCAAACGCAGTCATCAGCAGACACGATGCAGTACTGCTCTCCACCAGCAGGGGGCAGAAACGAGGAGGCAGACAGCATCGTGTGTGAGAGAGTAAGAGGTTCTTTCCCATGCAGGGACATCTGCGTCGACTCATATCATAGCTATATATAGTTATATATTCTCATCTATAAGTGTGAGAAGAAGACTATTAAAAGCTTCAGATGATGATGATGATGGTGAGCACTGAGCAGCATGAAGGAAAATATGAAACGTATTCAAGATAATGAACTTTAAAACCAGCAACTTTCAAAAACCTCAGGAAAAGGCAGCTTCTCATTTAAACTGAAAAGGACCAAATGAAGACACACTTCTGATAAGTCCACATCTGTGCTGTCTCAATGTTACCTGGGTATGGTACTCGGCCCTTGGTCACCAGTTCAGTCAGTAGTATACCAAACGACCAGACGTCTGATTTGATAGTGAAGCGGCCGTACAGAGCAGCTTCAGGGGCCGTCCACTTGATGGGAAATTTAGCACCTGAAAAAAAGAAGTAAAACAAAGTCAGGCAGGAGGAATAACTAATATGTTTAGGGTGGCAACTTACCATTATTTTCATCATTGATTGATCTGCAACTAATTGATTAATAGTTTAGTCTTTGAAATAGAGAAAAAAAAAGACAACCTGATCTCATGAGAAGGCGTATATATTTAAAGGAAACCATTTAAACGACATTCTGCGTGTCATGACAGCAGATTTTAGGCTTTTCTTGTGTCATTCGTTAGGTTTAGGCAAAAAGTTGGGTTTAAAAAAAACATAATGGTTGGGCATAAAATAAGTACGTAAACAAAGTGAAACCTAAACAACGAAACATAAGTACAAAAAACACGTCTACCATTCACACACACACACACACATACACACACACATACACGCACCTTGTCTGGCGGTGTACTCGTTGTCCTCGATGAGCCGAGCCAGGCCAAAGTCGGCGATCTTGCACACCAAGTTATCAGCCACCAGGATGTTGGCAGCTCTCAGGTCCCTGTGGATGTAGTTCATCCTCTCGATGAAGGCCATGCCGTCTGCGATCTGAGACAGTAAGGGAGGGGAGAGGGAGGGGGGAGGGAGGGGAGAGGGAGGGTCGGCGTAAAGAAAATAGCATCAGGACGCAACAAAAGCAAACAGTCAAGGACAAAACATTTGAGAATTTTGCAAATTAAAAGATTGAGATCAAATATTACTTTTCAATAATAAGAATTAAAAGGGGTTAGAGTGAGTTGCCATCTTAGGAAATACACATTTCATTGTTTGAGACCCAGATATGCAGGCAGAAATATTGTTAAAAGAAAAAGATTATTTGGATTTACAACATCAAATCGGACAAATCTTTAACACAACTATCTCCTCACACTGGCCGTCAACTCCCTCAGAGGCGTCTCGAGGTTTCAACTCGCCTCCGTCTAATCCTCAAGCATTTTCCACTCTGACGAGTGAGGAGACGAGGGAGCCTGGGAGCGTGGAGGGGCGAATTAAGAGCAGATCAGGGTAGGTGACTGAACCAGCGTGCTTAAGTGGCCTCTGATGAGCTGTGTTTAAGTGCTACAGCGGCAGTTAAGTGTTGGAGAACGAGGGGCGGCATCTACAGAGGAGGAGGGTTGAGATGTCTGGTGGGGTATTAAATAAATATGACAGCCAGAAGGAGAGCAAAGTGTTATTCACAGGGTCTGAATATTCACACTCTGGCTGGGAGGTTGCCAACATGGAGCTCTCTTTGTTTATTGCTGATGCAGGTCAGGGGGCAACGGGAGTTTCTGTGCTTGTGTTTTGTATTCAGACGCTGTGTTTCGATCCTACCTGTGCAGCCATGTCCACCAGCTGGGGCAGCTTCAGATATTTACCGTCTCCCTCCTTCAGAAAGTCCAGTAAACTACCTGTCAAGAGTTCAGAGGAGTGGAGCCGAATCAATACATCTGTCTGAGCGTTGCACAAACGCAACACAGAAATAAATAAAGGATCAGATGAGACGAGAGTTCAGCATCAGAAAACGCTCAAATAACCAAAAACACTCGAAGGCAACATGACCGCAAAGGTCTTCTTCAGTAAGTTCTGTTCAGTTTTATGTTCGTCTTTGACTTTACTTATAAACAGACTCATAATCAGAGTTACAATCAATGAAATACTTATTGAGGTTAGAGATTCTTTATACATGAATGCCCTGTGAAGCACTTGCAACATGTTTCAGTTTCCATCATTGTTTTTATAAACCTATCAACTTGTTCGCATGCATCTCTTCCAAGTGTGTCCGTTATGACTGGTGCTTATTCTTCTCTTCTGGTTGGTGAGTTTGACCTCTCCTTACCTTTGCCCATGAATTCAGTTACAATGTAGATGGGCTCCTCCGACACCACGGCGTAGAGAGGCACCAGTTTGTCGTGTCGCAGTTTCTTCATGATCTGAGCCTCCTGCAGGAAGGCCTCAGGAGACATGGTGCCTGGCTTCAGGGTCTTGATAGCTACCTTGGTAGTGCCGTTCCATGTGCCTTAAAAAAAACAAAAAACACACACACGCATCAGGAAAACAAAATGATAACTCGTGTTTGAAACAAACACAAACCAATGTTGCATTTGTGCATCCTGCAAAGTATAATTAACCTAATGCTTTTCCAATGTATTAAGTGACACGCAGTGTACTACTAAAACCCCGAAGGTACATTAAAGACTTTTTGACCCCTTTTAAGTGATTGAAAAGTCAATCCTAAAAATCACGCCAGTGATCTCTGGCAGTGTTCCCATGTGTGAAGAGCAGCTCAGGAGAGAAAGAACACGACAGCTAAAATAATCAGGCACTTCCTGGTCGAGAGCCACTTACTCACGCCCTGCTTGCTTACAATGAGCTGAGGCATGAGATCTACTGTTTCCGTCATAAGGCTGACCTTCATGCATGAGTCACACTGAACAAACAACACACACACAAGCTGGAGGACAAAGTAGAGCAGCGATATTATCTGATAGTAATAATATGAGGTGGTGAGAACACAATGGAGGTCAACTAGCATAAGCAAACGTAACACATTTAAGAGAAACGTAATGTTGAACAAACACGGGAGCGAGGACGGGATTTTCATTAAGAAGTTGTAGCCGAGTAGAAAAACCATCAAGAACAAAACGGAGCAGGCAGAGACGGAGAGACGGAGAGACGGAGAGACGGAGAGACGGAGAGACGGATTGCACAGCGGAGGCTTGCAGGTCGAGGCTTGCTGCAGGCCAGGAAGTAATGAAAGACCGAGTGATGAAAGAAGAGAGCCGTGTTCACTGAAAGGCTCCGTCTCACATGCAGGCCGGAGAACTGAAGCGTAGGAGGTGACCTGTGATTACTGCGCTGTGTGCGTGTGTGTGTGTGTGTGTGTGTGTGTAAACATACAGCAACTTCAGTATGTGGGCCAGTGAGTGAACTTTAAAGCTAGAATGAATCATTTTATAAACTAACTCAGTTTACATTCACTGCTTTTGTTTTACATGAAAGTTACATCAGTTATGAATAATGTACAGCGGATGCTTTGTCTCTGCATGTGAGCCCTAATGGCCGTGTGAGTATATGTGCATGCAGTTGTTCGTATTCTTTACTAATTCATGATGTATGGGGTCAGATCCGTTTCAATATTGATGAATGCACTCAGAAAAGTATTTTCAATGCACACAAAAGATAAGATTCCCAAATTGTTGTTGCATTTATATACAAACCTGCATTTACAAAGTGCTCGTCATGTGCGAACTTCACTGCATTTGTGTGTGTGGGGTTTTTCAACAGGGGATTATCTGTAGCCAATCAGATGTCTCCTCAGGTAGGGGACGGGATGGAAAGTGGACATAATGAAACTGGGTCTGTGTGCCATTTTGTTTGTACGGTATGTATTGAAAAAGGTGAAGAAAAAAAAAACTTGAACAACAAAAGTAAAGACGATTGATAGAACATGGGTTCGGTGGCCTCATTCGTCGTTCACAAACCACTTCACAAGACAATATGCACGCGTGTTTGAAACGCATGCCGCGTGTGCTTTAGTACAGTGAACGTCACGGTCTCTTACCCATCCAGACTTCTCCGAAGCAGCCCTGGCCAAGTTTGATTTCCAGTCGAAGTGAGTCTCGCGGGATTTCCCAGGCATCCCTAGCTAGTCCCTGAGTCTGAGGCTTCACCGTGGGGCACACGGCCGTCAGCTTGTAGCACAGACCATCCGCATGTTCTGGACAGGAACGGACGAGTGAAGACACACCGGAGGGGAAAAAACAGAAAACAGAAAGAGCTTTGAGTTGTAGCTTGTTAGGGATCAGCCTGTTCAACTAAAACTAAATCATTGCCGACTACATACACACAACTGTAGCAGTAAGCACAGCCACGCTAAATCTGATCAGAGCGAGCGGTAAATATCTTTTAGCAGTCTTGGCCCGTCATCTCCTCAGTCACTCCTCACAGAATAATCCTTTTTTTTTTTTTTAAGTGCTTCATTCCAGAAATAATCAAATCTTATGGTAATTTCACCATAATGACATGAACCATGTTGAACTCAATTTAATTTCAATTTCAGTAAGAAAGCAAAAAAAGATCAAGAGGTTGTTGAGCGCTTAATGCAGCCGACAGCAGCAGCACTAACTATCTTGTAAGAAATGTAGCGTTGGTATTCTGGGCACAGAAAATGGAGATACAACGAGAAACCGAACCAGTCTGTGATATTTAAACCACTGAAGAGGTATGACTTCTCAGTTATTGTTGACTGGAGCCAAAGGGCTACACTTAAAGCAATATAAAGGAGTCATAAAGAGCACTGCAGTTCGTGTATTACATGAATTATATGGGAGAGTGCAGGGCAGGGTCAACAACACAAAACCTAAGATCCAGTGTTCTGCTTCTGGGAGTTTAAATGCGTTCTTGTAAAATCACCCAGATGCTTTCTTGTGACAGTCTGCATTTTTTTTTTTCAAGTCACAGCTGCCTCCCTGTCGACATTCAGGAGATTACAGCAGGCTTAAGACATTTTGTATTCATGCCTCTTTTGCCTTAAGTCTCACATGGTTTTGCTTTTTTGGGACATTGTGGTGATTGAGACCGTGTCAGTGAACGGCCTCAGAATCTCCACAGAAAAACAGATTCAATACATATCCTAGCTGATCTGCCGCTGAATTGTGCATTTTCTACTGAGAGCACTGAATTCGTTGGCTTAAATACTTAAATAAAATGACTGCAATAGACATTGTTTGTCCAGAAAACAGACTCCATGAGTCTAGAAAGAAAAAAAGAACAGCTGTCCAGTTGTAAACAACAATTTGTCTAAATGCTAAGTGACGGGCTGTATACCTGTGTAGTGTTTCACCAGCTTCTGCAGCACCTCAAACTGGGCCCGGGTGGTGATGTAATAACCACCGCTGTCCAGCTTTCGGATCTTGTAGTGTTTGACGTTGTCTCCCTTCACCTCGTCCCAGTCCCGGATAGACAGAGAGTAGGCACCTTTAAGAGCCACGGAGAGCAAGTTAGACTGTGCTTCTTAGGAGCAGAAAGTCTCAAGTCTGCGATACACATCAGGCTTTTATTATACACAACAACAACAACAACAACAACAACAGGTGAATATAAAACACATTTACTTAAAGTGTATTTTTCTCCTTGTAAATTAACATACAGCTGCAATAAAAGCTTGGACAAGCATAAATAGGGGAAGCTTTCATCACTTGCCTAATACATCCAAACTGCAGCATTTTAATTACAGTCTTGCTTTCAAGAATGAAATCCTCTTACCTTTGGTCGTCTCACTCTCTCTTGCCAAGAAAGTGCCCCGCTGGTTCCCTGGAAGCAATAAGAGCCGCTCAGCGTCTTTGCGGCCCATTTTACCAAAGTACCATCTGCACAAAGAGAGACAGATAGTGAGACAGTCAGACAGTGAGACAGTGAGACAGTCAGACAGTCAGAGAGACAGTCAGTCAGAGAGACAGTCAAGAAGAGAGACAGTCAGGAAGAGAGACAGTCAGGAAGAGAGACAGTCAAGAAGAGAGACAGTCAAGAAGAGAGACAGTCAAGAAGAGAGACAGTCAAGAAGAGAGACAGTCAAGAAGAGAGACAGTCAGGTAGAGAGACAGTCAGGTAGAGAGACAGTCAGGTAGAGAGACAGTCAGGTAGAGAGACAGTCAGGTAGTGAGACAGTCAGGTAGTGAGACAGTCAGGTAGTGAGACAGTCAGGTAGTGAGACAGTCAGGTAGTGAGACAGTCAGGTAGTGAGACAGTCAGGTAGTGAGACAGTCAGGTAGTGAGACACATGAGGAGCTTTCAAAGTGATCTACTGCACAACTAGGATTTTCTTATTCATGCAATATGAATATGGCACAAGATGTTTTATATGAATCATATAAATCCGGTCTGTAAAATCATCAAGTTCAACATCAGAAACAGATGAACAGGAAAATAAAATGCGTTTGACGTTGGTCAGTTAACATTAAACGTCATCTTTACATGGTTCATTTGTGGTTACCTTCAAAGTCTGACTGGGGCTTAAATTAAATAGCTTAAAATCTAATTTAAGTCGAAATTATTTAGACCATGAAACTATAATTATAGCTTGTTATTAACTTTGCTCCAAGCAACATGTCTTTAGCTGGTTCCATTACATATAAGGGCTACTATTATTGAATAAATAAGTAAAACATGAGCTGTGAATCTGAAATCTAGCTTTTCTTCTTCTTCTTTTAAAGACTAAGTTAAGAGGGAATCAAATATCCTGAACTCTGTTGATCCCTTGCATTCACTCTTTCAGACTAAAGGAAAAGTTAGCTGGCTGGTTGCCACAGGTTTTTTTTTTTTTTTATGAGTCAGCTCATGAGCAGTGCCTTAAAGTTTCTGTCACACCGGATGAACAACAATGGGAACGTCCTCGACTCTCAGCGATACAGAGATGCATTGTTTACACTCTGTGCGTGTTGGTGCATGATGGGCGAGTCACAAAGCGTGACCGCCCAGCCGCATCAGGTCCTCCCAATCAGAGGAGATCTAACCGAGCCGGGTGGTTAACGCCAGAGGAATGTGAAGGAGAAACATAAAAGTGAAACAACGTTGGAGGATGACGGAGACAGAGAGAGAGTTAGAAAGAGGTAATGAGCTCTCACTCTTCAGCCTGTATGGAGTCGGCTGGAGCCACGTAGTTACTGGGGATGTAACCTTTGTGTCCGGTGTTGATGGAGCGAGCCTCCCACCAGTCGCCTTCCCTGAACAGAGAAGAAAATTAGAAATCAGAAACTCACAAAAGCATTGGTTGAAGAACACACCTACTCATAAGACTGCAGGTACGAGAGAAAAGGAACAAGGTCACAACACGCGTCATTCAACCACGTCATCACATTGTGGGTTTTTAAACCACGTCGAGCTGTGGAGGAGGAGATATTCAGATGCTTCAAGGAAAAAGTACCAACAGCACGATGTGATACAAGTCCTGCATTACAAACCCTACCCTCAGTAAAAGAACAAAAGTATCAAAATATGGCCCTTGATTGACATTATGTCTCAACTTAACAGATTGTGAATACAGACGAATCAACGCATCTCTGATCTTTGGGCTCTATGATCTTTGGAAGCCTGTCATGTGTGCTTTAATATTAAATGTTAATCTGAAGGTTTCTAGTGACTACAGCCGTCTGAGACACGCAGCAAATTAAAAAGTCCAATATTTCCTTCTGAAATGTAGCGGAAAATGGAAATACATCACTAAAGTACTTCAAAGTTGTACTCTACTACAGTTCTTGAATAAATGTGCTTAGTTACTTGGCAACACTTTCTATGACGGCCGAGTCTATAATGTATCATAAACATACTTATGATGCGTTATAAACAGTGTATTGAACTGTATAATCATATTTATACGCACTAATAAATATTCATTGTGCTTTATTACAGTTATAAAGCATTTTATATGGTACAGTGTAAAAATAAAATGGCTGACTTTTACATGTGCTTAATGTACTGTGATATCTGCTCTATTTCCACACTTTCTGAAACACTAGGCGAAAAGAAAAAAAGCTAAACCATATAGAAGACTATAGAAACAAAATACTGCATTCATAAGATCAGCACATCTGGCCACAGTTTCTGGTGTTTTTATCAGCAGAAGCTTGAATTCGAGGAGGAGGAACTGAGGTGTAGGGAAAATCTGTCTGCTGGCATTTTTGTAAAAACCGAGCAAATGCATCCTCTGCGTCCTCTGCGTCCTCTGCGTCCTCCTCCTCCTCCTCCTCCTCCTCCCACCTCTTCTCTGACAGCAGATGGTATTCTCATCACTGCAAACTCAACGTGCTCACGGACAGCGGCTGAAGACGTGATTTGTGGAGAATTTGGAGCTCTGCCCATTTTCCCACCTGGGAGCAAGACGATGCTGCTGCAGTAAGTCGTAGGAGGAGAGAGCAATTTCCCTTTTCATTATAACTTATTGTTATTAAATGTATTCTGTTCTAGAGATAAAGTGCACAATATACCTATTGTATTGTATATTAGGGATCAGGCTCCCACAAATAACGATTAGAAAATGAGCAATGAAAATAAAAACTGATTCCATAATAACCCAGTGAGTTTGAACTTCAGGCATATTATCAATGCATTGTTGGTGTCTTTGAATACAAATTCTGTAAATGTTGATACTATATTCATCCATTGTATTATGTGCATTGCTTGTATTCTAATAAATGAGGGTAGAGCGGTATGTTTTACATTCTAACCCTAAACTAGAGGAATGATCTACGGCGGGAGGAAAGCGATGGTGACTTTAACAGATGGCCCATTAGAGGAACCCATTAACCCAGACAGATTTCTGCCCCGATATCAGACCTGAATACTATGAGGGATAGCACACACACACACACACACACACACACACACACACACACACACACACACACACACACACACACACACACACACACACACACACACACACACACACACACACACACACACACACACACACACACACACACACACACACACACACACACACACACACACACACACACACACACACACACACACACACACACAGCAGGAGTCCGTCCGTGTAAAAGCAAATAGACTCACGTGTTGTTGATAATCTGGAAGCGGTCCCCTTTTTTGAACGACAGATCATCCGACGTCCTCGCTTCGTAGTCGTACAGCGCCACGAAAAAAGTCACACCACCTGAAAGCACGAGAAACTGAGCGTTGGAGGTGTGCACACGTACGATAGTTAGTTAATCCCACAGAGACCAAAAGAAAATGTCCCGATTCCTTTAATCCAGTCTCGTTTGATCTTGAAATGTTGCACTATGAAAACACAGCCAACAACATTTGACCGTCAAATAAAGACGACAACATTTGAATTAGCTTCCCTTCTTACTTTTATAATATTTCTTACTTGAGCTAAGCAAACAAACTGATGAACAATGATGATAATAACTAACTATTTTTTACTTTAATGTCGCACATCCTGCAACTCGGAGCCTGGACTAACAATACAACCATCTCTCTTAACTTTAATACATTCAAAGAACACATGAGGGGATAAGAGGATATTCCTTTCACATTTGCCAAAACTCTGTGGCCTCCCTTCAAGTCAGTGAACCAAACGGACTAATCTCTCATATATAATGGAAAGAGTAGATTTGTTTGTAGTCTGAAGTGACGGAGTGCAGAGAGACAACAGGACTCTGAAATGTTTATCTTGAGGAGGAATTAGATCTACAGCAGCCCTTCAGGCCAGATTATCCTCCTTGAGAGAGCGAGACAGGGACTGAGGGATATGTGTGTGTGTGTGTGTGTGTGTGCGCGCGCTTTAGGAGGAAACATTATTCTTTGTTGTGTACATTTACTGCATAATTTAACCATCCAATCTACATCTGCATTAAGCACCTGAAATTGCACGAGATAACGCTTGATGCTTGATGCCACCAAGAGTCATTTAATGTACCAACAAATCCATAATAAAAAAAAGTCATTCTGATTACAAGTATTGCTGCAAATGAAAATGTGTGCTCGACTTTAATCCACGGCATGCAATTGTTTTCTTTGGCTCCGGAGACGCCACGCCCGCTGCACCGCCTCCCATATAAGAGACCTATTTGGAGTTTCTCGTTGGCCGACTCGTCTCAAATGTCTAATTTGCATAACATCTGCTGCTCATAACGTCCCGCGCATAACAAATGTTCAGCAGAGTTTATGCTAAAGTTGTACACTGATTTACACGTAATGGAAACAGAATGAAAAATGTTATGAGGATTGCAAATTAGTTTACTTTCATTTTGTCTTCTGTTATAAAACAGCTTTTACATCTGTTTCTTGGGCTTGGGGACCCAAAGTTATCTGAATTTATTTAAATAATTAAGGACATTTAATTCAAGTTGAGAAACTTTCAAAGCCTTTTTTTTCTTTTAAATCACATATGCATGTTTCCTTTGTCTCCCACTGAAACCTTAAATGCTCTCCACAGACTGACCTGGGATGACGCCGGGGAAGGGACTGCTCACAGCCACCGAGGTGAAGGAGGTGGACGCTCCGCCGAACGGCGTCATGATTGAAGACGCCCCGCCAAAGGGCGTGAGGGAGGCAGCGTGACTGTTGTAGCTGTTGTTGTGTGTCTTCATGGCGGGCGAGTGACCCATCAGGGTGGGGTCCGGCCCGTAGTGGCCCAGGTGGGCGTTGATCGGCGTGGCGTTGGAGTTGTCGGGGCGGTACTTTAGCGCCGGGCCCTTGTCCTCTTTACTCCTGACGCAACCCATCGTCAAGCCTGCAGGGAGGAGAAGGAAAAGAAGGAGATTTGAGTTTGATCTTCAAATTAGAGTTTGAGTTTAATCTTCATTTAAACATCGACGAAGCCATCTTAGAAACTTGCAACACAAGTTCTGGGTTATGGATTGTGATGAACTTGTACAAAACGTCTCTGGATGTGGTGAGATACACATTTAAGACCAACTACAAACTATGAATGTCGTATTAATCTGCCAGAAAAACACAATATTTGTGAATTTAGGTACAATCTGAATATACAAATGCAAAAGATGCCGTTTGTAAAGGTGGCTAAAGCTTGGGACAGAATTATTGAAACCTGTGTCTTAAAAAGAATAGACATCCCACACTGTGTCCACCAACATGCACAGATGTATTTAGTCCTGATCAATGACTTCAACATGTAGACTGATAGAGCCGTCTGTCACTAGGTAGCCGACAAAATCCTGTAACAACACGTGAAATCCTGTTACTTTATGTTCCTGAACCAACACGCAGTCAGATATCCACCGACATTTGGCATGAAAATGAAAAACAATGGAGTACGTTTACATGAGATGGTGTAAGAGGGGAATGAAGACCAAACTTTTTTTACCGTTTGTCCTCAGTTCTCTCAGTTTTGTTAAAATCCTTATTCATTATTGTTATGTTGACAGCCGATTCCATTTCTAAGTATTTAACGTGTCTAAAATATGCCAAATTATGTTCATCGTTACATTTCTAATGATTGTTAGACACCACACGTGTATGATTTTATGGCCCAGAGAGGAACAGACCCGGTACTGTAATTGTCCCATATTTAACAGGTATCCTAACTCACAGTGTTTCGGTGTCTAAATTACTGTCAGAACCTTATGAGTTCCTGCTTTACCATGGAAGGCTGAGCTTGTGTCACAATGTGCAGAGAAATAATCATGCTATTGTACATACTCGTCTGGGGCTGTTTTGGGGTGGTCTTAGCATAACTCTCCCATGCAGAAAACAAAGACTGCATGCAAAACGGATGACTTCACAAGTTTGAACAAAAGCCCGTCAAGCTAGCAGAGCTAGAAACTAGATCCCGATAGAGCCTGTGGCCATTTCAGCTCTGCGATCACACAATCACTGACACGGATCTGTGAGGGGCAAAAAAGCCCTTTGGTGTTAATAGTTAGCGCTCACTCATACACGAGTCCCTGTGTGTTTTCTGTACATCAACCAAAGAGCAAATGACTGCACACAAACACAAAGGCATGAAACTAGAATTACCGCCTCACGGTTGTATTCCTCTGCCAACAAGTCAGATCCACTGTCAGTGACTCATATCCCGGGATTTGTAGAAATGTTACGACATAGTTTAAAATGCCCGTGAGTGACAGGTCACGTATTGGTGTAACAGGACCAGAGAGGTGTGTGTTGCTGTCACTCGTAGATGGGAAACAAAGCAGAGACAGAAAACAAAAAGGCAAGAGAAGCAGAACACAGAGGACAGCTCTCACAGCTCAGTGGCTTTGCTTATCAAAGGCTTTAACCCATCTACTGATGTTAATGTGTGTTCTTGTGAAGAACTGCAGGCGTCCATATTTCTGTGAATTATAAATTCTCATCACAGGCTATGTTTTGGTTAATAGCTTTATTTTCTATTCATTATTTTGAGTTTAGCACATGTGCATATTTAACGCTTATATATTAGCTTATGTTTTGAGCATTTGAATATTTTCTTTTTTTGAGAACCAAAACCGTATATTTTTAAATTTGAATTGATGATTGACTATATGGAGTAAAAAAATGAATTACGTATCTTTGTGCTATACTTTACTCTCAATGTGGGAGCTACTTTGTTAAAGCTCTCAAAGTGGTTTCCTGCGATTTTGCCTTCTGGACATATTCGATATTTTTCCCGCCATTAGCCGTTTGAGTTCACGTTAGCTGCTCAGACTGATAGAGAAAGTTACTTCACATCTGGAAGAGGTGAGATGTCCAAAGCAGGCCGCTCTCCCTCTGTCAATAATTGTAAATCGTGTATTGATCAGCCAGTTCTTTGTCCTATCAAACTGGAACTAAGGCCATGTCCACGTTGCTGACCTTGTTGTCTTTACTAGCAGCTGTTGTTCAGTTAAAGTCTGCATTTCTGTGGAGGAAGCAGCCATTATTGGAGCGATTAGAGAGCGGCGTGACCAGCGGCATTATCAGCCCTACGGAGCGGATGTCTGAAGTCAATGTTAGCAGTAAATGCTATCCAGTAGGACAGATAGCTAAGCCACCAGCAGAGCTACGAGTGAGAACAGACAACAACGAGGAAACGAGAGAGAGACGTGTGTTGACCACATTTATGGACCCATAATCTAGTAAACGTTTACATGTAAGCGTTGATTTTAAAGTACATTTGATGTGTGTGTGAGAGAGAGAGAGAGAAAGACCCGCAGCGCTGTAACTAAGTCTGAAAAATAAAACTTCTAAAACTTTCCACGACCTGTGTCTGTTTGAGTTTATAGAGGAAGATCTTAAGTATCAAACACAACCTTTCATTATTAAAGACTACTTTATTACGTCGTATTTTTTTAAACTAAGCAACCAATCTACTTCCTGTTTTCACGCGCATGCCCAGTGTACGTTAATGGTCACGTGATGTACGTTAATGGTCACGTGATGTACGTTAATGGTCACGTGATGTACGTTAATGGTCACGTGATATCTGTTTTCGAAGGTTGCCGTGTGGATGCAGATCAATTCGAAAAAACGATGCTGAAACGCCCGTGTGGACGGAGATCGGAGTAGTGTGGATGTACTCTAAATCCCCCGGTGAAGAAAACAATCCAACAATCCAACAAGTAAAGGTCAGCGCTACAACTAAACCTCATTAGGGTCAACAGTCAATGTATGGATATACTTATTTGAGATGGATGGTGTATTGACTTTCTCCCACCAACAGATGGTACGGACTGAAAGCCAATGCTGAGGCAGCGGAACAGTCATTGTTTAAAAAGCAAATGAGGAATTGTCTCAGTTCAATAGCTGGCGCGCTTTTTATTCTTTGTGTAGTTGTTTGCACAGAGAATCACTAATCGTATTCTTACATTTAACTCATGCTGCGTCTACATGCCAGATACAAACAAAATGTAAGAGAAGTGGATGAAGATGAAATGATATTATTTGGCCCAAATACAATCAGTAGGTCAGTAGAACTCGTGTACATTGGCCAGCTAATCAGTCCACTTTAAACGATGTTCCTTTCGGAAACCAGACGCTCTTCACCGGCTTGTTTACCGCGGACAGAATAACAGCCGGTGACGACAGCATGCGAGCATGGCAGCACTACTTGTGCTGGCAGTTTGTTAGTGTTGTTTAAAATGCAATGCAACATGAAACATGGCGGCTCTTTTTTCGCAGTCAGAGTGTCTCCGTCTTACTAAAATTGCAATGTAGTGGGTGTAAAATGACAACAATGTACAGTTTGATGAACTTTTTCAGTTCTCTGGCTTCTTTTCAGCTTCACCGCCAAAACACACGAGGTACAGCTGAGATTGTGTGGGTGTTCTTTCTTATTTTAGTACAAGAAAACATATCAGGAAAGAGCCTGAACAGTGACGACTCTTTTTCCTTCAAAGAAACATCAAACTAGTTTACAGACTTTTTGAAAAATGGACATGCTAGTTTTTGTCAGGGGGATTCTCAATACAGCTTCACACAAAAAAGCAATAGTCTCTCAAGCAGAGCTGAAATGATGAGTCGTTTGATCTATTGTCAGAAAATGAATCAGCAACTACCTTTTTTTCAAAGTCATTTCTCAAGAGCAAATTTCTTTGTTCCAACTGCTCAATTGTTGGAGTTTGCTGCTTTTTTATGCGATAAACTCAATATTTTGAAATGTTGGTCAGACAAATCTGAAGAAGTCACTTACAGCTTACAGGAAATCGTAATGCCATTCTTCCACTAATAGACATTTTACAGACCCAACTGATGAACCCAGAATGAAAATAATCGTTAAGTCGCGTTCTAGGTCAAGTGCTCTGAACCTCCAGGTCTGAGTTCATTGCGCAGCAGACCAAACTAAACAAACGTCACAGTAGAAGCCACCGACATCAGAGCAGAAGACAACATAAACATGGCCGCCACCTTTGGCCTTATCCTGTCGCACATGTCAACCACTACATTTCCAAATGTCCTGAACACTTAGTGTCTGACGCTGGAGTTAATGCTGCAGCAAAGCTGAAAGAAAACAAGGTGTGAGAGAGTCAGTGTGGTTTAAGGTTTAAGGTTTAAGGAGCGTCTCGGTGATTCAAATCCTCGGCCGTGTCCCTGAAACAAACACTCCAGACCGATTGGCTAATCCTGATGATCATGACGACTGTTGGTACAGAGACTCAGCTTCAACTAGCAGCTCACCTTAATACTATGTGCAATATCTGCTTTAAAATGAAGCAAACTATCCGGATCATCAGGGATGAGGAGGATCAAAGCACTTCAAAACTCTTCCCGTGTGTCTTTTAAAACCTTTTCTCAGGTATCAGTTCTGTTTGGGAGACTCTAATGATCAATGTTCCCAAATGCTGTCATGTAATTATAGGCTGAATAGTGTATTAAAGAAAACTCCCCTTTACGAAACGATTTGCAAACCTTTTCCCATTTGAACCACGATGCACCCAGAGGATTCACTCTTAAAATGGCCACGAGTAGATAGCAAGCCTGAGCGAGTCCACAGGATCTGGCGTGTCAGATTAGTTCAACTCCCACAAGTTCTACTTTGGATCCTCTTTGGCTCAAGATATACAAGACATGGCTTACAGCGAAAAAAAAGCCGTCATAGTGATTTATTTAAAAAAATCTAAATGATAGATACCAATAGAAAGCAATGGGAAGGTATTGTTTTTAATAATATCAATCACTTTTCTTGCTGCCACAGACACAGAACAGTTCATTCTTTTAGGACAACTAGCGAGCATAAACACATATAAACCTTATGATGCTGTCCAGATCCAGAATTTGGGTCAATACCAGATTCCAAAATCACTAAATTTGTAAAGTCATCTACATTACATCACTTCCAGCAAACTTCCCGGAGAACAATGAGGACAAAACATCATCGCCAGTCCTGTTTTAACTGAATATTCTCTGGTCGAGCTCAGCTAAAAACACAGCCGGCTACCGATAGATAGACCAACAGATACTCAACTTTCCTGCAGTTAATACGGACATGTGAACTAACCATAGACAGTTTCTTCATTCATGGACTCACAGCGGTGCGCGGCTGCAGAATGAATATAGGCTAAACACTGGAATCTATATTTTACATTTTCCTTTTGGCCTGGTGGGGGTTCCCTGTGGCCTAAACAAATTCTAGGGGGAAACACCGAAAGTAGTTTTTGAAAAAACAAAACAAAAAGGCATTTCATTTAACAAATGTATCACCCAGCCTTTGAACCACCCGTGAAGAACTGAGCTTCGAGAAGAACAGAAAAGGCCAGCTCTCCAGAGAAAGCCTTTGGATTCATTCTTTTGTGCGTCTCATCTACCTTTTGTTATGGACGAAGAGAAAGTACCTCGTGGTGCTCCCCCACAGAGCTCAGCACACTCGCAATCCCCTGAGCTATACAATCCCCATACACATGCTAACACGGAGCAGCACGAATGCTAAGAAGGGCACAGACACACTGTCCTTAGGGTGGTGGAGCCAAAAAGCCCAAAACGTCAATCAAGAGTGCTACAATTCAATTTCCAACACAACCAGCTGCCTCTTTAGACAGGAACACATTTACAACCACAGCTCCTTTAAAAAAGGGACAATTTCATTATTGCAGCAGACTTAACAAAATCATTGTAGTGTTTGTGGATAACCTTATGCAAACCACTTTACAGAATGTCCCCTGGTCTATCCTCTGTGGAGGATTTCATTCAGATTTAACTGCCCTCAAATGACACGTTTGAGTCCTGGGAGGGAAAAAGCAGATCATGTAACACTGAGAAATGAAGAGCGAGGATATCTGCGGGGAAGAGAGTGTTCGTTCTTGAGTGACAAATTTCCAAAAACTAATGACGGCTCAAATCAAGCTCCCATTAAATCAAATTACAGGCAGATTATTGTATGGTCTCTCGGGTGGTTTCCCTAAATGAGGCTGACACACACACACACACACACACACACACACACACACACACACACACACACACACACACACACACACACACACACACACACACACACACACACACACACACACACACACACACACACACACACACACACACACACACACACACACACACACACACACACACACGCACACGCACACGCTGGAAGAAATGTGTCATTCTTTTGGTGGCTCAAAGGGAACACAGTAAATACCGCCTCGAGCTCGCACAGAGATGTGGGTTATGGATTTAATGGACAAATGTAAATGAGCTTTTTAAGCTATTCATTTAAACTTTGAGCTCAAATATATTGGAAGAAACAGTTTGGTATTTCGCATATTTATAAGTTCAGACGTACCAGATGAGTTCAAATGCGCACATTTACTCTACCACACGAGAGACACTATGTTTGGGAATCTTAAACGAGCTGCATTGAGCACGACATGAAATAGAAGGGACATTTATTCGCACACTCCCACACATTTGTGAATAACTTTACTTCCAGGCATACTGTCCAAGCGCACACAAAAGGCAGCGGTATGTGCTCGAACAAACGCTGGAGCCAGACCTCCTCCGAGGACGTGAGACACGTGAGGCCGTGTGCCAGACTGCCAGTGATGCCGTGTCAGATTAAGGAGACACAGGCTGCTGCTTCCCACAGGGCCGAAGGCAACGAGGCCGGAGAGCTGCAGGAGGTGAAGCTTTTGCCGTTGCTTGCATGCGGGCAACATTCAGGAGAAAACAATCCCAGCACGACACGGAACCAGGCCAAACTGTTGACATTAAATCTGGGACAGGCTCAAAGACATGTTGGCATCATAGGGCAAAAATATTTGAATTACTTTTTAACATATACAGGAATTCAAGGGGTACCCCAAGGGTAGGCAGTTTTCTGGTAAAAGCATACAAAAACAGAGCCGAATTTGAAAACACTAATCCTGCAGCCCTCCTCTCACCAGACCAACACCGTAATGTGCTTCACCGTCCTTCATTCAGTAACTCATTCACTTCAAACAACAAAGCAACAACATTGGCAAAGCGTTTCAGAGACGGGAGAGAGAATGTTGAAAGTTGTTTAGACATCTGCTAACAGTAGCCGGGAGCAGATGACTAAACTACCAGCACTGTATTCCCTCCGTCTCCATAACGCTTCACAGACATTGTACCCTTTGATAAGTTGCGTTGCTCTGCAGTGCAGGCAGATGTTGCCACGGCTTGAATAACAACTTTTCCTGCAGGGTATCCAGCCGTTAAATCAGACTTTTTAACCCGAAGAGATGTGGTCGCACATCTGTATTAGTAGAACGGCCAACACCCTCTCTCTCTCTCTGAAATGACCTGTGATTGGCTCCCGTCCACGGGCTAGATTGTTGTAGAGGAGGTGCAGAAGTCCACTTGAATTACAATATTCTGTGAACTTTCAAAACGGACAGTCTGACATTCACACCCTCTTCACTCTGTGATTGGCCAGCTGTGTGGAGGTCAGAGAGGAGCCTGGACTTCCCATTAAAGCTCCGTGTAAACGGGAACACTTTGACTAGCGTGACGTTTGTGTAATTCATTCACCGAGCGTGACACAGCTCTGAACTCTCGTTAACCATTCTGACTCATCAGATAAGATGCAACTCCGCAGCGCACTGGGAGAGGCCCTTCCACCTTTGAGCCACCACCTTCAGTAACCTTTGCAGTCACTTGGAACAAAACTGCACACTCCTAAAAAAAAGGTGTATATTCAGAGACTACAGGTTTTTTATGTATAGTTGAGACTTTGGATCTGAAACTTCATTACTAACCTGAACCTGGCAGCGAAGGCCTTCTTTACTTAATCTTTGATCAGATAGCTCTTGTTTTAAATCAAAACTTTGTCAGTTTTTGACTATTACATATAGGCAACGGTCTTTTTTGGTTGTATAGCTGCACTGGCCTCTTGGGGGAGTGTTGGGATCAATGAGACAAGAAATATGATCCAGAAAGTCCAGTTGGAGCAAAAGATTAATGTGTTTAAAGGCGTGTCCGATTCAAAAACACTACACTAGTGGTTTCTCATACTCGCAGGACTGTACAATTCTGGGAAGTTACTACAGAAGCAACCGTTTCATGTTTCGTTGCATTGCCGAGTCCAACTTTGACGGATGACCCTGTAGAGAGGGAGTGCCAATGCAAGGCGGGTCCGGCAAAACAACAACCTGGCTCTGCCTTCGTTCAAGCGCAATGAGACGCCATCCTGCAAGGAGCCAATCAGATATGTGGAAGCACACCACCCGTTCACCTCTCAGTCTGAAGATGAAGTAGTCAACATCGTGACATCTTTCCAGAGTTGTAAGAAACGTGTCTCGCGGTGCCCTCGTTTCAAATGAAGGGCTATTTTCGGTCTCAGTGTCCGACCAGTCTGTTGAACCTCTGACCACATTCAAAAATCACAGCTGAGTTTGGTCGGTTTTACTGTGACCACACCCCGGCTGTGATGTAGCGTGGTACCATGGTGCCACGCTACATCACAGCTGCACAGGGAAGGCCAGATGTACAGTATATCTCAGAGTACTACTACCATCGTATCTGCAGCAGTATCAACGCTTTTCAAATGATACTCAGTCGTATTAGAGAGACACGTGAAAAGTCAAAAGCAGGGCGGAAACTATTTTGTCACAAAACATATTGCTTTAGACTGTGAAATGGTGAAAGATGCATCACAATTTCTCAGCGCAAAAGTAACATCTTCAATAGTTCTTGTCTCGTCTGCCAAACAAAAACAAAGTCTCCAAATTCGGCGATATGAACCACAGAAAAGCAGCAAGTCTCACATTTAGGAAGGAGAAACAAGTGAATGTTGGCATCACAAATGACTTAAAGGATTCATTGATCTCTATAATGTTTTACATTGATCCTTTCAGCGCTACAACTAAAGGTACTTAGGAGGCTGTAACTCGACTGCTAAGAGTTTTTCTCACATGCCTTTGCACAAACAGCAGCATGTGAAGTCCACAAGCCGAACTTGCTCGTGCTACGAAAGACCGATCGAGTGCATTAAGCCTGAAAAGCTAAGTTGACAGACTCGCTCCGCAAACACCGGCCACAATCACAGAGAGACCAGGAGGTACCAGGGGCCGCAGAACCGCCACTGAAGCGTAACTCCGTAATTGCCCTGGCACGCTCTCTGAGGCGCAGCTCGGCCTTATCTTCAGGGCAGCCTGCCATCTCTGCCAATCACAGTGAGTGGAGAGGGCCAGCGGGGGTGGTGGTGGTGGTGGGGGAGGAGAGGAACTTCCTTCCGAATCCATTCATGCCATTGAGGCCACCTGCTGTGCCTGTCTATGAGCTAGAGTGATGCTGGGAGAGAGAGAGAAGAGAGAGAGAGGGCCATCTTCAAGCAGTAACACAGAGGAGCTCTTCTTGTTTCTCCGTGGCCACATCGTTGACCGACGATGTCTGAAATCTGAGGATTCTCCTTTTGTGAAAAGGAAGAAACACAAAACGCGAGAGCGTGGGGCGTTATGACTTTAACCTTTTTTGCTGTCTCACAACAGACTGGAAGCTTTTAATCAGCAGACTAACGATTCTGCAGAGACACGTTCGTTCCATGAGGACACTTGAGGAGAATGCGAGGATCTTTAAAGCCTCCAGTTAAACTCAAGTCCCTGAACCCCGGCCAGCACCACCTGTTAGCGCTCCTCACTCCTCTGCCAACAGCCCTCTCCTTTCCAGCTGTGTGTGTGTGTGTGTGTGTGTGAGGGAGACATGACTGTCCAGCCAACTGGGTCTGTACTAACAGAGGGATTATCGTGGAGGAGGATTACTGTGGCACGGGAGTATATAAACAGCCACAATCAGGGACAGTGACTGTATGAACACACACACACACACACACACACACACACACACACACACACACGACACAACAGCACTCATGTACTTTATACCGCCTTACACACATGCTTTTTACGGAATATGCTAATCTGGGAAGTATAGTTGCACCACCACAATAAAAGCATGCAAGAACAGATTTGGCAACTCCTGAAAAAGGGGCTTTGATTACAGAAATGTTGTCATTTTGGAAGGTTGGTTGTGACACAGTATGTATTACAATAAAGGCCTTTACACAGCTGAGGCCTGCAGCAGCTGATAGTGAGAGAAGAGATAGAGGTTTGGGTGAGGCAGAAAGAAAAGAGTAGGTGGTTACATTTTATGGGGGAGAAACAAAAACTCAACAAACACATTTGAAATGAAGCGACACAGAAAGGTGATTTGATTATTGTGTTAATTTCATGACTAAAACCTTTGAAACGCAGCAATCTAGCATTGTCTTTACTCGTTGTTTTCTACCCTCATCGAAGGGTTTACGTAAATAATCCCATAAATCGAGTCCTGGTTCAGGATCAACAATGAAACTGACTTTTACAACAATGCAACGCACCGAGGAAACTCTCCTGCTCCCTTTTCTCAACTTTCTCCAAGTGTCACAGCACCAGCGAGGCCCTGCTCGCTCACTTCCAGGACAAAATAACACTTTTTGTTCACGGGCACTTCTTACCTTAAAATGAGACGTTTTGCAGCGTTTCACTGCGGCTACATGTGCTATATTTTCTTTACTCCCAGGTTTTTATTTCACGTCGACAATCCAAAAGGAGTGCAAACGGCCGAAAGAAGCGGTTCCTAACGTGGAATCTCAGTCTTCCGTCTGTCCCATACCGATTAACTACTTCACCCGCACAAAGTCCTCCGCTGTGCTGCTTTGTATTCCTTTAAAACACGAGGACACACCGCCAGCTGACAAAGGCTGCTTAATATGGCGGAGTGAGAGCCAAGCAGACCAGTTATAATATCCACAAATCACCGCCCGCTGATGGGTCAGGGTTGCCCCGAAAGACGCACAACAATAGCCCGACTAGTGCCGAGGAACCGACGAGGCCAGGGAAGGAATAACGCTGCGTTCAGGTGCTCAGATTAGACTCGTACATCCGGGGTTTTTTTGTGGTTAAAATATATATTTTTTGAAACGTTTATCCTTTCTTGTGATTCACAAAAAGCAAATAGTATTATTAAGAAAGTCTGAAAACAAACCATATTTAAAGTCCTAGGGTTTCTTATCTTGTTAATATAATTTAATTTAACTTTAAACCCTGTGTAGATAACACATATTGGCCTATCACCATAAATAATAGCATGTATTTTATGGTTCATGTTGTCCTTTATAAATAAGAGCTGCAATTTAAGATTACTCTAATTATCAATTCAGCAAATTATACTTTTTTCAATTACTGGTTTTGTTTTATAAAATGTCTTAAACTAGAGAAACATTACTGTCAATTGCTTGTTTTTTCTGCCCGAAACGCAAAAATGTAACGATAGCTTATAAAACAGAGAAAATCTGTAAATGATCCCAATTAAATATACAGAAGATGGTCATGATGATTTGTCTTTACTTAAAATGATTATCAAAATAGTTTTCGTGTCAACAGACTGATAATTTCAGCCCTCGCCTACATTATTAACGTGTATACTTTGTAACAAAGCACACAGTGAACAGAAACACTTCGTAATTGATGATTTGAGAGGGGAAATATTTGCCCAAAACAATTCAAAGCAATAACACTTCACCAATAACTTTTTCTTCCTCTCTAGTTTCGTTCATTTAGCTGGTATGTTCTCTTATTTTCGATGACACTTGAACGTCACGTCCCCTCCTATTGAATGGTTTTCCCTTATGACCAATATGGCCGACATCACTGGCTCAGAATGAGGAGAAAATCCTCCATCTGGCTTTGTACCAAATATATAAACAGTTCTCATTTGTATCACCCAAACCGAATCAAGTAGAACATTAGACATAAATTGCGATGTTGTATCGTTCCGTTTAACCTTTTAACCGTATTTGCAATGTGCAGGTAACCTCTAGATTGAATGCATGGATGAATTACTTACTTACTTATTACGTATAACATTATATATTTAACATTATATATAGGCTAGGGTTGCAGCACGTTATGCATGATAACTTTCTGTCAGTCACATGACATTTCCAAAGGGAAATAGAGTGGGCCTGGTTAAATGTTATTGCTATGGACAGTTCTATGATTATAAAAGTAAAACGCTAGGATAAAGCTGTTTTTGAGAGGGGGTGGCCGTGTTGAAATTGCATCTTAAACATCTTGTACGAGTAAAAAATATGACTACAATACTTCAACACTGCAGGTTCAATTAGTATGAGATCTTTTTTTAGGCTTAGTTTGAAGTGATTTGCTGACCCCTACTGACTCGGACTGCACTGTGCGCAGGCGGACTGGAAGTGTCCCCCTGGGAGACGTCTCCAAAGCGGCCCCTGCGGGTAACAAGATGTACTAAACACACACACACACACACACACACACGCACACACACACACACACACACACACACGCACACAAAAACACAGTTTTAGACTGTATTTCTGGAACTCGCTCGGTTGTCAGGTTATATTATTTCCTATATTTCTATAAAAATAAAGATTTGTGCTCAGATAAAACGTAATGTGTGCCTGAAGTACATTGTGTCTAATTGGTGGGATAATTAGATTATTTGAGATTCTTTGACAGGTAATAATGGACAGTGTGAGCAAGTGGAGTTGTAGCCTCGGCGTTTCCCAATCTAAGGGTTGAGACCCCTCCAAGGGGTCACAAGATAGAGGAAGATTTAAAACAATAAAGAAAAAGCAAAGACATAACAGGAAAAACAATACACACTGTATGTCATAATGGAGCCTTCGCTAAGCCCCGCCCCCTGCCCATAAACTGTCAGAGCGACCATAGAGTCACTAACTGCACTTCCTGAAGAAATAATATAAAGTAAAAAGCCATTTTTAGACAGAAGTGTTGATGGCTGTATCCAGGATGTCAAACAGATTCAGGAGCTAAACACATGTTTATAAAGATGACGATTGAAGCTAAAGACTTCAGATCAGAGAGTAAAAGTGAATCACTACACCTGCGATCGAGGCATAAAACAATGAGATTAAGGAACCACACATTCCTCTAAAGCCAGGTCGTTATTTATTCACTGTAACAATCAGTATAAAGCAAAAGCAGCACGTGTAGACATTCAGTATATGACGCTGGTAGAGCCTGGCTGATGCTATGCTGTGATTGGTCAGTCTGCGTTTAAGGGGCGGGGCTTAGCGAAAGGTCATTTGAATGAAAATCACGTATATAACCATGGGCCCACATTATAAAGGGAATTACATATAACAATGTGTATTGTATTTCACTTTGTTTCTTGGTTTGATTTGCTTTCATTAAGGCATTTTCAATTTTCAATACAACATTATCCCCTCTTCCGGTTTCTTAAATAAACACTTTGAGATGTTTAGAGGTGGAAAATTACAACTCAGAACTCCAACCTGCAACAAGGGGTCGCAACACTGCTTCAATTGAATGAGTCAAAACCAAACAGGGTGAGATCTACCGGACTTTATGAACCTGTGCTAAATACAGGCTGTTCAGTGTTTGTAGCTAAACCCACGAAAAATGAATGCTGTGTAGTTGGTAGATATCCCTCTAAAGCAAATCGTAATCGACGTAGTCATTAACCATGAATGCAATGAAATCAAATTGACCCAATTTAACCCAATAAATGAATGCCATCTAACATTGATTCAAACAAAATCCTATAATAATTTAAAAGTCTTAATAAAAGATAATATAATAACCTAGTGGATTCTATATATAATGCCTGATCTCAACGAAAAACCTGATTAAATAAAGGTTATAATACAATTCAAATATTTAGCAAATTAATTCCAATTCAAATATATTGTTGGGAGAGTGGGGGTGAAGCCTTCATTTATTCTGCTGAGCAAACACAACAGATCGTGAGTATTGTCGTTAACCTCACGAGGACCACACGTGAGAGTATTGACTCATCTTTTCTCACCGTGTTCATGACGACCGAACCTCGCGCGCGTCTCTCCTCGTCCTCATGATGGCGCCGTTTGCTCAGGCTACCGAGCTGCATCTTACTCCTGCAGCGACAGGCCGACCGTTAGTCTGCTCCATTTAAAACAGGTAGGGTTTAAGTTGAGCTCTTCGTGGGAATCGCGCCAGTCGAAGAAGAACTTGTGGATAGCCCCCCCTCCTTCGGCAGTGGCTGGCTCTGTCTGTTCGTCATATTGCGTCAGAGTAAACAAAACGCTGACGTGAATCTCTCTCCTCTTTGGCAAACTCTTCAATTGGTCGGTGAGCTATATGTCTGATTCAGTGTTGAACAGAGCTCAATCAAAAGGCGCAGTAACCTGAGTTTGTGATTAAAACGAGGGCCTAGACAGGACTGCCAAATTAGTGCCCTTCAAATTAAAAGCCTCATAACTTGCATCCATCACATCTCTGATGTAAGCCATCAATTGTATACTGTATGTCAGGAATATGAATGCCAACTTTATACTTAAGTGCTATTTTATTTGACTGTATCATAAGCAAATAATAAGAGGCACATTAAAGAGACGCATAAAATGTGCCAAACAAGGCTTCATCAGCGTGGACAGAATCAGGCCATATGCTTATTGGTTAATTGCCACATATATAACAGTACAGCTACACCTTTTTCTCGAGGTTTTTTTCGTTTGAAAGTATCATTCAGCGCATTATAACGATGCAGACAATTTCAGAAACAATGTTGGGGAAATGAGTGGACCGTTTTTTAAAGCTTACGTAGGCTGAAACCTCTCTGAACCGGCATCCTGCGTCACCAGCTTCGAATCAGATTACGTGCCTCGTTTATTTCAACAATCTAACGCATAAGCCAAGGCCTCAGCGCCGTCACTGGGCGGCCATTACAGGCAGCCCGTCGATATCCAGCGAACAATTATTGGAAATGATTCGAATAAGTGACTTTAAATACAGAAAGCCGCAATTTGAGACGATTGGTTTCAGCACTGGACAGCTCCTGACTCCCCAGAGGCCTCTTGGGCTTGCTCAGCGGAAGTCTGCTCCCCCCCCCCCCCCCCCTCCATCCAGTCACACCAAACCACGACCACCAGCCAAAAAGATCGTTTCCCAGCTCTGTCATAATCATAAAAAGCCTAATTGGACTTATTGATGACGCGTGGGAAATAACCCGTCGCGGTGGCGGTGAGGGACAAATTGATTTGTATTGACCGTCCCATCATCTCGTGTACAGTTCATGCATTCACAAACATTTCAGTTTTTTCTTTAAATATATATTTAAAAGGAAAAAAGTTTGGAAGCAAACTTCCATCTCAGGATGGTGGTGGTGGTGGTGGTGGTGAAAGGGGGGGGGGGGGGGGGGGTGACGGATGCATCGACGAGGAAGGAACTGTACTTTTTTATTCCGGGAGGCAAACTTGATGACGTCTATAGCATCCTTAATGTGACATACTGGAGGGAGGAGGGGGGAGGAGGAGGGGGGCCAGGCTTACGATACATAGATAAAAAACCAAGGCAATCACAGCACAGGACAAAAGTTTAGAGCAGCGATATGCACACGAACGGACAGCGCACTTTCCCACCGAGTTTTTGTTCACCTGTGCGCCGGGCTGAGTCCTCCTAACTGTGTCTTGAAAGTGAGACACAGGCTGCACTGAGGGGAACATAAGGAGACGACGAAGGCGCTTCAGCCGGGAAAGAAGTGCCGTGAGAAAGAAACCGTCTCTCTCTCTCTCACACACACACACACAGCCACAGCCGCGCCCGGATCGCATCCTACAGCACAGCGCTCTCCCTGCTCTCCTGCTATAGGTATGTGCTTTATCTGCGGATTGTCTTAACACTCGGAGAAATGCATTGATGGAGAGCGAGATAAAGTAATGGAAATTATTTTCTGCATTGCATGGAGATCTGATGTTTTTAAATTATTACTTTGGCACTGCATGCAAAGGATTCGGTGTCAGTACCACAGTTTAACTTTTACGGAAAGGGATAAAGGGATGAATAAAACAGACAGAAATCTTTGTTTTTGGGGGGGTTTGAGCAAACGGACGCTGTGTCTCCAGTATTCAGTTAATACTAAATCGGTTTATGTTCGATCCAGTTTTTGTAGTTTGTGATGAGAGAAGTAGCGCAGCATGATAATTTGGCAGAACAAAGAGCGGGCATGTTATGTCTATAGGAGTGACTAACCTGTTTAATGTCTGTTTTTCATCTTCTAACAGCATGGCCAGTTCGAGTAAAGCGACTTTAATCTTGCTCGTCTACGGAATCTTAATGCACTACAGCGTCTTCTGCACACCTATCGGACTAAGTTACCCTAAGATTAGGTAGGTGGACGTGCTTTGTTGGTCTTTATAACCTGATTATAGTCATTATTGTAACTGATCCATGTTGCTGCTAAACACCAGTTTGTTCAATGATGGTATTTGCATTGTTATTAATGATTTTCTTTCCTCATTTGAAGATTTGGATTTTGGCACTTTTATTTAAAAAAAAGTGTGCGTAATTTTGTAATTGAACACAAGGAAATACAGTAATTTTAACTTACGCAAATGCAAGTCCTGTGTGGACAGTGATAATGGAAATTGCGTAGAGGTATCTGTCCGGTGGGACGGTTCACAGAACTCCCTTATTAAAAATGAGAGTGCAGTCAATGCAATTGATAGCCCTTGGGATGACGGTGGACCGGCGTCACCAAGGAGAGGCGAGGCAAAGCGAATAGGAGAGCTCCATGCATTTAAGATTTATTCTATTTTTTTTCTGTGGAAAGCCTATCCATAATTTGGGCGTGGTTCTTATTGATTCTTATATTTCATTGCTAATTGCGGCATTATTTTAATAAAAAAATGGGCTCCTCGCCTCCACTGAGTGTGATCATTTTCACACCCTTTGTTTCGATTCTCAAATTATGAATAAGGCTTCAACCTGTGTTCAAAGCAGCAGCACCAAGTTGGAATTAAAAACAGATTTTTCCGATGAAAAAAACAACAATATATTTAAACAAAGAATAAACACGAAGATACACATTTAACACATTTTAAGCCACTATTTGTTGGCCACATTCAAATAATTCGTTTTCTGGTTTTTATTTCCAAACACCTCCAGGTACTGGATTTGTTTTCGTTTCCTCCCCTTGTCTCTAATGCATTTAACCTGCCAGTGATTTTACAAACGGAAGCAGACATTTTGGCATTCTTTCACTGCTGCGTCCCACTTGTGCACGCAGATCAAATGTGTGATAAATGCTCTCCGTCTTTCAGACTCGACAACGACGCCTTCGATGAGGACGGGAACTCATTGTCCGACATGGGTTTTGATGGCGATCAGATTGCTATACGGAGCCCGCCATCCTTAAACGACGACGCGTACACTCTCTACTACCCACCAGAGAAGAGGTAAACGTGCTTTCACATCGCAGCTCGAGCCTCGAGCTGGATTCCATTTTTAATGACTTCTTTGCTGTTTGCGATAATGTTTGCTTGCTTTGTTTTTCCCAGAGTTTCTCATGTTATTTGTTCAGTGTTATTTTCACACCGAGTAGCCTAAAATGTTGGTTCCAAATACTGTGAATAAAATAAAAAAAGCTCGGCACACACGGAAGGATAGTCTGTGTGCAGCAAAAAAAAAAAAAAAAAAAAAAAAAAAAGCTCCGAGGCTCCGATTCAATTGCAGCTGATGTGGTATTGGACCTGCGGGTGGGTGGGGACATTTTAGGCTACTTTTGATCATTTTGTCTGCGCTTTTTTTAGTCACTGACGATCTATGTGTTTTGGCGTTTTATCATCTCAGACCAGAAAGGCATGCTGAGGAAGAATTAGATAGAGCCTTGAGGGAGATCCTGGGTCAGTTAACAGCGAGACATTATCTGCATTCTCTGGTGACAATTCGTGCAGGGTAAGGGCATTTCTTATAAGCGTTCACCTGCAGTCATCACTTTTATTATGTTTCTCCGCTGCACAAGTCCAGGCTGCTGCATCATTGTCTGTCATTTAATGTGCGTGTTTTGTTCTCACTCTCATTTTTTTGTAACTCTCTCATATGGAAAAAAAACAACGTGTATTCATTTTCATTTTGTTTCTGTTTTTGTTGTGGCGCAGCTCTGCGCTCATGATCAGTGTCCTCCCTTAACATTGAGGGTCAGCTTTCTGAGACTAAAATACACTTCGATTTAAATGTGATTAATCCATAAAATTAATTTGGTTTTCCCACGCTCTGATGAAAAAAAAAAAAAAAAAACATGCGTCAGAATATGCAATGGGCTGAAATTAATAATTTATAACCTTTCTAAAACGCTTCAAATCACTGTTTCTTTTACACTGTCTTGCTTGGCGCCCATTTGTTTTAAAGAAAAGAAAAGGCATAAAAGGCCCCAAAATGAATTATTAATTATTGTAGGCAACATTGCATCATGGCAAGAAGAATACATTATCAGACGTCAAATCAAAAACGAGCAGAAATGTGTTTAGAAGTGGATGGCTGCAGCTTTACTATTTTTTTCCATTTTTTTTCAGTGAAGACAACAGCATGGAGGAAGAGTCAGAGCCCTTATCCAAAAGACATTCAGATGGGATCTTCACCGACAGCTACAGTCGCTATAGAAAGCAGATGGCCGTGCAGAAATACCTGGCAGCGGTTCTGGGAAGAAGGTACAGACAGAGAGTTAGGAACAAAGGACGCCGACTTGCCTATTTGTAGCGTTGTTAAAGCGCCCAAACTGCCCTCCTGTGTATATACATCCAGTCGTTAAATCAAAGTCATTCAGATATATCTGACCAACCAGTGGATTGCGCCTGTGTTCTTTTAACATGTATTTATGTATGAAGTAAAGCCATTAAAATGAATATTTTAATAATAATATCGTTTTTTTTTCTTTTTGTACAAAAGCACTTGATACCGCACAGTTATACTTTGTGGACCAATATTTTATTTTCATGTTGAGATGTTTAAAAAACAAAAGAAAATGGCAAAAAAAAAAGAAGAAATTAGAAGAAAGAGAAAAAAAAAAGATAATTGTGCACCTTCAACATTATGCGCTTGGAATCTCTAAAGGTCATCTACATATGCAGAAAATAAATAGATTTTAAAAAGACAATCAAAGTATTGAATGTTATACTTATTTTTGTAACCAACGTTCTATTTTTTTAGTGTTGTTTGTTTTCCAAACAGGCCCAAAGAAGCAGTGAGCATGCTATGTGAGGCATATCGGGGCTTATCCTAAATGATAGATGTTGCCCTTGTCCACTCTCCTCCTCGCTCCCTTAATGGGAGCTCTGTGGGTTCCTAGAGCTTGCTGCCCCTCCAGGGGAGTCCACGTGGCTTTTGTTGAACAGCCTCTCATTTGATGGAAAAACTGATTGACTCCCACGGCCATTCATGTAACTGGTGGTAAAAATCCGACCCTCTTTTAAGCAGAAATTTAATTGCAGGCTTTTGCAAGGGCACTATTGCCTTCACTAGAGATAGAGGAAGCACTCAAGTTGCTGTTGACAGTATGCGGCAAACACTGCTTGCTCACTTGCCTCAAAGTAATTTACTGTGGGGAGATAAATCGTGCTGTGTTAAGAATGTTCCATATGTGTGTGTGTGTGTGTGTGTGCGTTATGTACAGTATAGAAATTACACACAGTGCACATAGTCATCTCAGTGTTGTCTGTGTTTCAGTCAACAGAATTATTTGGAAGAATGTGCTTCAACTGTTGATTGTCTTTCGGCAGCACGACAGATATTCAGAACGGACCCAGAACAAGATGCAGGAAATGAAACATATTTTTGTGACCAGAGGTGGAGAGGAAAGGTAGCATCTGAGTTGCAGTTAGGGATATTTAACCATGTTTCTTATTTATTGGTGCATGTGGAAACTGACACCTTGCTGATTTTTGCTTAGAAACTGCATGTCATCGTGTTTTTTTGGATTGTGCTATTTGGGTAGGTGGGCTGTGCTAAGCCTATATCAGCACCACTCCCCCCCCCCCCCCCCCCTCCTTCAGATGTGTTGGAAATGTGAACAAGGAGGGCTAGAGGTGGTGGAAACTGGTACTGCACTGACTTGTTGAATTCTTACCTCCCCCATGCTGCTGTCATTGTGGATATCATAAGACGAGACACTGGACCCCCCCCCCCCCCCCCTCTTTGTCGATTGCCTTTGTCCTGGTAGCGGTTTTTAAAGATTCTTTTGCTTCTAGATCGCCGTGCATATTAGCTGATTCGACAGTGCTGTGATTCTTTGTTAAGACGAATCTGATCTGTGTTAGATGTCTACTGAGGTTCGTGCAGTGAGGATGTGATAAAGAGATGAGGAGAGTGTTAGGTGAGAGAGAGAGAGAGAGAGAGAGAGAGATAGGTGTGCATAGAGAGGAAGACGGAGCTGGAGACAAAGAGAAGATGTGTGTGTGTGTGTGTGTGTGAGAGAGAGAAAACAAAGTGAAGAGACGGGTCACAGCGCCCACAAAGCAACCTGAGAGAGGTTGTCACACCTGGATACAGAGACGAAACAAGAGGCGAGAGCCCCACCGCCTCTCTTCACCTGCCAAAGTAACATCGGGGTCAATGAGTCCGATAACAAATAGATGTTAAAACTTTCCCTTTGGTATCGGCAGGAGGATGAACAGAACAGGCCCCTCTGAGTTTCCCTCTCACTCTAGAATGGAGGTGGATGAGGGATCGTTCCACTGATGTTTATTAGGGAGACGTCTCACATTCAATGTTATGCAAATGAAACTTTATGCACCTCTGCAATCCAATCAGTGGCCTGCGTCCCCCCCCCCCCCCCCCCCCATAGAAACTATCAACACACTCCTTCTTCAATTTCGGCTTTATCCAATAGGCTTTGTTTGAATGCGAGTGTGCGGAAAAGTAGATGTTTGAATGTTGGTGAGCCTTCGTGTTTTGCGTGTGAGTGTTTGAGCGTGCATCAGATGTTTGTTTTGTGTAAAAGGGTGACTGAATGTGCACGTGAAGGTGGAAACAGCTTTTGGCTTTGGTGCCTTGCTTCGACGTGAGAAAAAAAAAAATGAAATTCGCCACAAGTGACAGATGGCAATTTAAGTGGCCCTACAATGCTGCAGTCCATAAGCGTACATTGAAACTTCCTTTCACTCTGTTTGATCGCTCTGCTTAGTCGGCCCCAAGAGTAGTAGTAGTATTAGGCTTTCTTTTAAAGCATGGCCAATGATTTATTGAGTATAACAATATAAAAAGAACAGAATGTATATGTTGATGGCACAGGCAATGTGTGTGTGTGTGTGTGTGTGTGTGTGCATGAGTTTGGGGTGTTCAGTGTCTGTGAGAGTGGTGAACAATGACCAGTGTTTGTTTACTGTCGATTATGCGGTGTTGTTGATTATTTTGATATTGGTCAGTAATTTATTAATCAGAAAAATAGCCCCGACATATTATTTACAACTATGTGCATCACCTATTCAGAACAAAAGAGTTTCAGAACATGACAGAGATGTTGTTCAGATCATAGAAAATGCCTGTTGTTGATATTTCTGAAAGCGCCAAACGCCTTACTTCAATGTTTAATCTCTTATCTATCTGAAGACTATGTGTTTTAAAAGTGAACCTTAGTACAAGTGGCATCGTTATACACACAGGAGTCCTTATATGGGGTTTTACGTTTCTCAATGTTATGAAAGTGTTGTAAGATTTGTATGAATAAATTTTTGTAAACAACAACATTTTCTAATGAATGTCTAATCTTTGAAATACATAATTTTTAGGATGATACATCATGTGTAGTGTAACAAAGACGGCAGAGAGACGGTTGTAGCGTTGTCACACATCTTGACTACAGTCTTTCGTTAGTCTTACATCAGAATAAAGCTTGAGTCTAAACCTGAAAAATGTGACTTTACATGATCACCAAGGGCCACAGACTGAGATCTGCTCCTGAAACAAACACAGACCTCAAGTCACATTACAGAAGATAAAGTGAAACGTCCTCCAGCAAGCACAGCAACAACTCTGCTGTTCTCTAGTGGGGTTGTGTCGACCTGAAGTCCTGTCAACTTCAATTTGTCTTTCCGAAGCTAGATCAACAGAAACGAAACAGAAAAAGATTGTGCAACAATCTATCAGCAAGAGGAGTTAACACTGTATTAACTCACTTACAAAGCAAAGTGAAATGTCTTTGGTGTTTCTTATTGACTCACCACATTACAACATTTCAAGGTGGTTTTACAATTTCAAGTTGCAATTTAAAAAAACGGAGCTAACGGTTGAACGCATCGAAGCAAATGCAGCTGTAATTCAAACCGAAGACCCCGACCGACATCACCAAGGAGCTCGTCAAGATAAGCCACGACCCTGCACTGAGCTGCAAGAGCTAAAGAGAGTGTCCCTCCTCCAGGAACAGCGCCGCGTCTTTCCCCTCACTCCATCCCTGGCCTTGGCAGTGCAGCTGTGTCCCGTGGGAGAGGAGGATGGGTGTGGCAAAGCAGCGTGTGTGCAAGATCTGATCCTCATCAGCCAGCAGGAGTGTGTGTGTGTGTGTGTGTGTGTGTGTGTGTGTGTGTGTGTGCACATGCACCAGAGCTCAACTAACCCAATCAGAGAAATGTTGCATGGCAACGGTCCACAAAGGGACATGGTTATGTATACGCATGTGTCACGTTTGTATGTGTGGAAAGGGAGTGAGGTATAGAGATTGTGTTGGTGTGTGTGTGTGTGTGTGTATTTTATGTGTGCTCAACAAAGGCAGACCTTGAGCCAGCTCTGCATTGGGATGGTGTTTACACTTTACATTTGTACACACATACACACACACACATCCTGCAGAACAGAGGAAACAGATACACAGTGTGTGTGTCTCACAGAAACTGTAATAACAGCAACACAGTTGAGCACAGGTGGTAAATTGATGAAATTCAACAAAAGGAACTAACCACAAGAAACCGCCACACATCTCTGTTTCGTCCCTGAGGACGTTGATTCATGGGAGTTGCCCTGTTGCTCAGAAAAGGCTGACAGATTGTCGATTGTCAGGGTTTGAGCTACCTGTGCGATATTTAAGACGTGTCCATTCTTTATTTATCCCTCCCTCCCCCCTCTTTATTTCTCTTCGGCTGTCAAGAAGCAAAGCAGGCTTCAGACCCTTTGACAAGCCGAGATTCTTCGATTCCTCCTGTGACAGTTTTCGGCTTCACAAAAGATGCACGGAGGGAGGAGTCAGGTAAAATGAAACAAAGAGTGTATTCATAATTACTCTGGATTTGATATTCACGGCCTGATACGCCCACGAGTGGATGTTGAGACAAGTGCCCCAATTTGTTTGGCAGTAGGCTTCACATGAGCGGCCACCCTGAGCCAATTTGTACATTATGTACATTAATGCCTGAATCAATAAAAGATGACTCCTCCTCGCTCGTAGCCCCGCACCATCGCTCCTTCATGGCGTGCATCACTCCCCTTCTTATCTCCTCATTAGTGTCTTCGAGCTGTTTTGTTTTGCAGTTGATCTTAATTTTTCAGGAGTTGTGTCCCCGGCTTGTTTCGCCTACGGGCCTTTGGAGGGAGAACTGGGAAGATGCTAACTGCAGAAAATAGTTCCTCTGTCTTACAACGCCTCTAGAGACGCGTCTTAATCATGTATTAGAGGGGGAAGGGGAGGTTGTGTTCAGGGCTTTTCCAGTGGGGATACCCGTACTGCCCCCCCCCCCCCCCCCCCAAACGCCACAGCCACACCCAGCTTTCTTTGTGCATGTGAAGCATGAGTGTCTATGCATGTGTAACACTGATTTATTGCTTGTATGATTAGCATGTCTGTCTTTCCTTCACTTGTGTGTTTACTCACCTACAACACAAACACTAGCCCCTCCTTCTTTCTCGCGTGTCAAGGTTAAGAATACACAACAGAGGGCCCAGCCTCAGCAATGATGCAATTACACATGCACACACACTCCTCACCCTCTTCACCTCATGAATCATTCAGTGGTCAGGTTTGGGGGACGGGGGGGAGGAGGTCCTGTCGTGGCTGCAATGAAACCCCTCGACCCTTGCAGCCCCCTGAAGCCCAGAGTCCCCGTCTCCCTTAAATCGCATCTTGTGGTGGGCTCTGTCACATCAACCATTAAGCGGGAGGCACTCTGCGGTGAACAGCAGCCCCTCTGGGAGCAGAGAGATAGAGAGAGAGACAGAGAGAGAGAGAGAGAGAGAGAGAGAGAGAGAGACTGAGGAGACAGGGAGGAAGAAAACAGGAGATGTGGGCAAGGGTTTGCAGACATGGACCACTGATCAACGGTGGCTCCTGGCTTAGAGGAAAACACTTCACCTGTGCTGCTTGAGTGATCATGGGTAACCAGAACCATCCATCATTTATCATGAGCCTATATGGCCATCTCAAATGTCAGTTTCTCAGCTACTGTATGCGTGTCCATGCTAAGTTTGAATATGATGTGCACCCTAAAATAAACAACATCCTGAGACTCTCAGCAGTTGCCAAAGTTACATGATTATCAAATACTGCAGAACAAAGACGTTGTTCATACTGAAGGAAATGTGCCAAATGATACTAGGTAATAGTAAAAGTGGAAGAAAACATACAATAGAATTTACAATAGCAATAATAAAAGAGTATTTTATCTCTAGATGCTTTGACTGTCATCACTTTTTATGCTTGGGTTTAATTACGCAGGTGCAGGTTTCCCAAACTTTCTAGATCGCCACAGAAAATTAGACGACGTCTTCACTGATGGCTCAGCCCACCGAGAGCTCTGACGCGCATAACATCAAACAGAACTTCTTTGAAGCCCTCTTCTCCCAGTGTGGATCTCCAACAGACACAGATAGAGAGCGATTGTGTCCCATGCGCTTCTCAAAAAGTTTCTGTGGAGAACAATGGCAGTGCAGGTGGGCCACAGCGGGCGGGCCTGCTTGGCTTTTTCAACTTACTCGAGTGTGGAGACATTACTTGTATAGTAAGTGTTATTTTAAAAATGGTGTCTGTGACCAAAAGTCATGCACTCCAGCATCAAAAGTTCACACACGCTGACCTCCACGGTTCAACCGGAGGTGAACAAACGGACACCTCGCAGCTTTACCATCTCTTTTTTGTCTTCTTTTTGCCTGCAGCTCGTGCGCTCACTCGGCCCGGGATTGGGCGAGGCCGTGCAAAGCAAACACTGAATAATGTATCATGCTGGAGCAGTAGGTGTGAAAACTCAGCGTGAGATTAGTGAGAATAAGCATGTTCATGCTGTTTTTATTCTCCTCCCCGTCTCTCTCTTGCTTGCCTCTAAAGGAAGGGAAACAAAGACCCTATAACTCCTTCCCCCCCTGCAGACATCCAACGTTGCACTCCTTTCCACGTCACTCACCCTCATCTCTCTAAAGTTGTGACACATTTCCAGAATGGAATGAGTGGTAATGAATGGAGAACATCCGAGAGCAGAGAGAGAGACGCTCGTCAGGCTTCATGGGTTATGTGCTCATGAGAGTCAAATTTACACGCTGGCACACAGCTTGTGGTTATGTTATCTTACTTCTTTCCTTTTAATGAGCGTGACATGAGCGGGCGTGAGTGAGTGTGTGTGTGTGTGTGTGTGTGTGTGTGTGTGGCGAGGAATGTTTTAATGATAGAATATTGTAGACGACTATAACACAGAGGGATGGGGCATTGCCTCTCAGGGCACAGCTCTAACTTCTATGGGCAATGAAAAGAAAAAGTTTCTCTGTTACAAATCCTAAAAGAAACGATGTGATCTCAACATCTTATGCTCATAATGGGGCACAAGTTGTTGTTTTAACATTCCTGCATCACCTTTGTAAGAACGCATCTTCTCCAGTTCTTACAGACTTCTGACACTTGGGAGCGTTCACACACAGAGATCCTAGAGATTGCTTTATCCCAAACCTCACACGCACACCAAAAGGGTAAGTGTTCGCTTTGAGAGGCGGCGGCACAGAGCAGGCATAAGCTTTTCCCACGTTCACACGTATTCGAAAATAAAAATGCACCACCTGTCACTGAGCAACAGATAAGTCTTCGGGAATTGTCTGCGGCAGCTCCAAAGGAAGTGATCTGTGCGAGAAAGAGTGAGGTGTGAGTGGGAAACACAGGGAGGAGTGACACATTCACACCTGTGAGCGACATCCTGCGCTCCCTGGGCATCTTTTTTTCTTTTTCTCTTAACTACTGATGGAGGGCTTCCTTTCTACACGGCTCTTCCCATAAGGGATCTTTTTTAGTTACAGTGATTGACATATTGCTGAAACACAGCAACAGAATGGATTTGGAAGTTCTTTAACTTCCCCCGAAGCCAGTCGTGATCTTTCCATGATCAGACTCGCATTGCAATCAGACAAAAGACACGATTCAGGAAAAATCTGAAATCCTCTTCTTCGCTGCCATGAAAGATGGAGCAGCATTTTGTGGATTCATAGATTTAATGGAAGTTATGTTTTATCTAATCTAGCTTACTTTTAACAGTTGTTTCAATAAGTCCTCCAACAAAATAAGTTGTTTGATTATGCCCTCTTGTCTAGAAAGACACAAAGTGTTTTCTGATCTGAAGCCACTTTTTCAAGGACAACATCATCTATCTGTGCCTTACAAAACCGTTACAAATCCCTGTTGAGAAGTAAATCTGTTTTAAAATGTCACTACATTAAGATTAAGGTTTGATTAGGTTCATTAGGTTCATCTGTCTGTTTGAAATGTTTTGTTGACCCGTCCATTCAGCCCGACTTCCTAAGATGTCACGCCATACACCATAGACTGTATAAAAGAAGTGGACGTAGTCAACGTGACGTCACCCACTGGTTTGTGGATTGCCGTTTTGAAGCCTTGAGTTCGGCATTTTGGCCTTCGCCATCTTGTTTACTTGAAAGCAGAAGTGACACAAGAGGGTGGAGCTACAGCCGAATGCTGACATTTTTAGGCGACCAAAATGTTACAATTAGCATTCAGTTAAAGTTTTAAGACGAAAACTTGGACAACACCCAAAATTCACAATGCCGTGGAAGTGACCTGTCAATCACAAGGTAGCCACGCCCTAAAGCATACTCTGCGACTTGAAACTAGCGACTGAGACCATAAACTCATGTTTACAATGTTTACTAAGGTAATAAATCAAGTGAGAAGTAGAGTCATTTTATCAGATTCTATACAATCAGACTTCTTTTTGCAACCAGAGGAGTCGCCCCCTAAAGGCCATTAGAGAGAACACAAGTTTAAGGAACTTCCGCATTGGCTTCACTTTTCAGACCCAGAGGTAACCGCCTGATCTGCGTCTATTTCAAAAATGTTACCGCAAAACAGACATTCTTGTCGGGGCCACTGTGTTTATTTCTGCTATTTGTTAATGTAGTCTCAGTAGAGCAGCCCATGCCTGTTTGTTCGTGAGTTTGGCAGCCGCTGCCAGCCCAGTGACGTCGCAGTATATTGGCACAGTGATTTCTGAGAAATGCAGGGAAAACAACACAGCAATGGCTGTCACTGCTTAGCTCCAAGATGTCTGCAAATGAAAACAAACACACAGCAGATTCAAGCTCATTTCATTGACTGATGTTACGCTCAGCGTAGACACACATACTGAAGAAACACTGGTTTAATACGTTGTACATGAAGCTTTTTTTCCTTGGCCACATATTTTAAGACGAAACTTGGAGGAAACTTGTGTTAAAACTCCGTTAATCAACCTATAATAACCATCAGACAAAGTCAACAACCAAGTCAACCTTGCATATGCACTGAGCGGATTAATAACACTTTCTATAAACACACAAGGCTTTAAGATGAGTTGTATATCGAAACATGTCTTCCTCAAATGTTATGAATGCTTTTGTAAATGACAGAATATCATTTCAATGTTGCACTAACTAAAGCCATTTAACAAATCACTGAAGCTTTCCAGCTTTCCAGCTACCTTTGAGAGTCCCGATCAAATTGATGGCTCAGTTCACGCAGCATTTTATTTTTAAAAAGTGGCGAGAGGAAGAATGTATAAAGTGATTTAAACAAAACACATAATCTGCTTAAAATGATATTATTACACTTTTCAACACCCTAAAGCGTTGATAGAATCCATCATTAACACGTTTCTTGAATTCAAACACATTTAATTAGTGTATGCTGTCTTCCTGTCTTCTGGGAAGAGACAACAAAAAGAGGAAATGTGGTTATTAATAATGTAATGATGAAGAAGGTGAAAGTCAGTCACTTGGTTTTAAGTATTTCCCACACTGTGCAGGGCATCTGCAGATCGTCATGTTTAATTTCTCTATGCAGATCGTAATTCATGCAGGTCAGACGGATGCAGCAATATATCTTTCATTAAAAACAAGTCTCACCATTAAGAGCTCGACAGCTAACATCTGTCCAGATGTAGTAGGAAATCAAATCAGCCACATAACTTTTGTAGCTATGACTACAATCTGTAATTAGACTGCTTTGAAATGCCTTGTACAGAATGTTGATCTATTCTGAGGAACAATTATAAAGTCAGTGTTTCATTCAGCTGCAGAAAAACAGCAGAACTTAATGAGTCTATTTGTAGCGATTGTACTTTGAACATTAATTCATTCATTTTGAAAAATGAAACTGCAGGCTACATCCCACATCCCTCCGTGTTTATCATCTAGTCCGGTACTGATTCCGACTCTGTCATCATCAGTTAATGATACGCCTAAGGGTGCATGTTGATGACATCACATCTGGGATTAAGCTGCCGATCCACCCTTCCAGGTAATTTCCCACGATCCTCAGCTGATTGCACAGTGACTGGACACGTACTGAGAAGCAGCTGTCACTCAGTCGAGTCTCAGAGGTGTCCATCACAATGGCTCGTGGATCCAGAATATTCACCATCTGCTGCTGTTTTGCTGAACGCGTGGCGTAGGCCCATATCACTTCCACTGTTTGGTGTAGGAGGTATCTAGTCACTGGCTGACAGCAGCTTGTGAGCATGTTCGGAGCCATATGGGGAAAGATTGACTGCCGCATGCTGGCGGCGAGTGGCAAAATCATCAGTGTTTAACTGTGAGAGTGCAAAACTCAGCACTATGCCAGACAGATGCCATCCGATCTATCTGTACATTTAGGACCTTCATTTATAGTTTGAAACAGATACTGCAGAGGCGAATCCCCTATGAGCGCATTTACTTCTTAAAATCAACCTTCATCCAGTGTTAAAGCTAAACAACATATGGAAGGAGCATACGCTGAGTCAAAGTCACAACCCCGTCACCAGAAAACACTGTTGAGATTGGACAATTCTGCAAAAACCCTAGATTTTGTCCAATGCACGCTTGGATGTATTATGAGAACTGGATACCAGACTGCAAGATGGCGCTCATCCATTTGAATGAAAATTGCTCAGCGAGCACATAAGCCAAAAATGTTTTCAAGCTTCCTGGTTTGCTCCTTCATTGTGTGGCCCGCTGCACAAGCTCATCAATGTGTCTCTCCCTGGAGTCACACACATACTGTAACGATAGCTTTTCTAGACTCCAGGGAAGTTTTGAAAATATAAAACCTTGATGGTTTAAAAATCCACAATACAAAAGAGTAATAATTTACCTCGTTTGATCTCCAGTCCACAACCTTTGTGTCATGTTTGACAGCCAGCTCTCATTTGAACCACACATCAATCTTCAATCTTCGCAATATTGCAAAAATAAGAGCTTCTGGTCACCTCCTGGTGCTGAAAAGTTGGTTCATACCTTCATTACGTCCACATTATGTTACTGTATTGCTTTGTTCTTCGGCCTCCAGTCATTTATGACTAATAAACTTCAGTGTGTTCAAAACTGTATTCTCACATGCACCTCCCCATACCAACACGTAACTCCAATCTCAGTTGATTTGCTCTGGCTTCCTGTTCATTCCCGCATTGAGTACAAAATCCTCACACTGTTTGCAGCTCGAGGCCCCATAACAGAGACGGGGACTTGGACTCAAGTCGCACACACAGTGAGTTGAGACTAGACTTGGAATTCCAAAAAAAAAAATGACTCGTGAGCATCTCTGGGTATGAGAGGGATGTGTTAAGTTACAGTTACAGTCATTAGTAGGAGACCCAGTGGAATTATAAGATACGGTTGTATTCTGTTATTGAAAAATACGTTACTGTTATTATTGCATACGTAATAATGTTGGGAATATTTATCTGTTACCCAGAGTAACGTTAATCTATACAGCAAAATACAGGTATTTTCTTGAAAGGAAAGTTTTCTTTGGGTGTCTTTTTCATATTGCATTTCTGTTTGAAGTGATCATATACCAGACAAATATGAAATACTGATACTGTATAGTAAAAGATAAAGGAGTGATGATACAGTCAGAACATGTTGCCGGGGAGAGGGAAGTCTGGGTCAGCCTGCTGCCACCGCGACCCGACCTCGGATAAGCAGAGGAAAATGGATGGATGGATACAGTACATTCGTTGAATTTCTTAGATAGAGCTTTGCCGTGTTCTAACTAAGCAGACCGAGTGGCATTCAGCAGATGAAGGAACGTTCATTAAATGCATAAAAAGTGACTTGTGAGCGTCTCTGCCTCATTATCTCTGTTCATGGTTCGTTCATACACAGTCTTAGTTCTTAAAACACACCTTTTGAAACATGTTCTTAATACCCTGCGATTATGTTTTTGTCTGTATCACTGTCTGTACCTGCAATGGTATGTGTTTTTATGCCTAATGTTGTTGTTTTTGTATCCTGTCTGGTACTTTTGGGTCTGGAAAAGCGATTTACAAATAAAAGCGCTTTTTGTACGGTGGCCCTGAGAGCTCAACATGCTGCAGATACAAAAAAGCGCCTCAAGTAGCACACACAACAACGGGAACTGTTTTCATGGGACACTATAAAAGTGAAGCACACGGCTGTAATTAACCTAGTATTAGTCTTTTAATAATTACTAGCCTGCCAATTCAAACAATCTGACGAAATACAAACGATTAATTGTGAAACAGGCTTACGTTTTGTTCGCTAGCTATACGGTTAATAGTTACTTTCAGAACCCATAATAGAGAAGTTACACCAGCAGGTTTCGCTGACATGACAAATAAAATGATCACTTTGTTTAATTTGTTCATCAGTTAAAAATTAAGCCATTTCATTACAGAAAGGGTGGCGATACATTTCTAAATATTATTCATGCTGCCAAAATGCAAAATGCTTATTTTGACTTGGTTTAAATCGTTATCAGACAATTTGTAATTCATTTTCGGCCATGAACTTGTTGACAGTTCTGAAAGTAACTATCGCCGATATAACTCGGCACGTTGGCATTAAGGCAGACCAATACATCCATGATCCAAAGACACAATTATAAACAGACTAATCGATAATGAAAATAATCATTACTTGAACCCTTAATTGTAAATGTTCAAAAATTAATGTTTCTAAGGAAAAGTCCTGACTGACTGTAGACTCAGTCTGCTTAATTCTGAAGTAACGCTGACTCTGCAAGCGCCACAGCCTTTCGGGTGTAAACTTTGTAAGAGTCAAAACGACCGTCTCTTAAGTCAGGGCACGGCCAGACAGGAACAGGGGAAACAAAATGCAGCGCTCAGAAAAATGCTTTATTAGGCGTAAAGTGGGGGGGCGAGCGAGTGTATTGATCTTTGGTCGCAACAACTTCCTCTGTCAGCAAAAATCTATTTGTGGATCCACCGTATCTCAGGAAGCCAACGAGACCTGATTTGCGGTGAATGACATTACATTACCTTGTCTCTCCTCCAGTCCCAGTGATCTATTCCCATCCAAGCACTCTAAACCATATTGTCATGAAAGTTAGATTTAGTTTAGACGGAGAGACTGAGGGAGACAAACCCCCCCCCCCCCCATGTCATTTTGTTTTGGAGGCTGCTCTGCACGCCTATTAATTGTTTTGCCCCCTTGGGTAAAACTCCAAGCAGTCTCATCAACCCTGTGACACATTACCTACCTCGCATGAATGAAACCTGAAGGTAATGAGCAATACTTTTCCTCATGTCAGCAGACATTCATGAGCGGTTTGATAAGGCGGAACCCGGAACTGCTCGCCGAGACAATTTGGACTGCTTTTCTAAACAAAACTATACCGCAAAGGAAGTGTCAAACCCCTCCTGCCAAAGCTGGTGGAGCAGTGGTTTCTTCTATCAAGCAGGATGGGAGACTCCTGGGGGCTCGTGTGCGTTGGCGGTGACAGGTAAGTCTCACGAGAGGAAGGGTCTCGTGTTCCTGCACTTGGATACCTTGTGTGTGTCTGTGTGAGCGCCGCACTTGGTGACGAGATAATTTCGAAACAAACAACTCCTGCTTTACTGCTTTAACAAAGATGCTCTATTAACTACCTACAACAGACAATGAGGGGAATGTCTTTACTCCCCTAAAAACCTCCTCTGAAAAAAAAGAAGCTGTGGACAATCAATGCATTTTGATGAAATTAACAACACAGACGTTGCCGCCGCTGCAAATGAGACGCTCCTGGTCTGCCGGGTGATTCATGACAATCTCGAGAGTCATTCATCCCCCATCAGGCAGTCGTCGTACCCAAACCTCTGGGTCAGCCCCATAATAAATATAGATGTTGACACGCAGATTCTACCAGTCACAGGAGCAGACAATTCATGTTGTGGGTGGACTGAATCCGGCCCCCGTGTCCGCACCTGACACCCTCCAATTATATGTGACAGATGCTTGGCGCGTGCACACGCACATCAATACTCAGCGACGGGGAATGAATTCTCCATATTTGACACTGGGCTCCCCCCCCCCTCCTTCTCCCCTCCTTCTCCCCCCTTTGTTCTCTGGGTGTATGTGACCAGATGTGGCCCTACTACAAATTTAATAAAGATACGGCGATGCAACTGTGTGTGTTTGCCTGTGTGTGTGTGTGTGTGTGTGTGTGTGTGTGTGTGTGTGTGAGTGTATGTGATCGACTGTGCTTGAGTGTTTGAGAAACACTGCTAATGCAGTATGCTGATATGAAACTATGTGAATGTTTGTGCAAGTGTGTGTTACACAAGCATGTTCTGATCCTATAGATTGGATTCTCCAAACCGCCTTATTAGCAGGCTCCATGTGTCAGTGGTTAATCCCTCAGTCTCCCAAGGGACGACCCCCCTCTCCCCCTCTCTCCCCCCCTGCCCTCCTGTCACCCCCTCATCACCACCTCCACAGATGGGTCCTTTTATTTCCCCACAGAATGCTAATAATGGCCATTGAAGAATTCCAAAGGGGTTGGTTTACCCCCTTTACACCAGCACCACGGCTGAATGGTGTAATGATGCAAGTGGTGGCTGAGGGAGGGAAAAGGGGAGGATCCTACGAGCAAACAGACAACAGCTAATAAAAACAAAGATTTTCTCCGTGGATGTTTTAAGTGCTTCCTTTTGAATTCATGAAGTGTTTGTTGTATGTTGACTGTGGACGTCACCGAAACTCTGATGATTCACTGCGGAAAAAAACCCATTCACCTTCAGAATCGTGAATGGGCTGTAATAAAACCGTGGATATTATAGAGTTAACTTATACGTCTGGTCGCCATATAGTGGGAAAATATAGCTCATATCATTAAACCAGGGACACCAGCCAACAGCAACCAGAAAGTAATAAAGAGGGGAAATGAGGGAGCTACTACAGCTTCTAATTATAGAAAAACATTATTGAATGTCTCAGTGATGCTGCAGCGAACAGCAAACACAGCCTGGAGTCAAGTCACTTTGTCTGTGAGGCAGGGAGAGGGGGAGGAGGGGGAGGAGAAGACAGAGGGATAAAGAGAATGAGGGAGAGCTTTTTAACAGCTTAGGTGTCCCACTGCCAAAAATCGACTGCTACTAACTCTCAGTTGGACAAAGCTTTTTTTTCACAGTTCCTGTAACAACTCGCCACACAAGCCAAAAGTAAAGACAGATAAACTGTCTCAGAAGAACATACAGGAAACAAATGAAAGCTGCTCAGAGGAACTTTGCAAGCTGGCTGATCCAGGAGGCAGCAATGAAGTTCAATGCGGAGACGCTGCGTGAACCTTTATCAAGATGAAGATGAAAATGAAGACATTCCTCCACCACAAATTCAAGACACTGAACCCCAAGTTGCTCCCCGGCGCTTCACATCAGCCCAATGCTCCTAAAATATATACAGTTCATGGGTGTCCCTGTATTTATATGACGATCGAAATGAAGTTTAAGGTTTTTTTTGCTCGTTCAGATCTGGTTCCCTCAGACATGTCTTCTGACAACATCCGAAATCCAAAGTGTTTAGTTGTTCCAAATGGCCACGCTCGAAGGCAGCGTGAAAAGCCAGCCGTTACATAAAGGGGGTAGATGTGGTATCATTTAAATGCAGGGATACATTTTCATTCAGTCTCTCCTGGAAGACACGCATCGATCACTTGGTTGATCACGTGAAACAGAAATTGTTGTGAGCGAGAGAGAGGAGATCAAACTCCTCATCTCCGTACAGCTGGAGAATGACGGCGTGAAGTGGGTGGAAATGTCGGATCGTCAATTTTAAAAGTAGAGATATGATTGTTCTCGGCCCCCCCGAATCCGACGTCGGAAAGGTGAGAGTGGGAGCGGGTTTCCGAAGCTATTCGACAATCTGAGAAGCGCTTCTGTCGTACAGCCAACTGGCTTCCTTTGAGAGATATTCTAGAAAAGAGGCTAAAATAAGATGGACATTTGTTTATTATAAAATCAGCAACAATATTGAAAAACGCCAAATCTATTCTTGTGTGTCACAGTGTAGGAACGTCCAGGCATGAATTGCCTACCTCCCTGTGGTTGTTGGATGCTTCAGTATCACTGAGATCCTGTCATCTCCTCCTTCAGATGTACTATTACACAACACAACACTTTCCCATCGCCAACGTAATCTTCAGACTGTTCCTGTAGACTCAGCTGGGAGGTTTCGTTTTTCAACCTACTCGCAACGAAACCACCATCGTCTAGACACGGAGGAGATCCTATCCTGTCTCCTCTCTATCTTCATGGGCCTATATTGGACCTTTCTCTGTCGCTATGTCAATAAATGAGGTTCTCCAACCTTATTAAAGTACAAATACATTATGTGTCATTCAATTAGCTAGTAATAGGGTCCGTTGAATTCTTCTATTAGTGGGACATTTGCGGTGCCTCTAGGATGGAGTTTAAGGTAGTTATAAGATAGATTTAATGTTGTAGGACACATTAGGTCAAATGTGAATTACTGCAATACTTTATCAAGAGGGTAACATGCAGTGAGAACTCACTTAACTCTGAGTACTTCATAAGATGACAACATAATGGCAAAGACACAAAATAAGGAAAGTGATCGGTTGAATCAACTCCATCATCAGCGTCACAATCTTAGCTTCTGTCAATGCCAATTTCTTTTGGAATCAATATTACGATCATACTCATTACATACAGGGCTTTGCAAGGCCAGGTGTCAGAGTGCATCAGTGAACGTCTGACTCCCTAAAGGCCTCTTAGATCACAAATTGAAGTCAGGGGGTGATGGAGCTTTGGCTGTCCTGCCGCCTCAGCTTTGGAAAAGTCTCCCGGTTTAGTATTCGGTCTGCTGGAACGGCTTAACGGGGAAATCCAAAGATTTTACAAATAAGGTTCAGTTTACTCGTCAGCCTGTGAAAAAAGTTTGTGTAATGTCTAACCCTGAATATGTCACAGTGATGCCGTTAGAGTTTGCTTACCTTAGGCCTGGAGACATTATACAGATCTGTCATGCAACCACCAGATTTTACGGCTCTTTTTATTCTCGTTTATGTGTCGGATTTGTTCTCCCCCCCCCTGATCAATGGTCTTACTTTATACTGGGTATTGTCTTTTCACACTGTTTCTCTCACCCTGCACCGGAAAGCACTTTGTGCTTCAACCTTGAACAGTGCTATACAAATAAAACGATTGATTACATTATTGTTAAACAACATCCAGTACATTTAAAATGCATCATTATAAGCATGCCTCCCAAGAGGACGATCGCCAGCGTCTTTGCAATACAATTGTCTTGAAGGTCAATAAAAGGACGACTTAAGGATAATAAAAAAAACAGCGATACAATCTAAACACTGAAAATTGCCACAATAACTCAAATACTATATTGATTTTGTGGTTTTCTCCTTTAGTTTTATTTTCATTCTCTCCAGATGCAGTCATCCCTCGATTCATGCATTGTCCACTAACATCAACTCTAAGAAGTCATCCATTTCCCACACTGAGAATAAAATGCTCCAAATGCATCTACGATCTAAATATAAAAGCATCCTATTGTCAGGAAATCATGAGCCTCTGAGGAAACTGTCATCTAACCATAACCCAATTTATGTCTTACATCTATGATGGTGATGTACTGGAGAGTACTTGGAGAGTAAAAAGGACCTGGCAGGTGTTGTCACTAACTGAACTTTAACTGATATCTTGTCTTAGTGGCCTCTTGTGTCTCGTAGTCAGAGGAAGTAAGTGGCATCCTCACCCGAATGGAATAGCGTGGGACATTTGTCTGTATGAATATTACATTTTTTTTCCTGCAGTCCAAAGCTAAATTATTGAGCAGAATGGACCCACAAGGCAATTCTATCCTTGTGGGTCCCATTTCTTCTTCTTTTGGTGTAAAAAGACCTCTGTCTTGAGCTCGGGAGATGGAAAGCGTGGTGGAATTCCTCCCTGCTGGCTACAGCACAGGCCGACTCGTCTGTCTGCAGAAGCAACAGATGGCCATGGTATTGGGTTGCTAGGAAACTGGTAATCAAATACTTTAATTCAGATAGATTTGGGAATCTGAGTTTTTTTTTTTTTTTTTTCAAAAGCAGGGTGAAGTCTTTTGTTATTCAGATGGAAAGATGTCTGATTTCACCTCCTTATTTTGGTTGGTAAATATTTGATTGACCTCAGAGTTGGATATAGACTTGGCTCTGAGCTCTGGACAGGCTGTGGTTGTGCGTTTGCGAGGCTGTGAATACAAATGATTGACAATCTCTGACTAACAGTCACACTGGTATGAAAGGAATGACAATAAAGAGAGAAATATCCAACGTTTGTGTTGGTAAATTCACACCTAAGGTGTTGATGGTTCGTGGGTTACTGACACCTTTTTTTTTGTCTGCATGTCGTTCCTTGTTCCTGCGTACGTGTTGATGTCTGCAGGATTACATGCGTTGCCTTCCGGCCAGTAGATGAACATAACAATGGTTTTATTCCAAAATGCGAAACTAGATTTAAACACGCTGTACCTAACTGGGAAACATGTTTGTAGCTCCCTGCTTGTTGTCAATTTGAGAAATGTATAATGCAACTAATGTCCTAGATGGTGCCCCGTCATTTCAATGGAAATGAAAAGTTTTCTCTCTTCCAGGTTAGTCTCCGTGTTGTGTGGCCAGCTGCACATGGACATTAGTGTCTCGACCTGTCGACTTTATATTACAATGACGAAAATAACTTTTGTAAACTGTGGGAAAGTTTAACAAACTTGAAACCTTCATGGATTAAAAACATACTAATCCTACTAAACCTCGAGTAATAACTGATCTTCTTTGCACTTTGAGCTGCACCGTCAACAGATGTCTCTTTTAAAATGTCTGTTTAGGTGAGAAATGCTTTTTGGGCGACGGGGCTTTTTCTTTTTTAGGATGATGTAATACATCCACACTCTTCTCCCATTTGGACTCAGTCAGGTTGCGTAACAATGATGTCTGTAAAGCAGCTGACTAAAGACAATGTTGTAAAATTAAGAGAAATTGAATTTGCTATTATCTTGTAATTCCCACTTGTGGCAATGTTGCCCGCTGTTCAGCAATAGTTATAAACTATTGCTATACGATCAAAATTGGTCAACAAGATACAAACCCAAAAATAACAGTTTTTCAGCAGCATATAAAGAATATCTCTAGCCTTGTAAATGTGTGCATTTTTCGGTGACTTTCAGTAATTCGCAAAACACAAATTATTAGGTTGAAAATAATATCTACAAGTTTTAATTGAGGATAGTGCAGTCAGTTTGCAGGACAACATTTTAACTTCCTCTCTTTTGATGTACCTTTCTCCACAGCAAACATGGGCCATATGCAGAACGGACAATTGCTGTAAGTGATCTGACTTATCTGTTTTAACTTTTAGATTTGACGGACTGCCTTGAGAGCTGTAATGATATAAAGCAAAAAGACCAGAGAGCTAGAGTCTATATGGGTAAGTGCAGCGGTTTCCAGATGTGTATTTGTTTCGCAACAGAGTTTCTATCAGAGAGTAGATTTGTTGTTTTTGCCAGCACTGGTGCAGGATCAGTTAAGCCTCCTGCGATGCTGCAGTGCTGCAGCCCTTTCCCTCAGTTAGTGGGACAGATCAGAGCTGGTAAAACATTTCCCTGGTGAGTTGCTTAAATAGATCCAAACAGACAAACCTAGAGGAAAAATAAACCCGCTGATTGTTGGTGTTGATGCGGATTTGATGAGTTATTTTCTCTTTCATCTAAAAATAAAGAAATAAGATGGTATTCCTTAACCCTCTGTTCTCTTTCTAGTTCTATTTCCTGATAGAACAGAAGACAGATGGATCATTTGTGAGGAGGGAGGGGAGGAGGTACGTGTGAACCCACGAGTAGGGGCATATATTCAAACGCATGTCTGTATACACAGACATATATACACACACACTAACACATTCAGTAGCATAGACACATGCAGAGAAGGCACACAACTGAAGATAGTCCCATTTGCACTCAGTCTAACGAGCTCGCCCCAGAATCAGCACAAAATAACAACATGATGTCACAGGTCCAACGTATGTAGTAATGAAATACTGAGCAGAGCGGTCACAGGCTGTTAGAGAGTCTTCGGTGCCCGTCTTCTTGATGCCGGCTGGAGCTCGCAGTGAAGCAAGAAATGGCTTCGATGGAAGCGAATGAGAAACAGAGGGAACGTCCTCAGAGACCGGTGCGAGTGTGAGTGTGTCTCGAGTTAAGAAAACAAAGTGTTGAGCAGCAGTGAACACGGATATATAACCACAGATTTATTTGTATTATATCTGCGAGAAAACAAAAAGAGCCCCAAAAGTTTCTTTCACGTTCTCGAGGGAATCTCTCCCAATCCCCAACCTGATGCGGTAGACACAGCAGTATTCAAAAGCATTGTCCGCACCGTCAGTGCAAATTGAAGCCCCATGTTCAGCGGTATTGACCTTAAGGGCATGTTTAGTCTGAGCAACACAGTCCATTCCACACTGACAAGCAGTACTGAGACAGTGAATGTTGTACTTTGGCCTCAGTACGGAAGAAAAAAAATGCTTGGGTCTCTGAGGAGTTGGATCAGCTGAGGCATCACACATCTACCTGCCAGAGTTTTGGAGAGCCAGGTCGGCTTAATAGGCTTAGTCACTAAACTGTGCACTATGTCTTTTAGAGATCTAGATGTTTTGGGTTGAGAAGAGTGTAAGATCCCTCTTAAATCCATGAATATGTTTTCATTTCGCCTAAAATGATGTGTAGAGAAGGGATATTTCAGGGTGCAGCCCACTTAGATTCTGTGTATCACTATCTCTTGTTTCCGAGTCCCCATTGATTGGGTTTTCAGAACCAAACTACGAGGAAAGCACCGGCAGAGGAAACTATGTTACAGTCCCGCAATGAGACGGCCCACTACACTTAAACTGGAGCTTAATAAATTAGATTTGTTTTTATTCCCTTTAATCAAAGACTAGATGTGGAGAGTTTGGTCTCAGGATGATTTCTCATCAGAAACCATTAGACAGTATCAAACCCACATGTCAGATGTGTGTGCCTGCAGAGACGTTTCCCCAGAGGCAGAGCGTCATCAACCTGGTGACACATCCAGTCCCCATCCGCCCTATTCATGGACCAGTAATCCATGAGGCAAGAGTTTCAAACCGCACTGAAACTTCGGAATAGATCACGTCCTACGGATAAAACAGCGGAGAGTCTCTTTGTAAATAGAGGACAAACTTTCTCTTTTCATGCCCAGGATATTGCCTAACATCTCTTCTTTAAAAGAGTCAATTTAAAAGAAGGAGTGTTCAATATGATGCCTTTTTCCTGAAGCTCACATGGTGTCTCACATTGTCTCCCGCCCTATAATAAAGAGCAATCTAATAAAATAAGAAAAAGACCCAGCAGGTTAGACTGCTGCAGGCGTCTCATGGCATCTGCACGAAGCAGTCTAAGATGATACAGACTGACAGAGGAGGATACGTACGTATACATATTCACATAAGAGAATATGAGGATCATACATACTGTACGAGTGTGGGTGGCCACAATCCTAAAGAAAAATCCAGAGAAAATATTTCATTTTTAATGAATAAGTTAGAGGAAATACTAAAACATTTACCGTAAAACAAATCCTATTAAAGTTATGTTTAAATTTGCTTTCATGTGATGGTTTCAGTACAAAAATGCACATCTGGTGCGTCTCGATCTAACCCTGCTGTTCCTCTCTGTCTGAGCTGTAACAATGTCTCAGCAGTTTCTTTTACACTAATTGTCTACCAAGCGCAAATATACATTTACATTGTTTGCTAAAATATTGATATGCTCGCTGGAGACGGCTGGCTTTTTCTTTTCTTTGCACGGCTCATTTTAGCAAGGATGTAAGGAGGATTTATCCAGATTTTGGAATATTCTACAACAGGAAAGAACTTCAGCTTAATCATGTTCTTCTTCTTTGTTTTCAGTCTATAACATTGTATAGACTCAGCATAAGTAAAACACAAAAACAAGAAGGACTACTGCCACAGAGATAAACTGATTAAAAGTGTCCTTAAATATTCGGTAATCGATAAGTAAGGAGCCATGAAATGGAAAGCAGCCCAAGACACAGCAACCAGAATCCTGAACACTCAGGAAATAATAATCTGTCGTGATTCTAACAGGTGAGGCAAAATTAAAAAAACATTAGGCTGATACATCAAAGCAAACTTCATGACCACTGAGTTCATTTGGAGAATGATGGGGCGCCTCGCGCCGGCTTCACTACGGCGAGTGTAAACTACGCTTTGGGTTTGTTAAGGCTAGCCGGTAAGCTAGCACGTTATACCTGAACCTCCTTAGTGTTTAATGTTATGCTATGTTCAACCCTGACCCCAGTTTGATTACCCAATGTTTGCTCTTCCTAAGTATCAGTCTGACATAGTGGCACACAGTGAGCGAATTTGAAATTTACAGACGACACAGGCTGCACTTAAACACCCCACTGGGCACGGAACAGACAAAACAACTGACTGTTATGTCAAAATCTAAATGACCATTCCTTCTAAATGTGTTTCACTAATTCAAAAAGACATCATTCACCTATTTTCAAAGGAGTCGGTAATCTGATTACAGTTTTCATCAGTAAGTAACACAACGTCCACCGAGACGGGATGTCAGCTTGATGCTGCACACTCTATTAATTTAGACACACAGCTGTTTCATCCGCCCATCTGTTTCGGCTGGCACTGAGCTACCGACAGTGCTTTATTGTGCCGTTTCAATCTGATTCCTTGTTCTCTATGAATCGTGGGACTTGCCATTAGTCCTCCTCAGTCGAGTCGTGATAGCCTCGATGCATCCAGCGCTGGCAAGTAAACTTCTGGGATCCTTACGTGTCCTCTGTCATCTTTGAAGTGTGCTTCAGCCATTTGAGTATCACATCTAACAGGTCGTTAAAGATCCACATGATTGAACACAGAGACGAGTTGGGCTCTAGTTTGATGACAGCGCATGGTGCACGCCGGACAGGGCTCTGTGGCAGTGAAGTGGCATTTCCATCACACAAGGCTTTGTTTTTTTTTGCTGTATTTTGCAAACTCACCGTGAGTGTGAAGTGTGCCGAGGTTGGAGGAGGGGAACAATAGGGGGCGCGTCAGATGTGAAACGACGCGGTGCGATTTTGGTGTCGAGGGCCACCGAGAATTCCCAGGTCGGGTTAAAGTCCCATGTTTTATTACTTCATCTTGTGTTTTTACATGACATGAAGACCCTCCCTGCATCCAGTCATGCATTTTAAACGCCACTCACCTCACACTCGAGGCTGCTTTTAATTTTCTATATTCCCTTCTCGTCCCGGTCTTAATTTGAACACGACAGACGCCAGATTTTTTAGGCTGATAAAAATATGGATATTCTGTTTTTTTCATAAAGAATCATGATCTTCTATTGAGTTGAAAAATAAACTTGTCTGTGCTCTCTGGTGGATGTAAAACACTTTTTCTACATATCTAAGCAGGTTTTTTTGTTGATGATTTTCAGTACACTGGGGTTTTCAAACAAAACAACCTTCTCTTCTATCTTTGATTCTTTCATTTTTTTAATGTAGGGTGGGGCTAAATAAAAGCCTGACAACCTGTCAATAGTTATGAATCAACGTATCATTGTATGGTGCCAGCGGGTGTCCAAATAACAACAGATGGCAGACATGCATACCTCCTCAAAGCCGGATGACCAGTGGGAACAGCATGAGCCTGACTGGATTCTGCACAACACTGATTCACTCCTGCATTAGTCATATCGGTGGACTGAAAGAAAAGCATGAATGTTCCTTCATGAAATAAAAAACAAATAGCTGGAGCAGTTTACGTTGCTGTGAGTCCTGTCAAGATAACTTTTTTGTTTGGAAGAATTTCTATTTTGCCAGAAAGTAACTCTACCCAGAGCTTAATTGCATTGTTATCAGTAAGTCAGACCATGAAGAAAACGTGATAACAAGGTCTGCACCGCTGAGAACCATGGTGATGATGATGTACGGGAAGAAAGCAGTGTGAACAGCCATTATCAGCGGCAACATTTAGATTGTGCCAATTTTCAAACAGTGTTTTCCTCACATCCAGGAAACAGAGATCTGTTTGATTTCTGTGCATGTGTGAAATATTTATAGCTTAACGCCTTGTTTGTTCTTATGCCCTCTACCGTCTCGCTGTGTGCTTTCGTCCATGCATTTCCGTCTGCACATTGTCCACATGTGTAGGCGTGTTAAGTCCCTGTATATTATTAACAGGAATCCAGGAGCAGGTCGATAAAGCCCCTGCCCACCAGTGTCCCCCTGAAGTCCTACACACCATCTCCCAGCTTTGCCCTCCTATAGTCATCTGTGGTAATCACTGGGATCACATCACAGCACATTCTTAATCATACTGGAGGCGTTTCTGGGAAGCCAAGTACGCAGTCAGTGAACCACTGACCTCTGTGGACTACCAACTTCTTTCATCTTGGAGCAACAGTTTGTGCTTTTTCTCCCCCAAAAGTCTAATTTAGAACATATTGTTCACGTCACAGAATTTCAAAGGGCTGGGTGCTGATATGAATGTGGATCATACAAGGCTAACTTTAAAGTAAACATAAATCCTGTTCTTATGAAGAGCAGAAGGTAAAGATTTAAGCACAATGCGTTTGTTGCCGTGGTGGAAAGAAACAAGTGCATACTGTACACTCAAGTGCTGTGCTGAAAGGAACAGTGTGTAGGATTTATTGGTATGTTTTCATTAGTGAAGACTCACCTGAAACTAAGAATTGTTGTGTTTCCGTTAGCTCAGAATGAGCCGTTTATTTCTACATAGGTCCTCTTCACCGAATCCGCCATGTTTCTACAGTAGCCCAGAAAGGACAAACCAAAGACTGGCTCTAGGGAGAGCCTTTTGTATTTTTAAGGTACCTGAAAGCCACCGTAGTTCTCCGACACGGAAAGGGAGAAAATGGGTATTCAGTTATATACAATCTGGATACAATCTGGGATAAAGAGGTTAAGTGCTTGTGCTTCCATGAGCACCGTTGCCTTATGATCTTGATCTGGATAACATGTGCATTTGTTTTGGAAGTGAGTAAAAAATATGCAAATTTATTTTTAATAACATCTAAACAGCTGTTTGCAGGTTGCATAGCAATGAGGTAATGTATCTATGGTGAAACAAAGTCAATTTTTTAGCTGCCAACATAAATTCATACATTGATATAAAACCACGTCTCGCAATGTGCTACTCACTGTGAAATAGAAATATATATTCTTTCTGATGGTCTCTTTTGCTTATAGGTCATTTAGAGGCATCAGTATTAAATTGACTGTTTCATACCCAATTCAATATTCCTTGTATTAAGTCCAATAAGAAAACCTGGGCTTTGGGTACCGGCCGATGTTTGATTATTCAAACCAGTGTTTGAATAATAAGCTGTTTGTCTAAATGTGTGGAAGTGACTGGGATCATTCTTTAATGTACGGAAACATCAAGCCTGACAAAAACATCGCTTTACTCACATTGTAAAGCAAAAGATTACAGAGATATATACATTTAATGAATTGTTATTGATTATTAAAATAACAAATCATGCACCAGCAGTTAATAAACAGGAAAAACAATTATATTGTTAAACCTTTAAATGCAACAACAAATTGGTCAAAACCTTTCAAATGAATTTTATTCCGGTATGTAATGTATAATATAGAATTTAGTCAGTATCTGCCTGATATCCAATATCAGTTTCAGCGCATCCCTTTTGTTCCTGTTTGTTGGTTTGTTGCAGCCACATTGATAAGTGGAAGTGAGACAAACATCTGTGCTGATGTAGAGATCCTGTTAAGCCTCAGTGAGCCTGCTGATGTGTGTGGTCACCCAAACTCCTCTCGCACTTAAGCCCCCGAGCTGGAACTCACCGTCTGTCTCTTTCATCACAATAACTTGAACTTTGATTTTCCAATACGGACAGAAAAAGTGCCGACGACATAAGAAAACTCAAACAGTGGGATGACTCATTATCTGCCGCACAATACAAGCAGAACGAGACTGCGATCCTCGTGCAGGGAACTGTGAAACAAAGGTGATTGTAACCAATAACAGCTCCAAGCTCCTGATGTATGCAAAACAGAGAGATAGAAGATAATGAAAGATTAATGAGTAAATCTCTGCCCATGAATATTTGACGAGGGGAAGTCTGTTTAATACATGATCACCCTGTGAAAGGCTTCCTGTACATGCCACCGCCTCATTCGTCGACTCAGAGAGGATGCTTATTAGATTTTCAGGCGGATGGCATTTTCATTGCCCTACTCTCCAATGAGTCTCTTTCATAAATCATTTTATATCACTTTATATTTGGGTTTTTATTCTTAGACGGGGATGGGAGTGTTTCCTGGCGGCTTTCTTGCTCAGACTTTCATCATCGACAAACGTATCCTTAATTAAAACTTAATCATACATGTTTACAATGTGACGCAAACGGTTCAATCGCAACTACAAAAGCATCTATTTCCTATTCGCAGAGCCGTCCTCTGACCATTTGCATCCCAAATTACTTTCACACCATCGATTCCTGCGCGTTGAGGGCCACACTTGACATAGCATAGCTCTGTAGCTCATTGCTCTAACTGCTTTTGTAACTGACGCACGGAGAGGGATCAATGGATTAGATTCCATGAGATGGGTGTTCTCGTGGGCCGTAGACGTGCCTGTACATGCTAAGAATGGGATTACGGAGAGGCAGACAGGAGCTCTGCAGGGTCCGCCGGGCGCCCGCCGTCCCATCTCACGGCTCAAGACGGTGACAAATGGAGAACGCTGCAAGCGGAGTGCACTCACATCTCCAACTCAATCACACTGAGTCAACACGGGAACTCGCGCTGTCAGTCAGGCTCGCACGTTTATGCAAACACGCTCATGTCGGCAAACATCGGCATACACAGTCGCACCGTTAGGCTACTTGCCTACTTTTGCATCAGGGTTTCATATAAGCCTCCATTCTTGGAGCATTACCTTTATATACCTTTTAGGGCCTTAGACTGACAAAGAAAATCTCTATGATGGAGGATCAGATATATTCCTTGCAGCAACAAGCTCCATCAAACCTAAGCTTCTCACAGACTTTGAGAAATATGATTTATGAGGGACACACGTTTTTCATTTTTTCCATCACATCTGTTGCCCTTGTCAGAATGTTCAGATTATGTAATTACCCAATAATCTACGAAGACATATTTTATCCAAGCTGGCGGTGAGATTTGTCTCCGACGGAGCCTTAGGAGGGTGTTTCACCATGAAAGATATTTATAGCACAGAGGGGAGCTGTGTTTTCTTTCTGGTGGCTGTACAAGGGAAGCCCACAGCTATGAGGATGATGAATGGCTTTAATGAACGCATTGCATAAATGCAATACCAGAGGGAGAGCTGGGCGAAAATAGCATGAAGCTAAATGTGATCATCCTCGCACATGCAAAAGGGAGATTTAGCACACACACATACATGCATGCATGGGTTCACGTGCAGATGCGCACAATTGTAAGCACGCATTTACCCCCACCTAGCATCCCCCCCGCCACACACTATACAGTTTCATTTATGAGTCCTGTGTTCAACTTGAAGATCATAGCAGCTGGGAAAGCACAGGTGACAGCAGATGTAAGCGGCACAGAGAGTCCCCCCCCCCCCCCCCCCCTTCTTTGCATGTCATCAAAGTGGTGGTGGGGACTTCCGATTCCCCTGTCTCAATAGCAGAGTATGAATAATGCAGCAGTGCGGGGATGCCTGCCTGACAGAGTGACTTGATATAAAAACAGCTGGGGGAGACCGAGGGAGACGTCAACACACAGAAAAAGGACTGCAGCAGCTAAATATAAGCGCTGCCAAAGTCCCACAGCTTCTTCCATTCAGAGACAAGGAGAGCGGAACAGAGACACATAGAGAGAAAGTGTGTGTGTGTGTGTGTGTGTGTGTGTGTGTGTGTGTGTGTGTGTGTGTGAGGGGCAGTTGCATGCGTGCTTGTGTGTTGGCACAGTCTCCTCCACCTCTGTGCCAATGCACACACCCGGAGTGATCTGCAGGATGTGTGTAGCAGCGCCAGAGGCAGGCTCGGTGCACCACCGGCACCATATTCAGGGACAAAGATCTCGAGAATGGTTTTCTTCATAATGGAGACAAAAGGGTGAAGAGAAACTATGATAGCACGTTTAGCAAGGAGAAACGTTGAGCTAATAAACGGATACGTGTATTCATTACATCTTCAAGATTTTCTTTTTTGATGGATTTGACAATACTTGAGGCAACCCTTGGTAACATTAGCTGCATTTTCAGACTATTGATCCTATTCAAAGCAATATGTAACAATTACGGGGTGCATCAGTATACTTTTGGCATCTAATCTTTGAAAAATCCATTCAAAACCAACAGGAAATACTCCTCTGTCCGCTGACATACAAAATAAACACGACTGAAATGGGAGAGTGTAAACTTTTAACAACTTGGTAATCTCTCTCTCTAAAAAATAAACCAATATTATGCACTCATGTGTTACTTCATGCACCTGCAACCTTGTAACCAAGGCTCCTCATTCCAGCGTGGGAGGCATTTTACCTCATTAGTGTGTTGCTTTGGAGAAAGTGTCTGCCAAATGAATACATGTAGATGTAATTCACTCTCAGCAGACATGCATCGTGGGCCGTCGCTGCAACAAAGTTGCAAATGTTCATGAATGGCGGACCACCAAGTAATAATAGAACAAGTTTAATTCATGCTAGAATAACTTAAAATATCATCAACTTTTAATCTTTTCAGTATTAAAGAAATCTTTCTGGATGCAGGAATTTTGAACTATTCAGTATTGCATTTAGCTTTATTATTTAGGCAAGTGACTTAATCACACTCACGATTTCCTTCAGTTACACAATATGGACCGCTAATGTCCACCACAAGTACTTAACTAAAGAACCACAGCTTTCCTCAAGATTAAAAGAATCTATCCAAGCTCTTGTTAAAGCGTTCCGTCATTCCTCCGGTATAATGACGTTACTCAGGACAGGAGGGACATTTCCCCCGAAGGACGGCGTGTCAGGCTCAGCGCCTCAGGACGTGACGCACACAACTAGCTGCTAATCAGACTTTCTCAGAGGCAAGAAGAAGGTAAGAGACACTCTTTAAATGCCAGGAGCAAATTGTACTCACTTAAGCGTGACTTCTTTTCAATGGCATCATTGAGACAGTCTGTTAGTCACTCTGGTATCAGCGAGAGAAACTGTGAGGAACTTCAGACCAGAACAGCTGGTAACACGTGACCTGCAGCTCTGTCGGGACAGACAACGGTAAAAAAAAAAACTGACTACAGTGCATGCAGTTTAGTGAAACCAAACCATCTGCAATGATTAAAATAATGTATTCATGCTGAATGTAATCGTCTGTTTTGATTATTTCTTCGAAGAACATTTTCACGATGCATCCATTAAACTGATCACAGTCCACTTGCATTGGATATGTTTTCTGAATGAGCGTTGATGCATCTGTTTGGCCACTATTAGCCCACTGTTTTGGTTTTACAGCCCACACATTGACTGAGCGGTTCATCTCTCGCACCAAAAGATGCGTTCAGGAGCTCAGAGAAGCCACGTGCCGTTACCTGCTTGAAAAACAACGGAGAGACAAAGTCAACCAGTGGCTAGAGAAAACATTCAAGTACGTAGCATTAGTGAGCAAACAAGCCAGACGTTTTCCTCAGGGTTTGGGGAACTAAAACTTCAGCAAATATTTGATTCAGGTTGTTGAACACGTTAGCCGTGATTTGATAAACTGAAGGTTAACAGAGCAAAAGTATTCTCTCTCCTTGCTAGCCTCTCTTTCATTAGAGCATCTGTGTGTTTCCTCAAGGCTGTCTTTCATTTCTCTTTCTAAAAAAGCATTTTTTCATTAAATGGAAGGCCACTTGGTCCAATAATGAACCGTTTCCTTAGTCTGTGCCGTGTTTTTGTAAGAAGCTGCCCCTCACTCCTTCCTCTCTCAAACCCACAAAGTGTTTGATGTCATTCTAACGATCGGAGAGAGCACACGAAAAACCAGTCGCTCGTTTGAGTAACACAAGACATTTGTAATGCATGAGTCGAATGTGCTCTCAACTAAAAAGGTCAGCCAAAGTGTCACAAGTCCACATTTCTACCGTGACTGAAATATCTCCAGCTGGCTTTAATTGGAATCTTGAAGAACTTGATGAAAATGAGTACAAATGTAAAAGATATAATAACACAAAATGTCCCTCCTCCTAGACGGGTCTGCCAAATGTGTTAATAATTAATCAGTGGGATTCAGCTGGTTACTGGTTCGTGAAAGTGAAGTTAAAGAGGTCACTCCAACTCAAAGCTCCTCTCTAAATTAGGCCTCACCACGGTCCGCTCACACAAAGGTGACCCATACTGCAGTCCTATTCTGGTCAAACTACTTATTCAGGTATACGGCTGCTTATAAATAGCAGGACATCACGACCTGCCACCCTCTCGCCATGTCAGCTACGATCAAAGGAGGAGAGCGAGTAAAGTTAAAACTAGAATTACTGCCTCACGGTTGAAAGCCTCTGCCAACCAGTCAAGCTCCATTTTACATCCACATCAGTCCTACTAGACATGTGTGTGAAATTGACTTTTGCATCATGTGTTTTTGTTCACGTGGATGAGATGTTTGTGCCAAATTTGAAGAAATTCCCTCAAGGCGTTGCTGAGATATCTCATTCACAAGAATGGGTGGGACGTGAGGTCACAGTGATCTTTGACTTCCAAAATCTAGTCAGTTCATCATCAAGTCCAGGTGGACATTTCTGCCAAATTTGGACAGACGGACAACCCAACAACATAAAGCCACCAAAAAGTATCTTACATTTCCATTGTGATTCCAGCTTCATAGCTGCGTAACTGTAAAATGATGCGTAAGCTGAGAGTCAGACAAGGAAGGGATAATCAAAACAAAGCTTTTCAAATAAATTCCTTAGTTACCAATCTCTATTTATCACAATCAGGGCTTTTATATAACGTGTTCATTTGTTGTTGCACGTGTTTTCTTCCTCTTTTTAAAGATGGTTGTTTATCTATATGCATGAATAAGATGTAGAGGGGGTTAGTCTTGGAGCGCCGGCCTCGCATTCCCCTCTCTGCTGAAACGTCTCAACGGGGAAATTATCGGAGTAAAATTCAACCTCCAGATTACATCGGGGCCCCTTCTGGTCTCACACGGCTCTCCAGTAGATTCCTATGCATGCAGGTTATGTTCATTCATCTATGTGTATACAACCTACAGGTGACTCCAGTGTACCAGAGGTATCATAACCGTATAACAGTTATGACGTAGAGTCAGTATAATTTTCCTGTACAACTGAGCATCACTGTGAGGCTCAGAGAATATTTATATATACACTACAAATGAGTCAGCACATATCCAGATAATTAAAAATTATATAATATATATAATACAATAAACAGGTACACTTTTCTAAAATGATTACAGTGGAAAATGTGAGCAACCACATTGACCAGGAGTGCTATTTTCTCAATGCTTTAAAATTGACTTAAGAGCCCCCAAACAACCAACAGCAGAGTGTTAATATGTAGGCCATGTTTAGACGGGAAGAAAACACAAAAATTGGCTGCATTGGTTTGGAGATGTTGCCACAGGTACCGGCTCGAAGAGGAAATACAATCCCAAAAGTCCACTTTGAGTCATACATTCAGTAGTTAACACAACAAAACACTTCACAGCGGTTTCAGGCATCTGTGTCCCGACGACTCCACGGTAAACAGGAGAATTCATACAAGCTACTCTACCGGGAGAGGGCTGCCTATTTCATTGTTGCAGAATGAGGGATACACTGATCAGTGTTTTCTTTCTTCATGCTGGTGCTGATCAGATACAGATCTTAGCACTGAGCTGCTGTGATGAACCGTAACCAAAGCAGATGCTGGCAAAAGGTATCATTTGGCTTTGTTACATGCTTCCGCAGCTCGTGATCTAAACGCTTCACCTTCAGACTCCATCTTCTTCTACTTTTTGTCATGCACAATAAAATATGTTTTATTCTTTTCCACAAACGTGTTTTTTTCCTCAGGAATACAATACTTTTTTTCCCAAATAAACATATTTTACTTTTTTCTTTTTTTAAGTGAATAATTCTTTTGTCTTTTTAGGCCTAGTTGTTTTCAAGATTTTTTTTTTAATCAAAAATCGTAAATCAGATGTGATGTGAAAGTCAGAGTTTTTATTTTCAGGCCATACCGCCCCGTACAAGTTTCTGCTTAAATATACTGGGAGTAAATCCAACAAGCAGTGGTTAATGTAGTGTGATACAGTACACTTGGAATATATTGACGTGTATATTTCCACACAGGGCTAGAGACCTGCTCCATGGTCAACACCGTTTTGTCCCATTTTCTCGGTTGCATAACTTCTGTCTACTTCCCACCACGACATACTGTGCAAATCAGCAAACTGAGTCATTTCCTTCTTTTGTTACATATTAATTCAATATTTGTACATTCATATTTTATAACACCGCACGCCTGGATGCAGTGAAAAGGCCCTCAAGTTAAATTTGTTCCGGTTCATTTGACTTGTTCGCTTTACACTGAACTCTGCCGAGTGCGTGCGAGTGCCAAAGAGACGAGGGCAGAAAGTGAGAGAAAAGAGACAATAATGAACACAGCTGTCACATGAGCCCACTAATGTGTGGTGTTCTTCTCCTCACATACATGATGATTCACATGTTAACTCTCACCTGCAGGCAATCACCGAGCCTTCTGTCCGTTACCCCAGCCATCTCTCACTCTAACATGCGCCGTGCGTTTTATTGCAGTCTCTCAATTATTCAGTAGCGCCAGCCGAATCCATTTGTGCACGTGTGTACGCGTGCATCTATGCTTGCATGTATACTTTTTGTGTGTGCGTGAGAAAAATGTGGGAAATTGAAAGGTTGAGGTACACTGGGGTCGCATTTCCACTCTTGGCCTTGCATTTGCAGTAAAAATTGCAATTGTCGCTTTTGTCCCCCCCCCTCCCCCTCCCTCATCCATGTATGAGAAACAGACTTGGACCTTATCTGGCCCCTGTGTGCTGAACCACAGCGCTATAAAATAATGCCTTCGACTACAGCACTCTCCTTTTCACCGTGAACATGTATCTTCCTCCGGATTTCAATCAACCGACAGAGAGGTGGGAACATAAAAGGGAGCCGAGCTGAGCACACGGAGCTGGCAGCAGCTTGGAGGTCGGAGAAGAGCGTATCTGACCAGAAGGTTTCCAGTTTGAATTCCTGAACCAGTTAGGAGTCGGGGAAGAAAACGTGAACGAGCAATCCTTTTTTTTTTTTTTTTTTTTTACTTCTGAGCTCTCTTGTGCCCTTGAGAAAGTTGTTTAGAGTAGCAGCCTCTGCATAATACTGCCTGGTGGTTAGAGGCAGTGGTGGAATAACTATCCAGAAAGGTGAACATACCCAATAACAAGTAAGATCCTACTAAAAGTATTACGGGCCTAATGCATTATCGAAATATGCAGAGTGACCCTTTTCAGGGTGTCACTTTGACACAGTGTCTTAGTCACTCACAATATAATGTAATGTAATGGTCGGCTCACAGGAGTAAATGCATCAACTTTAATGAAAAGAAAAAATTGTTTCATTGATAAGAAATCTATTTTGTGTTAATATCTTAGCTGGCGGAAGAGGTTTATTTTTAACTGATGATTAAATAGACAATATTCAATTTTATTCAATTTTTATTATATTTAAATAAATTATTTTGAATTGGAGCCAATACATACAAAATGACATGTATAAAGTAGCAGAGATTCTACTTTATTGTTTCTACCAATACGGCCATCAATTTACCTCTGGTTGTATTAGAACATGAGTAGAGCTGCTTTATGTCAATATTGTCAATATTATTACAACACAATGATGTACTATGTAAATTAGCCTCAACAGACATTAAACTCCCCAGCCATTATATTCATTAATGCTCTTTTATTGGACGTCTTTGGTCCATGAAGTTTTAATCGTCCGAACAAATCTCCTCCTGCAAACAAATTAGAAATTTGTGAACACATTGTTTGCCTCAGTCAAACCTCAGACCTGGTGTTTCTATGAAACCAGGGCGAGACCATTTCAGACGGAGACGTGGACACAAAGATCTGCACGCATGCTCGTACTTCACCTTCAGATACAGCACACGCAGTAGATCCCACACGACATCTGGCCACGATGCTGAATGCACAGCCTTATTCATATATTTTCAGCAAACGCTTCAATTATTTAGCCCCAGTGCTATTTATGGGCCAAATGCCGTCTTCAAATATGCATGATGTGTCTATAAAGGATTTGATGTCTCCTTGCCTCCGTTTGAGTGGAAGAATCATGTGACAGCAGGTCACAACGGGCAAGACAACACAAATAGTACAAGACAAGAGTGAGGTCTGTGTGTCAGGGTCTTGGTTTATTTCTGGAAGAAGTGCCTTGGTTTGCGTGACCCACTCGCAGCACCGTGTGCCGACGGAGCCATCATTGCAGACGTGGTCTGTAGCGCTCGGAGAAAGTTGGAGGGCACAAAGAGGAGCCTGAACTGAACCAGCTGGGTGGCACAGATGCATTATGTGTGGAGGCTCAGCACAGAGTGGGAAGATTATCTGTGGAGATTAAAGTATAATCAGAAATGTGGGTACTTTAATGCAGTAGCATATTCAATTATATTAAGGAATCTAGCTGGAATCAGAGTCCAATGGCTGTGTTAGCACCGCCTGAAACTTAACCATATTTCCAATTTCTCTCCAAAGAAGAGAAGAGAAAGAGTATGAAATTATCATGACATTATTACTTTTTTTTGTCAATGCACCCTTTACACCTTTACAAATGGACTTTTGTTTGTTTCTCTGTCTACAATCCATGAAGTCATTTAATAAATAGATTTTTATTTTGTTTCTCTCTCTTATTATGTCAAATTGTGTGGTAAAACACGCAATTGTTCCTTCAAGCAGCAGCAACAGCATATGATTGGTATGAATATGACAACAGGCTTGTTAGCATGTGAGGCAATACCAAAATTGTCTAATCAGACAAAGAAAAACGGTGAAAAACATGCATGTTAGTAGTAGAAAATCTCTGGTCTATACCCACACTTGACCATAACAAGGTTTCACAGAACAGGTCACGATATGGAAATTGAGTGAGAGTGTGGTGCAAAAAAACTCGACAACAACGACCACTTGCCACCACTTGAGATGCGAAGATCAATTTAACATCTCCCAGATTCCCACTTCACTGTAAAGCTTTTCTCACTTCCTCAGCGATAATAACTCCTTGCTGTGTGCAGTTAACCCAGCTCCAATATATATTAAAATTCTGAGTTATTTGTCACATATGGGACAATCACTCCACGAGTGTTGGAGGAAGATTATTAGTCATTTAAACAGTTTTGCTTACATTTACCCTCGTTTGGATAAACATTAAGGATGTAATGATCTGATATCTTAAAAAAACTATTATTTTTAATACCAGTAGAAATAGTTGACTGAACTCAAAAAACGTATGTCATGCAAAAATCACACTTCTTCCGTGCTTGTGCATGTGAAATAAGACAATCCCGTCAGATTTTTGTTGGCTGCCTAGATCAGAAAACATGTGATTCAACAAGTGATTCCTTCCTATGTCACAGTCAGGCTCATAGCGATATACTACCCCTCCAGCATAATTATGCTAGAGGCAAGACCCGCCATGCGTAGCTGGTTTGGGGCAGAGACGATTGGTTAAGGTGAGGCATTGACTTTGAGTTATTGAGATCACGATAGCCCATTGGTCAGGCCATCGGACGTGAACAAATCAGGTTAGCGGTACCTCGGCGAGAATGGACGCCTGGCCAATGCTAAGCTCTTGAATGCTACACAGGGCGGGTCTTGACAAGAAAAGCAGTGGGATTCATAACAACACCGCGGCACATTTGAGTATCTCCGCCTATACAGCTTGACAACTACCTTTGCAAAGTTGCGCCATCATTTTCTAATATGCCAATTGGTGCATGTGGGATTTCAGAGTTTGAAAAAATGTGGATGGCAAACACGGCTGCTCATAGCTTAGGTTGCTAAAAGCGCTAACAATGCAAACTATGGTAAAGGTGCTGAGAGAGCTAACAGTGTTTACCTGAGGGGGAACCGGAGGGTGGGCGCTACGCTTCTGCTACACCGCGGCCGGTCGAGACGGCATTATCAGCTGTAACAGCCGTATGAGAGCAGCGCAGAGCAGCGCACTTGAGCTAACCAGTGAGGCACGCTTAATGCACTAACATGCACTAAAAGCATGCGCGGCCAACCCAACAAAAGCAAGGAAAAGCTCGGATAACAACACACACCGAGGGAGAGCGACTTCATTACTCCACTATATTTTTACATAGATAATAGTTGCTTGCTGTTACATTAATGTTCAGAATGTTAAATACAGCTCCTCTAAATTCCAATGTCAGAAGAAAAAAAAACAATTCATAAAATTCTACTTCTCATGTCTAAGCATCTTGAAGACTTTTGAAAGATTGATTTGAGACATTTTAATACCAAATAATGCCTTATTTCTAGATTAATGAATTCAATGCCTTTCAAGGTTTCTTTAATGGTCCCCGGGAACTCTGAGTACAATTTCATGTCTATGTGATAATGTGAGCCTGTTAATGTCACAGATGGACTAATGACTTCCGTATCTGCATCAGTAAACATGACCTGCGAGCTGCATCACAAGGAGAGGAACGGCCTGCCTCATGACTCTTAGTAGGTGTATGGGATGCTGAGGGCTTGTGAGTCATCCACAAGTCCATCTGAAATGCCTGGCCGGGCTCCTCCACTCCCCATCCAGAGGCTCCATCTGTGGGCCCCGTGGGCCAGCTGCTGGCCTCTCTCACGCTCCTTCAGCCCAAGCTGCACAGGCACGATGCTCAAGTCATAATCCTTCCCCCGCCGGCTCGGCCAGCCAGCTCTCTTGTGAACTCCTACCTCTTTGCCTGACTTCCTGCATGCCTGGATCCCCAGCCCGGAAACACAGCTATGGACAGACATCAGTTAACTCCACAGCGAGCCCACCCCCTGCGGCGCAAACATTTGTAGGAGAACACGCCACCTGTCTAACTCTGTGCACCTCAGAGCGTGTGAGTGACAGTGTGCAATGGGAAACGAAGGAAAAAGCACAGTGTGTGGTGGTGTGGTGAAAATATGGGCTTCTGCTCCAAGCCGGTAAATGGGAAACGGAGGAAGCCTTCTTTTGAGCTGTGCAGCTATCACGCTACAATGCGAACATACTGTGGCATTGCATAAGGTTGTGTGCTCATGAAGGGCTAAAAATAAGCCTGGACAAGCGGCTTTAAAAACTATGCTGCAATTGTATTTAAAGGTTAAGGTCTTAGGTGTTTAGGTTAAGGTTTTTCAATTTTTACTGGTATGCTTTCCTTATAATGTTATGTTCAAGATTAGCTCCAAACTAATTAAAAATAGAAGCAATATATTTTCAATTTTAGCTCTCCACAGACTTGTATCAATGTGGATGTGGTACTAGAGGTAACTGTGCAGGACAGAAAAGCCAAAGCTATGTTTGAGTACACTTAGAACAGAGTCTGCATTGAGAAGTTTATTTCTTTAATTGATAAATGTCCAGCTCGGCACGTACTTTATATTGGTCGCAATTTTTTAAAGCTGCATTAATTAATCTTTTTGACCACTTTGGGCCAGCAGAACAAGCTGTGAACACAACGTTGTCATACAATACGTTGACAATATTAAGTTGTTCTGGTAAAAGTGTTTCTGGCCACCTGCAAATTTAAGATCTGTTTTGGTCTCCACCAACTCCTGAGGGAAATATCTGGCTCGTTAGCTGCTAACTTTGTCTGTCTAACGTTCGGTGGTGGGCAGGTACTGTGCAGTGTTTGTTTTTTTATATATTTTTTCCCCCTGAAAACGGTGAGATTGAGCTAAAATGGTGAAATTTTGGGCAGCGAAACGAAAACAATGACTTGAAAGACCCGCGCAGATAATTATCACTTGACTCTGCAGCTCCCCACAGCTCTACAATACTTCAAGGGATCCCTTTCACATCACATGTAATCTTTGATCCATTGTTAGGTATAAAAATATCGATTAGTGCAGCTTTAATGACAAGATACAGCGGATCCTCATCAAAAGTGCTTGTTGATGTTATGTGCCTAAGTCAAAAAAATAAGTACCAATATGTTGTAATCAGCTTGTTCATTATATTAAATATTGAACCTGACTTTTATAATTGTTATTATCATCTATTCAAGGATTCAAGAAGGGTTTTCTTGGTCCTTAAACGTCCTTTTCATGTGTAGTATTGACTATGCCCTTATACTGATTGACTAAACACACTGACCTTAAATTACCAGTACATTTTAGTGTGTGGTTTAAATGATTAGCTAAACTGGGACAAACAATGCAGTAGTCTTCACTGGAGATGTGGAGCCAGATAATGCAGAGCACAGAGCCACCAGGAATCTTCAAACCTGACAGTGACGCTGCATGTCATCTGCATAATGTCTCCTCTTGGGACCTCCTGTCTGTTTACCGTCACGACTCATCACTCGCCCCATATTTACATTTTATTTCACTTTGTAATTCAGTCTCAAGTTGCCATCCCCGAATTAGTTTTCAAAGATGCAAGAGTTGATTGCTTGCTTACTTTGAATCAAGCAGCAACATTTGATTCCTTCCTAATCGGAGCATCATTGCAGTTGCACAATTAAAGGTATTCCTGCTTTACCCTCGTGTGTTTGCTCGGCCCATTGATTTTGAACGCATACTGATCGGCCAGAGCAGAGGTTCACTCTGCAGGGCCAGACCCGGGATCAATACGAAAATGATATCAGAGGCCATGTCTAGTGATTTGTGGGCTGGTTCCTGGTTTTGTCCATATCCTACAGCTGGGAATCTAAATTTAATTTCATGTGTTCATCGTTTAATGGGTTAACTCCTCATCAATGGTGATCTTTTTTGGGGGGTGGGGAGAAAGAGAAGAATGGTTTGCCCTGTTTTAGCTGTTTTAATAATTCATCAGTGACATGTCCCCAGGAAATGAGTCTTTTTTTAATATATTCCTAATGGCCCATTTAAAGGTTATGTCTATCAGATGGCTCTAGCTGAAGACACTCTGGCATTTTAATCAGCAGAAGAGACTAGTCTTTTTTTTTTTTTATTTATCTTTTACAAATGAATTCCCATGTTCCATTGAATACATGGGAAATGTGCTTCTGTCTTGAGTGTGACTATGCAGAGCTCCAGTGAAGATGAATTGCATCGCGGTCTTGTGGTGAATGCAGTAGTCTGTAAATAATTAGGCTACACAGCGTTCCTTATGTAACATTAGAGGGAAAATCAACTCTCTTACCCGTCACCAGAACCAAGTTGTATTTTCAAAAGTATATTTGTGATCCCACGGATGTCTACTTCCTGTCCAGAAAGACACAATTTTAAGGGGGGGGGATTTCTCTAATTTAATTAATTTTATAAAGTACAACAGAATCAAGGAGTGAGGTTCGCAGCGCCGAGGTCACGGATGGGGCTGCCGGTGTGTTCTGCTAAACTTCCCTTGCAAACAAATCTATTTATTATTCATACATTTTCTGGAAGAAAAGGTTGCCACATGAGCTCAACAAACTCACACACAGTGATCTCTTGGCATTTGTACGCATATGCTTTTTTTTGTTGCAGGTAATGAAGGTGCTTATTATTTCCCATGACTTTCGAACATCACCGCCATTATCGTCCACATCATTGTCATCCACATTCTCCAAAATTCTAAACTTGTCACGATCTCATTACTGTAGTTGAGTTTGTGTACTTTGTTTGTGAACTGCTCTGTGCCTGCAGGTGGTTGTTCTGAGGGAGCGACCAAAGTCAATAGGGCACATGAATTTGTAATGCCCCCGGCACCCGCAGGACTGCTATAATGTCAGCCGTTTGATGCCAGGGTTATAGCGAGATAAATCAAGGAATGGTGGTGGTGGTGATGAAAAATACATAAGAGTCTTGTAACGGATGAGCTCCCTGGGAAAGGGCTAAAGAAAGCCCTCGCTTTTTTTGACGATTTCTGCCTCTCGGGGGGGGGGAAACGGTTCGTGACAGCTTGGAGACGCCGGGGTCTTGACAGCAAACACCTCCATTTGCATCTTTGTTTGTAAAGATAGCACAGGTGCAAATTATGATGAAGTGTTTGTGTCTCACAATCCGGTGATTCTGGGGTCACTTGTTACATGCTGTAAGAAGGGAGAGAATTAATGCCCTTTATATGAAGGAGAGAATCCTTTTTGTAGGGTGGAGTACAAGTGCTACAAAGCACTGAGTACGACCAAGGGACGAATGAGGACTCAAGTATTTGTCATCTCTTTCACCAGCTGGGTCTTCCAGATGGGTAAAGGCAGAGGCATATGGAGCGAGATGTGAAGATGACACTGTATTTGAATTGTTAATGTTAGCACGCTCTTGTTCATGACACCCCTGTGATGTTTGAGTGCCCTCCTTTAGGGCATATTGACAAGGTAACCCATGGAGCTCAAAAAAGTATTGAATGCCAGGAGCAGCTTCACTAAAAAAACGGCTTAAGGCGAGACTCCACAGGTATAAAGATTGTTTTTTTTATGCACTGGTCAATTTTGAGAGTTTGGGCTATTTGGCTTCGATAAAATGTCTTCTATTGCATAAAACTTGTAATACAAAAAGATATTTGTCTTAATGTAAGTAATCTACTTGGGAGGTTTCGTGGTGGTATGTATTAGTAAAAGCATGTTCTCTATTCACATGTAGTGTGTATGGAATACCTATTTTAAAACAAATTTTCATACTCACATTTCCACTTCAGTAGCACAGTAGTACACCAAACGTTCCAGTTTTATTCCTGTTAATATTCTGAAGTTTTTTTTTTATAGATGGGCTTGTTCATAAATCATTCATAGCCTTTATTATATAGCATTTTATTCCGTAAAATAATGGCAAAAATGTATTATTTTGATGACTGTTGGCAGTATTTTCTGATACATGGAGTGATACTAGAACAAATCCAAAGTCAACAAAATGAAACAAGAACGCAAATTCAAACGTAACATCTGAGAAAACTTATAGTAATTTTATTTCTACCAATAATATCGTTATTAATGATTGTCCTAACGTAAGTGATCAAATGGAGAAGTTTCCTGGTGTCATCTTAGTTAAAATCTTTACTCTATTCACCTGCAGTGTCTCTCCCCAAAACTAGAACAAAGGCAATTTGCTGGGAGACATTTCGTGACTGACACACCATCAGAGGCTCGGCATGTAAAAAAAAAAAAAAAAAAAAAAAAAACCTCACTGAGGTGAGATTTAATCTAAAAGGAGTAACAGCAATGGCATGTATAAAGTGCACTGCTACTTCTATCCCCATGAGCCACACTGACATGGACAAAGCACCTCATCCCTTCACGTGGTGACTAATCAATGGATGTCAGCTGTTTTCCACCAGTGAGATGTTTCCACCTCTCTGCCCGTCACATATTAAAATATTAATACACACATCTCACCTCCAACTTGTGCAACCGAGCTGACATAACGCACAGTATATAAAAAAACGTAAGAGTCTGCTTCACAATATGAGAAAATGCTCTATTTGTCCCCCAAGGTGTTTCCCAAAGGCTACCGGAAAGGTAAACACCAAGAGTCTGAGAAGCAACAAGACAGGTAATTAGTTGGCATGATGGTTATATTTTTGTTGATGCTAGGTGTTTAATCATTTATAGAGTGACCTGCACTGTAAGATTTAAAGTTTGAAGTTTTGTGCAGAAATCATCCTCGCCACCTTACAAATAACATGAAACCAACAGCAGAATGCATTTCGCAAAAACAAAATGGCCATTCAGTCTGGTTATGTCCTAATGGCTTATCTATCAGGCATACACTCTGGAAAATAACAAGAAAACAGCAAGAAAAAAAGTGGTGGATGAATGCAAAAATACTCATTACGAGCAGCAAAAACGTGTTGAGTCACTGACAATGATCACAACCCTGGGAAACCATTTTGTTGTGTAGAGCTGTAAAACACCTCACACACGGCTCTATTAAAATGGGAATGATTTGCAGTCATTATTTCAGCTCCCTGGCTCATGAAATGGTAATAAAATGTTGAACTATTAATGCTGCGATCAGTTCATATGTCACAACACATAACACTTTTTGAATGCCTGAAAACTGTAAATGCAAAGCTGCACCGTGAGGACGGATTATATCGTAATATGATCGTCACTTCCAGCCATTCATATTCAGATGTGAACGGGGGGGGGGGGGGGGGGGGGGGGGGTCAAATTGAGGGGGAGACATCCACCTGCTTTGCAAAATTGATGAAGGGCACCCTCAAACGAACAATAACACACAGCTCTCTCTCTCACCATCTGCTGGAAAATTTAGACAAATTGCCTGCGAGGCAAGGGTAGCCTGTACTCTTAGACACCGAGCTAACCCACTTCGAGAGGATGGCAATATTGAAACATAAAGAGGGGGGGTGGAGAGGGTAGACCAACAGACAGTCACAATAGACAATTTTGTGTGTATAGTGAGACAGCAAGGCAAGATCTGTCTTAATTTAAAAGTTGTCTCCAGCTGTGATTGTGTCTGGGAGGGCAGCCCTGGACTCGGGCTGGATAAAGGTTACGGTGGCTGTCTCCCTCCTGGGAGGAGCTGATGAAAGGGAAGTCTTGCTGGAGGTCGCAGTAGAATCATGACTGTGGGCTGTGGGTTCCCTCTTGGCGACGTGATGGAGGGCTTTTCCCATTTCCCATCAGCCTCTGTTTTTATTGCCAGAGTGCTTGATTGGAGCAGGCACTTTGAGCGAGTTTAAGCACAACAAGCGGGTGTGTGGTTCTTTGGAATGTATAATAAATATGCTAATGATGCTGATCACATAATCAAGGTAATGTTTTGTGCCGTTTGTACTAATTAGTTTTAACGAGGAAACGTTAGGGAAGATATTGTAACGTAAATATGTTTTTTAATGTTTTGTTATTTTGATCAATGCATTCCTCCATCTGTTTCCTACATCTTTAGACCGTTTCTTCTTCTATACGGTGACACGTGAATTTCAAATCGAATGTCAATCATTTTTTAATTTACTGGAAACTGTTTTGATAACTGATAAAACAATCTATCTTCATCTATTCTCTGATTGCAGCTTTCTCAAAGGTTTTGTTATACATGATCGTAAAATAAAAATTGGTCGGATAAAACAAAAGCTGTCTGAAGACTTTCTTTCTTTACATTTTACAGACAAAATGATTAATTGATTGAAAAAATAATCAGCAGATTAATCTTTGATGAGAATATTCATTAATTGCAGCCGTAGTGATGTATGCGCACTGAATTGTCACGGAGCAATTGCACATAAATAAATGTACACGGAGCAGCAATTAAGACTGACGGGAATGTAGCCCATCTGCTTCTTTATATTGTCGCTCATATTTCTTGTGACAAGAGGCTGAATGAAGCAGGAAAATGAAAAAAAACCTGTTGATGAGGGCGGCTCATTTTGTCCTTGGAGAGTTCTTTTGTTTTGTGGGCGCTGTACTGAATTCTCTGTGTGTCAGTTTAGAGCTGTATGTTGAAGTTATTACGCCGACTTTACCATTCCTGAGAAGACAAATGTCATGGGAGTGTGTTATATACGCGTTTAGTCTGTATCGAGTGCCTTTTGGGTGTGTGTGTCAGAACACCCTCGAGATTAAAAAATAAATTAAGTCCTGGTTCTAATAGAAATGGTAGAAAATGTGAGGAATAGAGCAATATACTCGCTGTACTTGTTGCTGTACTTTATGTTTAGCTCAATCTGACTCTTTCCCCACATTCCCAACAAAAAAATGAAAAATCACATTCTATTGTGTGAAAATGAAAAATGTTCATGAACCAAAAGGATGAACATCATTTGTCTTCCTGCTAATGTTTTTACAGTGACAGTAGTCTGCTACAAGCTGAAGTCACTGTGAGTCCTGCTTGCTGCAAAGGTGTGCGATTGTGCACTGCAGCAGTGTGGGAGTGTGACTCACAGCTGCACCCGCAGCCAACTAGTCAGTCATGGCGGCACGCTGGTCGGACTGAGTCCCCAGGACAGAAGAGGATGTGCATCTGTCCATCTTGGAAGCATTCTTCATCTTGAGCTTTTGCACGAGCAGAGTGCCATTTCCAATCTAATCCGTCAAGCTCATCAGCAACACTAATCAAATGATAATTCAGCACTAATGCCAGAGTAAACATGACAAAGGGCATGCTTCCATTAGCTAATTAATGGGCTTCCTCATTACTTTACTCATTTGCTAAATGAAAAATGAGATAATACATATTGGTTTCATATCAACACCAAGTTGGAATTTCAATTGCCATAAGCAAGAATACTATTTATGTGTGGAAACTCCAAAGAATTGTGTATTTCAAGCAAAACCTGTTGTTTTTATGATTTATAATAATAATAAAGTATGATTACACTCTTGTGTTTAGTATCTATGTCCAGCAGGTCTACAGCACATTGCAGCTCTGAATAGTTGACAATAAGACACCAGTTTACTCCAGAACAGCTGTTCGAATAGCTTCGGAAAACCCCCCAAAACTGGGATCAAATCTGAGGTGCGCCCAACAATTTCTGTACATTTCCGAAACCTACACCCCGACAATCACATAAACTTCACACAGTAATGGGTCAAGTGGTGACAACTAAACAACGATTTGTGTCACTTTGTGTGTTTACAACTGAGTATATATCATCATGTGTCCTCCCTAGCCTCCCTGTGAAGGCTGGTTTTTCAGCCTGCGGATTTCTGAAGTTGTCGGACAAAAGGTGGATGAGAAACATATTCTAGTTCTGTACAATTCACCAATGCCCTGTAAATAAGGTATATTGGCATTGCATGAATTCATCGTTACAACATGGAGCCACAACTTAAGGGTGGCCCCGTGGCAGCAATCGACATGATGCAGTAAAGCCAAAATCATCAAATATGGAGAAAGGAAGTTCCTGGACACCTTGGTCCAATGCAAGTACTTTGTAATACGAAAGCCAAGCTTTGAAAGGCACTTGACTTTCATCAGGGCACTTTCTTTACTGAAATAATTGCATTAGACATATGCTGAGCCTTTCCCCCATTTTCTACATAAAAACAAAATGTGTAGCAACCAGAGGGGATATGCGCCAATATAAAGCATCTCTATCTAATGTAGAAGGTTCATGGAAGAGTCTGCAGTCTTCACTGAATGTCATCGGCTCCTAGCTCAGCATATTTGCTGGAAACCTCGACATCAAACAAGAGAAGAATCACTGAGACGCTAACTTCAGGGAGTGAAAGGGGTAGCCACCAGTACAGCACCATCAATTTCATGGCTGAACTGTGTGTGTGTGTGTGTGTGTGTGTACTTAATGCTGAACCACACACAGATGTATTTACAAGATCAGTCGCAGAGTGTGTCACACAGGACAACCCGATGTACCTGTGAGACAGTAGTTAGACGATATCAGTATGTATCTAGGCTCTGTGGGGGTCGGACATGAAAAGGTCAAAGGAGTGTGCTCCATACTGATTTAGCCAGTGATCCATCGATCGACACATTATCTTCAATTATCTTTTTTATATATATCCCGGAGCACATTCACCCCCCCACGCACTGAAAACCATACGGCAGACGTGGGGAAAAGAGGCTGAAAGTAACAAGCAATGTAACGTGACATAACATACCTGATTCAAGCTACTGATCAAGAATCAGATAGATAAGATGGGTAAGATACATGCATACATTCATATCTTGCAAATGTATCATCCCACGGGTTCGCGTTTGTGGTGTTTGTATAGCTAGCCACAAAGATGCTGTACATTGAAGACACTGTGGTACCGTTGTTTCCATCTATATGCTGAATAAAACATAAGGGATGTTTAATACGAGTATAAAATCTCTTTTCATCCCTGACATTGTTTACACTCTCATATCTGTGGGCTTTTTGAAAAATCCTATGGCCAATTTCCGCTAACCTCGCTCGCAATTGAGTTTGGGCCCGAGGGACCAAAGCCAAGGTGTAACTTTTATATTTTTTATTATTAGCCAAGGATATTTTATTTTACAATGGATCCAGGAGCTGGAAAGAAATTGGACAGGCTGGCCCTCTGTTTCCTTTGTGGATTAAAATTGCAGTTTTTCCATCTCTTTTGATGGCTGTTTTTTATTTTTCCATTTTTGTCCATTTCAGGGTCTGAGGACACGTTACTGATGTTGACCTCCCTGATAAACATGTATGCTGGTCTGTGCCTGGACGAGTCTGTCTGTTTAAAACAGAAGAAAGAGAAATGTCGAGGGAGCGAGAGTACAATTGCGTAAGATGTTGTTATGCAGTGTTGGTATCTGTTTCCCAAGCGTCTGTCAGTCTGACCTCAAGTGTTTCAGAGCGAACAAAGCTCTGACTCATACCTAAAAGTAGCGCCATCACTACGTTGCTAATGTATTCATCCAATTCAGATATTCATATTAACGAAGCATTTGTCACTTTCAAATTCTTATTCGATTTGTTCCGCAGAGTATTCCGTTCCAAATATCCAAATCTAATTTAGCTTCTCCAATTAATCACTTAAGCGTTAGACTCTGATTACTTTTACACTGTATAACCCCGAGCTCATATGATTGCAGTGAATATAATATTTCATTTGTGCTTAATTTAGCTTGTGGAGTGAGTTCTGGGCAGAATTTGGCAATGGTTACATCGTGTCCTCGCTGACCTTGTCCCCGTCACTGGCACTGCATCCGAGCATCCGCTGGCACTAGATGACCAACTGTGGTCCAGAGACCAGCAGCGGCTGCATACTACTGCAGCCAAACGACGCAGGAGCCAAGAGGAGTGAGGGATGACTTCACCACGTTAGGATTAGAAGAACGATTATTTATTTTAAAGTGCGTGTGTAAATTTTTTTTCTTCATTAAAGCGAAGGCAGGGAAAGAAAGTGGAAACAAGGCAAATTTGAGATACTTGTACTTTACTTGTGTCTTTTCTTTTCATGGAAAGTAAGGGCAATGCAAGTTTATTTTTACACTCTGATCTGTAGGCTTCTGTCTTTATCTTTTTAACCCGTTTGTAGCTGCTGAATCCCTTCGACATCCTGATATATCCTTCAAACGCATATAGTGGACACTTCTGTCTGTCTATATCGCAATATCACTTTTTCTTTTCTCTTGAACTGAGAAAATATCTATTCAGATGGTGCAGTTAGTGAGGTCTTCATGGTAACGCAGCTCTGACAGCTCTGATGGAGTAGCAGCGGGGGGCGGGGCTAGACTAAGTGTCAACTGTAGAATAAAGAAAAGTCGGCGCACTTCAAAAGGTCAATTCTTACAGTGTAATTGGATTCAACATTTCGAAGCAGAGCTAGCAGATGTTAACCTGACATAGCAGTAGCACTGGATCTTTTTTCCTCACGTCAAGTGTGAAGAAATGAACTAAAATATTCATTACAGCAGCCAGACTGTCAGAATAACTAAACAGGTTGAGATCACACAGATCTCTTTGATGACAATCTGAAACTATTAAGGCACCTGTGTCTTCACTATCAGAGACTTCAAGGGAAACTAAAAGACGTGGGAGTGACCGCAGCCATGTACGACTCTACGTTATCTCAAAGTTTAAAGTTAAGCTGATGAAAGACTCTGAAACTTGTGTGTGACTATGTATACACGCACATGGACACACTGTCTCTACTGTACAAATGTCTGTGTTTCTAACCATATTTAAGTTTGAGCGTGTTACCAGGAGAAAAGCTGCTGACAGATGCTACTTTTGCGTCCTCGCAAAAGGACACAATAAGAGTGGACAAGACATCTGAGGGATTTCACACATGAGAGCGGCTTGGAGAGGTACGACGCACGCCGAGCGGATCCAGACCCAAGCTTACCGCGTCCTCCACTAAAAGGCTTCAGCTTCCTGCCGGTCGCCCCGTGGTGCGTGGATGTCAAAGACCATCTCCGCTCCCTTTCATATGTCGTGTAATTAGCCATCACTAGGCACGCATGGCTGGTGGCTTGGATCTGATGCATCTGAATAAAACATCTGTGGGGCTTTGAAATCCAGACAGTGTTGGTAAACATCTGAGCGAATTAGCAGAACGCTGAATCTGTTATGTGTCTGCAGATATCTGTCCGAGCAAATGCATGTGTGCACTGGTTTAAGTATACGTCCACACATTGCTCGACCGGTTTGTCTACATGGCAACTGAGTGGTTCAAAAATATAAATAACTGAATACAAATCCATCTCTCTGCCAGTAACTTTGTCCAGGAGTTTGGCTGTGAGCAGACATTCATTTTCTTGTTGCAGCTTCCTGACCTGAGACCTTTGCGGTCCTTCATTTACAAAGCCTAACGAGGCTCAGACTAGTTATTTAAGCGGAGGCAGCAGCAATGACACTTTCGCAAAGGCCGAGAGCAAATTTCAATCTCCTCGCACGCAAGCCTGTATATATACCCACACACACACACACACACACACACACACACACACACACACACACACACACACACACACACACACACACACACACACACACACACACACACACACACACACACACACACACACACACACACACACACACACACACACACACACACAGAGTCCCCAATAAAACTCCACTGCTCAATTATGCTCACAAATACCCACATACCTCACAGCCCAGCGTGGGCCTATAAATCAGGGTCTGCTCTAACAACTGGTCTTGAGGATGAGCAGAACAAGCCTATGGGGCAATTGAGGATGGGATGGTTAAGCCAGAGCTGCGGTCGCACGTGCTTTTTTGCCAACAGACATTTTTCTCAATCTGGCCTGTCACCCGGTGGAATGTTCTAAGCAAGATTAATCTCCGGTTTGGGATGCCGGTGACTACCGTGGCATTTGTCATGTAATAGAAGGAGAAGAAGCTGTGCTCTACAAACACACAAAAGGCACATACGCCATCTAGAGCGGTGGAATGCAGAGATGGAAAAAAGAAAGTACACTTTCCTCTCTTCTGCTTTAAGAGTTTAAGTGATTGACAGGTAGGGTTAAGGGTTTGCTCTCTTGAATTGGCAAGTTCCGCTGATCCTCGATCTATTGACTTTTGCTGGCAATATGACAACAACATCCAGTATTTGACACATAAAGCTCCTTTCATATATATATATATATTATATATATATATAAAACTTCAATGGCACATTGATGTACAGCAGCAAGTGCAGGTATTGTAAATGTAATATTTCCTCAGAGGTGTGCAATATTGCTGAAAAGCCTGACAGGAAAACACTCCATTAAGGGTGTGTTAACCTGGGTTCGCATGGTGTGCAAGACCCCAGCTAGCTGCTAACAATTAGGCACCTCAACATGAGACGAGTTAAGGCCAAAGAATAATGAGCAGGTCAGCTAACAGCAGCCCACATCCTGATTAGCAGAGGAGCCTGTGAAAGGACCACTCAGTAAGAAAGCCATTTCGCATAATTAGATGTCCAGGGGCGAAAAGTGCTCCAACGGAAGGGGGTGATCGTTTTAGATCGCATCATCTTGCCAGTGTGCCATCGTACTGTGGAGGAGGGGATGAGGGCTGTGAGCATAAGTTAGAGACATTTCTATTTTGAATGTAATTGACTGGTTTTCCAATTGTGATATGATGTGCGATATTAGAAGGTATTGACCAATCACGTAAGAGCAGGCTTTGGTTGCATGCAGGTAACCCTGTTTCAGAAGTAGCCAGTTTACACTTAGTTAACATTTTAATTTTTTAGCTCATAAAAAAAATAACAAAAAGCAAAATCATTGCCCGACGAAAGCTGAAGGGTTCTGAGATTGTATTTCAGCCTCTTTTGCTTTGCTCTAACGTGATTGGTCAATACCTTTTAATATCGCAAATCATATCGCAATTGGAAAACCAGTCAAAATAATCACAATTAGATATTTCTTCAACTTTGTTCAGCCGTTAAAATGCACATTTTCCCATCTGAAAGTAGTGTTTTTGCCTTATTGCCTTCACACCTGAGAGAATACATAAATGACCTTGTGGGCTGGATGCAGAACAGTTCACAGTTGCTGTTGTTGTTGTTATTGTTGTTGTTGATCCAGAAGTGTAGTTCATTTTTAAAGTTAAACTGTTAAAGTTTTCCTTTAACAGTTGCAGAAAATTGTAAACACAGCTTTCTCACTTCTCGTGATACTTACTGTAGCATTTGAAAATAGCGCAGGGATCACAACTTAGACATTATGAATGGCTATTGCCTTAGTAATGCATTTTTCCAGATTGAAATATTTATGCTTTCATAGGTTTGAGGTTAGTATCTGTTGAAGCCAATTTAGGCAATATGTTGACTTTGTACAGCTTTGAATGGGAGCAGTTTCTGGACATCGCCGAGCCTAATGCTGTTATGTTGCAACAGGAAAGATAAGTTATTCTCAATTGAGTTAAGAGCCATTAAATGCTTTACAAAACCAATATCACTTCTGTGTGGGTTTGTGGCAATAAATGGACCATAATTTCTTCGAGCATTTTTTTCCAGTGATCGTTATATGAGCAGGCTAGTATTTGTTTAGTGAGCTGTACAGAATGATTAAAGTGTAAAAAGATGTTAAACTCAGACTGATTGGATTATAACTGCGGGAATAATGCTGTTTTAAACACTCTTGACAATTCGGTAAGTTAGATCCTCTCAGCTGAGAAAAAAAAGAAAATCATGAAATCTGGAGCAACTGCACTGAAAGAAAATAGGGAAATAATCACATCCGTTTGAAGAGGCCGCTATGTAGGGGGATTCTAATTTGCTTCGGGTTTGTTGCTTGTTTTTTTTTTTGCACTCATTCAATTTCTGGTGACATCTGCACTTTTTTCTCCCCACCCTTCCCCGAGTAATGAGTCATCCCGAGCAAATCCCTGCATTACTAAACAATTAGATCAGAAGCCTCCGGTAATGCAGCAGGGATCCAATGCTCCCTACCTACTGCCGCGGTGAGAAATGGAGGGGGAGAGGGTGTCTAGAAGGGAGGGGCGACGGATCTGAGAGGGCGGTAGAGGAGGGAGGACTGCAGGAACAGGAGGATGACTCACAGATCCACACAGCCACTTTCCAGATATACAAAGTTTCTTCTTTTTTTCCATGCTGAAAAATGTACCTTTTATCTTCCGTCTCGTGTTTCTTTATGCTCATCAGATCAGCTTTGAGTGATGTAAATGTTTGTTTTGTGAGAGTTGAATAATTACTAGTCCAATAATGGTTCAAGATAACCACATAGTCACTTAGTGTGGTGTCCTCATTCATCACACTCTCCCTTTCCCCGTTTTTTTTTTTTGTATTTCTTCTGATACTCAATAATGTGATGCATCAAAGGATATTTGCTATGAATCACTGGTGTTTTCTAATATACATTTTTGCTAATTCATTTCCCTCGTGGATCTCTTCGCAAAGCCTCTTAAAATCATTGATTGATAATGAAGCTCATTAGTGCGGCTTCGTATTCTGTCCATTTTCCCCTCCGCAGCTTACTTAGTCTTGACAAGCAACACTAACAAGCAGCTGCGGGTCTCATCAAATATTATTATTTTTTTCTTTGTATAGAAAACAATTATTATATTTAGAGCACTGGAACAAAAGGATTAGATCTGGTTGTTTATCACTCAGCGCTGTTTATGAATGGTATTACTAGTCAGTGGAATATGGTTCAGAAATTGACACCAGGATCAAGTGTTTTTAAATGCAAGTTAATTATTCAATCAGCCATTTGTATTTAAAAGCCTCCTATATTTAGTGATGCCAGGATAGATCGAAACCATTCAAAGGCAGGGATCGTAAGACACGTGTATCATGTGTCGAAAAACTGTGAAAAGTAATTTTGATTCAAACAAACATGAACCCCACAAGTGCAGTTTATGTCTTGTCAGCTGGCAGCTAATGGATTCCTGCAGCATTCTGCACTAATGAATGTCAAGGTGTCGCGACTTCCACCGGTGAGCAGGTGTGAAGGCTAATGAAATCTCAAAGAGACCCTGCCCTAACTATTACATTGTTAAGTTTCTTGTGATTTTGTTAAACAGAACTGCCAATTACATGTGCTTTATGTCTCTAATATCACGTTTTCATTACGCAGATGTAATATGGATCTCCTGTCATATCCGCGCATTTAGCCTTCCAGATTCGCCATACCTAGAGTAGCATTATTTCGAATGGTCAATCACTCCTCCAACCGTGATTCGATTTTCTCTGAGTTTTGGCCGACATTCTCCCCCAGCTTGATACCGGGCATTTGTCTATGGTAATACTATAAAAACAATTCTATGGCAGCTGAAATTGAGTTTATGCCTTTCTCATTTTTAGTGAAAGAGAAAGGCGGTAACTGAATCAATCCTATCATTTAAAGCCATTTCTTCTAACAGTCGAGATTATGTAATATCACATAATGGTGGATACAACCAATATCTTCAGACAAAGGAGCACTGATGTGCTCCACGAGCTAAAGGCTGCTCGTTACTCTGGGTTTTCCTCTCCCATGTTTTCCTCCCTTGTGCGAAACTTGCTTTCATAAATATTTTCTTTGAGTTGACTTTCCCGATTGTGTTTGCCTTTCCACATACACCAACTCACACCAGTGGGTTTTATTGAAAGTGAAACTGTCATTTAATTGCCTTTTTTTCTAAAACTATTCCCGTGGTGTAAAAGGTGTATAGGAGGAAGAAGACATGTAGGAAACCTATTCATAGCGTTTCTGCAGGATGTGGGTGTAGAAAGACAAGCATTCGCTTTGCACCTTGCTTTTGATGGTATGTGAGCCATGTAAGAGCATTAGGAGCCACTTATTGATCTTTAGGGTTTGGTATATCAGCATGCAGTAATATGCTAATAATTCGCCCAGATGCTTTGTTAAGGGTGAAGCAATGGGTGTTGTTTTTAAAAGATAAGATGAAATCAACTTTTATGGATCATCCCCAGCGGGGGAACTCTGTTGTTGCAGCAAAAACAAGGACAGAAATGAATACAGATAAGTATAGAAGGAGTAAACTAAAAAAGAATATAAAAAAAATAGACACTACACAAGGGCTTCTTGAAAAGACAAAATGAGAGTGTTGAGATTAAGAGTAATAGTTACAAGCAAAGTGAACAAGTCTGTGTAAACACCAGACTAATATATGACTAAACATTGACATTACTTAATCATATCATATATTAGTCGGGTTTAAACTGTTTACAGAGACTTGTTGACAGTTATACGTAGCAAAACAGTCATGAGTGGGTATAGCAGGTTAACAGTATATGCCAGTATTGCAGCAATTTTGGGGTTTACACAGATTTGGTGCTGAATTTAACCATTTTGTGAGACTCAAGATTTCATAAAAATGATCAAAAATCCGCAAAAAATCCACATTGAGTCACAGAGACCTTGAGAAACACCAAAGAAAAATCGATTTGGTATCTAAGACTTTTGACGTTTTCTAAAAAGAATTGTATTTTTCAGTGACTGAATCCCTTTTGTTCTGGAAACTGCTCAGAAAGCCCTTTATTGCCAATATACTATAGTCACCCATCATACATATTGGAATACAGTTGGAATAATTGAATCAGCTTTCCATGAATGGCATGGTCGGTACCTATGGATTCATTAGGTTGTCTAGTCCCACAGTCTCTGACAGACAGTAATGGGTCTCAGAGGGTTGAACGAGTGACTTTAGCTAATGACGAGCGATGTTCATTAGTTATTCAAACAAGATTGACCTTTCGGCTCGAAGAGATACATATCGAGTGTCAAATTTGTGTGCAACTTCAAGGAAGTATTTTGTGCATGAAAATTATAATTATGATGTGTGGTGTTTCTCCCAGCCAGACGCCTAAGCTGGGTTGTTAATCAAATCTGTTGCCTGAGGTGAGCGGTTCATGTTGCCTAATTAGATCTAAAGTTAGTTTTTCAGCCAAACTGTTGGGGGTCGTAAACATGTTGTCTAAAGAAACGCCAGCCGTGACGCTTTCTTTCCTTTTTTTTCGAGGTGTCTGAGGGGGTTGCGCTACTGTCCTGGATGCCGCTAGGAAGCAACCAAAACTTTGTGTACGGTAATGAAGACGATGAAGTTGCAGTAATTTAGCAGTAAGCCTCACTGACTAAACGAAACAAAGTGGATTTCCAGCACCGTAAATCCCTCACAGTGGCTTTAGCCTCCTGCTCAATTCGTCCGTGTCAGTTTGGCTGACCTTTCAACCCGGATGGTGCGACGTCGTTGGACGGAAAGGGTGAAGCACGCAACCGTCCGTAAGGCTTTGGGTGGCCCTGCGCTAAAATGATTAACTTCTCTTGATAGTTAAGGAAGAAAGAAAAGATATCTTCCAGGGTTCGGGTTAGTTCCTCGTCACATGACATGCGGCGCGATCATCTACATTGACAACAAATGTGACATGTGAACAGCCCGTTGGTCAGCGGTTTATGTGTTTACATTTCTCAGACACGGTGGCAGAATCTGCTGTGCTGCTGGGAGCTTCTTAGGATTTTCTACACAAACCTCCACTGAACTACTTGACATGAATGTCATTTCAATGTCCTCTACAACAGCAATCAGGATATATGACAACGACATGACAGCTGGTTATGCGTCATTTCACTATCCTTAGTAGAGAAAATGCAAGTGTTTATGAGGAGATGACAAACCAGCAAAGGAAGATAGAAAAAGACCAATTTTACAACATATTTGTATGCAAATCCATAGGGATCAAGCGAGGCATTGCGATGTTCTCCCATGTGGGGGAGACTGTGCACAATGTAGAAGATTTTCTCAAAAGATTTGCCAGAATCCCCATCTTTATCTGCAAGTCATCGCTCGTGGAAATCAAAGAAATTTCTATTGGATTTGTGTCAAGCGATTCAAGCGTCTTCATGTGAAATGCAGGTTGTTTTTTTTGCACCACAGCATTGCCAACTACAAACGACTTCTGGGGTAACCATGAAAGCACTGGATCCCCTTAGCTTCGGATGTGTATGTATTGGATAATGAGGATGCAGGGGGAGTGGAGGAGAACATCAGTGCTAGTAGATCTATTTTTGGCTGCAACAATTCCTGTTTTTAGACAGATGCAGTCATTGAGGAACTTTGATAAAAGTATCATGCTTCCATTCTATTCATGAATCTAAAAAAAACACAACACAACAAAGCTTTCTCTCAGAGATGTAAAGCTGTATCTAGGGACGTCCTGATGCAAATGCGGGGCCTGTCGGAGAGTTAATGAATTTTTGAATGAATTACTGTCTTTAATTTATTCAGCAAAAAACAACAACATATGATTATCTTCATGAGCAGAAAGATACGGTCTTTCTCGATGTTACAGGGTATACCTGACTGCTGAGATTCAAGTGATGCATGGGTCAAGGCCGTGGCCTCTGCTGGACATTTTCCGTGCTGGTGAGTGACCCGTCGGGAAGACTCGTGGCAGCATCGTCTGCTGTTTACTATTCCTCATCAAAGAGAAAACACCCCTACCAAACAACAAGCGCACACTTTTGCCCACACACCCACACACACACGCTCACATGTCTATTAAACTAATCTTTGAGCAGAGGACAGGATTCATTAGTGAGACCAGCGGTGTGCTCCTCACTAATCCAGACTTTCACGTCTCTGTGATACATCTCTCCTGTTATTCTCCTTGACACTTCCCCGAAGGTAACGAGAACGATATTAGAGTGACAAACACCATATTTCCCTCTGTCCATCAGCCAGGTGAGATAATGGAGAGTAATGGGCAACTACCTTTGTAACTTATTGACTTTTGAATTAATGCTAATCAATTAGATTAAAAGTTGAAGTGAGCTGCATATGAACTCCGAGAAACATCAACGTTCCTCCTTGGAGGCGACCAGGCCCGAGCCACACAAGAGGCCGGTTTAATCATCAACAGAGAGCAATTTAGACATGCCTATAGAAATTATTTGTACAAGGCTGCGCTCGCTGAAGGATCAATAGCAATTAGAGGCACTGTCTCCTCTCTCACCTGGCCAGCATTGACAGAAATATTAGAGAACTTTAAGGGATCTCATTAGACGTTAAAGTGCGTCTCCCTCCCTGTTGATCTGGGGCAGTTCTTGCTGTCTCCATAGGGAGTTTGAGAAATTCTAAAGTTGTTAGCATTATTAGTCACTCCGAGGCAACAGATAAAGTGGAGGAAGAAGCTAAAATAGTCTGCGAAGGTTTTTCTCGGTGAGCCCACAGCCTCATCGTGTGCTCTGGTATTGTCGCCGAGTTTGTCCAGAAGTGGATTCTATCTGCTTCGTTGTCCTGCTGGGATTCCCTGACAAGGAGCTGGAGAATCATTTTCTACCTGCCTTGAAGTAACACTAGAAGCACCGCGGGAGCACAGTGACAGTGTAAACACACTCCAACATGGCCGGGAAAGGGAGAACACATTTCCCTCACCAGATCAGGGTTTTCTGAACATTTTCTGCATTGGAAGCCGACACCGGAGTTCACACGTTACTATCAATACGGTCAAAGATAAACATATAAGCACCCGTATTAACACTGCAATACTAAACGGCAGTGTCTGTTGCTACCACAGTACATGTTGACTGAAGTAACATTTTAACCCTTTCTCACTGATGGAAATGATGTTTTTTACTGTACATTTCATGTTGAATAAATTAGAGGACTTAAAGCTGATTTATAAACCCAACCCATACCAGCCTCCTTAAGACCCCAAAAGATTAATACTGCCCAATGAGCGACCCGGACTTAACCCCAGAGCAGAAGCTACATTTTTGCTTTATTTCCTCCATTACTGGCCATTCATTTATCATGCAGGCTACGCTACGTTCTGTCTAGTTCCCTTTTTCCCACATGGTTCTATTTGCAACCTGACATGCACGGACGTAGAATACTGGCACAGTTCGAGAGAGAAATGTCTCGATAACTTACATTTGAAAATAATGAAACCCGAACCAGGTCCCAGCCACAAGTTTTACGCAACACAGCGGCCTGTTTGGGTCGGGCAGCTGAACTCTAGAGGTAATAGTGTGACAGGCAACCATAACGAAAAGATCTAAAAGAAAAGGTATAATGGTGGAGGATGCCAGTCCAGATTGAACGTTTATTAATACAACTAGTGCAAAGCACTACAGCAAAGTTTACAGAACAAAGAGAAAAAGAAGAACCGTAGGTATTTGCACTTTATGATGAGGCATTGTTATTCCAAAGTCATGCTTAGTGCATTTGCCTCAAGCCAGTCAGTCCTAGTCAGTGACCTCGAGAACGCTAGTTATTGCAGGTTAAGACTGAATGTAACTTAAACATGCAGAAATGTAGCTGGGGAAGCCATTTACTGTCGGCCATTACGGGAGCCCAAAGCTAATGCACAAGATTGTTAAGTGGCTTCTTCTGCCAGAAAATGCTTTACAACGGGGATGATGCTTCTAATTCTGATTAATTATAGGTTCTGCAATAAGTTTCCTGAACCTGAAGGACAGGTCCAATGCTTCCATTTAGCATTTTAGTTTGTTTTTTTACAATGAGTGTAATAAATAGAACTTTGTATCTCCTAAATTAAAGCAAACTCTTCATCATGCAATAGTCAAAATCAAGGCCGCCTCAAGGAAAACATTTGCAAGAGTGGTCTTCTGGGCATCTTCCTCCCTCGCATGGGCAGCTCCTTTGAAAATCATGTTTTTCTATTAATATTAATATTCAGTGGATGCCAGTAACTAATTTACGTGACGGTATACCCCACCTTTTATGTATTTCTTTCTTAAAGAAAGATTGATAGCAAGTATTGCCTACATTTCACGTACACAGTTAACATAAGAGCCACGAAGACAAAGTTGAAAACCAAGCCGATAATAATGTATAATAATAATAATAATAATAAATAGAATTTTCTTTGCAGAACATTTTGAGCATGTTTTTAATTCCAAACCTTCCAAAAAGCTCTTTGTACACTTCCTACATTCAGTATAATTAAACACCTAGAGATTATATTAGAGGGTACGATGCCATTGAACACTGGTAATATTTCATCAAAGCATATACAAATGTGCCCACACAGAGACATAAATAGCATCATGATGAGCATCATCGCCGAATGTGGGAATCCTCCTTTCCTGCTCTTCCCCCCAGTTTCACATTGGCAGCAAAACAATATACAGGAAGACAACAGCTCTTTCATGGCACCTTGAATGAGGCTTTTTGTTTACACTTTACCATGTAAACAAGTGGGTTTCACTCTGCTGGTTTGTTTTTAGAAATGAATGTCCTTCATGAATCATATTTCATTTTGTGAATCATATTTTGGGCAGGTAAGAAGTTGTTACATGAATGTTGAATATATATTTATGTTTGCAATATGCACACTTTGCATACCATATGTTTGCCCTAAATGCAAGTACTCTTTGCTGAGCACTTTTTTTGCTATAGATGCAGCAAATCTGTCTTTTTTCATAACCTGAGCACAAAGTCAGAAACAAGTTCTGTAGCGATGGTATATTTATACAAAACTCTTCAGATTTACATAAAAAAGGTAAAGAGAGGGAGGTTTCATTCTCATGCCTCTGGGCATTTAAGATAGTGTGAAGCTATTAGAAACTAAAGTTCAGATGGGCTCAGATGGTTATTAATGGAAAGAACCAGGAAGAGATCAGCCTCGGAGGATGAGTCACACAGGCATCGGCCAATCCCTAGAGGCCCTCCGCTGGGCAGTTCTTTATTATCCGAGCCTTCCAGTGGTTGGGTGGGATCTAAAGAGCTACCGCAAACTGTTCTTTTTTAAGGCTTTGCTGCGCCTGATGTCTCCTGCTTCCCAACTACTCAGTGTTCACCACGCCAATAGCTTGTTTGCACAAGAGGCGTTGTTATAAATAAACATGTCTGGTGGAGGTGGCTCGAACAGAAGACGAAGAGGATACAGTGAGGGTAGAAAAGGGTCATCTGTTTTGTATGTTTTGTCCAAGAAAATGTAAAACAGGAGGAAGTATGAAATGCAGGAATTAGATTTATTGTCTCCTTCATGGAAACATCCACACACGATTTGCATTTGGTTGTCGGTTCCTGTAAAACTATTAATATGTATTGTTTTCTAAATGAATCTATTAATTCAGATGAGTCTTTCATATTAGGGAAAACGGTGCTGGCTTCAAGGAGAAAACCGTCCATCAAATTCATGTCTCCTGAGATTATACAACAAATACTTTAAAAAGAGATATTGTTACCAGACTCAAGAAATGTCAAGGCTAAGACAGAGTCATTCTGGGACATGTCAGAAATACAAGAAAAAACTATTTTGTTTTCAGTTAAGATCAACTAGACATCTTAAAATAGGTATACTTTTGTCTGAATTGACCCAGAAGATCAGACATTCTGTTATGCTCTGGTATAAAAGGAGATATTTGGTGTAAACATAAAAAACAAGACAGACTTTGCAGGACTTTAAAAGAGCTGTCTGCAGTGTGATTCATTATTTATAGAGTTTAGGGGTCAAAGGTTAGATAGGAAGGTTGGAGAAGCAGGCTTTTAAAGCCATCTCTGTCTGCTCAAATCCTCTGACTGCCTCTCCGAAAAGCCAGAGCTGTCCTTGAGCCTGGCTTAACTTCCAGCTGCTGCTCAGCAGCCAACAGCAGACAACGGGCATGCACGTCAGAATAGTTCCCATTCAGTACAAAACACACAGCGGACAGAGCAGACTATTTGGGGCAATTTCATTAAATACCCAAATACCCTCATGTACTCCTTTGCTGGAATTGGGGATGTCACAAAAAACACTACTTTGGTACAAAGTCGATGCAAAAATTCTGAAAAGACATTATAAATTATAAAGGTGTTGAATAGATTTTGCGTCAGTGACCCTCTATAAGGGCAACATGTCTAGGTAATAACGGTGGACATTTAACAATGTACAATTTGCAATTAATCATATTACCAAAACCGCTATTGACAAACAGTGAACCCCGTTGGGGTCTGTGACCTCGGGACAGTTGCAGCTTTGCATTGTTGGTAATCCAGCCTCGTAGATAACTCATCCAACTCACTGTGCTTTTCTATTGAGAACTGCCACTAACATTCTAACATACTTTTCTGCGAGGTGATTGGCTATGTGCGCACTGTCAAGAAATGTCAATGTATACGGACATTTCCCTATTCTGTATTGTGGATTGTTTTTGTATTTTACTGAGGTTAAGTATACATTTTATATATATATATACTGTGTCTATCCCTCAGCCCCAGTGTGCACACTCAGATGCATCCAGAATGTTAAGCAGGACTGTTTTTCTCTCGAAAAACATTAAAGTTGTGAACTCAAGATCCCTGAGGTGCATTTTACACCTCTGTATGCCATCAGCAGCTGAACATATCCTTTCCTAGCCCTCGACCGCGCCGCTTTCTGGCCTACTATGTCCGTCTGGAGCTCATGAGACGACCTCTCCAGATTTATTGACTTATTGTACTTATTTATTGACTCTCCAGACTTGTGGTGTGGTGGTTTCCGATTATCGGTCCAGCAGTGCAGGTGTAAGAGGCTGGCGGAAGCTGCTTCTCAGCTGAGCCCAGACACATCAGTTGGACCAATTAGGTTTTGCCGTCGCTCTGCTGTCACACGCGGGCTCGGAGACACCAGACACCAGAATAGACCCAGTGGAGGTTGAATCCAAACCTGTGGGTTCACTGGAATTCATTCATCAATTCATCCAGTCTGCTTAAACATGTTTTAGATTCAAGTAATTGATGACCTTAGAGATGACAGTTCCTTTCTACGGTTACTGACAAACAATGATTGGATAATGCAGGTATCATCAATAGTGTGTATATTTTCTTATTTTGTTTTGTTGCCTTTTCTGTATGACTTTTTTATGCAACTTTTTGAGGTACACACAATTTTCTTTAAATATTTAGCAGCGAATCTTTACTTTTAAGAAGCTAAGACTGCTGAATGTTTGGCATTTTTGTAATTGATAAATTAATTGATCATCAAAAATTGTTGTCAAGTACTTCTCCGTCAATTGACGTGTGATGCTCAGTTCAAACATCTCAAACTAGTGATTAATAATGGCAGCAACAATGATGATATGTGGAGTAACGTGAGTAATATTTAACATGACAATTAAATACCCTTAAATAAAAATGTTCTGCGAAGGACATCCAGCAACTGTGTGTACTACGGGCCAATAAAATGAATACCATCTTATTTCATATGATCCTGAAAAAAACAAGTGAATTTTCTTTTTCTGTCTATTTCTGTAACATGTTATAGCGAGGAGAGTGCCTTATACGGGAACATTTCAAAATGTCAAAAAACTGAAATCTGTAACTTTCCACACACTGTCAATTTCTCCAGCAGTGAGAAGTACATGCAATACAATTACAACTTTGACAAAGGTGGCCGAGTTGTGAAGGAAACTGTGTCGAATCCTGCTGTTTTTTTTCTGAATCCACCCCAGGATAAACCACCAGCTTGTGTGTTGCTGTTAAAGTTCAGTGTGGAGGATGTATCATTTCACAATACCTCTTCAGTTCCTCTGCAGGTGAATCCCTGCCATCTTCCTCTCACTCCCTTTATTACATTTTCTGACCGCTTTCAACTGAATTCAATTTCGCAGCAGACTCTAAAAGCTTCTCTCATTCACAAAAAAAATCTGTTGTTGGACGCTTTAAATACCACACTGATGTTATCCGTCTGTCTGCCTTTCACACTGAATATTGTGAAACTCTTCACCTCCTCCATTACCTTTATTATCCGATCGTCTCAGGAGGTCTTCGCATCTCCCGTCTTCATGGATCTGCATTTTATGTAAATGCTACGCTTCCGTGACGTCAACATTCCTGAAACGCTTCTCTGTAGCTTTAAAATCGATCGATATACATTTGATGTATTTTTTACTTTACGTTATCTCTCCTTTTTGAGCTAATCTCAGATCATGATCAATCTCATCACTTCCACTGGCTCTGACTCAACCCCAATGGGTGCAACTCAACACACCTAAAGTCAAAAATCACATTACCGGTGCATGATATTTCTGTAATCAACAACATGGGTGATACCAGCTTTAAAATGCCAATGTGCCCACAATCCTTCCTCCATGCACGCGAGCAGTTGTCTTTTCTTTGAGGTCTGTTGCATGGGGAGAGCCTCGTGTTCTCCACAGATGCAGTGGGAACCAGCAAGGAAAAAAACAACAACAAATAGGCTAACAAGCACAAATAAAACATGAGAGTGAACTAACCTGGAACCAAAGGCGGAGCTTTGCAGCATATTCAGCAGAGTAATTGGGTTTGGTTGAGGTTACATTCAGGGTTATGTAACGTAAAACAGACCAAAAACACTACCAGACAACAAAGACGGCTACTACACAAAGACAAATACATCCGTGCACATTTACACATGTGGACAAAGAGATTTGCACGTGGTGACACGGAGTACAGCTTTCACTACTTGAGGTCACAAAGTTGATACTATATTAATATATATTAGTTGTTTGCCTTACAGCCTCACCATAGGAGGCCGGGGATAGTTTCCAGTACAATGTGAATGTCAAATCTGTCTGGAAGCCTTTTTGTATTATCTTTAAATATTTAACAACAAAGGATGTTTTCTTTACCAACTTTAAGATAATAGTAAAAATGTTGCTGCTGTTCAAATGATAACCGAGATGCAACATATCAAACATCTTCCTCCCCCAGGAACAGATGTGTGCGCACTAAAAACTTGCATTTGTAATTTCCTACACATAAACTGGTATTTGTACATGTAGTGGAAATGTGTCACGCATACTAAAGGATTTCTGTAAAATGTGACGTAGGGCTGCAATTACAGTAATGATTACTTTCCCTGTCAATTAACATGTTGACTGCATTAATCAATCAGGTAATCATTTTCCGAAGGTGATGATGTAAATTGTTGATTTGATTGAACAAATTATGTTTGACTCAATCTATGAGAAAACAGAGAGACGCGGCAAATTCTTACATTTGACGTTTGACTGGCAAACGCGTTTTTTTTATATAAACATGCTATTTTTCAGAATTAATAGTTATAGTTTAATTATTTTTCTGTATCCAATGGAGAAAAACTGTAATACAGGAAATTTTCCAGGAGCGTGGCCACAGACACCCAGTTGGTAATATTGCAAATATATGAATATTGCAATACTTTCATCAGTGGGCAACAGACTCTATCACCATTGTGTGATTGAGCCTCCTTCAGTGATAGATAGTGACTTACCAGACATTTATTTAAATAAAAATCCTCAAAATTGACACTTTATTAAACACAAACAGTAAAATAACACTTTATGATATATTGCCTCCTTTGATATCTTTTTCCCAACATTCTATGTAAACCTACAGGTCCAAGTGTATTTTAGCCCGGCTGCCAAATAAACTGCCACATATCCACCACTATTCATGTGATACCACGAAGCACAGTGCAGACACGTTAAAATACACTGGTGGAGATCCAAGGGGGCCGACTCTTGCAGGGAAATCCAAAACCATGGAAACAAATCCACATGGGGCGATCGAACGCCATGGAAACAAATCCATTGTGACGCCACAGATTCTAGCTGGGTTCAGAAGTTTGCGAGGAGGCAAGGTGAGATTCTTTTCTGAAGAGAGGGATACGATACGTTTTATCCCCAACTTCACACACCCTTTTCTTCTGGTTCATTCAAAGACACGTTGCCACACTCAGAAACGCCTCAGAGGATTCAGTGTAAGCAGTTTGGCTATCAATGCCAGGATAAAGTATGATATTCGCAAGTGTTTTCAAAGGTGCCACTGGCACTGCTGATTGCTGTGTGCTTGCCAAACATCCCACATCCCTGCAGTCAGAGAGAGGTCAGAAGGACAGAGGACCAGGGGGGAAGCCACAAACAAGCGCTGGGAGGCATGCTGGTGCCCATGTTTATGTAAAAGTGTATGTATTCATCTTTCAGATGCTACATTACCTGTGTACAACATGGAAAAAACACAATACTGCAATGTTGCACAACATGAAGTAACTTTTACTTGCAAATTTCTCCCTTAGACATAAAATGTACTTAGCCTTTGATAGTAATCTTTACTCAGGCTACCTTTGCATCTAATTACAAAACCCCAGTAAAACTCAATTAGGTGTTTCATGTATATTTAACTAGCTTTTCTTTACTTTTTTAATTGAGAAATATTAAGTAATATTTACACAATATATCTTTTATCTACTACTACTCTACACAACTGTTCAAATATGAATGCTGCATTTTTTTAAAACTGGGCCACTGTTAATTTAATAAAATTGTCTTAACATAAGGCTTCTACAAAACATCTTCTTTTAAACTACAGCAGCTTTACTTGTTAACTGGTGAAAGAGGTCACTGCTGACAGACGCACTCCAATACCAACATATATAATCTGGTTGGCATTGCCAGACAAAACATTTCTAAATCAGTGCTGCCAATAAGAAATTTAAGAACACAAACGTTTAGTCATTTAACAAACACTTTTAATTTGAAACGATGGGTATTGCTTGACAACACTTAGATACACATAGATATAGCCCATGAGCAGAAGGCAAGCCTTTGCCACACTTTGACAGTCATCAAGAACCTCTTTTCCCTCGATGACGACGAACACATTGTCAGGAGTGAAGCCTTTCTGTGTTGCATTTCCATGGATGACAAGGATCTTCATGACATGTTGAGCATAGTCCTCTTCAATGACATGTTTGAAATTCAAATTTACTAATGTTCACTTTTACATCTTCGAGTCTGATGTGTTCTCAAAAAAGGACAATAGTGGGGGAAACAAACAAAAATATTGAATATGTTCAAATGCGTCATTATGTATCTATTCTCAGTGTATATGAGCCCAACATAATTTTATATAATATTAGATATCTAAACTTTACCAGGCTGGGTGATTCCAGCATGGGTCTTTGTTCCTGCAACTCCGCCCTTTGTCCCAAGTATCTCCAGAAAGTTGGTAGTGCAATTGTCCAATTTCGACAGAAAGTTTCACTCCAGATGAACTGTGGTTATTCTTCTGAACTCCTCATTGATCTGAAACAAAAGACAATAAAAAAACATGATCAAGATGAGGTACCTTGCTAAAACAATTAATGCAGTAGTCCTCCCAGTATAATGTACTATTGACAGCAACACAAACTACGACTTCAAATGTATATGTCAAGTTAATTAAACTATAACAGTACTAAGTTGATTTTACCTTGTGTCAACTGTTGATGTCAACTTGCTGAGAGTGAACGTCCTTTAATATTCTGTGAAATATATAAAGAAATTATGTTAAAACATGAACACACAACATTAAATCTGAATTTGGCTTAAATCTTCATATTGATAGCATGTTTTCTCCCCACACAAAAAACCAGCACATAAACAAGCCAACATAACGTTAATACTGAGATACACAGCAGGCCTGGTCATGTTGATATGCTACACTAACTCAACACAGTACTGGCACCTTGTTTCATGCCCAAAGCCTTCATCATCAAGGACACCACATTGGATAGAGACATAAGAGACCAGTTTAAAACTAATGACAGAAATATAAGTTACTGTAAAAATATGTCAGAATATGATAGTGACAAAATAATGTTAAGTGTATTAGACTCGCTCTAAAGTCACTAATTCCACCACATATGGAATATGTGTCAGCACATGACCAGAGTGTGCTTGTTGCTGCTTAGCTATGATTCCCTGTCTTGTCACATTTTCCTCATTCGACCTCGGCTGCACTTGAGGATGTCCGAGAGAAAGCGCGCTGTGCGTGTGTCACAGCACAGCAAAGCACCTGTGCGGCAGAAGTGGGCTTCACAAAACCGAAGTAATTCCCCCTCGTCGACGGAGCGCAGCTGGTCGAGCACCGTGTCCCCAGGCCAACAACTTTTCAAGGGAGAACCCTGTAAAATCGTGACCAAAACCACCAAAAACATGTCCACAAAATGTAGCGCCGTGAGCCATGTCTGTAATGCTGTCCCAAGTTAGCTAGCATGATAGCCTAACTAGCTAGCACGCTAAACTGACCAGTTCGCTACTCTTCAGTGTTCACAACTCAAACACAGACTTGACCGAAGGCTCAACAGCAACGTAGAGCATTAATTGAACATATAACCTACCCCAAAGGCTCCCGTCCATGAAGTTCCTCTCCTCAGGTGAAACGCTGCCGTCCTTGTTCAGGTTCTGCTGTTCCGTCGTCTCGTTGAAGAAAGGAGCGCGAAATCTCCTCTGACGTCACCCCCTGAGTACGCGCTATAGGTTGCCAGGTTCTACTCGTATTACCCAAGTACATTTAACTTTGTTGTGTCAGGTAGTGCATTCAATACAGTAGTTTAGTAGATATTACTTAGTGTGAATGATTAAAATGTACTTATAAAAATGAGGATACATAATTACAAACAAACACCAAGTAACACATTAAATAAAAGGTGATATTTTAAAGTAAAAGCACTGGAATGATAATTTCTTGTAAAATTTACAAAAATAATCGAGGTAATAATTACAGGGCCAAAAAGTCTTTTTTTTCAGTGTGGGAGGGTTATTTCTTTGTTTGGGGAGAAATTCAACACTTATATATGTGTTTTAGGTTGTCTTAGCACTCCCTTTTAATCCAATTCTGCCGGTTAATTAGTGGCTGTGAGCATTGCTGTATGATGCAGCAGTGTGTTGGTGTCACAGCAGACTGGAGCGATGCAGAATGTGATATATCAGAGCCTCTTGTTTCAGTGCTTTGCCAAGACTGTGAGTGGGCTGAACGTGAAAATAGAAAGGCGTTTATAGCGAAGGTCAGATCGCTGATATAAGCAGCACTAAACAGTATATGAAGCCTTTCGTCATGATATTCACTTCTTAAGTTAGCTCTCAAATATATAATATGCATTAGTCAATTGACAGAGAAGCAAATAATAGGTTTTGGAAGCAAGCTATTTGAAGGCTTTAGGAAACTGTGAAGGGCTTCCTTCGCCATGCTAGCGGCTATAGCTGGCTGCTCATGTCAGTTTTATTATTGACATGCAAGTCAAAGTTTGACTGCACTCCTTTGAGTTTTTGAAAGGCCAATACTGATTCTACTTTCCCAACAAAGACAAAAAAAAAGCTGTTCAGTTCAGTCAGAATGGTTCGTGATGAACTCATCTGATGAACTCATCTGCATCTGCAACCATTTTAAGTTTTGAGTCAAGTACTTAAGTAAAAATACTGATTCTCCAGTTCAGGGAAAGGGTTGCTATGTTAAACAGTAAATGAATCTATGTGTCACAGAAATCATTTGGAAATTGAGGTCCAGAATTTTTCTCATCAGGTATCAGACATATTTGATTCCATATTTTGGAATACATAACGTTGTTTAAACTATTAATATGCTCTTAAAAACTAAATCCCACATGTGCCTTATAAGGCATTGACTGTATCATTATGAAACAGATTGAGTGCAAATCTAAACAAAACTGTACGTATTTTGTCGTCACACCTGCGAGCCTGGAGGCCTTTGGTTGAGTGAGCCATAAAAGCTCAAGAATAGCAATTCAATTAGGACAAAACAGCTCTGGTTGTCAGGCAACACCAAGGACACGGCATTCTTTAGCACTTCGGCATTCAGCTGCTTTGCAAACTCTACTGACATTAAAGTGAAATTCACAACCAAGGATGATTACAAACCTTTTTGAAAAGCTCGGATCCTCACCCACGCTCTCTTTTGTTTGATTCAGCCAGTTGATGCGGGAAAACCGTGACTTGTGGTTTGACAGCACCACCTCGATGACAATGAACACCGAGAACTCAGTCGGAAGGCGTACAGGCTGCGACGACAGAAAACATACTTTATTCATACGTACAGTTTGTACCTTGTCACTGAGTAGAACATTGAAAAGTTACGCTAAAAGAGAACTGGTTTGAAACACGAGGCTTTCACCTGAAGTTCAAATTGAAAACTATCGAGGTGATATTCAACAGAAAGTTCTAGCACACTCCAATTTTCAGTGTTAATCATTTTATCTTCAACCCAGAACAGAAACCAATTTTGTTTTACTATGTGTGACACAATTCTGACCAATTCTGCACTCGCATGAGATATGCACCTTCTTTTGCAAGGCAAACTAATAATAGGGCATATGGTTCAGTCCATCCATTTCATCTCTGTGCCCACTACAACAGGGTCGCAGGGCGGTTGGAGCCGGTACCAGCATGCACCGGAGGAGAGGAAGGGTTTCCCACGGGCAGGTTGCCAGTTCATGAGCCCATCACGTTACAGGACATCCTTCTCGTAAGACTCAATTCTATATTTAATGTGGTATTTACCTCAAGTTAGGGTTTAATCGAATCATAACTCTCTAATATTGTAATATATATATATAGCTTAGAGGTGAGTTGTTTTTGGCCACAATACTACTGTACTATATGGCGAGAAGAACATCATTCAAACTGTTTCATGAATACATTTCCTTTCCTAAATGAATTTAAAACCGACAAAAGAAAACAAGACCTTTGTCTCCACTCCACCAGTGAAATATATGAATAAAAAGACCGAGATAAATTGCCAACACCTGCTATGAAGTCGTGTTTCTCGGCTGTAAAAGAGTAATTTTAATCCCAAATACTGTAGACTACATACTTTAACAGGGGTAAACAAAAACAACATAACCAATGGCCACTTTCCGGTTTCAATAAATCAACAGGGTTTCCACACTCCTTTGATCAGCCATGCTGTCTCTTCAGAGGGATCAGCCCGTTCTGTTTTATTAGCTCAGCCACTCGTGGACAAACAAGGAACAATATAAACCGTAGGTGGTCGAGCCGTCACAGAGACCAATAACAAAACAAGGCGTTATGAGAAACGATGCCATCCCAACTTTCCGCTTGTCCTTTTCACTCCCGACAACAGCATGAACAGGAGTAACAGTAATAAACAGCAAACAGACTCCCACACACACATATGCCATCGGATTCTTCTGACACCTGGGTGTACTTGTAACATTTAGCATAATGTCAACAGTCACAAGAGAAAGTCTCTTTTGAGTCACTTTGCCGGTGTAAGTTCAGGCCACACTTTTAAAATGAACGATACACACAAACTCTTACATTTGTGTCACGGTCAGCTCGATGAATAATCCTCTTTAGGAGGATTTATTTTATTTACAGAGAGGCATCAAAGAGGTCACGACGCGTCTTCAAATCGAGAAACTGAGGTCGCTTTAAATGGATCACTTCAAAAATATAATAGATCGTTTCTGGCATCTTTATTGTTAATTTCATTCATAAGTAGACATTCTGACCTTTTGTTTTTGAGTGATAAAAACATGTTTTTGTTTTCTTATCCCTTTCATTGTATTGATGTTGTTGGTTTCTTTTTAATTGTATTTATTTATTTTTTATTGTGAATATTGTTTTTGTTATATGTATTTGTGCCTTGATCCCTGTATGTTTGTTGTACACTCCTATACACACATATTTATGATATAGTAGGATATAGTAATTAAAAATATAGTCATTGAAACATAGAATCCCTTTAATATGTCGACAACTGTCTATTTGTATATTTTCATATCTGAATATTGTTGTTTTTACAAGTATAGATAAATAGAGATGCACCAATCGCAATTTTCTTGGCTCCAATTTTTTTCTAAGAACTAGAATTGCTAATGAAGGCTGATTTCACAACCACTTTAATTGACCAATCATCTAAAACAACACTACCAGCTCTGCTTAAGGTTCCAGGAATTCCACTTTAGTATCACCTTCTGGATAGGCTGAGATTGACACCTATGACATGCATGACAATTAGTGTTGTTGAATGCACTGTTGTTCAGTGTGACTTTACAATTGCCCTTCATGATGCTGATGGAGGAACAAGTGTGTGCGTGTGTGTGTGTGTAAATATGTTCTGTTCGAGTAGTACAAAGTAAAGCACTTTAAGTGAGGTGAACAACAGGTTGTTGTTGAAAGTGTTGCTTTAATTAACACCATGCTTTGATTAAAACCTGTGACCTAAGCTCTTACTAATGTAACTGAAATCCAACATGATTACAGCAGCATCACATTATGTAAAGTGAAACCTTGCAGTTACGTTACCCAGGAGGAGCGCTGTAATTATGTAATATTGTAAGATGGAGGGTTAGGTCACCTCCTCAATGGCGAGGGCTTTCTAAAAAACAACAACGAAGTAGTAAAGGCATAATCAAGGAAAACAAAGGTTTAAATACCTTCTATGCCATCAGCTGAATAATAAATCAAGTCTGACACAGTGTGTTTCTATACAGACATTTTGGTGCACCCTGAAACTTCTTTACCGCTAAGCGAATAACACCTCTAAGTTACTCATCTGGCAAGTTCAATCAACAGTATAGGGCTTCTACCAACTATTATTTTCATTATCAGTTAATCTGCAGATTATTTTACCATGCCATATTCAAATGATTTACTTTTTCCAATCAAAAGTTCACAACCCAAAAGATATTCAGTTTACCGCCATTAAGAGGGGAGCTAGATCTATGAAGAGCTTTGTGCTCTCGTGAACAATTACAATTGAATCATAAACATGTTGGTTGTAGGGTGGTTATGGTTCAAATCTTTTGCCCCAATATAGTTCATACAAAACAAAGACACCAGCAAAAAGTATCGTCCACACCGGAGGGGAAGAGAATTCTTTGCGTGGAGGTCCCTCTATATCACAATATATATATATATTCCGTAAACTCTGTTTCAGTCAAACTGTATAAAGTATCCTGACACCAACACTGGGAGCCTCCCAATGCAAGTCCATCAATATTAAAACACGTAGCAAGCATATTCAGTACGTCACATACATCTCTAAACTATAGTCAGTGAATGTCGGAAGCTCTGGACCCATCATGCCTTCGAAACTGGTTGTTCCGAGAAGTGTTTGATTTCTCATCCTAAGTAATTTGTTAGAATATTGCATCCTCTGTAATGTGATGGCTTCAACCATCACATTATAATTAGAAACCTCTACTTGTGAAAGCCTGTAAGCATTCATTTAACCTCCTGCTGACGGTCAATGGCAGACAGGATGAAACGGCATGGGAGGTATTTCATTTTTCTCATGTTGTGACGCTCATCACTAATTTGACAACATTTCAGCTATTTTTTTTAAGTTACAGCAAGGTATCAAGTTGTTGTTTTTCATAGGATGGCTCTGAAAAAAATCAGTAACTTGATATATATATATATACATATATATATATATATATACATATATATATATATACATATATATATATATACATATATATATATATACATATATATATATATATACATATATACATATATATATACATATATATATACATACATATATACATATATATATATATATATATATACATATATATATACATATATATATACATATATATATACATACATATATACATATATATATATATACATATATATATACATATATATATATACATATATATATATACATATACATATATATATATACATATATATATATACATATATATATATACATATACATATATATATATACATATATATATATATATATATATATATATATACATACATATACATATATATATATACATATATATATATATACATACATATATATACATATATATATATACATACATATATATATATATATATATATATATATATATATATATACATATATATATATATATATATACATATATATATATACATATACATATATATATATACATATATATATATATATACATATACATATATATATATATATATATACATATATACATATATATATATATATATACATATATATATATATATACATATATATATATATATATACATATATACATATATACATATATATATATATATACATATATATATATATATACATATATATATATATATATACATATATATATATATATATACATATATATATATATATATACATATATATATATATATATACATATATATATATATATATACATATATATATATATATATATATACATATATATACATATATATACATATATATATATATATATATATATATATATATATATATATATATATATATATATAAAAACCCAGAATGATGACGGTGACAGCTCCACTGTGGCCTAAACATTAGGCCATTTCTCAATTAATTTCCAAGAAAATCTGTTCTTGGAAAAATAATTTGTTTTCCCCCAACTGTGACTCTGAGAAACAAATCTGAAACCACATTCTTAAACACAAGGACCGATCCTGCCAGCAGGGCTCGTCACGATGTGGCCCACTGAACAGATTTCAAGGTGATACTTAGCCCTGGCGGAAGTTAAGTCAAAGCTTTTCATCTCTAATTAAAGGTGAGGCGATGAAATAGTCATTACGTGGGAGTCTGGGGGGGGGGGGTAGTTATATCAGGTTTGAACCTGACACCACCTCTCCCACGGGGGCAAGGTCTTTTTCTGTCTTGCACTACATTACCCAGAAGTCACCAGACCAAAACAGCAAGGGAGTTTGTGAACTATAATTTAAACACATGGCCGCACCCCTGAGTAATTAAATCACCAGGGGAAAGCCATGCGGTTTGTAAACAAGAGCAGCAGGTAAGAGTTCATCTTTAGAAATGCCTGTTATTTGCTGCCTTTAGTGATTGCAGTTCTGTTTCAGTCTTTGCCTTTAAAAACACACCGATGTCCGCAAAAATGTTTTCGTCGTGTGATTGACAGGCCCTCAACCCTCACTGCTTTGTGGTTTTTCCATGATGTGTCACCGTGTACGCAAGCAGCTCATGGTGGAACAAACAAACAACGGTGTGGCGGTAAAGCCTATACGTCCAACACAGAGCGTTACTCACCCGGGAGCAGTGGAGGATGGTGACGGCTGTGGTAGTCACCGTGAACGGTGAGATGAAAAACACTCAGGTGTAGTGATGGAAAAGTTGAAGGGGGGGGGGGGGGGGGGGAAACAAATCCCTGCACAGCCTCATGACTTTTGTAAGGTGGGTGGGATTCATTAACCCGGTCTAATAAGAACTAATAAAGTTGCTTTGCCATTGTTTGGTATTGATTTTTTTTGATGACTGTAACGCCAGCCCTCAGAGAGGTGGGTGGATCCGTATGTTGGTTCATATGTCCGTTACGGCCGTAGCTTTCGATGGTTTTTCATGGTGAGTTATTGGCTTTGACGTGCGAGGGTTTTATTAAGGCACCTGTGTGTTTGGGGAGATCTCTTCTCAATTGACCTGTGGTAAGTCGAAGTTATTAAAACAGTCCCTTCTCGCCTTTTTCCTCACCAACCTCGTCCCTTCTTTCCCACACCTCCCTCAGAGCCGCACACCTACTTGATCACTTTCTCTCCGGTTTGACAGCTCCCTCCCACTTGCTCTCATTCATCATTATTACTCTTTCTCTCGGTCCATCTCTCACCCTCTTCCTCTCCTGCTACCCACACTCTCCCCTGGGGTGTTCTCCAACTCTCTGTAAACTGCTTTCAACTCATCCTCTATCCCCCGTCCTGTCAATTCAGCCGCCCTTCGTTGCCTGAACTTGCCACCGCATTGTAACTAGGGATCGTTTCCGAGGGTCTCGTGGCAGCTAAAGTGAACACTTGTCATATTACTTTTCGTGACAGAGTGACTCTTTGTGGCTCAGAAGTGTCGAGGCTCGTCTCTTTGTTCTGTTTCCCACGTGTTCCCGTCCAAATCCAAAGACTGGCCCCGAATGCACAAACACACACACACGTACAAAAGACACAGAGTTATAATACTTATAGTGTATTCATCGTTTCGGAGCGGAATCATCAGCCTGACTGGATCGAGGAAAGCAAAGATTTTCTATGCTTCAAGTGCAACGCTAAGAATTAATCTCAAGAGGCTTAGCAAGTCATCTGCAGAGACGTGACTCCGGCGTTTTGGACTAGCTTTCTAAAAAGGTGTCCGAGAAAACAAAAACAACTTTTGTTGGTTTCAACTTTTCGTGAAAGGTTACAGAAATAATCAGAAGTTTTCTGCTCGGGGAGGAAAACACTGCAGGCAAACCCGGCCAGTGAAGGCACTTACAAAGCACTAAACCTAATAGCTACATTAAGTAGCAAGAGTGCTATTAAATGGATCTAAATATAGTCGGAGGCATCATGTTCCCAAAATTATAAATGTTTTTCCACGTGTAAGCAGATATGTTAAGGAAACAGGGTGTAGTGCTGTTGTAGAGACTGGAAAGAACAAGATTACACTCGCCATGTGTATTGTTCTGCTTAAGAGTGAGCTCTAGTGGCAACATGCTGAACCACAAAAGATTGTGTGGTGAACGTTAAATGCATTACACTTGTAATCCACTTGTAACACAGCATGGATCTCTTTCTGTTTCTTTTTACCTTCCTTTTGTCAAGAAAACTCATCTTGCAGATATTGGCACATTGGTCAGTTTGAGTGTAAAGTAATAAAGGAGCACCAACAGTACATCCACCCTGCTCTGTCTCCTGCCCGCAGACTTAACATCCACTTGTAGCGTCCACGAGTAAAACCAAAAGAGATGAGCTTTCCTTTATTCTTTGTGCATCGAGATTCTTTTATAAATTATGTATTTTTTGACCTTTTTTAGTCGTCGTGCTCTTAAATTCTCTTGGTTTTTATAAAGTGTTATAATTTGTCTTAAATGGCCGTGTGTGCAGGGTTTATGCTCTTAAATCATGCTTTGCCCCAGTGTGCGCTGAACCCAGCACAAACCGCGTTCTGTGTGATTTTATGCTGCCTCGTCAGACTTAAATAAATTAAACTGAAACAATAATAATCCCCCCCCCCCCCCCCCCCCCAGACTGCTGGATCCACTTTTCCCAAACTAGATTCATGCCTTTAATAATTGCGTGTTAAAGTGGCTTATGTTGATGGTAAGAGTGCTACCATTTCATGCATAAAGGAAGAGTTACAGCCTTCCTCAACACCGAAACAAACACTTCATCCTCCGACAACACACATTAAAACATCCACTGACCAGAAAACATTCGTTCAAAATGACTTGAAGAGGGATTCCGGTGAAGGAAATGGCACTTTAATGGCTCCCACAAAGTGCTTCGGAGATCACAATCCTCCAAAACAAAACAATAACCGGCAGTGTGGAAGCCTGGAGATTTGGCTAATGAGGAGAGAAAGTGAGATAAACTATTTTACTTATATTACAGTCGCAGCTGAAAGCCCTTTAACTGCTTTCACTTGGCGAAGATGGTGTTTTCAATAACTAAGTGGGACATAAGTTATTATGTGAATGCCGCACTGTTGCCAGTTTCTGTGAAAGACAGACTCAGGAGCAATATTTGATGATCAACAAAAAACGAAATGAATGTTTAATGCGTTGGATGCTAGGTCTGACTAACAGAAAACGTTTTTGTGATGAGTAATAAAACAGAATTAAGAATGAACACCTTAAGTTTTATCTCTGTGTCTCTACCTTGGCTAACAGAACATGCAGCTTTCCTTCAGGTAACTCTGATTGGAGCAACAGATCTCCTGCCGGACGCGTCCTGATTGAACCTTCAGACGTCGGTTCCTCCCCACGTACAAAATCACTGTAGATGCTCGGCTCTCTCACTCCCTGTGTGTCTCTCGCAACACTGCCTCTGCAAAGAAAAAAAACCTGTTTATTATTCATGTTTATCATCACACCATGTCTACTGTTTGCTACCAGTTTCATGGATGGACTGGCAGCAATTTAGGGTTGCTACATGAAACCCAGCTTTACCGTCAACACTGAAACGGATCCCACTTAGTTCAACACAGCCAACCGCATTGATGTGTGCTTGCAGAGAGGCTTGCGCGCGCGCGCGCGCACACACACACACACACACACACACACACACACACACACACACACACACACACACACACACACACACACACACACACACACACACACACACACACACACACACACACACACACACAAACACACACATCAGTTCTGGGAAATGTCTGTCGTATCACCATTTGAGTTCATGTGTTTTCTCAACACCATGGGTTGTGGCTTCTCAGTCGCAGCCATCATTCAGCACAGTGGAGGGAGGAGAAATGAGAGTAATGCCGCAGTAATTGCAAATCTACTGAGATGGTAGATAATTACCTGACAATGACTTCCTGGGTTTATTCTAAACCTATTGAGGGTCCGATACCGTTTTTCTGGGTGCTGGTGTTATACATGAAGAGATGAAAGACACAGGCAGGTGTGCACCATTATCCTGTCACATTCCCACCTCGACTCAACGTGTCTGAACATCCGCTGAGCCTCTGCTTTGTGGTTTTTATAGCCAGCCGATGTCGATTTAAAACCTCCTGATTTAGATGCATGGCTCTAACTTTCCAATGAGATGCAAAGCAACAGCATGAGAAAGTCAAGGTCCAGTTCAGACGCCAGACGTAATCAGAAGTAGCCCTGATAACAAACAAAAAAAGCCAAATGCAGAACAGGAGACATATTTCATTTTGACATTGATTAAGAGAAGTCTGTACACAAAATGACTAACAGCATATGTCAACTGCATGAGATCATTAGATCTGATATTTCCAAATATAGACAAAGAAACAGTCCAAGGACTTTGACTGATGATTATAATGTTATCACAATCCGTCTTAAATCAAACCTTTTCAAAGAGGATCGTGATTACGCTGGAAGCTTATCTTGTCCTTTCCCAACTCTTGTTTGTAAGAAAATCAGTACTGGATCAAAGCTGAGCCATCATCACTCATGACATCACCCTTTGACTTTAGTCTGGATTACGACAAGCAAAACCATCTTGTTCGACATGGTGAGTTCAAACGAACATCAGGTAAAGGTTAAGTGTAAAAACAACAAGTTGGAGAAGTATTTCTTGGCCCGGGAGCAGAGAATTCCTGCAGTCTCCGATGGTTTCCTGAGTTTCAGAGGTGCTGGTAGTCGGATTTAGTCGTTGGCTAACGTGAAGCGCTAGCACTAGCTAGCATTAGCTAGCATTACGTGTTTGTTTACCAGGTGATATTTGTGACTTTAGCCTGGCTGCCATTCTTGCTGCTCTACCCTCAACTTTGACTGTAACCAAAAAGAAGTGTTATAACGCGTGCCAGACTAGCTAAACTAATTAAGCTGCTCATTATTTGAATAGGCGCCAAACCAAAACACAATGTACATTAAAGATTTATGAATCATAAAAAAAACTTTGACACACAGTGCTGAGCTGCATCTCAAGTTAAATCCCCAGGCTTTCAGATGATGAACAACACTTCAATGTGGCGTATACTTTTCACCTGCTATCTCCCCCTAAAGATCACCTGTCTGCTCTAGAAAAGACAAAAATGGGTCCATGGTAGCGAGAGGGGGAGCGGAAGAGCACAGGCTAAAATTATTTAAGATGTTTTCTTGGGGTTGTAGAATATATTGTAGGCCATGACATTTCTGCAGCAGGACAATATTCAATTCAAAGTTGTATTTTGACACAAATATCGCCTTTAACAAATACTGCACCTCCTGAGATTTGAACATTTCTGTCGGCCATGTTGATAAAAATCTGATTCATTGTTAAGCCTTAGTTTTAGCGCAATGATGCAATGTCCTGTTCCGTCATTCAAAACCTGGAGGGAATATGTTCACAAATGACCACAAGCGCTACAATGTTCCCCCGTTGTGCATTTACACCTTCGAACACTTAAAGCTGAAAGTCACAACTTTACCTTCAATCACCAATTCAATTCAAATTGCGACAAAGATGGTGTCCGACTGGAGGAAATATGCTGCTTACACGTCATAAAAACTGTGACGGGAGAGCAGTTGTTCCACATTTCCTGAAGAGAACAGAGATAGCGTTTTGATTTTTTAAACAATCAAATTCACATAAATGCTCGCGGGCTCGCTGGGGACGAACCTCTCAGCCGCCGCCACTCTCATCCACATAAATGTCATCATCATCATCAGAGAAGATGTGGCAGTGATAACAGCATTACGCCTCTCAAAACAAAATAGGGCTGTCAAAGATATGGCTACGTCTATAGCTGTAGCCCGCCCTTGACCAATCGCGCCGCAGCCCGGGAGCTCAAAATAACCCGAGTAAATGAGTTGACCCTGTGTGCACCGCGGTTTAATAATAATGCCACCTCTCACTATTCCCACTCAACAATAAGGAGCAGGATATCACACGCACTGTCTTTGTCCAGCCTAAAGTAATTTCCTACTGGCAGGAATAAGGTTAATCTATTCAGTGACAAAGCCAAATTAAAAATGTTAAAGACGGGTCAAGGTCGCTCTGTGAAAGGATGTTTTTCACAGTCTGAATAAATCCCGTTGTTGTTGGATGCCTGAAGTCAGACTCTTGACTCCTGGAACAGCAGCAGCATCAGACGTTTAAAAATGATCCTCTGGGTGAGAGGAGTGATTTCATTTTGTATCACACATATTTATTTCATGATGCCCTAAGAGTTCATGTTTCTCCAGACCCGCAGCTCACATTTCTACCTGCAATCACCATTCCCGGCCCGCCCAGGGTAAAATGAGAGCCTGTAATTCCTGACAAGCACCGTTTCTTACCAGCCACCTCCTTCTTCTTCTTCTTCATCTGTTTCTTTTTCCCTCTCTGTCTGGTTATCAAACGGCATTATGGCTGCATCTCAGAGGCCCGTGCCGCTCTCACTCCACTGAGGAGTGTCTGAGATGACCACTTTCCACCACTCTCACTAGCGGGAAATGAGATGGTGTCATGATGAATGTGGTCGATGCCTATTTTACACTGATGAGCTCAAGGATGACTGTGGCTTTACCGCTTCCCACATGTTGAGTATGATGATGTCAGAAAAAAAAAATCGCGCTTGTAGCAAATAAAGTGGCAATGAAGGAGAGAGAGAGAGAGAAAGGGGTATTTAATAGCACTGCAGACAATAGACATCACCGTCAAGGTTCTGCTTTTTCATCCTTTCACAGTCTGTTACCGCATCATCTGCAGAGTAACACCTAAACGCACACCCACAAGCTTTCACACACACACACACTTGTCACTTTTTTACAAAACTTTGTCACTGGGGAATTAACCTCTTCAAGTACATTCCATCACCCTTCGTTGCAAATCTTTTTTCCCATACAATTTGTACCCCCAAAATAATAATGTACCCAAATGGCCTGCGTTAGTATGAAGCTGTGAACAATGGTGGACAAAAGGTAGTAGACAGACATGATCCCTCACTGGTTTCCCATCCACATACACTGACAAATGGGAACTGTGCTTTCAAGAAAAAGAAGGAATAAAACGTAATTTCTGGTAATTGTGTCAAATGGCCTATATTTACAATTCAATGCTCAGTGTTTTTACAGTATAACTCGCTAAAGAGGAAATGGTTTTGACAAAGAAAATTATTATTTTCATTATCTTTTAATCTGTTGATTATTGTCTTACTTAATCACTTCATTGTTTGGCCAGAAAAGGTCACACCGGTATATTCAGACAGACAGAATGAGAAAAATAATTTGTTGTTAAACATTAAATCATGTGAATATTCCAAACAGCCCAAAATACAAGTATGAACCTGAAACTGAGCAACATCTATTCCTCTGTAAGTGAATTTAGTAACCGTACCTTTTATTCAGGCTGAATCGTTACAAATGTTAACCTCAGATTGTCAGAAAACTACTTTAAGGTGAGTGATGAGATATGCCTCATGGTAATTCTGAGGGAAAAAACCTTTTCAGTACACAATGCACTCCACCTGTGCCTCCACTCCTGATTTCTCTCTCACACACACACACACACGTCATGAGGTGGATTGTGATCTATAATATGCGTCACGCTATTTAATGTGAGAGAGAGCAGGATAGTTTCCCAACACCACTGTCTATGAGAAGATTTTTAATCAAAAAGAAAAAGCCTGGTCTGCTCAGAAGTATATATTTCCTCTGCAGAGATGAGACTATCTTATAATATAAAAAACAACAACACACACCAGCACGTTGTGATTCTAAATTAGACAGTCACACATGGCATTGCAGTGCTGATGCACAGCCACATCTATGGCACAGAGAGAGAGACGCTCACAGAAGCCGTTTGAGACCTGCCTTCAGTAAATCAGTTTATGATTAGAATCCTATTTAGAGAGTCAATATCTGTGAACTTGCTCCACATATAATGAATTCATCATGGACATACACGTGAAAACACATTAGTGCGAGCATGCTCTTTTCCTTCCCTTGCCAACAACTTGATTCGCCATCGGATGGTTCGCGGGCATCAAAAATGCATCGGTAAACACACCCTGCGGACGCATCCGCCATGACACCGCTGCTCCACATCGTTCTCAGCTAATTGGCTGCAATTGCATCAGGAGGTAAAGTAGCTTTCATTCAACCCCATTATCCTTTTATCTCCTTGGTGATGACATAAACTAATCCTCACAGAACGCGGTGGCATGCCGGACAGGTTTCCAATGACCTGACAAAGTGAAGCGGGGACTTTTTAAAGCGCCGTTGTACTCAGTGGAGGAACATCTCCGCCATGTGCTTTGACTCTAACCGCTGACTCAACTAACAAGAGAAGGAAGCCGGAAAAAATTGGTTTCCCCAGAAACCAATTAGTGGAGAGTGAGTTTGCCTAATTCGGCGTGACATGCCTGGCTGCGAAAAAACACGAGAAGCCCGAGACAGAGTTGTGATGAGTGATCAGAGGTTCGGGCCACTGTGAGATGAATTGTCTTCTTTTTTTTTTTTTTTTGCACCCCATCCCGGTTTCTGTCACTGCATGGTGACCTTAAGCTATAAGCCAACTGGGTCCGGTGCCTGACACCAGCAGCTTTAGTATTCTGCATTCAACCCACTCATCCATCACATTTTTAAGGTCAGCTTCTATTTCCAGTCAATCTATCAAATGATACGCAGGCACACTTAAAGATGCACAAAGCCAGTCACACACACACACACACACGACAATAACGTGCATGCAGATCAGGTGTAAACATCCGCAGGCACACGAGTGCTAAACAGATAAAGCGTGAAAGACACACACTCGACCATTCGACTAGTAAATGACGACGCATAACATTTTGCACGATCACAAGAGGCTCTGGTTTAAATTGCTTTCAATAGACGCCGAGTAACTGAGGAAACATCCCCATCACATATCTAGTGTCTCCTCCTTGTACATTTTTATGCGTTACTGAAAGCATCATCTCCGTACCAGAAGGGAAAAATAAAATGTGTAATCAAAAAGGAAATTTTCTATTAAGTATTTGGGATTTTACAAAGGATATGCATGGTTCAGATACATCTAATAAACTGTCCACTGGAGTATTGTTGCGAATTTAAGACATAACATAATATGTTACGTATAAAACTTAACTCTCCCGAAGGAGCACCTGCTTTAATGGGGCCGTCGAGCAGCAATCTAACAGCACCCTAATTGTATATAACCACAATAATGCAAAATATTTTCCCCATTCTTTTAAGGTGATAACAGTATAAAATATGGTGCCTTCAAAAACTTCAATCAAAGCTTCCGATGTAAAATAATGACATTGGATACAGCTCTAGTAATTACAAACAGCATGAGAGGAGAGCTATTCTAGCATGTTGATACATTTTGTGATAAAACTGAAAAAAAGAGAAACTGAGGGACTGAATATGCGCAACATGTTGCACAGATGTTGCATAATTAAATGTCTTTTTCTTATCGTGGCCAACCGATATCGTGTTTACGATAAGCTCGTCATATTGCCCAAGCCTCCATTACACTTTAACGGTTGTTTTTATTTTCCTGTACTCCAGTTCCGTTCCAGTGTACCAACACCTTTCAACTGAACTCTGCACAATTTCAATATTAAGATCATACCACTTAGTAGTGCACTTATTTGATTGGAAAATACACACAAAGCAACACCAGTCTTTGTCTCAGTCTCACCCTGGAGACGCCCCCCCCCCCAAGGATATGCAACAGAAAACAAGAAACCTGGATTCTTAGCTTCAGTGTGCTGCTGCTGGGACTCAGTCAAAGCCAGCATGTGTATATGCAACAGTGTAAATTATGTGTTTACGACCCCTCAAAGGCAGTGAAGGAGCCTTTAAATAAATGTCTGCATGTTTGCAGAAAGGGCAAAAAGTACATCAAGGATGAAGATTTGTCGTTTTGTTTTAGTTATTTGATTATACAGCATTTTAGATGCATTATCCAGCAATATAGGTTACATCTGTAACAGAGGGAGGAGAAAGTGTATTGATATAGACTGCTGAGATGTTTCCTTGTTCAAAGCAAAGCAGGACAGGCATGTCTCATTAGCAACGGACCGACATGATTGGAGGCGGATGTGTCCAGATTAGTGGGAATATGAAGGAGAGAGTGTGACACAGCGTTAGCGTGCTCCATTAGAGAGCATTGTCATCCTGCTTTTGTGTAATAAAGCTAGCTATTCAAACTGCTAGCCAAATGTGTGTGTCCGTGTGTGTCCGTGTGACATAACAGGCGGTACACACAACTGCCATCCATCACCCACACACTGTCAGCAGGGGAGCAAAAGAGTACACACATATGTACACACACACACAAACACACAGCCTGTGTGCTCTAGCTTGGCACAGATTGGAGACAAATACACACACACACACACACAGTCAGAAGAAAAAAAGTTCTCATCATTTCTCAAGAAATGTTCTTCCTCACAGTCTCAGACATGCTATTTTTGTGATAAGTTAATAACCAGCAACTGACTTCCAACTCTCAAACCCTAAGTTGTCAACAATCAATTACAAAATGAATACAACATCAGGACACGAAGCAAAGCTAAGCGTTATTATTTTTGTCATACTGAGCTGGAAGATGAGGTCTGTATTTATTATGAGCAGTGGTGAGCGTCAACTTTCCATTCAGCCACATCATGATCATTCCCCTACTTTTAATTGGATACACTTTGTAACCTGCTCGCACTGGCTGGTAATTTACTGGAAGTGAGATCTCTATATTTCGCGCGAGGAAAACTTTGCCATGGTGTCCTCAGAAAAGACAAGAAATAGATGGATAAATAAATATATAGGTGGATAAATGTATCCAAATATCATGCCATGTCTGCCAAAATGTCTCTTGGTATCTCACAGAGAAGCCCTTGTTAGCACAAGGCTCTAATTAGACTCGAGAGTTCCTTTGTGGTTGTTGTTTTCTAGGAAGCAGACAGGCATGGAAACAGGTAAAAGGTAAAAAAATAAATAAAGACATGCTGCGTATGGACTTATCTAATAGCTCGTTGCCGATGTTCAGCAAAGAGATGAAAAATGACTGCTCATTAATAATGACAATCCACATCAGGAAGAGGTAACTTTAAAGTGAAGAATAACACTGAAATGTCCGGCTCGTGTGCAGCTTTATCTTAAATGTTGGGATGGTAATAGTGTTGGTTGGGTCTTTTTCGGAGGATGCAGCTTCCCAGTATTTGTTTGTGGTGCTAAACCACTAAAATGCTAAACTTCATTAAGGGCCAACGCTGAATACCTGAAGGTAAAAATGTAACAGACACACAGATCTTCAGGACAAAGTGAGATATTATTATGCAGATCATCTTATTGATGAGGGAGAGCTTACTATACCTCTGTGGCAACTATGTATATTTATCCTATAGTGGGTCTTCAAGCAATAACAACATCAAGCAAGAAACTGAGGAGTAATATACTTGAACTGGGTGCACTTGCTCGCAAACACATAATCACACCTTCCACAGTCTCATTATCTTTCATGATCTCCGGTGCAATGTATTCTCTTCAGATAAAGGTCGACTCTTGTTACAGTGTCACAAGGTGGAAATCCACCTTCACACATATAAGTGAGGAGTGCAGAGCCATGGAGGTGTCACGGAGAAAGGAAAAAAAGAACTTGTGCTCTTGACTAAATATCATATTTTATGTCTTACCTCCTCCCCTCTTGTAGAGTGCAGCAAACGCCTTTGGCACAGCGCAGTCAGTCAGCCGGAGGTTTAAAGCAGACGACAAGGTGTAGGCCACATTTATGAAGTGCTCCACAACCCTGAAGCCGGGATTTTATGAACTGGATGACATCTGCCGTATCAAAAGTTTTTTTTACGGCAAAACAGCTATCCTGTAAAATACATTTTAACGGATCTCAAAGATAACAAAACAGGAATATCCACATATCTCAGTCCAAGATATAATATAACCGTATTAAATCAAAGCGATGCATCGTGACTGAGAGTATGCTCGCAAAATAAGAGTAATGGTATGATATCATTATGTTAAATCAAGAGCATGAATTATACATTTTGCTTTTTTTCATGACCCCTCCCAGCTCTTTAAAACAGCCATCTGTTGTGACAACCAAAGCTATTTTCATAAGGATATTGTTTGATACAGCACAATCGATTTACCAGTATGCAGAGTGAAAACAAAGGGTGTATTTATTGTCCGTCTCCTGTTATCATTCATTTTTTGGGGAATATCATCATACATAAAAGATCTTTCGGTAAAGAGACGTCACAAAGTGGAATTTTACACCACTACACTTTAAGAGTAATGCCAATATTTCACCAATAAAAGAACTCTTTAATCTTCCCTTTCCCCTAACATACCCCTCTGTAAAAATAAAAAATATATATAGATATATATCTATATATATATATATCTATATATATAGTGCCTTGTTGCACTACAAGGTGAAAGGAGTGCAGTGCATTGCCCTCGTTCAGGATGCATCTGGGCACTCTGACACCTGTCAGAGTTTGGCTGTCTTGACTTTTAGCCTTGCGGCAGCAACAGTCCCGCTTTTAATGAGCTCATTTGTGGCTACCGATCTACACGGGGGTGGACTGTCAAGAGGCCATGGCAGGGCGTCAGAACATGGTGGTTTATCCTTGGCCAACCTCATCAAGACACAAAACCACAATCGCACACTCTTATTTGTCCTGTTCTCAGGTCTTCTTTAAATGTTTTTCTTTAAATCCTCCAGGCTGTTGTTTTCATTCGGTCCGTGTCGGTGCTTCTATACATTTGATCTGGGCACTGCTGCTGCTGCTAACAAACAACTTGCTGGACATTTTTGTGAGGAAAAAAGGAAAAGAAAAGTTGAATTTAATCATCATCTGACCACTGATCATGGGTCCTTCATGCCATAGTAATCAGAAGTCAAGACAACACCTCTGGTGGGCTGGATTCCAGCAGTGCATTGTGGGGGAGTTATGATTGATGACAGGCTTCTCTCTCTCCTTCAGTGTGTCTTTGGTGTTTGATGTCTCGGCCCTGCCCCGGGCCTTTCCCCAAGCTCTCGCCTCGAGCAGATCATCTCATCGCCCGAGCAGGCTAAACTTAGGCGAAGAAGAGAGGCTGAAATAAGAAGCTCCGGATACAATACAAGCCAACTGGCCACAGAGAGAGTCACAGAACGTGTGATTAAAGCAGCTGTGGGCAGAGAGGCGATCAGAGCAAAGGGGGTGAGCGACCTGAAATGAAATGTTGGGATCATACCCTCTAGCTCTCTCTATGCTAATAGATTAAAATACAACACTGTATTTATACGATACAGTAGCTGTTGAGTATAGTGTTGTAAGGATGTAGAATATGTGCATCAGGAGGCAGTGGAAATATCTAAATGAAATTTGTATCACCAGAAAAAAATCCTTTTGGTTATCCGGACATAAATCTACAGCCAAGGCCGTGGTTATATCTAAAATGATATTTCCTGTGCTTTCAGGAGGACAGACATGAGAGCAGACAGACAGACGGACGGAGCTCTTAACATCATGCTGAAAGAGTTGTGATTTGCTGAAGGTCAAGCTTTTTTGCCTTACGGGGAAGTCTTTGTCCGCCATTTCAATAGCAAAGTATTGACGTGACAACATGTGGTCCCCTATTCAGATGGAGACATGGATCATTTCTTTTTCAAGGAGCTCTTAGTGGCCCTGAACAAATGACAAGCAGCTTGGCCTCTGAATAAACCCCAGTATGGTGCATGTGAGAATCTTTGATCACTGTATTTCTAACACGCACATACCAACTCACTTGCTTCTCCTCCTCCTCCTCACTATTTCGTTCCAAACCTTCTTGATTTTCTTCTAGTAGTTTATTTACAAGTATCAATATTTCCACCTCATATATATATATATATATATATATATATATATACATACATAACAGACTTGCACAAAACAATGACATACTTGACGCTCACAATATTAGCTCGTCACTCTTGCCATTTAGTTAATATAGGTGTATACTCTGGAGGTCCCTGAAATGGCAATACACTTTACAAAATGCCATGAAAGGCGAGCTGTCATCATAGGTGGAAATGTTCTTGTACGGCAATTGATCCGATTACAGTGATTGGTCATAATGCCAAGACTGACATTTCATCATCCATTAGGGAACATACAATCGGAGGGAAGCACTCTCATGGAATTCAATTAAAAAACAACAAATATCGCAATCCTTTATGTTTGGCTGAAGCTCAGAGTCTACACAAAGGGAGTGGCTTTGTTGTTGAGAAACCAATATGAAACCATGAGAAAACTTTATATATATATTAGTGCTGACACAATTAGTTGATTCATCAATGGGCATAAAATGTATCAACTAATCATCATTTATCAAGCAGAAATACCAAACATTCACTGTCGCATTGGTTTCAGTTTCTTAAATGTGAGGACTTGTTGCTTTTCTCCAATTTATATTATTGTTAATTGAATACATTTAGGTTTTGGCTTGTTGATCTGACAAAAACAAGACATTTCAAGAAATCACATTGGGCTTTGGGAACTTCAAATCAGCTATTTTACACTATTTTTGACAAAGATTAAAGGATACAGCTGGTGATATTTCCATTTTAAGCCGATGTTCAGCAAGGCGCAATGGGCGTAATGCTGCCACAGACAGGGTAGTGAGTTCAGACAGCACTGAGAGACAGACTTGTTGGTTTTGGTATTTGTTTGGCAATTTGTTTACATACATAGAGAGAAATAAATAAGTTTCAGCCCTATTGTATCTGCTGTCCAAGCATAAGTTCTTTGCGGTTGTGCTCGTATCATTTTTAGACTCGGTATGCAGCATGAAACGCTTCAAGTTGTCAATATTGTCTGAACACCAATGTCCCCGAGACAAATCTGTCCCTTATTTCCTCACTGTGACTAAAGCACATCAATAAAGGCTGAGGAACGAGAAGACACTGTACACTGTAATGTGTGTGTCTGTACAGTATGCGTGTGTTCGACACCTCCACAGCAGACTTCTCCTTTTAGACGAGCCCCCACAGCTCCTTGGTGTTTCTTCACAGTGACGGCGTAGCCACGATCAGTGTGTTATACGCACATTTGACACCTCTGACACATTCACAACAAAGAACAATCACCATTGCTCCGATATGAAGCGAGAGCAGATTACACTCCGGACGGCCTTTCTTATTGCCAGGTGAAACCTCAGCGGCACTGATACCATTCTTGACCTTTGGCTCTCTTAACCCCACCACAACAGGCACTTCACTCGGAGAGCGGAAGAAAGTTTCACAGGAAGATTAAATAAAAGTGGAAGATAAGATCCTTTTTTTCCCCCCCTTTCTTTCTCGCTTTTTGTATGGCTGCAGTCGAGAAAGTGGACTCACCTCTGTGTGAGTGCGCTATTAAACTAGCAGAGATATTGGCGTTTTGAGCCTGGCAGCTCAATGAATCTCAGCATCAACCGACGAGCGTTCAAAAACAAACAAAACCAAAGCTGCTGCCTTCGAGCCCCCCTTGTCCCTTATTCGGCTCACGTCAAGCTCGACTCAGACCCGAGTGCCGAGAGGCAGCCCGCTAATCAAGCTGACCATAATGCTTTCAATCAGCCCTCTCACTCGCTGTTTTTCGACTCATCCCCCCCCCCCCCACCCCTTCGTGGCTCCCACCTCTCCGTTTCTTTACTTGGCTCACTCCCACTTAAACCCAGTACGCAGGAGGCCTGACCGAGCGGATTGATTTCCAGTAAGGCGGTGTCTGGAGCGCGTTCTGGAGCTTTCCGGATACGTTCATCCTCCTTTATTGCACTCTAATCTCAAGGGGGCGACCGTGTCTGCTTCTCAGGCTTTGCTGAAGACACGCACGCGCACACACACACACACACACACACACACACACACACACACACACACACACACACACACACACACACACACACACACATAAAAGCTTACACACATCAACACACTCACACATCCATGTGGAGCCCACTGTACAATGTTTTTAGTATTTGGCACTTCCCTCCAAAGGCCCCTGCTTAATAGCTAAGCATTGTTATTGCCTTCTTTGTCTTAATGATTTATATTGGCCTTTCACAGTCGAGTCAGTCTTATTGAAGAATGAATAGGCATTTCATCTATAGCAATATATTATACATATATCAGTATTAATGCTCCAGTACAGGAGGCTCATAAGTCGGGTAGCCTAAGTCTGAGAGAGAGGATGCGGTCTCTTTTGACCCTCGTACCGCATCCGTGATCCCTCATCCCTCCGCCCTCCAGCTGTCGATGGGGAAAATCCCTCCGCCTCTCCCAGTGCAGGCGCCCACCGAGTCATGCCCAATTAATGCCGGGGTCAAAGTTTTAATACACCGGCCGAACGTAGTTGCTATTCAGTCCGGTACCCCGAGATCAAGGCCCAAGAAAATGAGATTTCTTCGCACCTGGTGATTACGCCGAGCAGCCGACCAGAAACACAACAGAGCAGGAGGGCAGGATATGCCCACTGATGGTTCTATTGCTTCAATCGACCCAAACAGCCTCGCTCTATTCTTAGCCATGTTCTGCCTGCCATTTCCTCCAGGTTCAGGGTTTTGGGGGTGTAACACACTCTGAACAACAATTACCAAGAAGGATAGGGGGGAAAAAGTAGAGCTTGGACTAACAAACTAATAAATTAATTGTGTGGTGAATAATGTCAAAAAAGCCAAGCCAACAAGTTCCCAAAATCCAAGTTGATATCTTTAAATTGCTCATTTTGTCCAGCCAAAGATCTAAAACAAAAAGTTGAAATGAGAACATTAAATTGACTGTGATATAAAAGCTGAAACTAACAGTTATTGTCATTGTTAATTAACATTATTTCAAAACATTAGTGAAAAATGGCCATTGAAGTTTCCCATCTTCAAATGTCTTGTCATGTCCAGTCTATATTCGTAGAGCACCTCACAACAATTGAAAGTGCTTTACATAAAACATACAGCGGTATACAGTTCGTGCTGCACCAAACAATTATTTTCAACATGGATGAACGTTGATCAATGGATTGATCTTTTAAACCTTTAGTCTAAAACACATGTAAAAATAATGAAAAATGCTCAGAGCCCGAGTTAAGTTTTATATTGTTTTTTGTCCGACCAATCATCCAAAGATATCCGGCTGGAAAGGAATGTTTTGCAGTTTTACATATTAAATAACTTAAACAATTAATAGATTGTTAACATGAGTGTGGGATATTTTTTGTTGACTATTTGACTCGTGATTTTAGCACCATAAACGTTGCAAAGCAGCAAAAATGGTGACATTTCCTATAAAATGTTCTTCAATAGTGAAACAAGTGCTGCTTTCTAAAGTCCAAACCTGGGAGACAAAACCTCGCTAGGATTCCACACAGCAAGCGAAGAGGCTCTCGTCTACTGTCATTGAGTCTGATCCTGCGGCTGAGTGAAAATGCTCGCGGTGTGACACGGGCTGACGGGGCGCCGGCCTCAGCGTCTCAATAATGATGAGATGGATGTATGACAGCCACTCACGGGAGAGTGTCAGCCTATTTGTCTCTCTGTCTCCACAGAAAGATGGAGGACCCTTCAGCCCTGCACCGCTGGAAATATTCACAGTGCCGCCATGTCACAAGAAGCCCATCATCATCCCTCACCCTCATGGCGGTCGCCCCTCAAGACTTCACAACTTGTTAAGACGGCATTAGTGAGCTGCTTTTGACATCTGCTGTGAATTTAACCAGTCTGTGGGCTACTGCCATTCAATGGATGGTGATTACTCATGCTGAAATGGCCAAAGCCAAACAGAGTGAAGACTATTGAAGGGATGTTTGAATGAAATCATGAAATTTGACAATTTACATTTATTATTCGATTTGTAGAACACAAAAAAAAAACATGTAATGTCACAATTTGTTTGTCTTTAATGCTTCTTTAGAAATAAAACTAGGTCTAATCCACATTGCACTAAAAACCTCCCTCATGAATGAAATGAAAAAAAATGTAATTTAATGTTTGAATGTAAATTTTAGTCGTGAATTTATATATTTGGTACAGTAACGTTTTTCATTAACATTTGATTATTTTCAGTAACAGCATCATCTGCATGTTAATGTAATTCTCCACTTTCCATTATACATCTTGTTAATCAGTAACGATTAATTACTGAGCAGGATTATGTAGACACATCCTCTCACGCACACACACATACACACACACGTCTCTGGGGATCAGAGGTCAGTCATAGATGGGACACAGAGGACCACGGCAGAGGGCCGGCCGGAAGATTGGAGGAAATAATTATCTCCATACATTTCAGCCCCTCATTTCCCTGGAGGGATGAATCACTCATGATCCCAGCCCCCAACATCACATCAGCTGTATAGCCTTCCTACAGCGGCCATCTTATACAAGTGAAATCCACCTTTTTGTTCAAAAGGAAAATCCACTCCTTAACTTTCCACATGTGCAGCGAACCCCAAACTCTGAGACGTGTCATGTGATCGACTTCCAGGACGTTGTGCGGCGCGTTGTTTGGTTCAGCCTCGTGTGGTTGGCTCCCACGGTTACCTTGGTAACAGCAGGTTGTGCTGGGGGAGTTCAGAGAAGGTGCGAATTGAGTTTGTTGATGCAACAGTTGTTAATGAGAAAATAAGTATGGGTGGGTGCGTCTCCTCGTCAGATCTCTGGAGCCTTGACGGGCAATCACGGCATCCAGTACACCACATCCCACAAAGGTTATTCCATGATTACTTTCAGTCATTCAAATTCATCAAATATTGAATTCTGCATAGTTTTTTTCATTGCATTACCTTAAGAAAAAAGGATCCATGCCATTTACATTTCAAACAGTGGCACTTTTAACCAAGACTTTCAGCACAAAAGCCATTTAATGCCCCTTAAAATTCACAATGCAGTTCATCATGCACACATTAAGCCCTTAAAACTTGGGCGGGTAACACTCGAGGTACAAGCAGGGGAACGGTAGATTTTTTTAAATGATCCAACATATAAAAACAGCCCAGTGTTGCCAACTCTTCTCCAATGAAAGCAGCTAGCAGCACTAGCTCCGAAAAATGCTAAATTCAGAGAGAAAGTCGCCAACTCTGCAACACTGACGGCGCGTCCCTTCAGGCCTCCCTCCTAAGCCACTCCCCCAAAAATGATCATGATGAACGTAAACAACAAACATGGCTATTGTTAGTACTCACAGCTGTCAAGCTAGCAGCTTAAGGAAGACTCCAGTGAAGCAGAACATATATTAATTTATATTATGATGTCCAATTTACCCCAGAGATGTGTTTCTGTCTACCGTTTTATAATTCAATGAAATTAGGTTCGGTTGTGAGGCACATGATGTCTCCTCAACACCCTTACTGTCAAGCTACTTCTAACAGTTGATTTGGTCATCAATGTTTTGGACTTCGGAGTGAATTTTTAACACTTAACGATACATCACTTATATTCATAGCAAACAGACAACAGTAACAAAAAACGGTAAACTTCATTAACAGCCAAAACCTATAAACGTCCATTCTGTAATGCCAGGGAACAGCAACCTCAGTGTGGTGTTTTATTGAGGTGGTTTAAATGTTTTGTGGATCCACTGGATGAATACTCTTCACCATCCCCAGAGACAGTTTGATGGATGTGGATTTACAGCTGAATAACATTTGCTTTATACTTTATCTGCGGGACAAGAAGATAAAGTTGTGGTTCAAACTAACAACACTGTGGGAAACTGCCATCCAGATCCTGCTCAGAACAACGAGAGTAACAAGAGTTAATTTATTTGTTTACATTATAGTTGATGTTGTGTTTGTATGACTTCATTACAGATGTTAAGGAACTTTTTGAGACAGAAAGTATTCTCAAAAATCTAACTGAGAGCAACAACCCTTTATATAAACATTTTTTCAAGCTCTTACGCCCAACTTATTCCTGAAGAACTTGTGTAAATTGACAAACTATACTTATTGGCTTTGAGCTAATGTAGGTGTCATGGATTTCTTATAATAAATGCAATCTTTAAAGGACCAATGAAACAAGTGATTTTGAAAAGTTAGTTGCAGAATAACATTTAGACAATAAAAATGGGAAAATACGACCTCTGGCTGTATCAGGCTTTAAGACACTTTCCATCAAATTGCAACACCCCCACCACTTCCAGACATACTGTAAATGCTGTGTATAATGCAAGTTAATCAAAAGTCAGAACAAAATGACATGATTTTGCAGAAAAAAAACATGTCTTTTAGGGGGTTGTCGAGTTTTAGATTATTAAAAGCCATTTGAAATATTTGTCAGAGTCAACGTCATGTAACAAAGGGGTCGTAATCAGCTTATAAACATAGCAACTCACATTCTCCAATTATTTAAGAATCTTTGCAGGTGAGAAAAACTGAATTTGTGAACCCTATTGCCAGTAAACAATCAATAGTGTCAATAGATTCTGAAGAAATCAAAGTTGTATATGTCCAACGTTTTTAAAATGACCATAAGCTGTGGTATAGTTAAAGTAAGAGAAAGATGAAACCATGATTATGACTAAATTAAATAAGGTAAAAGTATGGTTAGTTTTAGTAAACTTTAACACTTCGTCAGGGAAAGATGGTGGTTACATTCCTGGAGATACTGAGCTGGAATATATTGATAAGTTTATCCCTTCCTACCAAAGACAAGCAGAGAATCAGTATTAACAGAGTTCAGGAGCTGGATCATCACGACGTGACGACCCATTTACGGCAACATTAAACGTGGCTTTACCCTGGAGAGCGCCACTGCTGCTTGCAGTTAGCAATTTTAATGAAATAACCATTTTCAAAGGGTTGTAATACTTATAGGGATTGCAGCTCAGGAGGATACACTGCCCATTTAAATGCATAAAAACTAACTTTTAAATAAGTGAAGGAACTTCAGATGAATCCTTCCATCCCACTTTCCATATAGTAACTACCTCTGATGAGCCTTTGTACGAGTGTGAATCACGACCATTGCCCAGTAAAAAGTAAAGCTACCTTTCGAATGAGAGCTTTGACCCATCTCTTCACGTGTCCATTGTCCACTTTCTTCCTCCGGGTAATCAAAAGAAACCAGTGACACATGCAACAGATTGATAGATCTGCTCTGAAATACACACCAAGGTACCTGGAAGTGATGAAATACTTGACTGATGCCACCACGTAATAAATCAGAGCACCAACACCAACCAACAAACATATCTTGTGTTGCAGTATCGCTAACAGTTGCTTCTCACACGAGTCGTGGCAGCTGACGATGATTAGATCTCCACAGTCTTCCTATTAGAGCTGCACCGATCGATAGGCCACAGGTCGAATCTGGCCGGTTGTCAGCTGATCGGCCGTGATCGGTGACCTACCGATCTGTCTCACACATCCAATTTCTTGATGGTCAAATTTACACATTTATGGCGGTTTTACGTTGCGCAGACAGCGATACAGACAGTAAGGTCACAGCGTGGAATGGTGTTAAATAGCGATGCGCAGGTCGGGTTGGGTTCTGGGTAGCGTATACCTACTAGAATGTATCACAGTTTCGGACAGGCAGGTCAATAAGGGACAAAGCAGCACAAGTACTCTGATCACTGCAACACATTGCCTGCAATAGTCTCTCAAACACACACACTAAGCGTCCTCCACAAGATATATCTCTGTATTTTCTATAAAGTGGGCTAAATGATCAGTTGTAAGCCACATGTGAGATGTCACAAGCACTTAAATTCAAAAAGCTATCATATTAGATGGTTAAGCTATGTTTTGAGACAAATAATTGCGGACTGCTTGAATTTGATCAATTTAATAATAATTTTTTAGTTCTGGAGAACTCGTCTAAAGTGTTATTGTGTAATTGGTGTACTTTGTTCAACAGACCAGAGCTAGGTTGCATCCTGTGACGATTCTGAACATCACAATGTAATATCTATGGGCCGAGCAATGAACTTGCAGGAAGGGCCAGCGGGCGAAACACTGCTGTGCGTATTCAGTGGTGCAGTTACCCTGTAACAAGTTGTCAATGTTTTATTATGAAAATACACAACTGAATTTCAACTTTACATGAAAAAGAAGTTACAAAAATGTCTGTGTACATGCCGTTAATCATAGTTCTGAGGAAAAAAGATAGTAAAATCAGTAAAAATCGGAATCGGCAACAAAATTGCTGCCGGTCGTCTGTACTTCCTGTCTCCTATACCTCCACTCTGAAGTGTTGCACAGCAGCTCATCGTCTTGTGAGGGAATGTTTGGCATCCCTTCAGGCTGAACGTTGAACAAGACATCTATAAGGCTGCAGTCAACCTTGTCTCATTTCTAAAGCCTAATTGATTTTTCTTCCACTATTTTTCTCTGTAAAGATAAATAGATAAATGTCAGCCGAGGGACGCAATCTCCCACCAAAGTGTTTGATCACAGGCTAACTGGGAAATTCAATACAAGAGTTTGTCTCAGCTGGAGTCTTGCCAGACTTTTGTATTAAAATGCTATCCCTCTGAGTCAGAGGTGCAGTCATTGTTGCTCCAATACCTTTCACACTTCCAGGGCCCATACAGCTAAAACCAACCCTGCTGGAAGCTATGAAACTATTGTTGGCAGCACTGTCGGCCAAAAAGACATCGGTGATCAGAAAATACATTACACATTAACATTTACCAGCCTTATTGAATGGATCGTCACTCGTCAGAGGGAGGGCAAACACAGAAATAATTGGTTAGGTTGGTTTAATAAAGTTTCTAAAGGTAGAGCTTGGATTTGCTTTCAGGCTCTGGGGAAATATTCTCTCATTACGCCGGGTGTGGGGGAGGCGGGAGGCAGCAATAAGGTAGATTTCATCCGAGGCTCGGAAAAAAAATGAGACCTTCCGATGACAGCAGAGCATGTAATGTTTTCATTTGTTTCCACCCATGGAGGCAAATTAAACGCAAATTACTGTTGCATGTTTCTTTCTTTCTTTTACTCACTCTACTCTGTGACTGATTGTTTGCTTCACAACAGGACAAATAAATGGTGATTTTCAGTCTTTATCTTTATGGAACTTGTACAAATACAGGTTGCTCCCATCAACGCTGCAGTCTCTGTAATCAAGTCTTCCTATTGTTTACTTCGTCTGAACAGCAGCGGGACAGTTTCAGCTCCTCTGAGATCAGTTTTTATTGAATCCTCCTGGCTGGAGAGGTGAAGGTCATATTATGTTATATGGTGGTGAGCCAAGAAGGAGGAAAGACAAGAGCAGGTGAAATAATGATAAATGATCAGAGCAATAGAAGGAGAGTTGAGCAATGGTGTTTCCAGAAATATTCTCCCAGAAGAGCTGAAACATCACTGAAACATCAAATGTTTGAGAATTAACCAAACGTACTTTGGAACTAGGAGCTTTAGAAAATAATCTGAAGATTAAATCAATAATGAAAATAATACAGTATATGGCACACCTGTGGCAATAAGCCGCAACTGCAGGTCGGTTTTTCGGATTTCACTTCCCAGAGAGCGCCACTTGTGTTATTTCCTCGGAACGTCACCACAGACACTCATAATATGTAATTTAACATCAATGTAATTTAACATCAATAGGCTCAGTCACCATTGTGTTACCTTATTTGGCAATGGAGAGTGACTTAGTTTACAGACATTTATTTAAATGAAAATCCTGAAAAACATTTCCAATCGAAAGAGCTCAACAAGCCAGTATACAACTTGTTGTATTTGGTGTAGTTCATAGAAAAATATATAATAGAAAACACCCTGGAAGAGAAAACTATTTGGTACAACTTCAATAAAATGGAATTGAAGATGAATATTTTTCCTCCGTTTCAAAAGGTCTTTTATCAGTCCATAACTATTAGCATAATTATATTCAGGCAGACGCAAATCAAAGCAATCCAATGCATCATCACATGGCTTCCACTGGCTCCCAACGCATCCAGCTGATCCGACTGAGAGGTTGTTGTTGTTTTTTTTACATATTTTGCATATCAATATAGGCATCCTCAAATTGAAATCCCTTTCTATTTCAGGAGATGGCTTTCTGACGGCGTTTCATTACAGGGATGTTGGCTATGGTGTCAAATAAAAAAAATCATAACAGGGTGTTGAAGGGGGGGGGGGGGGGGGGGGGGGGGAGGGGGGTGGAGTCCTCTCCGACACAGACAAACGTCCCTTTACAGTTAAACCTCCTTCACTGAGGAGATGATGAATCATAGAACCCAGCGGAGGAGCTGCACGGCGATGGGAGGCTGAACGAGCTCTTGACGAGGTGCCAGTCAACGTTTGTGACAACCTTACACGCTTCCTCCAGTGGTACTCACCGGCCGTAATCACTTTAAGTCAGAGAGTTACACTCAGGCTTATCAAGCTCGCTTCTTTACAAGTTGCCTCTAATAAACCAAAATGGAAAACCAAAATGACACATTGTAAAATGAGAAATACCTTTGTTCTTTGGCAAAGTGTAAAAGGATTAGTCGATTAATAATTGGGGGATTTACAGTAAACAATGCAGAAAGTGAATCAATGAATCATTTAAACCATACCTGCTAGATATTTGACAGTCAAATTATGATAAAGGATCCCTTAAATTCATCTTCTAAAGAAAAGTGCTAAGCATGACAGTTCACGACATAGAAGTTGGTTTGCTCAATGTCTAAATTCGGACACTTCCATGTAGTACACTGTGTACACTATTTACTTGCGTATTGCGTGAATTTCGACAAGGTAGTGTTGTCTCAAATCGATCGCAGCTGTTGCGCACTTATACCGGAAATGACATTTGCCACAAGTGACTGCTTCTTCTTCTTCTATTAAAAGGCCAAATCGTAACTGGACTGAGAATTACCGCCAACATTTGGCCGCAATTGTCCCCCATTAAAAAAATATCTGCCATCTTGTTTGCTCAAATGACAATTCTATTAAAACAGAATAAAAATGAACGTGCTTTTACTTTTACTTGCTTGTGTGTTTCCCCCCGTTTCACACGAGGTAGAAAATACGGCGCCATCTCCGCCCTTTTCACGTTCAAGTTTGATGGTCCGTCCCGTTCCACTACATAGCCAATATGCCGACCATTGAGGGTGAGAAGTGTCCATTATTTGACCATTGAGAGTGAGAAGTGTCCATTATTTGACCATTGAGAGTGAGAAGTGTCCATTATTTGACCATTGAGAGTGAGAAGTGTCCATTATTTGACCATTGAGAGTGACACCATATAAAGTGATAAAGACACCTGCTATATTTCCATTTCAACTATTTTCATAATAGATCATATCATTTTGGATATTAAACATCCTTGGAGAGTCTTGGCTGAACAAAAGAAGCACTTTGAAGACGTCACCTTGATTCTGATCAATATATTAACTGAAAATCAACAGATGAATTTCTTTTGTATATATTTCTTTGATATATTGTAAATATATAGTACCATTAATAAACAGCTGGAACAAGAAAATACAGAATATACTGTATATGTGACGCTCGTCACTCGAGTATGGGGCAGGAGGATTTTTACAAACTGAAGGATAAGGGGTTAAAACATGTACCAGTACCAAGCAAAGGTCCAGGATATTTCTAAAGTGTAAAGATTTGGTTCATTGAGTGTTCTGAACGGGGTTACACAAACCAAAAACACAAAACGCTGTAAGCTTGACAGACTCTTTCTCAATGAACCCGAGAACACGGAAACCAGCCACTCGTGTCTCTTGAGCTTCACATTCAGCTGCATCCGAGTCGAGGTTAAGAGTCAATACATTGCAGCGATTTCACCTCTGTGGTAACACATTGCTATAACCTCAACATACACAGCTTCCTATTCCCATCCTGCTCAAGAGCACCAACGTCTGTATCCTCTAACTAATTCTTAGCCATTGGTGGCAACCACTTTTTAACATATAATAATAAATAGGGAAGGCAAACAGACAAACGTGCACCCTAAAACAAATATATTTGACATACATTTATATACCAGGAATTGAGGTGGACACGTTAGCTGATGACACTAATGATTCAAATTCTGTCAAGATAAAACAAACTACAAAGATTTTTGTTGGGTTGTTGGTCATCATTCTTTTTGTCACATTTTCACTATCAAGCGGATGTATAACTACATAACTACATAAAATATAAGTTGACCCAAAATGGCAACCAGATTTTCAGTTTTGGCAACCATCAAGTTTGTATATTTTCTTGATGAATCACAGTTTTGCCGTGTTTCCGTCATGATGGAGCGGGAGGTCACGATCCGTGATGTTACCCGGGTGCTAACGAAGCCTGGTCTCCAACGCTGCAGCGGTTTGAACTGCGAAGAGAGAGTCGAGCAGTAACGAGCGACCTGCGGAGAGTCAATTCGGTAACAAGGTTTTATTCAGACGGAAGCTGTCAGGAGGACATCGGGCCCTTTCGTGCGGACAAACATCTTTCCGTCTCAATCCGTAAACACATGTTTGTAATGATGAGCGGGTCTTGGGAATGAGACGGAGAGGTGGGGGTTGTGTAATGGAGAGGGAGCATGCTGTGTGTGCGTGGGTGGGTGGCATTCAAAAGAGGAAGCATGCAGTTGTTCCAATCACTGATTAATGAGGCCATCATACTTCTCGTGTGTGTTTGTCATCTCGTATTTCTGTAGCTGAGGTCAGCGCTGGCTGACGTGGTGCTAGTGTGCTAATGCAGAGGAGGCATTAACCCCAATCTCTCTAGATGAGAGATCGCTCGGCGAGCATCCGTCCCCAGAGACTGGTGGCATGCTGCTGTCTGCCTGCCCGTCATATTTCCCGGATAGCTTGCACACTTATTTCATTTTGGCCTGTTTCACAGCCCCGTATTGATTTTTGAAACATCATGCTGGTGCGAGGATGAAGGGCTCTGTAATAAGCTTGTTTGTGTGCTGAGTTTCTTCCCAGTAGTCAATCGAATAGATTCCTTTGTGTTCATGTTCATATCATCATCACAAAAGGATCATGATATGTGGATTAAAGGAAATTATTAATCAAAATCTGACTTTTAATTTGAATCCTCACTCAAGTTATTTCCTTCCATAGTACCTGCATGTTGTTTTTCTGTGCTTTCAAACTCTTTAATCTCTATGCGTCTAACCTTTCTCTTCCCCAGCTTTTATTTCCCCTGTTGCTTTTCATACCTCGTGCGCTCGCTCCGTCTGGCTTAGTGTGTCGAAACCAGCGGATATGAGCCGGCGGGCCGGGTATCGGAGACGTCGCTGTCTGTCTGTCTGTCGGTCCCTGTGGTACATTAGCCGTCCCTTACCATGTATTATTGATTTCCCTCTCTCTCTAATCACCAGTCCAGTGTTACAGATGAGCCTTTACGGCCAGCAGCGCCTGAACTCTGAGGAGTTTCTGGCAGCAACAATCCTGGCTGAGGCACAACTCTGAAAGATACTGCGGTTTTGGAGTAGCAGTAGCCGCAACAACAACAACAACAACAGGTGAGGTATCCTGAAATCACCGCTAACAATTAACATTAAATGGAAGTATTTTCCAACCTGGGTCATACTCTCATAATTGTGTTCATTTTGACTAATGGGCCAATGGATTCAGGCAAAACAACGTAGCCAACATAAAAGCCACCAGTCCGACTTTTACTCCCCAAATACTGACTCATCATTGCAGATCCATGATCAGCTTTACAAGGTCTGTATTGGTCCGTCCAAAAGTAGACCACAAAGGCCTAAATAACCAGTCATTGGAGCCATGCGCCTTTTAAACTCAAGCTAAAACTACTTGTGAAGAGGGATTCAGTTGTGTACGTACAAAAGATCATTGAACTTTCTAAAAAAGTGTTCCTGGTATTTTTATTATAACACGGTATTTAGTAATATATCTTCCTGTTTTCCTACTGCTAACCAGCGCACAGTAGGCTATAAATACATAAATACCATGCCGTCACTTGTCCCTGTAAACATGAATTATTTACACAAAAGTTTCTCCAAAGAGACCGCTGTAATGAAGCCATGATGGGCATAAGACGGCCATGTGTGCTGCTATACTGTGCCTGTGCATGCGACGGGGATAAAACAGATATATAGACAGAGCTGTGAGATAAAGCCCAGAGTTTCTCTGCCCTTTCAACTATTCAGTCAGCGTTTGTTCTGTGATTCTGAGAGACAGATTCCTCACAGCAGGAAATCAATTACATTCACACCAATATGGATCAGAGACCATTGGTGATCTGCACCCCCCCTTCTTCTCTTCACTCTGTGTCTTGCCGAAGAACAGAGAACTCATAGTTTCTTTTCTTTTTTTAAAGAGATGACTACTTTTGTGTGAATCCCTGCTGCGCGCTTTGGCTCAGAGTGAAACACTGCAAACAACGGGGGTGTGCTGCATGTGGGAGGAAGAGGAGGGACACTGAGGGACTATGTACAGTAAAAAGGGAGTGGTGATTGAACTCATCGAGTCACAGGTCCCTTCTGACATCATGCTGACATGACCCCTGGCCTCACCCGTCATACACTCGACACAAAAAAGAAAGAACCACTCTTGAGTCATACTGCAGCATAAAGATGTCGATAAATACTCTTCGGATGTCACTCAGAATTATTTAGCTTCATCACTTAACAGCAACGCACGCACTAAACTTAAGAAAGTGCGTCAGATTTTTTGGAAACCTGTATCCTTTTCCAACAAACGGTGAGGCATTCAAGTCAAAGCTCAGGGTTACTTCTTTCTTCACACTTTTCGGAACAAAGGAAGCACAGACGGAGAAGTGTTTACTCCGTGCAACAAAAGGACAAAGTCTGAAAGAGGGTTTCATCACTTACATCTGATTCAGAGTAGTCCTTGACTAAATTATGTGAGTACGGAGGCATGCGACTGCTTGACAACGGAGTGAATAGAAAGATAAATGGAATTTTTAAATGGAATAAAAGAAGAACATATAAAAAAGGATGACACGCGAAAAGTTGAGGTTGGCTCACGAAGTGCGTCTTTGATTGAAATGACCTGAGATGTTGAATAAATCAGAAAAATCCGAGTTCATGTGAGAAAGAACTTTCAAAAAAAAAAAAAAAGATGGCAACAGCCAAACAACTAAGATGAAGATGGCCGAAACTGCCAAACTTTGGCAAGGCTTTAAAACGGTGACCACGTCCACTTCTTAAACACGGTTTTCTCGTAATAAACCCATCATTTGCGGAGTTTGGTGTAAAAAGAAACAACCGTTACTTGTGCTCCTCAAAGCTGCAAGACTGCATTGACAGAAATATTAATGTGACCTCGCTGGTCGACCGTTTTAAAACACAAATTAAAACTCATCAAAACCATCTTTGTTAGTCTTCCCACTGTTACAACAATCACCAACTCTGGTTTGAGAGTTTGAAAGAGACACTGAATAAATAACAACCGTAACATTTTCACTGTTAACTAACCCCGTCTTCCAGCACATGTGTTACTTAACAAAGAGGCATACTCGTCTACTGGCAATGGGAAAAGAGTCCATCGCCTACTTTTAGAAGGTTTTTCCATGTTTTAAAAACTTGCACATAGGCGCTAATTTTGTAGGCAAAAGGTTGTAGAGCGCTGGAGGAATGAGTCCTTTAACCTGGAAATGAGTTCGCTTTTTTTGCATTTTCGGTCCCCTCGTCTCAAAGTCAATGGGTTTTTTGGTCAAATGCCTGAAATAAGGTCAACGGTTAACACAAGCTTAAGAGATTTTAAAGTTTAGTTCTCTAATGTAAAATAAGTCAGTAAATGCCCCTCTCTTGAATTTCAAAGCATTTAGGTTTCGCCTCCACAGCCTCATTATGTGCCATCATGTGACCATTCTATAGTTTGTTTACAGACTATACAATGGTCAAACGTGTAAGTATCATAAACTTGTGTTCGTCACAGAGCTTCATTTCTGCAACAATGGAAAATAAATCCCATTGTCTTTTTGTCGCGGGAACTCGCTTGAAGCTAACTTCCAGCGTTGGCCTACAAAAATACTTCACGAATGACCGTTTATTGAAAGAGCTATTATCCGCTGTTAAATAAATACTATCGAGTCAAGTGAGTTGGATCCGTCCAGACACAGCTATCCACCCGATATAAGCAGCCAAGGACACGTGGGCTATGCCGCAAATCATTCACTCACACAATCACCCATCAGTACACAATAAAAGCCCAATGCTGCCACTGAGTGAGCTCAGCAGGTCAGATTTTATTGTGATACGAAGCAGCAAGAAGTCACATAGTCCCACTGCTTTGAGGGGAAATATTGCTGAAGCTGATTTAGAAGTGAAGACAATGTGATTGTAATGTAGTTACAAAAGACTCTCAAATTAGCTTTTAAAAGGAAAGAAAAGGACCCAAGAAACAGCTGCGACAGGTGGATTTAAATGAACTACACAAAAAAAATTTAAATGAGCATTTATAGTACAACAGTAAAAATACTGTAACAACATTGATCAGATAGTCCAAAGCAGAGATTCACACTTAGCTAATACCAATGCTGCAGATAGCTACCATAGCGTGGCACAACAGAAACTAGCAAACACCAACACATAAACAACGAGCTCTCAGCTGTTGACAGCCGAGACATCGCTCACAGCACACGTGTTAGCATCAACAGCAAACAATCACCTTGGCTCCGTGAAGTGAAGCAACGATCCCCCGGTCCTTTGGGGACGAGGACGCAGAAGTCCGACGCTAACGTTGCGGAGATGGAGAACTCCGGGGTTGATAGTATTCCTCGTGATTATTACTCCACGAGGCGACATGGTTTGCAGCAACGTTAGCATCACAAACAGTTTAGCAGGTCTACGCAGCAGCGTTGCAGGTTCGATAGCCCGCCTTATTGTGAAAGGGTGCGATAGATATATGGTCCTTTACGGCAAGTAGAGTCAGTTATTCTAAGCAATGGTGGAAACTAACTAGGCAGCATACACTTACTCAAGATCTGTACACATTTGAGGTACTTTTATTTATTTTCATTTTCTGTTACTTTAATCTTCTACTCAAATATTGTACTTTTTTTAACTTCAATACACTTATTTGATAACTTAAGTCAGGCTACGATTGTGGAATGAGATGAATAATACTAAATATAATCAACAAATAGATTATGATGTATCAGTATGTGTTAATGGTTAATATAATACTTAATTGATTCACAATCTACGATGTAGTATATAAAGTAATTAAAATAAACCCCACCAGCTGCAACATTAAAGTGATGTTGTTATTATGTCAATGATTATCTTCCACTAATAGGCAATATGCTATTGTCTGGGTGAATACTCCATTCTGATTGGCTGCAGGGTGTCCATTAATTCCTGATAATGGACACCTGCTAAATGGTTGTGGTTAAACTGTCTGTTTGACTGTTTGAAATGAATGCGCTGGCTGCATTGAATTAAATAAATAAATACATTTGAATATCTCATTTAAAGCATTGAGTGTAGTCCTGGTTTCTTGGCTCAGATTGCACAAAAAGTAGTGACATGTAGTTGATTATACAGGGACTGAGATGAATGCAAATACCTATCCAATAGTTCTGATTGCAATAAAAATGAAAACTTCTTTTTGCTCAGATTGTATGCATATGGCAGTGTGTTCTTTATACGATGACAGTTTTCAGATTTAAAAAATCCCGTTATATCGCCAGCTTGCAGTTATGCAATATATCACAAATATTGAATTGTTACCCCTGTATGACATTAGCTATCCCTGAAAAGAAGTATAGTTCAAATGAGCTCCAACTTGTCCAGCCACAACATTAATTATTATCAGTTAATAGACTTCTCTCTCAGCAGGCACTTGGACTTTTCAAACATAGGTGTATTTATCTAATTAATGAACTGGCTCACGCACACCTACATGGAAACCATCGTGCTACTGAGGTTTTTCCGCTGTGGAAAGTTGTTTTTTGTTCTCATTAAAGTTGCTAAAATAAAAGTCCCATTATCATCAAAGTGGCGATGGAACCTCATTGTTTGGTGTTCAAGCTGCAGTGCATGACCAACAATACTACTCACCCACCAAGGTGCACCACTGAACGCCACAGGAAACCCCTCCTGCCAGTAGCCACAGGTCTCTAATACTCCTCTCTCACTGATTAAGAACTATTCAAGAATAAATATCATGCTCTATTATCATAAAGGGTTATAGTTTGTCTTCAATTTCAAGATAAGAGTTCTTTTTTCCACAAGTTTGAACAAGGCGGTAAAGACATCGACTGGCTGAGGGTAAAAATGGATGATATTCATCACTCAATTTCACTATCAGAATGGTTAATTCATACACCGCCATACATTAATTTAATTACTCCATGGCCCAATGGACACGAGGGGGGGTCTTGTGTCTTGTGGATGCAGCTCATTCGTTGTATTTGCTCAGTATTTCACCGAGACCTCACAGCCCCGACACAATCTCACCTCATTAACACTTTAGGTGACGAGTCTGTCGCGGCCTTAATTAACAATTCATGAGTCGGGCTTATAGCTATATTAACATTTTACAACCAATAAATCAGCTTTCTCAATCTGCTGTGTGTGTCTGCACGCACAGGCCCATGTGTTTGTGCATGTGAGAGACTCAGGGGGGGACTTTTGAGTGGGTGGGTGGGTGCGTTATTTGTGTACATCCACAACTACAGCAAATATCTCTCCCTTTGTCTCCGAGTCTGTCTCCCCGTCCGTCTCTGACCACGACATGTCTTTGAATTCTCTTAATCTTATGTTCTGATCACGACAGTGTAGTGAAGAATTCCCGTTGTGCTCTTTTTTTACTCAGCAAAACAAGATCAATTCAGACTGCAATCTGATCCAGAGGAGGCCATTCAGAGTGTTATGCCAATTAATTACCGAAACAAGATAAATCCCACGAAGCAATTGTCACCCAAAATGGAAAGGTCGACTAATTAGGGAGCTATTTTCGATCAGTCGAGTATTACAAAGCGACAGCGATACAAGTCAGTCTCTGTCAAGACTTCTTTTTCTGTGGAAAGCGAAATAAATGAGAAGGGAGAGGAGAAACGGGGAGACAAGAGAGATAAATCTGAAATAATGGTGGAAGACAATCTGGTGGGGTCTATTCTCTGAGGTATCATCATTTCTGCTTCTCTTACGCCTAACACATATTCAAGAAGCCTCAGAGTGGGTGTAACAGCATGAAATTGAGACTAAGGAGTCTTTAGCTGCTTCACCGTGCTATGAAATGCCATGAGTATGCGTGTATTCCTATACTATAGTAAAGTATAGTATAGTATAGTATAGTATAGTATCTCAAAGGGACAAACAATCCACAATCTTCTCACCAGGAATGATAGACAGGGATCCTAGATTTGAAGACTATAATTTAGGCCCCAGGGCCTCAGATTTTGAAATTCATTCTGCTCAACATCTTGCAATGACTGAATAAAGTAGAATATGTGATCAAAACACCACGTCTCACACTCTCTCTTTCAGTCTGTGAAACTGAAGTCACAATCTCACCGCAGAAGCCTTAGGCAGCACCTTGACCACACTTTGAAATCTACCTGTGTGGGCAGTGTGTGCATGCCTTGGTTCCCCCACTGAGTCTAAGTGCAGCGCTGTCAAAAAGCCAGTATTTATTTTACAAGAGCATGTTTACTGTGAGGAAGCCACAATGCCCACAAAATCCACACTGCACCCACATGAACAGGCTGAATTTAGTTTGATCCACATGATATAAAGCAGTGTGTACCCAGACATATGTGGCTTACAACACAGCACAAAACTGGTCCTTTCAAAGAAAGCCCTCCTTTGTGGTGCCTCAGAAGCAGCCTTGAATCCCCCCCACCCCACCCCAAGGTGAACCTGCACATTTATTATAAATTGACAAAAAGATCAGCGTCAGTGCTTCAGTGGGAGCACGTTGGATTCAAAAGCTGTCTTGGTGAGGGGTGGCCTTGGAAAGTTCATGTCTCAATGACAAATGCATTGTGTGCTGCAAAGGACCCACCCTGGTTCAGTGCAGGCTATTCCAATTTCAGTCAGTCCTCCAACTTCTGCAAATTCAAGAAAAAAAAAAGAAATCGATCCCAGAGAGGTGAAATGAGGAAAAGTCCCCTGGATTTATGGCAGAAATCAAAGGGTTTTTTTTTGTTAAACTGAAGGCTGGGTATCTTCCTTCAGTCATGACTCATCTTACTCCCCGTTCTGCATGGATATCAGGGCATATATAGAGATAATGTCTATTTTTAAATTGAGCAGGACCCATAGGCTTCATGTCCTCATGGAAAATAAGTACAGCGTAAGTGAAGAGCGAGGGGCTTTAATCCAGCTGCAGTCAGAGCCCTGAAAACAGATTGCGTGGCTTTGCTTGTGATTCTCCACACTGGTGACAATAATCTCTAAATATTAATTGTAAAGGTACCATTGACAAATAACCAAAGGCAGAAATAGAATTTGGTTGATGAGGATTTAGCCTGAGAGATAACATGATTCCAATATAATGTACTGTACTTATGATAAGGGAGGATGAATTCAGAGTGCATAACAGATAATTGACATGAGCAGAACATGGCAAGGTGATGGAGCTGGAGAATTGCGGGCGCTCATACTGCCTCAGTAATGAAATGTCCTTTTCTCACTCCAACAATTTTGGAAAGGAATTGCCATGACTACCAGAGACAGTTTTTTTTTTACTTTCTTTACTGCTGCTGTGCTGCCCTCTTCTGGTGACTAAACAAACAGACATATACAGTCCACAGATCTGGCTCCCGAGAACCCCATTAAACAACCAATTCTATCTATGCATAGCCTGCAGACGTCTAGGTTTGCAGAATGTATAATATGAGAATTATGTGTAAATATAACAAAGTGAGAGGAAATCAATGAAATTGTCACTAATCTCCTTGAAAGGATCCTGTGTGTGGGAGGTATGGGTTGTTATAATGAAGTGTCAAGTTTATCTGATGCTCATGTTGATAAAACACTTGAAATTCAAATCCCAGTAGACATCATTCACTTCAATAACCAGCATATTCCAGCATCTCTCAATTGGCCGGCCCTCAGTGCACACTGCCTGATGAAACAGTGCAGGCTTATTTTGGGAAGGGTTATCTCTGGTCTGACACCAGATAAGAACAGAGCTTGTTGAATGGTGAAATGGTGGTTCGTTTGGAGGAGGGTCCACATGTGTGTTTACACATCATGCTCCCATAATGCTTTACAGCATTCCTCTGATTCATTATCACCCCATCTTGACTTCTCCCCCCGCCCTTTGTCTAAGTCTCTTTACGTTAAATGACAGAATCTATCTGATCGGGGGAGAGTCATCCGATGTGGCCCACGACAGGGGAACTGGAGGGAAATGGCGTCAGGCTCACCAGAAATCATTTCCACAGCAGCACTGTGTGCTTGGAAACTCTCCTCTTTCTCACACTGTCACACAAGCTCTAAAGCACAGACAATGAATTCCTGCCTGGAGTGCTGTGAATTGTAGCTCTTGTGTAACTAATGTGTTACTTTCTGTCTCCCTCCACAGTAAGATGTTGCTCACCAAATTACTCAGTTTGGCTCTGGAAAAAAAAAAAGATTGCTCAGTGCAGGAAAGAACATATATACCCCCCCCCCCCCACCCCCATTCAGCAACAGAGCAGAATGCAAATGACTACTGTTATCACTGGCCATGAATATTATCAACACCTTTCAACTCAGGAGGCTGCATTCAAAAGACATTATCCTGTCATGTTCATCAGTGAGGTGTGAATTACTGGCTGTTGGCAGATAAACAACTAATCAATTCCCAAATCGATGGCAACATCCTCTCCTACATTAATTACTGACTTAAAAGCATAACTTAATTAAAGGAAAACATCGCCACAAAGAAAAGCTAAAACTTTTTTTTCTTTTAAGTTCGGGGGGGGGGGGGGGGGGGGGGGGAGTTTTTCGGTGGGGAGTTTTTCCTCCTCGTGAATTTTTGGGAGGAGGGTGTTGGCCCCAAACGTCATTCCAAGGGAGTTGAAGTGAATGTGGACTTCCCCAAACTTGGAGTTTCATCAGTCACTGGGGCAATGTGACTGTGTTTTTTTGGGAACGTCGCGCATGATAATAGCAGAGTAGCCTCTTTTTTCTGTGTTAGGAGTATTTATTTTAAGGCGTTTGTTTAGTATGAATTGCAGGAGCGGAGAGATGGACTGGCGGTGGACAGTTTTCACACTGTTTTTGAACTTTCAGTTCACTTACGGGTCTCCCTCCTCTTATGACTTGTTCCAAGGGTCTGCATACACTGGAGTGGTACAGAGACACCGAAACAGGTACGTTACGGGTCTTTATACTCATGTGGCCAACCATTGAAACGTTTCTGCTTTTGAGAAAGTCACAACAAATTCAGCACGGGCGTTTCTTTAATCCCACTTTTACCGAAGGTTAAAGCTGCGTGCCTTTTGTTGCGCAGTTGCCAAAAAAAAAAACGCGATGAAGTCCGAAACTTCTCATTAATCAGAATGACCTCAGACCGGTGAAGATTTAGCCTCTTATGGTCATCTGTAGGCTGTTAACATCCACTGTGCTTTTATCAGCCCGCGGCTAAATTTGGCTGGAGTTTGCCAGTGTTGATAAAAGGTGATAACATTTAGATAAACGCTGGAATGGCAGTGGACTACTCCAATCCCTCACCCAATAAAAATAGACCATTAGTTCATTTGCAACTCTTATACAGATAAACTAAAAAGACGCAACGTTTAGGGTAAGCTAAAGCATTAGAAATCACTAAAAACTTAATAACTCACTTTATTTACGGAGTACTTCTCCAAAAATGTTTCTGATAGTTCTTGGTATATATACATCTTCTTTATTTCTGCCTTCTCTCCTCTCAGGAACTGGTGTGCCTATGTGGTGCGCAGGAACGTGAGCTGCGCCGTGCAGGGGAGTGTGGAGAGCTTCCAGGAGCCCGTACTGGCCCCCTGCCCAGCCTACCAGCGCGACTGCCAGCAACAAGTGACGTGAGCATCCGGGGGACGAGGGCATAGGGTCGAGGGTGCATGTTCAGATGTATGAGATGGACTGGAGTTCTGATACAAAATGTTTCTCTGAGAGACAGAAACAGAAATATTCACAGTGGCGAGAAGAAACGCTGTTGGCAGAACCATAAGCACAGCGTTTTTTTTTTTAGCAAGTTAAAAAGCCCACTGAAAAGGCAAAGGCTTAAACAGGAAATGGAGCGTAAAGCTAATGAGGACTAGAACTCTCTCTATAGCAATACACATGTTACCTGAAATAGCCTTCCAAGTTACAGGCTAGTGTTAACAGTGATCACCTGTGGACACGCTCCACTGTTGAACACTCCTGCACTTCTATTTTCTTTCAAACATAGTTCTCTACATGAAACAGCTCACAACAAGGTCTGTGGATTATCTTGAGTAACAGGGTCATGATCTCTGGAAAGAGTCATTGCTGTTGATCGTTTCAAATGTATTTTTTGGCGCTTTGAGCAACACAAGCAGAGCGGAGTGTAGTTCCATTATATTGGAGAAAAGGCAGAGATCTCTCTATAGCTGATAGCTCCCAAACTATGCAACTCACACCAAAACAATCTAGATTGATAAAAGTCCCTACAGGTAAGAGGAAAAATATGTAGGCCTGCTATTGATTTTTGGGGTGAACTTTCCTTTTAACATGTAAAAAAAAAAAGCAGCATATTCATGATGTTCAAAGGATGTGGTTTCTTGGAGTGTTATTGATTCTTTACTGGAACATGTGTTGCAATTTAATATATTTAGCTTTGTAAATCATTTTTAGTTGTGAAACAACACATGTTATCTGTTGTTGAGCTTTGTGATCCAAACAGCCACAACAGCCAGTGTGTGATGGAAAAGATCCCTGGAAACAAATCATTCTTACGTCACGGGAACACACTTCCAAGTTTCTGCTTGAAGCAAGAAGACCTGGCAGTGAGAGGAGACACCTCTGGATTTTTCCATTTCTAAGTGATCACATAATGTATTGGCTTTATCTCATGTGCGGATGAGATGAAATTAAAGGAAAAATCCCCTTTTTACCCTTTTAGATCACATCCGGGGTCGTATTGTGCACTTATTTAACAATATATGCAAAAAGATGAAAAAACATGAATGTCTTTGTATTGTCATATTAATATATCATTTTCTTTTCTTCCAGTAAAACAATATACGAGGTGGGCTTACGTAAGATAGTACCAACCAATGATATCAAGACATAATGATTCCGTTTCACTGATGCTAAAGGCACTTTCGGTTTCATTGGGACTTTAAGCACACATAGTTGACTCCAGCTCTGATGTTAAGGATTATAGTTTCCTCTCTTCTATTTGTCAAGCTAGAACAGTGACATAAGTGAGGGTGTCAGTTAGGAAATGTGCAAAGATGATTGTTTCAATCATCAACTTTCCAGATGTTCTGCATGACATGACCGCTGCCTTCAGGGAAGTGGTGTCATCTATTGTTTCTTTGGGAACTGTTTTCCTTGGCTAGAAAGTTGAAGTGATAAAGTAGAGAAGCTCAAAAAGTGTTCCCAAAGGCAGATGTTTTGGTGATTGCAGGAGTCAACAGATCCCAATAAAAATACACATTATTGGAACAGTTTCTTCTTTTTTGGAATGGCAGATTAGATGTAGAATAACATCCCATAAATGGTCTGGATTTGATCTTGGAAATGAAGCTCAGTGTTCCCAAGTTTATATTCATGTTTGTTTGAGCTTTTGAAAAATTGGTTACTCTGCCCTGTTTTACAGATACCAAAATCGCTTTCGACCTACATACAAGATTGCCTTCAAGACGGTCACAGAGTTGGAGTGGAGATGCTGTCCTGGTTACCACGGTCTGGACTGTAAAGATTTAAAACTACCCCCAGACCGACAAACTGTTCAGGGAACACAGCCTTACCTTCCACCAAATCCTGGATATGCATACAGACACACACAGAGTAAGAGACATTTTATTTGAGAGTTTTTTAAATTTCTGCAAAATATCTATGTATTTCCAAATGTAACTAAGTACCACTCAACAACTAATTTAAGCTACCTTAGTGTCTTTCGCTTAAAGGAGGAGAGAATGTAAACAATAATAATCGCATAACTTATTTTCTGATCATAGGGCCAGAGCGGAGAGAGACAGGGCACCATGAGGGGAGGCATGTTGGGACAGATAAGGTGCGTCTTCTCGAGGGTGAAGTTCAGCGCCTGTCTCAGACAGTCCTGGATCTCCAGTCTGCTTTGACCGGGTTAACTGCCAACCTCCGCACAGATCTGCAGGAAGACACAAAGAAGATACTGGTGACACTTCTCAACAACATGCGTCCACCAGACAGTGCTACGGCTGCGGGCGCAGAGGAGACCCCGGCAGTGCTGGATGGTCATCAGGCTACCAGAGGTGGGATTGCTGGAGAGGCTATAGAAAAAATAGTGACCCGGTTGAATGATATCAACAATGAACTGAAAAGCAAGGATGAAGCTTTGGAGGACCTAAGAGGAACCATGACAAGTCATGAGGGGCAGATCCGCGTCCTGATGGATGCCTCTCAATCTCAGACTCCAGCTATAGCGGAGTTTGATGTCATACAGACCTATGTTGATGGAAAATTTGAGAAGCTGAAGAAGGAGCATGACCATAACGTGGAGGAACAGATGGCCAAGCTGCAAAGCTCATGCAACGACAAGATCAAGACCTGTGAAGACAACCGTGATCAAGGTTTGGTCAGCTTGACCAAGCTGGTCGATACCAAGGAGGCTGATCTGAGAAAGGAGATCCGGGCACTACGTCTGGACATGGCAGCAGCAGATGGACCTATACGAACTCAAAGGCAGACTGATCCATCCAAAGTGGAAGAGGAGCATAGTGACCACAAAGACCTGTGGCGGGAGATTAACCGTATTGCAGAGGCTCATCGCATCCTGAACGTCCGCATTGACAACGAGCTGGCGCACCTGTCTGCTCCTCGAGAAGACAATGATTTCGGCCTGATGATTGAAGAGCTGGAGGCACGCATTAACATCACGGAGCAAAATGCAGAGACTCACTGCTTCTATATCGAAGAGAAGCTGACCCGAACGATCTCGGACGAAGTGGCAGGACTCCGGCGGCTTCTGGAGGAGCGTTTGGACAGCATGGAGGACCAGTTTACAAACATGCTGGTGGAAATGAGCAACAGCTCCTACCCTGGGATGTTTAGTGACTCCATGGATGGCATCCAGACAGAAGTCAACAACAATAAGTTCCTCCTCAAAGGTTTGGATGATAAGGTCAATGCTGTTGGAGAGTTGTGCTCTGCAGGATGTTCAGGCTCAGGAATTAGTGTAGGTGCAGTGAGTTCCTCGCCCACACCTAAAGGTCTAGAAAACATTTTGACGGACCTGAGTCGGTACAGGAATGAATTGGACATTCTCAACACAGATGTCAATGCCAACGCGGACAAGCTCAGGCAACTGGAAGATCTGGTTGGACGGCAGTCAGTCGCAAATGAGAGACGTGCGAAGACGATGGACGACTTCCAGAAGAGATTGATTAATCTCCAAGATAATGTGCTCGGTCTGGCTGGAGCTGTTACCGGGCTAAGTGACTCCTTAAGCAAATACAACCAGGATATGCACAAAATAAACTCGACATGCTGCCATGCAGAGCAGAGTGGCTTTGGGAGTCCAGCACGGGACAACTGGGCATCAGTGATCGCAGCACCCAGTAGCCAGGCAGAGGACACCAGACGACATGTGGAAGAGCTGAAAACCAGGTTCAATGCGCTCAGCAGGCAGGTGTCATCTGAACTGAGTCAATGTAAACAGAACACGCAGGGCATTTCTGCTGTGGATGGACGCGTGTCCAGACTTGAAAAGGTGTGTGGAAGGTTAGATGGGGTTTCTGCCAACATCAAAGAGCTGAAAGATGGACTGGAGAGACATGTTGTTGGTCTGCGGGACTATGTGTACAGGATGAACGTCACCTGTGGAAACCATGGCGCGGACATCATCGCGCTGCAGAATTCCCTGCAGAGGTTCCAGGCGCAGCTGTCTGCGATGGCCAAACATGTCTTGAAAGACGTCGCCGCCAAAGAGCCAGGTGAGTTTGTGGTTTGATGACATCATTGGCTGTCTGTGGTAATGTTTGTAGAAGGAAATGATCATTTGGTATTGTGAGGTCATATTTAGGGGGGGTGGAGGAAATATCTACCAACCAAGGGGAATGTAGACTCAGAGCCTACAGGTGGAGGTCGAGGCTTATGAACTGCAGCAGCGGTAATGTGGCAGAAAGGGACAGCAGGTTAAGTACCGCTTAAATACACCACAATGAAAAAGAGTCCACTGCATGTATGTTGCAATAAGAAGAGTATATCATGAGAGTGTAAAATGAGACTGACTACCTGAACCATGTTGCAGGCTTCACTTCATTAGTGAATTTAAAGGAAAAGTTCAACATTTTGGCAGATAAACTCATTTGCTTTGTTGTTGTCTTGAGGCTTCAAAACGTGTTGTGTGCTCGACATTATACAATTAATTTTGTAGAAAGGCAGGCTAGCTCTTTCCCCCTAATTCCAGTATTTATAATAAGCTAAACTAGCTTGGTTCTGTCCGTAGCTTCATATTGAATTTCATCCAACTCTCAGCAAGAAAGCAAATAAGCACAATTGTTACTTTAACCTATTACATTTCAGTATACTATATGACAGTATTAGATGTAGATTATGGCACAGTTTCACCACTCAAAAGTCTATGGATTCTCCCATTAGCGCAGGCAGGCACTTAAATTACTAAATACACACTCCTTTGTAGCTTCCTCTCTAATTTCCGCCATATGATTTTATCAAGTGTGATTAACATCTGTGTAAACACAAACTTTTCCTGAAGATAATCCTCCATATAATGCATTCTGCTTGCTTGGCTTATATGGAGGCTTGGTGGGAAGGATCAGATCCCATGAATGGCCGCAGGGTATTTCCCGGAGAGGGAGGACACGGGTTCACTGGGCCTCCCGTGCTCGCCTTGAATATGTCATTCAATATGTCCCAGCACCAACAGGCAGAGGCCCACGATGGAAACTTCCTGCGACTTAGATCCATGTTTTCCTAAGAATTCCCAAATTTTTATATAAGGAATTACATATTTTAGATGACAAGAGGTCAGCCCCTCCTAACTACTCTGATAATTTACTCGCACTGTTTTGTGCCTCATTGCTCCCTCGTGTAAATGTCAGAACACCCGAGCAGACTGGTGCATCCACATTGAGCTGTGAGGTCTTTTTTCTTGCACCGTGACATTGCTTTTTTGTTGTTGTTACTCATACCACAGAACTGCAGACCTCAATCTCAATTCCCGGTCTCTCAGTACACAATTAAACACACGCACACATATACGCAATACACCTCCCTCCCTCTCTTTTTCCCTTACACATACCAACCTCCAGAGATTCCCGTAGGGTGACCTCAGCCTGATGTGTGGAGTCTGGTCCTCATTAAGGGCCCTGACTCACTGCTGGAGCCAGTCTTGATGGAGAGGGGAGAAGCAGGGCTCCACACCCAGGACCAGATGCTTCGACTACCCTTAGCTGTGATGTCATGGCTAGGGCCCCATCACCGGTGCCTCCCTCTCTCAAACCATCCGAAACAATGGTATGATAGGGACCTGAGGAGAAAAGGAGGGCGGCTGGATTAGTGGTTGTGGAGTAGAGAGACGGAGAGAATGAAGGCATTTGCTATTCCATATTTCACTCTTTGCCAAATTTGGGCAGTTATTTCCAAACTGCGATGTATGATTTCATTACTGTAGACGTAACAGCACACTGCACCTCTGCCCAGCATTAAATCAGACAGGCCTGTGCATACTGTAACAAATTGTCGGGGCCTCTTGATTAGTTTATCCCTAATCCCTGTATCAGTTTCTAGCTTTTTTTCAATATGAGGGAGCATATTTAAAGAAATACATACATATAATTGGGAAATACAATAGACATGTATACTGTATATGTAGTCACCATCACGTTACCCATTGGTTTGTGGACTACGGTTTTGAAGCCTCTGGCATTTTGTCCGTCTCCATCTTGGTTTTTGGCTGCGCCACCTTGTTTTTCTGCGACCAGAAGCGACAAGCGAGGGTGGCGCTAAGTAAAACATTGAATGAGACATTTTCAGGTGACCAAAATGTTACAATTAACTTTCATAAACTAAAAACACACTGTGAAAGGGTAACAGTTGTAAGACGAAAACACGGATAACTCCCAGACCGGAAAACTCCATGGCAGCGACCTGTCAATCAATCACAAGACAGTAACGCCCTAAAGCATACCGTGCTTTATTGTCTATGTTGCTCTAAATGCAACTATAATTTACGAAATGAACATCATGGTGTATTGAAGAAGACTTGAAACTAGCGATTGAGACCATGAACTCGTGTGTATAATGTTTACTGAGGTAATAAATCAAGTGAGAAGTAGTGTAATTTTCTCATAGACACAGTCTGACTGATTTTTGCAACAAGGGGAGCATCAGGAACCCTAATGGCTGTTAAAATAATGCAAGTTTAAGGCGCTTTTGCTTTGGCTTCACTTTTCAACTCTGGAGGTTGCCGCCTGGGAAATACGCATATTAATTTTCTTGCAAATAGTTAGTTGAGAAGATCGATACAACTCACATTTCTGTTTGCTACATGTAAAGCTACTGCCAGGAGCTGGCTAACTTAGCTTAGCATAAAGGCTGGAAACTAGCTAGCCTGGCTCTGTCTAAAGGAAACAAAATCCTCCTACCAGCACCTCTAAAGCTCACTAATTATGTTTTTTTTCAGGCAGCCAGCAACAATGTTTTTGTATGGATTGAATAAACAAGATACTGGTAGGCAGATTTGGCTACTTTGGACACAGGCAGGCGAGCCGTTTCATTTTTACAGTCGTTGTGCTAAGCTAAGTTAGCGTATCGCTGGTGGTATAGCTTCATATTTACTGTACAGACATGAGAAATGTTTATTCTTCTCTTCCAACTCTCGGCAAGAAAGTGAATAAACGTCTTCCCCAAAAATGTTGATCTATTCCTTTAAAGGCAAATAACATGATATTCTCTCTCTTTGTGCTTCATAGCCTGTATCCCCCGAGAGAGGGAGTGGGACTGTGTGGCTGAGGTAGCATGAGGATTTTACGTTTTCCTCAAGTACGGGAAGGAGATAAATAGTTTAAATGGAGATAAAACATTTCTATGAAAAATCCCAGCTCTGCGGGTGTGGTGGTGGTGGAGAGCCTACTGAAATGTTTCCTCAGTCATATGAAGACCCAGAGGAGGCTGCGAACAGATGAGGTGTTGTAATAACAGAACTGAAAGATTAACTGGAATAGCTTTGCCCTTACTCAATGTGACTGCTGAATGGAATTTGCGTGACTTCAGTTGCAAAATGTTGGCACTGCTCTGCCCACAGCAGCAGCGAAGGGTCTGCTGCTACAGCTCGTCAGTGTTCGTTTCTGGCCGTTTGCTTTCCGAGAGGGAGTCGCGGTTAAGCAGCAGTGACTCTGTATAACACAGAGGTATCAAAGTGATTGTGAAATTACATGTGATAAAGCAGACTGTTTGATATAGGTTATTAGGAAATGCTTCTGTTTTCAAAGAGCCTGAGCTTCCTGTTCCTCATTCAGACGGTGACTAATCAACTGTCTTGTTCTGAATTTTTCTCATTTGATTCTCAAGAACTTTTTTCCTCCTTTTTTTGGAGGTGATCCCAGTCTAGCTCAAATCACTACCCTGTTTCTCTCTCCCTCTCTTATCTCTGAACTACTCTCCCTTTTCTCACTCATCGCTCTCTCCTTCTGTCCAGTTTCTTTTTTTTTTTTTTGTCCTTCCAAGAATGCCAGAGGACTTATTTTCCTCCTCTCCCTCCACCCTGTCCTTTGGGTGTTTCTATTGACAGATGAGGCCTTCAGAAAAGAAAAGAAAAAAAAGCAGTTGTATTAAAGCAGGGATAAATTGAAGGCTTTGATTTCATGGATCAATGCTTTGCAATTGATCATTCTGACTTTATACAGGAGAGACAGGCAGTGAGATTAACTGTCTACCGTGATGAAGGAAAACAAGATATCAAAGGCTTTTCGAAGTCAAAGGGTGTCCGCTTGGAAAATAATGAAAAATTGAACTCGACACCACAAACACACACACACAGTATATATTTAGTGTGCTTTGACTGCAACAGCTTCCCCAGAGAGACCTCTGAAGCCCCGACGTGAGGTGTTTCCATCTCTGACCGATGAGCCCATCTGGAAGTCTTCAGAGGAGAATGGACCCAGATACACGATGGGAGTCCCCGAAGGTCTGCCATGCAGTGCACAATTTGAACCTCCCTGGGGTGGAGGATGAAATTGTGTCGATGTGCATAGCAAGAAAAGAAAAATGTATGGTCAGAGTGTGAGCGATGCGTTATTGTGTGCGTAACCGCCACTCCCTGCACTGTGCCCCTTGACACCATTTTCCATCGCATGATCAGCTTGTCTGCTGCAATATGGCTCGACGCTTTCAGACACTTTTGAACACTCACGCACTATCACCCGAATCTGTGGACTGCAGCTTCCCTCCCCTTGAGGGTGTCTCAATCTGCTTGTGAGTAATAACATCTGTTTTTGGTGACGCTCTTCTTGGTTGCACCAGCACTGGTGTGTGTGTATGTGTGCGCCAGTCTGTGTGTGTGTGTTTTTTTGTTCGACTTTGTGGCTGCCCCCTTAGTGAGACACTGGCTGAGAGCTCATGGGAAATATGCACTCAGCCAACAAACGTCCTGAAGGAGGCACGGGAAGGAAATGAGGAAGTGATTTGTGATTATCTCAGTACAACATGATTGCTGGGTTTAATTTGTTTTTGATTATACATGTGGTTTCTGAGTAGCTTGTGGTATCACATGCAGTAAGGAGGAGGAGTTTCGATGGTTGCTGATGTTTTATTTAATAAGAACAGAGTGGATTTCATAATCCGGAGCAACAGGCAGACTTTAATGTAATACTGTTGCTCTCAGGTACTTGGATTGATCGCTTTTCCTCAGTACAAGACTGGATGTACAGTTGACTTCAGTTGATTCATCGCTCAAGCTGAAAAGTCATTTAATGGTACCCCGTGGGGTTTGAACGTGAATGTTCATTCATGATTTATCAGTCTTGATTGTTTTGGCGTGAGAATCCTTCAGAGATGTCTGCCTTCTCTCTAAGATAAGGGAACTCAGCTTAGCTGCTCAAAGCACCCAAAAAAATAGGAGCTATTTACTTTCATCCACAGTTCTCTACATGAAACTGCTCACAACAAGGTCTGTGGATTATCTTGAGTAACCGGGTCATGATCTCTGGAAAGAGTCATTGCTGTTGAGTTTTTCAAATGTATTCTTTTTGGCACTTTGAGCACCGCAAGACGAGTGCCATACAGTCCCATTATACTGGAGAGAAGGCAGACCCCGATATTTCCAAAAACTAGGCAACTCACACCAAAACAATCTAGTTTGATAAATAGCACGACAGGTAAATAGAAAAATATGTTATTTTAATTTTAGCGTGAACGTTCCCTTTAAGGTTCACAACTTTTCTCCAGAGCTGCTCTTTAACTGCTGATGGGGTATGGTTGAAAGTTCTCTTGTAATATAACACTGTTGTGTTTACATTAAGTATTTCTCACTGAAATACATGAGACATTCTCCTTGAAGGGCCAACAAAGTGGTTAAATGTATTTCCCAGCTCATTAAAGACAATTTTGGAAGAGGGACTTGAACCAGCTAATCGGTGATCAGCTGTTCGTGCTTCAATAATACATGCATAACATGAAGTTGTGATTTATCACACGTATATCTCTTGGAAATGGCTGGTTTACCTATTCAAGAGAATATAAGGTGATGCGGAAATGTCAGTAAAAAAATGCTCAGGAACGTTCTTTAATGCAGAAATATGCTTTATCCTTAAACGTAAAACCTCTTCAGTGAATCTTAAATGCAGCTTGACACAATCAGTCTGACACCTGGCTGTGAGACGGAGCTGACACAAAGTAGGTATACTGTAATTATTTTTTGTTATTTGTCCTCAGGACACTCTCACAACATCAATATGCCCACCTCAGAGGCCCAGCTGATGTCTGCGCCCTCAGGGGGTCTGGCAAGCAGTCGACTAGTTTCCGTTCAGATGGTTCTCGTTGCGACCGCCTGTTCTGCTTTTATGAAGGGTAATAATGGTACCGGTTGAAAACAAAAAAGCTCAGAGGGCCACTGAAAGCCAGGTCTAATTTGGCCTGTCATCAAAATTCAAGTTGTTAAAAGAGAATTCACAGGAGAAGGGAGGGATGTGGTCTGAATCTTAGAGAGGAAGTGGGACTTATAAACAAAAATGTTCATTGGAGGCTTGTGCCTTTGCAGAGAACATTTTACATCACTTTCAGTTGTCGTGACCAGATGGTAACGCCTATCATATGGTCAGAAAGTGAACTGTAATTTGATTTATTTACAATCTTCCCACTGTCTTTTTTTCTTTCTAAGGAATGACCTTAAGACCAGAGAGGCCCGCTTCCTCGCCAGATTCCACCAGAACCAGAATCCAACAAATCCACATCCCTTTCATCATCCCACCGCTGCCATCCAGCCCCAGGCAGCCGCACAATCCCAGCCAGCCACTGCAGCCCAACATGCACACGATCAAGATCAGTTCGCCAAGCCAGCCGCCCAGCCCCCGGCAACCGGGCCACGCCACTCTCCCGCTGGTTCCCATGAGGCCGGTGGTGGAGACGGGCGAGGCCGGACCTCCAGGGTACAGCCGCAGGGTGACCGTGCGGAGAGGGTCTGAGGACTCGTCCAGCATGCCTGTCAAAGGATTTGCTGGCGCACCAGGTGAGAAGTGCCAACGGTGATGATCTCCGTCACACTGCAGCTCTAATCTGGACGATTTAATTCAGTAAATCTGTGTGAACACAACGGATTTATGGCTCAAAACCTGATTTGGTCATTTTAGCCACAAATAAAAATGAAATACATAATATAGGTACTTCTTGGTATGTACAAGTTTAATCAATCTTTATTTGTATCGCACCTTTAATACAGATTACTGCAGTTCAAAGTGCTTCACAGATAACTGGCATGCCAAATGAAAGTTTGGAAAAATTACGAGTGAAATTTAACAATTTGAAACCACTGCACACGAGACATTAAAATGATAAAGTGTAATAAAATATAATTAACGACTATTAAAACCTAGCAGTAAAGGAGCGTGAAATAAAAAGCAGATGAATAAAATAACAATAAAATAGAATAACATTTTACAACTTATATACAATCAAATAAGTGAATTAAATAGTTTAAATATCTATAAATATATAAAGGCCCGGCTGAATAGGTTTTAAGTTTACGTTTAATAACACTTCTAGCAGCTCTCAGATACTCGGGCAGACTGTTCCAGATGATCGGAGCATAACAGCTAAAATCGGTTTCACCAAAGGTTTTAGTCCTGCACTTTGGAACAACTAACCGACTCGTGCCAGAGAAGTACAGGAAATAACAAAATAAATAAATGACACTATTAACTATTAATAATGACATCTTGTTCAATAAACCACATTAAAGTTTGTTTGTGAGTAAAATCTGCCCACGTGCAGCCTCATGCTCTCCGTTCCCCCGGGCTGAAATCTAAAGCGTATGTACGAACGCTGAAACTGTCATCCCTGCTGAGACGAGAAGAAGATTTCATGACACCGTGTCATAATTCTGGCACCATGGAGAGCGAGACTGAGCCAGCGTTACCACATGTGTGACACAATAAATGTATGTTCCTCTTTTCAACAGTGCTGTCAAATCCCAGTCACATCAGATTCACTCATCCAAACCACATCAGCATTGACAAAAAAATTTGGTTTCACACATGGAACTCATAACATAGGTTTAATTATCCATGTTTTCTTTTGTCATCAACACAAAGGAATGCTGTACTTAAAAGGCTTCAAACTGGGGCCAACTCAAATTGGACAGAAGAGACAACAGATAGTCACAGAGCCAGTTCTGGATTGAATTACTATGACTGCATATATAGGATGAGTAGGGAAAATATCATCGGCTTTGTTTTGGCAGTAAAATAATAGAGAACAGCTTTAAAATATGTCCTATAAATCCATGTTGGTCGAGATTCTTAACCTGTGAATCAAACTGTGCATTCAGAATTCATGCAAATCTTCAGGCTTTAATATAGAGTCGTAAAAGTTCTGAATTACTCTGCACCATTGAAGGGCATGTTTTCACATCATCATTACAGGGCTGAGAATCCTTGTGATTGGATGGTTGGATATCTGTTATTATGATTGTTGGTCTCATTCGGAAATAAAACAGCACAAATATCTGCAGGTTTAGATCCATTTCAAGGAAACTGTAAACGCTTGAGTCTACTTATAGATCCCATTGTGCTGTAACAGCTAAAACAACATCATACTCATTCAAAAAGCCACTTGTAAAACCAAAATAATGCAGATTACAACTCCCGTTTTGTTTTAATTCATACCTTCCTCTGGGAAACCACCCCGCACTGTGCAGATGGAAAACCAAACAACTGCCTCTGGCACTAACTTCTCTCTTCAGATGATGATAAAACATGATGCGTTTGTCATCCGTTCCTTTTGCAGGCTATCCTCCTCTGCAGCCTGTGTCTTTCAAGCCTCAATCACCCAGCCGGCAAGGTATTGTAGCAGTTCATTATTCAGTTACTACGCATGCATCTGCAGGCTTTGCCATTCAACTACATCAGTGCAAAAAAAACAACAACCCCAAAAACTGGAAAAGCTGTGAATAATTTGTAGCCTGAGAGTGTGAGGGAGTGGGAACTGGATGCGTTTAGTTTAAGGAGATGTGGGCGGACGATGGAAGGATTTTAGCTCATCTGAAGGCACTCACCAGAAAGTTTTTAACCCGGGCTGCATGGTGTTACATTTGGTGACGTTGGAGACAATTCCTGAAGTAGATAATGGCTATAGTCAGTGGCTAAAAGTTGATTCTGTATATTGATTTTTAACATATTAGAAACCCTTGAGCTCACAGCCGTGACTGTACGCATAAATACACAATCAACACTTTCTATATTTGTACCTTGTAGTTCCCGTAGCAGTGAAGACGCCCTGGAACCCGACGCATCACGCTCCAGCTGAACCACCAGGTAAAAATCAGCTCAATTCTAGTAACTGCATAGAATAAAGAAAAAAAAATACAAATCGTTAGCTTAAATATAAGGATTTTGTGAAGGCGTCAAGTTATGCATTTCTTTCAGTTACTGTATATAAAGTGAGAAATGTAGTTTGTCTTTGAAATGAGGTGCTGATCGACTTACACGTTATCGTTCCAGCTCCTGCCGACATCGGCGGAGATCCCTTCTCCTTCTCTGCCGGCCTCACGCAGCAGCCGCTCTCTGCAGACTTTGGCTTCATCCGCTTCAACAGAGTTCTGGTCAACGACGGAGGACACTACAATCCCCACACAGGTACACAACAGCGGCAGATTTAATATCTGTTGCAGTGTCACTACGACACTGTACATGGACATTGACATAGTCAAGTTGCATAGTAACACCAGTTGGTTTCTTCGAGTCTTTTGTGGTTTCTTTAGTTTTTGGTCGGGGCTCTGCCCTTCACATCTGTGTGACAGCTCGAGTTCAATTTATCTCCTTTGCTAAAGTTTTTCTTCTTTATTTTGTGCATATAACAAAACAAAAGAGACAAGATACACAGTAGCATAAGAAAATGCACAGGTGGGTTGAAAAAAAAAAAAAAAAAACCTGAGGGCTTGAACCAATCCATATTTATTTTGTGGTACCGCAAACTAAACAAACTTTTAAATTCATTTTTGTTCAGAATGAGGACTGGATTTTGTCTTTTCCGTTGGAAGGCCATTAGGTTTTGGTGGAAGGGAACAGAGGGAATTATTTCACAATACAAGAACTATTGTTTTAAGAAAGACTTTAAACATAACTTGTTCTCAAGGCTTCAAAACTAATCCAGCTATTAGGCTATGACAACAGGACCCACGGTAGGAGTAACATTACATTCTAGTCATTGATCTCACCCACTCCTTCCCTTTCTCATCTCCTCAGGGATCCTCACCGCACCTCTGGATGGCCGATACCTGATTTCTGGACTGCTGACCGCAAAGCAGGGTGACCGCGTGGAGGCCGTCCTGTCCGTGTCCAACCGCAGCGTCCACAGGCTGCAGAGCTCGGCGGGGCCTGCGGCCGGTCAACACGGGGGCTCAGCCGGCGGCAACTGTGGCTGCGGAGGCTCGGTGTCCTTCAGTCTGATCCTGCCCCTGAGGAAAGGAGACCGCGTGGGCCTGGTGAGGACCGGAGGCCAGCTGGCCACCACCAGAGCCAGGGAGATCCTGTCCACCTACAGCGCCATCTTCCTGTACGCACCACAGGACAAGAGATAGCTGGAGCTCAGCTGGACTAGTTTGTTCCCAGACAGTTGGACTGGAGATGTTGGAGAAAGCATAGGTTTCACTGTGATGCCGCTTCTTTGCCACACAGTGCCGGTGTGTGAAGATCCTCACTTATAAATTCAGCTAAAGTCATTACATTGCCATATATACCTGAATACAAGAAGCAGGATTTGTTTCAAATATATTTGATTATCAAGATGCCTTTTTTGTACCTATTGTGAATGTCTTGTGTAAATAAGTGTTTGTAAATTAACATAAAAATTCATAAAATGTTATTTTAACAAAGCCATCTCAGAGACTCAGTAGGCAAGAATGTGATATCACCATCCATAAACCATGATAAATCAAAGCGTACGCTCACTCCATCTTACTCTGTAACCCACACTGTGGAAGGAGAGAATGATTAATAAATACACATGAAGAGGTTTTGCAACACCACTTGCTTTTATTAATATTACAGACTCAGCTGGCTTCAGAAACTGCACTGAGGAAGAAGGCAAAAAAACCAAACATACATCACATAAAGTGGGTGTGGATGAAAAAAATAAATTCCCCCTCACTTGACTCCCGAGACTTAACATACTCGAGCAGCAAACTAGGAACCAGCAGCAGAGTATTTAGCCTTCAGTTCAGCCTTAATCTTTAAAGGAGAGAACTGCTGATTTACAGTCACAGTTTAACAGTAACTCAGTGGGCTGTTATCTGGTTACGGGATTCAATAAAACAAATGCGGAATTACCTGAGGTATTTTAACTGTATTGATACTTCTCTAGCCTGTGGTTACTGTTGAACTTCTTAACTCAGAGTGGAGACAGAGAAAAGCACACAAATGTATTCCGTTAGAAACTTTAATCGATACAAATATGACCACAAGCCACACTTTGTTAGCTTCATTAGGCCTGCATTTTTCTTTTCTTCTTACAACTTATTTTGTTCTTTAAACACTTTATTATTAAACCACATCTCTATACAAATCTAACAGCATACAGTTAAGGTATTTCTGCCGGTCAGACAATCAAATAGCAAGCATTACCTCCAAACAGAATGGAACAAACGATCAGAATAAAACGATAAGGCATCGACGACAGAAGAATGTGATGATCAGCACACACACAGGATCATTTTCCACAGCAGTTGAGCGAGAACAAACAATATTATATATTTACATATACCACGTATCCCACGATCATAGAGGATGAAGTGTGATTCTTCCACACGAGATGCTTTACTTTCATAGAAAGAATGGAATTCATTTTGTTAATCATAAAGATAGATTTCTATTTGACTTCACCAAACGTTGTAGAGCACAAGCAAATTAAATCGAACACAAAACAGGCATCTTAAATCAACACAAAAACTGAGCTACAGAGTGAAAGCGGGAAACACTTCAGCGAAATAATGACGATAATAGTGACAATCTGGACGAAGCCACGATCGTAAATTGTGCTTTTTTTTGTATTTAATGGTTTTTCGTCAAGTCTCAATTCAATTCAATCAAGTCTCCGTCCGACTCTTGTCCTCAATAGCACACACACTATCATGTTACACTTGTGCTGGAGGTATGATCCATGTCAGTGGAACGGCCCACGAGTTTTCTACGACACAACACACATAATGCCAGTGAAGCGCTTTCAAAAAGCTTCCTCAAGTATTTCCTGTTCATCTCCAAACAAGACACAATGGCTCTTCCTCTGGCTCCTCACCAGAGGCCCGGGATCAGTCTTTCCCCTTTCTCACACACACACACACACACACACACTCTCACATCCCCTTTTAATAATTGTTTTTATTGACATATTTCAGAATAGCTGCATTGTGGTGTCAGAAGGTCACTCACAAAGAACTAGAACTCTTCCACCCTGCATTGATTGCATACTCTGGTCTACCGTCTATGGAGACCTTCAGTGAAGTGCATGTGGGTGAGAAGTGTTCCGGGTTGCACCTGTGGGTGCAGCTTAGACAAAGTGTGTTGGAGAAGTCTTGGCAAAGCCACCGAGGGAACATAAGCAAAAGTCAAATGAATCATGTCACCCCAACAGCAGCAGCAGCACTCTGTGATTAGGTATGCGCACACACACACACACACACACACATCCTGCAGAGGACCTCGCTAACGAAAAAAAAAAAAAAAAATCCTTCATTTTAAGCCCCCTCTCTTTTGATCGGCTCACTGCTCCAACTCGAGCGTTACCTTTTACATCTACACACATTTTAATACTAAATCAGTTGATTCTGAGGTTGGCTGAGGAATGTGTATGTACCTTGCATGTTGAAAGTTTCACTGTAAAACAAGGAATACAGATCGTTGTGAAAATGGGATACAGATCTGAAAAAAAAAATAAAAATAATAAATCATACAAGGCCTACCAGTTACTGTTAAGTGCATGTTAACGTATGACCACCCATACAAAATACCAATTGTAAGTATTTCCACATCACATTGATGATAAATTACTTTTTTTCAGACAAGCAAAGGCATCACGATAGAAATCAATAACTTAAACATACCAAGTATCATAAATAATGAATGCATTGTTAACAAAACAGTTGATTCGACAGAGCTCGTATAACAGAAGAATCACTTTAAAATAACAGCGAGACGACACACCACGAAGCGCCTTCATTTTGTTTTCAAGTCGCATCTAAATGTGCATCTTCACATACTTGCTGGCAATCCCTGGTATGACCTTGATTAATACCAACATGACACATTCGGTATAACACCTTTGTAAGCTCTCTCTGGCGATCCGGAATCTTTTCCAGCAACAGTGCACTAATGACCAGTCAGCCAACCCACAGTCGTAGTAGCTTCCTTAAACCTGCCGAGTATGGTTCATGGTACTTAATGTTTGAGAACAGGACTGGATCAAGCCACAGCTTGATATTACCGGCATAGGACTCGTGGCCAGTGTTGATTGCCTACCCTGTGTCTTTTTTTTTTTTTTTTTTTTTTTTAAGCTTTGAAGGTGTCATTTCACTACTTCATGGCACTCAGGAAATGTGATAAAAAAAAAAATAAAAAAAAAATATTTTCCTTGAGCTCAGACTCTGGTGCTAAGGGCCAATACCTCGCATGGGGCTTCAGTCACGTCCCTGATGGCAAATGCAGACCAGCCCGTTTGCTAGAAGTCACAGATCTTTATCCCTGTGCTTTGATGGGCACGACATCGTGCTCGTTGGGTTGCCTTCACAGGCATGAGGGAAGATGATCATTTAGTCGGTGATTAGTCTCTTGGGATTATTCATCAGGATTTACTGTTCTGGAGATAACTTCCACTCATCTTGATAATGGGCAATTACGGTTTGCGTCTATGGTCATAACCCTCTTACTGTGCGAGCATGTTTAAGTACTATATAGCAAAGTTTGGGTTTCAGTCCACGAGTTTCCTGGAGACGCATTCAAGTGCACAGTCCAGCTGCATGTATACGAGCACCTGGGTATCCATACGTGCTGGATTAGACCAGCTCCTCGGGGTCGACGTCTGGTATGGGCTGTCTCCAGTAACAGAAGGAGCTGTACTCCGGCAGGACAAAGGCCTCGTTCTGCTCTTTACTCAACAGAGGGAACACGTGCTCCACCAGCTCACTGAGCCGGCAGTACCTGTGGAGAAACAGACGAGGTTAGAAAAAGAGGCAGAAAGGTAGGGACAGACAGAGAGAGAAGAGAAATATTCATAAAGACTTAAACAATGATATTAACAGGTATTTCTAGCTCGTTAGCAATCAAAGAAAAACAAAAGAAATGCAGTAATGACAGAATTCGTATGAAGGTTAAGAGTTGTAAATTGCGTAAAATGTAAAAAAAAATAAAATAAAAATAAAAATAAAAATAAACTGTACACACCGCTGATATACATTACATCATAACGTTGGTATGGTATGCGTTAGCAAACAGTATTTACACATCAACCAGATGCTGAGCAACATTAGCATTCATTTTACATTATGTTCCTGGAAAGCCGACAATGAATTTTAATCCAATATACACTCTCCTCTGAGGCGAGCATCCGTCTCTTTAGCTGCTAAATGCTCCACTACGTTCAACATCTAGTCACCAACTAGTCAGTAAATCTGAAAACAGAGGCCTTCTGTTGCTGGAAACAAGGAAACAATGATTTAAAAAGACACTAAAAAGCTCCATAAATCTGAGTTTATGCAGAGTTGCATGATAAATATCTGTGGGCTCATCACTACGATGAACCACTTACACAAAGTAATTGTAACTCTGTTAAAACAACCATTAGGGAAGCTTTATGCTTATATTTCCCTCTCATAATATATCCCATTTGGTGGGTATTTAGTACAATGAGAGCACTTGTTTTCTGAACCCTTTTCTTTCCGTGCTAATGTCTAATCATTACTATTGGGGACACAGATCAGTCAGTTTATGTACTTACGAGGACTTGTTGCCCTTGGTCTGCTCCTGGATCAGCTCTCCCTTGGGGTTGACTGTGAAGATCCTACACACTGGAACTCCCACCTCCTTGTAGGCAAACACATCCTGCATGGAGACGAATAATCAATTATGATTAGTTCAAAAACACATTAAATGAAAATCTTCTTCTTAGATAAAAGTATGAAACTGAAACGCAGCCACTGGGCATATAAAAGCCATCTGAGATCATGTAGTTTTCATAAAGTAGCTCTCATACATAATACACACTGGGTACAAAGTGACATAAGAGCCTTAATGACATTAACCACATTTCCTGTTTGTGTTCCACCTAATGGCAATATTTCCAAATGGAACATTTTGATGGGAAAGTGCAAGACTGTGTGTTTGCAATTTTTGTTTGTTTTTCTTTGGCGAGCATCGGAGACAGAGGTCTGATGGCCGGCCCAGTGCTTCATCTTGGTGTTTGTGCAGCTGAAGATGGGATGCTGTGCCCGGCGTGAGCTCTTTTCCACAGACGGTGTCACATGGGACCGAACTCCGCCAGTGACCTCAGCTCAGGTTCAGCCCAGTGCTGATTTCATACGTTTGTGTCTGCTAATTGACAGCCAACGTGTCATGTTGATCTCGCAATACATCACGTCTGCATCGAGTTATGGAAAACAAAAAAAAACACACAGCTCTCCCGACATGTGAAAGAGAGCGCTTTAATGTCTGGGAGTCTGACATCTTCAAACACTCATTAACTCACATTAGCTCGATTCCCAAAGGCGGCGTGGAATGGCTGCTTGTTATGCTGGAACAGGTTCTTGATATCTGTAAGGCATTCAATCTTGAAGATCTCCGGTTTCTTCTCAATGACCTCCCTGAAGCAAACAGACAGTTTGGTTAGAGCGACACACGTCCTTACCACAGGTCACTTCTGAATGACAGTTGTTAGGTTTCTCTCTTTATTGTTACTTTCTCCCGATAAATACAGTAGGTATACATGTGAGATACTATGCGGAGCATCTAAAAAACCCAATCAAAATGTCAGTTTAGTGTAGCTTTCCTCATGGACCTCCAAATGCAAGAGTTCTGTGTTACATGCAAATTAATTGAAGAGGGCCAAGTAAATAATGCAAATACAGTATCCGCAACTTAAAGACATGGCTCAAAAATCCACATGCTGTAGACTGGTGACACATTACCCATGGCCCCGTTTACACTGGCCATTAACATGCATGTTTGGTGATCATCTCTGAGTACGTCACTTCACACATGGCATCGGACTGCATCTTGAGTGACCACTTGTGAGCGGACCTCAATTCAGCGCTCTATAGGCCAATAAACACAAACATCGTTTTTCGTTTGCAAACAACATGCACGTTTTTAACCAGAGGGAGGCAGCAATGCACATTCCGTGCCTCGTCTACCAGAAATTAAAAGAAGAAGAAGAAGAAGAAGAACTCGAGACAATACAGAGCAGGTCTATTCCGTGGCGTGTTCTAGGCAAACCAAATCGCCAATGTGTTTGATGCACTAGTAATCTATCTCCATGGGCTTTTGACATGGCAGACAGATTACATGCTTTGATGTCAGAAAAAGGAGAAACAAAAGGAGAGCTGTGGCGTTGATGACGGATTGTCCCGTTACGTCCTTGTCAGGGACGCATTAGCGTTAACGCTACAGAAGATAAGTGATCCGATGGCTCAAGACGCATTTTAAAAGTGTAAACAGGGTGCATGACGTATAAGGAAAGGTCACAGAAGAATCCCATTGAAATGAAATATGATTCAGATGAAAACACAGCAGTGCAGCTTCTTCTTATATTGTTATTATACTGTTTGTGTGTGCACACAGTATTTAAGCCAGAGGGTGGGAGATGTAACGTATGTGAAGAGTAATAGCTGTTTAATTAACAAATGCTATCGCAAATCATTGTTGCATCAAGTACTACATATTGTTAACCAAGGTCAATAATGTTTGCATCAATTACCAGCTAAATTGTGCAACGAATACAAAAATAATGTCTCAGCGTCACTTTAAGTAAGTTGCTTGGATTCTTTACGGTCTCCTAAAATAATCCAATCACAGCTCAGTGCTACCTGGACATGAGCTGCCATCCTCATAAGTCTAACGAGCTAATTAATAAACATGTCAATCGCCCATCAAAGGCATTGCCTTGCCAGCTGTCCACGTCTGTGAAGACACAATTCAGAACCGACTGTGGAAAGCAGGAAATAGTTAAGAGACAGTAAGGAGATGAACGCAGAGTATATTTCTAGTAGCTGATGGCAAGGATACCAACTAACTAATCAACACATTTTGAGTTAGAAACTCCGAAGTTTGAGTTTTCTGTAGCTTCAGCAACCTCTGCATACGAAAGGCTTATTAATGAGGATTTGGAGTTGGGAAAAATGGAAATATGAAATTAAGTTTGCAGACAAAAAGGATTATACTTTGAGAGGAGACACATGAGATGGTTTCAAATTGGAATTATGACTTGTGATAAGGAAGATTCAATGTATGTGATGTATTTGGCTTCATGACACTGAAACTGGAAGCTACGTATATTGCACGTTCTTGTACCTGTGGAAGGCAGAGAAGAGGCTGCTGGGAGACAGCATGAGAGGTCCTCGGGGTAGAATGGTGCCACCGTCATTGACCCACTGCAGGTAACCTCTCGTCATGTCCGCCATGCCGATAGCTCGTGCTGAGCAGTACAGGAACTTGTAGCCGTTCCTGCCAGTGGAGAGAGCGGTGCTCATTAACGGTTTAATATCACCACCATCGTTAGCAATTAGTAAGAATAGCACTTTAATAAGATCACATGCTTTCACAATGCAGTTTTCATACATTCCAACCATTAGCAATACCCACTTATCCTTCAGGATTTCCATATATTCCTGTTTTTTCCTGTCAGTTTCCATTAATTCCCCATTCCTGAAAGTTTCCACCTTGAATATTCACAGGATTTTGCTTGGGGGCGGGTTGGGCAGGAGCCAATCAATCACAAGGGTGACTTATAGATACAGGCAAGTCACGCTCACATTGATACCTAGCTGTTAATAATTAAGTAAACCTGCATCAGGGTTCCCAGTCTTTTCCACAGATAATATTCCAGGAAGTTTTCAGTGACGATGTAGCTGGTATGACAGTCATACACCAATATGTTCCTCTCTGTAGAAGTCTGATTTAAAAGATGGGCAGTCTATGGCTATCGCTTCTATGAAATCAACCCTTAGACGCTTAAAAATTATGAAAATCACAAAAGGAACATACAATGGGAACACAGACATGGTGTTCTATTATAACTGTCTTGATTTTTAGTCAAACTTTCTGAGTCATCAACCTCAAAGCACCCTACGCAAACACTGCGAGAGAATATCAACCCCACAGAGAGACCATTGGGAATCAAACTCAGACAGCGCTAACCACAGACCAACCATTCAGCCTTCCTCTGTGATTAATCAGTGTTGTGCACTTACTCAGCTACTGAGTGGTAGAGCTTGGCAATGCCCTGGTGGGTCCAGTCCTTCCCCAACTGTGGCAGGATCTGTCCAAATACATCCGACCTAAAATATTAAAACAAACGCATATGGACATTAGTGACATTAAGGCAGATATATCCATCTATATATATGCATCAGCACCATAACTACTCAACCAGATCATCATAAAGAGAACATGACTGTTCTCCACTAATGAGGATTACGGGCCCATTGGGCAGGAACTGTCTCAACCACATCTTATAGCAGTATGCTTACAGACTAAAATGTAAATGAGCTCATTATAGTCCGTGTGCTCTTCACCCTGTTGCTCAAAGAACATCACATGTCATGGGTTGGCCTAAAGGGTCACAGAGATAATAAGCTTCAGTCAAAGTGGACCCGTTTGATGTTGACCACCTATGGAACTCATAGAGAGGGCGTCAGGCAGACTTTCGTCTAAAGAGACGGAGCTAGCCTTAAGCTAACCTTTATAATCCGCTTCGGCATTCACATGGAGCATCAGAAGGCAACGGGAGCAGATTTGAGCATCAGAAACATTCAGGTTTCTCTGTGTGGAGAGCAAAATAAGTGGAATCTCAGAAGCCAGCGGCTACCTTTCTGTCGATGATTTCGCTTTTTTTTTTAAAATTAGTTTAAAATGAGCTATATCTGCTGCCTACACCGGATCCCTAGAAATATAGCCCCTTGCACCCAGAGGCTTATCCGTCGTCACACCGATAGCTGATGGGTTCCCAGATTGGCTTTGAGCTAATTAAAAAGATTAACGTAAGTAAAGATGGATTATGGAGTTAATATCTGCTATTTGAGAAGGACTTGAATTAGTCTCTGTGAAGTTGCAGAGAGAACTGCACAAAATGTCTAAGAAGGGAAATGAAATATTAAGTAGAAAGATGATGAATGAGTTTTTTCTTTCAATAATCCAATCCATCCAATGTTCTACAATAACTTTAAAGGGAGAGTTTGAGTTTTTGTAGTGGGGTTGTATGCTTCCGACACGCCCCCACTTTGGAGAGACACGAGTTGGAGCAAACAAAACAATGTACTGCTGTGAACGGGGGCAGCAGCGAAACATATTCAACCGCCTAACGAATAATCTATATCAGAATATCTTCACTGCTATATCTTGCTGTCATACAGCCATTTCCATTTCACTTAGACAAAGCCGAACTAACCCTTTAAAACTAAAATCACACATCAACGATCACGGCATCATCAGATCAGCAACTCCGGTGTTCTGTGCGGTAAAATTACTGTTTTTGTCAACCGAGTCTGGTGCCTTTGATAAAAGCACAGATAACAGCTTCAGTTCTCCGTCGCAAAGAGCTGTCTGATGACGAGGTAGAGCAATTAAAATACTCTAAATATAGCTAGTCACCAAATAAGAATTATTTCACAGTATGTGGCCAATTTATAGACATGAGACTAAAAATAACACGACACCTCTACAGAGGCTGCTTTGCTAATTGACAAATGACTTTTTTTCTTGCAATACGGACGCTTACAGGTCATGATCAAAGACGAGCATGCGTCACATCTTACACAAGTACTTCTGCACGATTTCACACTATATATTACAAAAAGGTCACAAGAACAGTATGAGTAACCGGTTGATTACGTCACATATATATATATACATATACATATACATATATATTAGGTAACTTATTTATAAGAGTATATAATGAGCACACACAAGCAGTTGATATTATACGCAACCTAAGGGAAACTAAATGTCATGCACTGGTGGAGAGCCGATGAGCCCCGGATGATGTTATTTATCTACTGTAGTAAATCTAGAGTCATTTACTCTGTCGTACAGTACTGCCCACAATCAGCATAGTTAAAAGAAAGTAGATCCGTTTTCCTTACTTTCCCTAAAAGCTGGTTTGTGACAAATCCGTGTGTAGTATTTATGTGTACAATCACACGCTATGTAGTGAGATAAAAGTAGATCAACGCCTCACAAAAGGTTCAGCACCATCACACTGATCAAAGGGGTTGTGAGACGGTTGCTGCGAGTCACGTACTTGGTGATGGTGCCATCAATGTCAGAGATAATGACTTTGTCGTCCCAGTTCCACAGGTAGATTGTGCCCTCGCAGCGGCATGTGCCCTGGTACTGGGTGGTGATGCTGAACGTCACATCATTAGGTCCTTCCTTCAGTTTCAGACTGGCCTGGTAACACAAGGAAGACGATCAAAACACCTGGAGGCACCGGCAATATCATCCACTGACATGTGTGTTCCAACAGCATAGGCATTACTCTCCAGTAGGATTTATTTTTGCCACAGTATGAATGAACATATGCTGGTCTTTAGCGCCCCCTACAGACTGTAAGTGGGACTAACACTATGGAGGCCATAGCTAGCCAGCAGAGGGAGCACCAATCTACAGCAAAAAACATTAAAGCACAAATCTAAGAGTGCTATCCACTTCAGTTTGTAATCTAATCAATAAACTACTTGTTACATGTTATTTGAATATGTAACCATCAAATCAAAGTACAGATTGATAATACTATGACAGTACTCTGCAATACTTTTAAGAAGTTGGCTAGGTGACTGAGGAAGGGAAAGACGTGTGTAAAGAATGTACTTACTATCTGATCAGAGGAGAGGCGTAGTGACTTCCTGTAGGTGGGTTGGCCTGGGTGGTGCTGACCATCTACTGGCTGCAGTCTCTCCTGACAAGATGCAGCGCTCACTTCCTTGGCATCTTCATCACTGGACGAGTCTCCTGCTTTAGGACTACAGGGAAACAACAAGAATCAGTGTCACTTTTTACTGTATATAGATAAATTGCAAGTAAAATACAGGTTAATGTTACTGTTAGCAAACCTATGCTTGCATATGTATCGACCCCATTTGATTATTTTGTGCAAATTCTAAACTATAGGATTCAAAGCTCATTAAATACATAAAATGAAACTTAACCTTTAAGCTGTCTAACCGTGCCAAAAACACCGTTGTTTTGTCGACTTCAATCTCTAACAATATAATGCGATCATGCTGAGCTCGTCATAAAAACAAGAGATTCATAAAGCTTTGGATTTTTTTTACAATGTCATTCAAGAGTTCAACGTGTCACTGAACTCACTTGACTTGACTGAGTATTCATAAACTTTGATAGCACTTACGGCAAAAGCAGTTTCTCCTGAGACATGGAGGGTCCTTCCTCCTCCAGATGACACTCCTCCTTGGTTTCAAGCTTGGTCTCTGACTGGAAGAGTAAAAGAGGAAATATCCCAAGATATAAAGTAAATATAAAATCTAAAGAAACAGATAGATTTGCAGTGTGTCTTTAATACTAATGATAACGTGCACACCTGCTTGATTGTACTATCGGCCCTTTTTCGCCAGAACCACCAGCGGCCGGACTTCTTTGGCATTTTCTCCTTCACCCAGGCCTCCTCTGTAGCCTAGGATAAACAGTTAACAATGACCTCGTTAGAAGTTGACAATGATCCAGATGTAATCACAACAAACGGAACAGAAAACCAAGATCAGTTACCTTTGGTAAATTCTTCTGAAATGCTTGTAGACTTAAAATCAAGGGTGCAGCTAGAGTCCAGTTATAATATCTAAGAAAAAAAGGCATTAGATAAGAGATAATATTCACCACACACTCTTGTTCATTTCACGTGTGAAAAAAAAAAAAAGGCTTACTTACCTATTTCCTATCTTTACTACCAGGTTGGGGTTATCTATAATTGCTGGATTTTCAGAAAATTCAAGATAGGTGATGATATGCTCCATGAACCTTTCTGCAAACACAGAAGGGAGTGGAACATTAATTAAAGTCAGCAGATCAGTGGTGGTGAGCCGTATCATCGTACTTAAAGCCACACAGAGAGATCGGGGAACTTTCTTTTCATCCATTAGCCTCATCAGCTGAGGAAGAAACACTTCCAGGACAGTGTATGAGACACAAGAGAGAAAGTACCGTCGGGATTCACACCCATTCAGATCGACACGTGTGGCCTTAAAGGGCAATGTGGGCACAAGCATTGTTACAGTTACACACACACACCTGACTTTACATGGACCAGAGCCTCCACCAACAGTGGATTGGAGGCCTTCTAATGTGGCCAATAAAGTCAGGTAACTTCGTAGCTACACAACGAATTTAGCACGTCTCTCCTGGCTCAGGTTAACTTTCTGTCCTGCATAAAAGTACTAAGTGCACTTTCGTCTACATTTTTTTATGAGAGCCATTCTAGGTTACCTTTGGATATCTCAGCGTTTTCTGTGAGGCCTCCACACAGAGAAAGAGTGACGTCGGGGAGGTCACTAGCTGAGTCAGAAAGACACTCTGTCCCGCTGTCAGCTGCTGCGCTGCCCACCGACTGTGGAGACTGTGAACCAGAGTGCATCTCAGAGTCCATCCAGTGCTTCGTCGCTGCCTCAGACTCACTGAAGCAACAAAAGAGAACAACGCGTCACGATGCTTCGTTTGGTTTTAAAAATAGACCACATTCAGCTTTCCATTTTTAATTAAAAATAGGTCAGGCAGTGACACAATTAGGCGCCTCTTTCATAATCTAACCTCTTAGGAAAATATCTTGCAGCAACATCAGGTTCAAGTACATTCAGGTCATCTAGGTAGATATCCTCAGGACCCTGATGCTGGCTCCGCTTTGGGACACCTTCATTCAACGACAGAAGCATTCATCGGTTAACGTGCAATCGCAGCTAACCAGGAGACGACGGAAAAAGGGGGCCGCCGAACATACCTTTCTTCTTAGAGGGGGAGTCGCTCTGTTGGCTGTTGACAGGGGTGGAGGTTGCCACATTGGGTGGCAGGACATCCAGGGGGTCTGTGGGGGTCAGAGGGCTCCCAGAGGTTATGGTGTCGACCGATTCGAGAGGAATCACAGGTGATACAGTGGTCATAGGGGTGCGTGGCTCAGGCTTGACGATGGTACACACTGAGGAGGAGGCACCATTTCCCATTTCAATCTCAGGCTCGTTCTCCATGGCCTCAGAGCTGAGGATTACACGGAAGTGGGTGCTCTCCGATGGGGTGATGGTCACTGTCTTTATAAGCTCTGGTTTCTCTTTTTTAGTGATCTGGATTTTGGATAACAGGGAGAAAAAAAAAAAGTTACTAAGAGGAGAGTATATACTGAGAACTATCTGCCTCTCAATATTACTGGAGAGAGGCGCTTACCCTGGTTGTTTCTGGAAACTCCCCCCAGGTCCACTGCATGTGGGACTCGGCTCTGAGCAAACTCTCTGAGGGCCTGACCATCAGTTCAGAGTCACTCTTTGGGGAAAAGGCCTGAGACAAGCCATGACTAAAGGGACAGGAGAACAAATACAAACAATCAATAAGATGGAGTCCATTTATGTGCTGATGGCTCCGTGTTCTCGTCAATACATACCTGTCATTTGACAGCCAGTCCCCATCCGACAGTGGATATCCATCAAGGTTGTGTCTGGCTGCAGGTAATTTGGGATCAATGTCCCGCATTGTGGCTACGGAGGGTGACCTAAAAACAGGGTGAAACAGATATATAATAACTAACTCCTATTGAAACAGATCTCTGCTACAACAGTGAGCATTGACCCTGAACCTACCTGGAGACATGTGCTGCTGCAGCTTCCTCATCAGAGGTCATGTCCATCTCAAAGATCTCTTCATTCTGCCCAGAGCTGGACATAGCAGCAGTCGTAGCAGCAGGTGCGTTAGCAGCAATAGCATTACCAGTAGTGACGGACATTGGCGGGGTCAGCTCCTCTCTTCGGGGGTCCCCTTTGTGCTTCTTCCTCCGTTTCTTCTTCTTTTTTGTGGCCATGGTGCTCGGAGCAGGAGGCTCGGGTGGGTCCTCTGGGTCGGCGGGGTCATCCTGCAGATCTTTTAGTGCCCTGTGCTCAACCTCGGACATCCAGAACAGGTGACTCTCGGTGGGGATTGGCGAGGTGGCCAGGTGGGCGGGGACAATCTGCTAATGCATCAAAGAGAATCAGGAGAAGGCGGGAACTTGAGGCTTAAGAAACAAGTGCAAACCAAAGCAGCATTGCTGATTCATAGCGTCTGCTCCTAGCCTGACTGAATTCCTCGAGAACAGGGCTGTTGTCACTGCTTAGTTGTCACAATGAGAGTTTAGAAAGCTTGAGCAATGGGTCACTTGTCAAATGTAGGAACTGCAGTCGAGTAAATATTTCCTCACACAAACATTTCCCTGCAGTGTGTACAGAACCATGCTGAATCTGATACGATCATCTTTAGGACTATAAACATTTCCATTGAATAAAGCCACAACAACAACAACAAAAAAAAAAAAAAAAGAAATAAAATAAAATAAAAAAAAAAAAATCAGAAACATGTACAGATTCTGTCGTCGATGTACGATAGTAAAACTATTTGCAGTGCATTCAACATCTCACTTAACTTGAGCTGCTGTGCTTTACACAGTACAAACAAATCTAAATTAAAGTTGGTGTTTTTATTAACCCGCAGCAGTATTGTTATTTCAATGTAATCACATTAATCTGTAGTTAGTCGGGTACTCACATTAAGCTGCTCCGCCTCCTGGACAAAAAAGGCCTCTCCGTTGTCACCAAGCTTCATGTGCAGCTCTACTGGCTCTCCATTCACTTCAATGTCGATCTGGAAGAGCAAAAGCAATATAATGATAAGTTTGTTTAGGAAATCAAAATCATACTGACACTGAAAATGTCAGTATACATTGAAAACACTGAAAATACACTGGGACACTGAAAATACCTGATGTCTATAATCAGTATGTATGCATCCATCTATATACATCTGATTATGCCATTTTAATTGCTAATAATTTGAGTTTTGTTTTATTATACTTTCAAAATGACATGTCAGGCCACACTTTAGCTACTTACAGCCCCATCTTTCTCCCGGGGCTTTACACAAAACCTAATAACTGTATGGGTCCTCTGGGCTGGCATTCAGTCAACCCTGCCAATAGAGCGGGGACATTCATGTTTGCCAGGCAGGCAAACCCCCAGCGGACATGAGGCTATTCAGAAACTCGACACCAGAAAAGCAAAAACCAGATCACGTCTGGCAGAGACTACAGAGGAGGCAGAATTTGACTCACAAGTGGCCAGCCTGAGTCTGACAACCTGAAACCAAATCATCAATATTAACTCTCAACTAAACAGACCAACATCATGTATCCCCCCCTCTGTCTTTCTATTGCAAACAGTCATGTTGTAGCTTTTCCTTTACTGCCGGTGTGGTTTCTCAGCAGCCTCAAGATGTAATTTCAACCCCTCAGGCTTGCTAAGGGCAATTTATGTTCGTGAGTGATGGCTGGGAATTTCAATAACCAATTCATCAGGAGCCAGAATAAATGAGAGTCCTCTTCAACCTCTCACAGCCGGTTACATTCACTTGGCCGGGTTGTGGATTTACAAACACCATGCTGGATTACTGGAATTACTGGAGGCAATGGCTGCCGGCAGATGTTGAAAATTAGGGCATATAATTGGGTTGTTTCTCTCCGACGGAACGACCCGAAGTAACTTTTGAAGTTCGTCTTAACTTCTGACCAGAAGAACGGAGGAAAAATAAGAACTACTTAAGCATAACCGACTTATTTTGTTAGTATTCCAAATGTTTTAAGAATCAGAAAATACTTGGAAAAAAAACATTGGCAACCAGAGGTACTAGTTTATGGGCAGAGACACACCATCCATAGCCAAAAATGTATTAGGATTTGGCTGAAAACTACAGTTTTATTCTCACTCTGAAGTTTTGAGAAACAAATATGAGAGAACACACACACAACTAAATGATCTGATAAGTGCTCTCAGGGACACATGCATAACTGTTTGTTACACAACAGCCCTTCACGTTGAGGCCTTCTTCTTCTTCTTCACGTTTCCTCCCACGCATTCAAGTTGTAGAGCTGTTGCCATAGGAACCCTATCCAAGCGTCAATCCCCCACAAATCATCTCCCACTCTGATCCTCAAGCAAGTAAATAAGCCTTTTTTCCACCAGTCAGAATGCACCATTTACTGTTCTAAGAATGGAAGTCATGGACAAGTTCACCATTGATAGCGATGCGGTGGGAAAACACACACGATTATAATTCCCGTTTTATTTTAGCCATTACTAAACGCTAACGGAATAGGAATATTCAGAATTGTTATTCAAAACGATAAACTCAAGTAACCTCAATTTTGCACACGAGAAAGGTTGTGTTGACTGAGACGAAAGCAGGTTACAGACCTCTGAGCAGATATTTAGCTCTACATTTACTTACAACATCAACAACAGGCTTAGCTTTCTCTCCCAACCCATCAACTAGGCCAAGATGTCCTTTTCTCAGGTGAGAATTGAGCACTAAACAAGTACTGTTATTCCTGAACCATGATTAAATTGATCTTATCTCCGAGCTAGGAAAATATATCAAGTCAACTACTATCAAGGCTGGAGAAAAGCCCAGAATATTCCATCTATGTTCTGCAAACAGACCCAAACACTTCCCTGAATGGTTCAAAGATGATAAATTGAAGCTATTAATTGCTGCAGAAGCCCATCGACATGCGAATGGGTAACCCGACTGGGAAATGAGGCAATCTATATTCAGCGAGGCATAGAGACGACCCAAACCATCGATCCTTTTCCATTTAAACGTTCTAAAACTTATGAATCTCAAAGAAATCAGAACTTACATTCAGTCTAGTTTGCTCAAAGACAAATGGCCCAGAATACACAAACGGTTGTTTTTAAGTCACCAATAACAATAACAAAGCGTGCCATCATCCTGTTTAGTGCAATATTACGCTGCAGAATCACTCAGAGACCGTTTACAGTTTTTGATCACTTTGCGCAAATATATAACGTAAAGTAGGCACATCCCAATTGTGTTGAAAGGAAGGCTAACGTGACCGTACGCTCAGGGAGACGTCATTCAGGCACAAGCCTACACCGTCCTGTAAAGTGCTCTAATAAAGTGAAAACACTCGTGTGGTGGACAATTGGAGTGTACAGCTTTTAGCATCGTAAATAATCTTGGTCCAAAACTAACACGTCTGAGAACGCATATCACATGACCATTACCATATAGTCAGTTGCAAAAAAAAAAAATTAAGAAAATACTACGGAGAATAACAGCAATGAGGAAAATTAAGATGATAGATTTTTGCTTCTTTGCTTGGTGGACCTGTTGCTGAAATGCAGTCAAAGCTGCAGCATACATAGATTGGGAGACACAGACACTAGCATAGATCACAAGGTCAGCAATGCAATTCCTGTAATTCGTTTTCCATGTTGAATGTACCACTGGTAGTCAAGGCTGATTTTGTTTGTTTTCTTATGGAGAAGGGTGACCTGATAGAGGCGCAATGAATCAAGGGAGGACACGTCACGACTGATAAGACACAGCACTCATAAAAAGGCAAAATAACCACCAACACCTGAAGAAAAAAATAATTCAACTTGGGTCTCTGCATCATCTTTGTTAAAAGTCTCAACCTCCACCCGTCCAGACTAAACGTAATCCCGGAGTTTTAAAACAACAGGGTCAGGAGCGTTTTTAGAAGTCTCTGTATTATGGGGTTTGAAAACACCGGAGTAGTGTGGATGCAAAAGTTACACTTTTAAAAAACAAATATGTGTTAGTGTGGATTTAGCCTGAATTAAGAGTCAAGTTAACTATTTAAGAAAATCTTTAAGCAATCTGGATTAGTTTGGACACAGCCATTAATAAACAGTTACTGTATAAAGTTATCTTGAAGATTGAATTTTCATACAGCTTAATTAAAGTGTTCTTCAAAAGGGGAACGAAACATTTTGTAGTTGGCACACACACTTTTATATACACTCAGCCTCTCAATTATTTCCTTATTCATAAAGTTGGACGTGTCTTGATATGGTGCATTTGAATAATTACATGACTTCCACATGTCAGTAAGAGAACACAAAAACACTGTTTTCAAACTTACCACTTTCTCCTTGGAGCGCAGTACACCCAGCTTGCCAAAGCGCACATGGAACGGTGAGCACTGGTAGGTGCCGTCCCTCTGGCGGACCACCACCACATCAATACAGCCCGACAACGTGGCCTGATTAATGCCCTTGTACAGTTCTTTCACGGTTACCAGCACCTGACCTGCCAGCTGGCCCACGTAGTTCATGGTGTTTGCCTGGATGGGGAAAAGTACAAAATATTAGCTGAGTTAAGGGAAAAAATACAGGATGAGGAAGTCCAGAGGAGGAGACAGTTTTGGCTCATACAAGTTGTGAAATCGAATAGCTTTCCACTTGACTTAGCACGTTCTCAGTCTATCTTCTGTTGTCTCTTCTTTTAAGCATCTTCTTCTGGACAGATCCCTCTCTGCCCTGTGGTGTCTGTTATCTCCTGACCTGTATGCAGACTGCCAGAGTGCCACCGTTACCCTGTCACTGGCCGCTGTCCCACATGAACAACATCAGAGAGGGGGGGCTGAAACAATGAAGAGACAACCTCACATCGAGTTCACAGTGCCCGTCTGCAATGGAGGCAGCTGACTTCCTGTTTTCAAATACAGTACTAAAAGAGCCGTAGTTCTATGGCTATAATTAGACGGACGAGGATTGACCCTGCACATTTACTCAAAGATTCTAAGATTGTAAACTATTTAACAAGTTAAAGCTACTAAATCAAAGAGAACATTCCACACAGGCCTCAGCTAATCACACAAACTTTCCAGGCCTTCCCGTGGCCTCATTACTGAACCAGATTATTTGCAATCACTTCTGGGCACTGCGTGCTACAGAGTGCATATGACCATTAACCTAGCAAACAGGACTTCTGGTTTGTTCAGGTCAGGGTCTAGATTAGCTGGTAAACATGTCCCCCTTGTTGACTTCATTGGGTTTATGCAACATGAAATGTCCCCATGTCACACTGACCTTTTGTTCAGAGTCGAGCCCTGGGGGGTGTAGAGAATAGAGGCATTTGTGCAAGGGTGGCATCGTGGAATATGGGAAACTGGCATGATGTGTTTTACCAGAGTGAGCTAATGAATAGACAGCAATAAAATATTAACATGCGGGTTACTCAGAATAATTCACACGTGTCTAACCACACACAGGCATCAAATCAAACAGCAACCACTGTAAGCAGACAGTTCAAAGGGTTCGGATGATTTGATATGAGGCCTGTCAGCAACAGGAAGCTCTCAATCATCTCAAAGAACTCCTCCCCAATGTAGACAAGGTGGATGGAAAAACACGCATGCCTTTGTTGACATTCACTACAATGACACTCTTCTGGAAGATAACGTGCAACTACAATCTGAAGGAAAGTAACCAGTCACAATAATAAGAAAGTAAACAAACCTTTGGAAAAATCTTTTTAAAGTTTATTTTACTACGACTGCTTGTATGGCGGAACAAAGTTCTAAAGTAAATACCAATGTTATTTTAAAGCTGGACTTCATACAACCAGACACATAGTTCCTTCAAATGACTTCAATGTGTTATTCTGAATGACACCGAAAACTGAAATCTCAACAAGCCGTTCAGTTGAGCATTTTAAATATGTGGAAAAGGTTTTAATCCGTCAAAAGACACTTAAAATAAACAATAAACCTAAACAAACAACTCCATGATTACAACCGATGTCCTTGTTTGTATAGAAATATGAAACAAAGGCAGTGTGATTACTACCATCTTCAGTTATATGTAGTAGTCAAAGGTTTATGTCTACCGTGTTCCCCCTTTGGTGTACTTGTGTTATGGTGATCAAAGCTGGTACACACAAAGTTACTCAAAAGGCATCGACCAAGTAGATGAAAACTGTAACACACAGATGAAGCCTTTAGTCTCAGAGCGACCAGGGAACTCAAACATAGTCTGGAGCATAAAAAAGCAACACACCTCAGCTGCTGAATAATTTCACTGTGCCACTGTTAGGGCTAAAAAAGGTTCACATGTGGCAGGCTAATCGTCAATTATTTGCATGTTTTTTTTTTTCCTTATCGGGATTTTCTGTATTTCTGAAAACCCAAAACAGTCTCGTGATAAACTTTCACTTTCACTTCAATTTTGACACCACAGAAAGTCACATTGTAGGTGCACCAAGTGCGTAGCTCCTGTCCTCTCGAAGTTTGTCATAACAACAAGGCTCCAAATACCTATAAAAAAGGTAATTATATAAGAGGGAATATTCTTAATTAAAAGCAAAAATACACAGGAGCTGCCTGGAAAGGCACCACTGAATTCAGTTATCTTGAACACAGTCCCTAAGACAAACATGCTGTACCTGCTGCTACCATTAACTTTTCCTTCTTTCAGTGTCAACTCATAAGTAGAAGCACACAAAACAAGCAGCTACTCTGTCAGACCCAGAACTACAAATTACACCGGACAGCATTGGTATTTGGATAAGAAATGACTGGCTGATTAGACAGACGATGCAGGCTTCATGACCCTGCAAAAATATTTGAGACAACCTTAAATACAAACACTTCACCGGTGTCCCCACCCTCTTCTTTTATAGTCCAGCAAAAAAGCAGTCATGAATGTAGCCCTAAAACAATACCCGTCAGGTATCAAGCCACGATGCTTGGTCACAATAATAAGCCAATAAATCCAAGTAACCTGCCAAACCAAACAATACAGAACAGGATGTCTAACAGCATAGAACACCCTCTAGCAGCGCTGACTCACCAGGGACCAAGACAACTCGAGAGAGGACTCCTCCTGTTCACTGGCGTCTGTGTTGTCGTCTGTGTTGCCTCCCAGGAGCTCCCCGTCCCCCCAGGATCTCTGTCTCTTCATCACCATTAGTAGAGCACCAGCTCTTACTTGACCCGCCTCAGGATACTCCACTAGGGCCGATGTTTTCCTCCCACGGATTATGATGATGGTGCATTTCTGCCATCCTGAATCCAATCTCAAATGTGGCCCACCTAATCACGTTGGAACAAACCCTCACGAGGGGTAAATACCAGTACACCGCTATCTGAGGCGATTGCGCAACGCTGTCGTAAACTTTGCCATCCTTCATCTGGGCTATTCTTTGCAGGATCTGCTCGATCCAGTCAGCTGACAGGACACAAAGGGCTCAGCCAACGGGACGGCCTCTTTAAGACGGCGGTGTAACGCTGATAAGGGATAGCGGATTCCTGTGAACTGCTACTCAATGTTTTTCCCTGATAAGGGTACAAGCTCAGGGGGGGAAACATGCAGTCCTCTGCAGCGTGACGTTCTTGCACAGTCAGTCACATGTACGATGTGATCGTTGCTGCGTGTGCTTGTTATTATGCGTGACTAATCAAATGATAGATTGGCTGCAGGAGTCGACCAACCAATGGGACACATTGGACTTCAACATGTTGCCGTTCTGTCGCTCATTACCCTTGAACTTTTTGACACACCAAACACGTGATCGCAAAAATGAACAGGTGAAAGTTCTGTAAATACCAAAGGGATAATCTGTTGGGAATAGTCTATATCAAATATAGCTTGCTTAAATTAGCCCAAGTGCTATTTTAAATCGTATTGATATTCATGACATATGGAATGGGTATGCTCATGAGACTGTAGTCCACGCCATGATGAATTCAAACGTGTTTTTGTCAACAGGAGGTTGTCGCTGGTCCGTCTTCCAGCGTCTGCCTGCCTGGTTTATCTTCTAAACGAATGCTTAGATGAACATAATGCATGAGGCTCTTCCAAAAAAGGCCTCATCCCCACTGTCCCATCTGCTAAGCCTTTTGTAAACACCATCAAACCAAACACACAGGCCTACTGGGTGAAAGGCTGCTGGTTCATCCTCCCCCTGTGCTAGGATCGGTTCTGTGTTTGAATATTTGAGAAGAGCCATGAGCAAAAAGACTAATGCTTTCCTTTTAGAGAGAACCCTCACCAAATAACCCATACGTGTACTTCATTAAATACATACCGTGCATGTACATTTAGAATTACAAGACCAGGCATCTGAGTATTATGGTCCGAGTTACTTTCACAACAACATTTTGGTCAAGTGCACATTTGCTTCGACGGTGTGACAAAAGAATCAGTCCTGCAACTGAGCGGGCCAACCACACAACACAAGGTTCATGTTACACTCTCAAGTTACACCAAACTGCATCAAGATGAGCCTTATTGTTATGTGTGTAACATAAAACATAACGACAACCCCAGACAGACAGGCTTTTGTGTTTACATATTATGCAGTGCCAGAAAAACAAAGCTTTTTGGATGGAGGTTACAGAGTAATAGTTAGAAAGAAGTCAAAAAGCACTTTACAGTGCTTGTTTTTTCTTTTAGGTGAAGGTACAACAAATCAATTATTTCCTCAAATCTTCTTCAGCTGCAGTAAATGTAGAAAAAGGAGACAAATGCTTTTCATGTTTGGTAAACTGCAATTTGTTCAATCTTTGCTGGTAATTTTGTAAGCTGTAGCTGGTGGTGCTGATGCACTGTAATGTATTTTACTGGTAAGTGTTTTAAATATGTAGTCTACATAACACAGCAACATCTCGTCAAACTACAGCCTACAAAAGGACCATGAATTAAACACCTCTCAGTGTAAACAGCTTAAACAAGAACTGAACAGTCAGGAAACATACACCTTTGTTGGACTGCCTTAGTTTTAGCCAGTAAACATAATATAAAAGAGTGCAAACGAGATCAAATGTACTGCTGTCATTATAGTTATCAAACTGATTCAAAGTATTTGGGTTTTGGTAGTGACTAATTTGAACGTCCATAACTAAGGGACCGTATCAGTGTCGGACTATCTCACATTACACACCTAAATAAAATGCCTGGGGAATAAATATTAACAGACCTATTTGATAAATAGAGGTTTTTGTAAATTGTTTTTTAAACGCAACCACCCACAGGCAGGTGGTGTATTTGGTGAGGTGGCAGCACTGCTTTCAAGACAACACTTAGAAACGTCAGCAGTTAACCAACTACAAAACGTGAATTAACACAACGCACAAGCTAGCTGCATTTCGCAGTTTTTGCGGCTAAAACAAATGCTAATTTCGGAGATTAAATCTGCCGATATATTGCTCGATTGTAAATGTCACCCGCAACGTTAACACACGCGTTGTAACGTCAGATGAATGGAAAACACGGAAATATATGTTGAAACAGAAACCAAAACGGAATTTGAAATGATGTTAACGTGCAATGCTTGACATTCGTGGATATCTAAATCATAAAACAGTTGGGCAGAAAATGTCGACAGGAAAAATGAATGGAGACGAGGCTCAGCTAGCAGCTAGCTTTAGCGTCAATGTTATCGTGGGGTTACCGTTAATAGCAAACGGTTAGAACGGTTAGCCGCGGCTAACGACAGGTCAAGGGTTTTTAATGAAAAGCGGCCACATAAATGTGTTAACGTTACGTGATGAATGAATTACCCGTAGCTATGTCTCCCGGGTTAAATGAATCCACCGTAGCTAAAGTATGTTAGCCAGTTCCCAGGCTAGCTAACGTTAGCTGACGGTTAACGTTCGTATCAGAAATAAGCACCTATCAAACGGGTTGAAATCATCACATCGCTGAATATTTACCTCTCGGGTTACTCCAGCGGGATCCTGCCGACGAAGCACGTTTGTGTCTTCAGCGAGTCCCCATATTTGTGACCGTGAAACTCCTCCAGAAGAGACTCCTGACGTGTCCGCGTCGTGCCCCGGGACCACCGTGGCTGACTGGTTTCAAACCAGCTGAAGTTGATGGGACAGAGAGCCGCAGAGTGGCGGCGCACTCACACGGCTGGTGTGGCTCTTTTAACCAGGGTTAAATTCGCTTCGTAAACAATGTAGTTAAACGTAGAGCTCCGTCGTTTTATTTAGTAGTACTTTGCCCTGGGCAATCCAGTTTGGAGGACATTTATTGACAGATATTACACAAAAGGATTGCATACGGGTGAGAGGTAACCTCAGTGACATGTCTGATGCTTGGGACCTTTGGCTTCCCCTTTAACGACCTATTGTGGGCCCAGCACCCCACTTTGGGAACTCGTGATGAATGGCACCAGCAATGAATGCCGGCAAAAATGAGATGCCACCCTTCCAGCAGCTGTTTTCTAATAGGCCATCATTAACAACCCAAACTCTTGAGCTTGCTGCAAATTAAAGTATTTAACTCTAATGAAGGCATTTTTCCTCAATAAATTAACTTTTAATATGGGAAATGATATAAAGACAAAGGGAAACCTCTCCAAAGCATGGGTGCCTTTATTACAAGGAGTGACCTGAAGGGAAAACAGTTGTATGTTTAACTTGTCAATTAGACACACAGCCCAACAATGCTGCAGAGCAGTTTATCTTTAGGTTTTCATTATATTGGACTGGAAATACAACATTCCCCCCGCCTCTTTGAACACATTTCTATGACAGCGTCTGACACTCACAAGTTCTGTTGAAAGACCTCCAAAGGCATGCAAGTCATGCCTGTCCAACATGTAGGCTGTGTCTGAAATCCTAAATGAACCCGTTTAAACCGGGATCTATTCAACTCAACATCAGGGTTTACCTGCTGCTCCTCTCCTACAAACTGTTCTATTCATAGACACTTGCAAACAGTACATCGACGACGAATAACACACATGCACACAGTGCTATTTAAACATAATACCAGTTTAAATAGACACCAAGAGCTCTACACGTGAAGCATGTGACATATCCACTGACACCTTTCGTCCAATCTCTCACAATACAAAGCAAGTAGCTGGTAGGAAGTTCATGACATCAGTTTTTTTTTTTCCCCTTTATTTTTTTTACATTGCATAACTTGACTCGGTTTCAGAGGTCAAAGGTTTTCCAGATGTAATACTGTAATAGTTTTAATAAAACTGTGTTTTGTTTTGCTGGCCTTCATTGCTAAAACAAAGATGAATGATTCAACATTACATTTACTGGTCAGAAGTGACAGAAGACAAGTCAAGCAACTACTAAGCACACTATTTCCTTCTCTGTATCACATTCATTGTTTTCCTCCGCGACAAGCAATGCCCAAAGCTCTTTAGCCCAGCACATGAAAGAGGCACGAGGAAGCAGCTTTATTAATCATTTATTTAAACTGCTCAGTGCACCGGCATGTGCCGGGGTAAAAATGCTTTGGAGATAGCCCAGTCCTTCATCTTTTCTGCTTTATTTCATTACATTCTTCCCCTCCTTGCTCTCCTCATCGTCTGGGTTGTAGACGCTGACGGTGAACTCTCCAGCCTCTGTGCCGTACTTGTTCTTGACCATGAGGGCGTATTTGCCAGAGTCAGCCGTGGTGACGGCGGTGATTATGATGCTGGCAAACTTGCCTGCCTCGAACTTGAGTTTGTGGTGCTCGTCAGACACCAGCTCCTTGTCGTTCTTCCTCCAGCTCACCTCAGGTGTGGGCTCGCCCCAGACATTGCCAGTCAGGTTCAGGGACTGAAGGGAATGAGAGGAGTGCAGAGGTTTAATGTGTGTCATACGACTCTGGATTCCACAGAGTGCAGAGGAAAGAGACGCTCTAATCAATGAGATAAGGAAAAAGAAAGAGGAAGGTGAGACAGAGAGTGTATTAACACGCTGAATATCGAATGTATTTACCTTGCCCTCTTGGATCGCAACCACATCTGGCAAGCCTCCAACAACACGAGCGCGATCTAAACAAGAAACACAAAGAGTGAGCCAAGAAGCAAATGTCAACCATCAGTCAGTCAGTCAGCCTGTGGAGCAGTTGCCTGTTGACAACATAATATTAACCACAACTGACGGAACTGGTAAGTGAACCAGCCTTCATAAAAACCTATTACAATATTTGAACTCTACTCCATGCATTATTGATATTTTAAATAAGTTTTGGCTGGAAATGTCCTTTCTTCAAGAAATATAGAGACTTAAATCTCCTGGAAAACCATTTCCCTTGAATGAGATCTTGACAATAAGTTGAGCAACACACTCATGCATCTTTAATACCACTGAACCCAAGTTTAAAATGATAGTAAAACTGAAATAGCTTTTACGGCCAAAGAAATGTTACATCACGTCTCATGGGAGGAACCCAGAATTAACAACCACTTACTTCTCTCGGCGATTGCTGCCGCCCTGCGAAGGGAAGGAAGGAAGGAAGGAAGGAGACGGACATTGTCAGAAGCATCTTAAAATAATATCACAGGGCAGAAAGATTGCAAACATTTTGTATTCTAAAAGCCATACAATTCCAGGAAAAGATATTTTGAGTGCCTCTGAAAGAACTCACAAAGTACATAGAGTCTATTTTAAGTTTGTGATGACAGTAAGTATTTCTTTGTGTAAACATCCTCTTCTGACAGAATTACACAACAGAAGAATTGAGTCAGATGAGTTTATTTACTTACTTGAGCCTTTGGAATTCTTCAAATGCCTCTTCCCATGCTGCACCAGAAGAAGATCAACATATCATTATTAATAGTAAGATACAAAATAGCCAAAGTAAATGGGACTTTCCAGCACAACATCCAGCATCTTCCTTGTTTGACTTTAAAAGTTCCGCTCACCCTTGCCAGCCAGATCGAAGACTCTCTTCACACCGTCCTTGCCATCGAAGACGTCTATGGTGTATTTGCCTTTGTCCTTCTCAGTGGGCTCATTGATCTTAAGCCAAAGCTGCTCTCCTGTGAATCCAGACTTAACTCTCTCTGAGGCGGCAATCTTAGAATCTCTAACGGAGAAATGGGTTACACAGAGATCAATTAAAGCTGGTCTGTGCACTGAAATGCAAGATTCAGACAGGAGAGTCTGCACAGTCATCCTTGTATTATACCAAAGTGAGCGATCTGACACACGTGACCTGCATCAGTGGCAGTTGGTGAGATTTTGTCCGCATCTGTGGATTGTTTTCATATAGTTTGTGAGAAGATTATGCACAGAGACTGACAATTATAGTCAAAATAGTCCAAATTAAACAATTTCTTACAGTGCGATATTAGTCACCAGAAAATAATTAGCTGTGGAAGTGGGGAAAAAAATGATTATGAATGTAATGATTCTCCCTCAATTTCTTTACTAATTGGTTGCAGACATGTAAATCCACCCTAAAGCCCTTTGAGATTTGACACATTTGAAGCTCTTTGACAAAAAGCCGTTTCTGTCCGAGCATCACATGGCTGGAAAACACTGGCAACTAATTTGAGAGACTTGGATTTGAAGAAACAACTATTCAAACATGATATTTGAAATATTTTGTGATATAATTTGTGCTTCACACTTCCTTATTGACAATACATCTTTTTAGTCCTTTAGGATGTTTAGTCTATTGTAAAGTTGTCTGTTTTTTAATTGATTTTAGGTTTTCTTTACGGTATATGTGCTTTGATGTTCTGTCGGATTTTTGTACGTCTTCTTTCATTTTAATGTATAACATCAACCTACCCAAAAACTGCAGGGGAAAATTAGCATTGATTTACATCGTGTTAATTTGTGTTGTCCCTGATAGAAAAAGAAAGCAAAATGAAGCAAAGCAACTATTTTATAGCAGCAGTGAAATTATTTCACATAGTGTAAATACAGGCGTATTTTTTATTTATTTTTAACTCATGATCCAAGTTTAGTAACATTTGCATTAAGCTACACACTTTGTACGGGTTGTGTTCATACTTGTCTGTGCCTGTGTATTTCATGACAAGTGCACATGTGTATGCCAGACAGGAGATAGAAAAGGATGTCAAATATGTTGGTGAATGAGGTTGTGTTTACATACTTGTGGAGCCAACCAACACGCTGCTCCTCATTGTAATATGTGACCATGGAGTAGAGGATGATGCCATGTTCAGTACTGGTGACTTTGATATCAGAGGAGGAGTTGGCTGGAGGGAAGAGAATGAAAGGTGTTTATCTCCATGCCATGGAAACCATATGGATTCATGGTATATCATTTAATATTAATTAAATAAGTATATATTTCAAATCATTAAATGTTTCAGTCTAGCTTTTAATAGTTCATGCAGTGGAAGAATACTATACATGTGCACATTCTGCTGGTGTTTTTCTAGTGAGTGGTGCTTTATTGCTGCTTGAAGCGTGACGTTTAATGACTCACCAATAACCCTGAACAGCTCATTCATTACAGCTTGGTATCCTGGGGATTAAAAAAAAGGATGCGAACAGAAATTAATCACCTTTTTTTTGTACAAGACTGACTGCACTGCTTTTTCAACTCACAAAATTCATGAAAGAGACTTTACCTGCGTCCGTCAGATTGAAGATGCTCTTATCTCTGCCTCTGTCGTCCCTCAGGAAGACATCATAAGTACCTGCATCCGCCTTGGAGATCTAGAGTTTGAAGTAAAAGCAATTTTAGTATCCTTGAGCCATGCCATGAATTACCTTCTAAATCAAACAGAGGGAAATACAGTATAGATCTTGGGACATATAATAGACGGTAGAACGGTCAGACAGAGACCAACTAGGCAGAGAAGTCAAGCTTGTCTCCTGCCCGGGATGCTGCAGGCGTTAAAAGGGAAACATGAAAAAGGTGAGACGTGGAGGACACACAGACAAATTATAGAACTTATGGCAGCAAGGACTATGTCCAGACTTTGGGTCTTGGCGGCGGGGGAATGTCCTCTGCAGTTGGCTTTTTTCCTTCTTTTGTTTTCGGTTTCTCCTGCTTAATAACCCACTACAGGTACCTTGAAACATCAATATAACTGCATTGGCCCTGAATACCATTAAAAAAACAGCTTTCCAGTTTTAAAATGTTTGAGTAAATTGGCCAGAGGAGTTAAATTGAATAGAGTGTTAGAAAGTGTTTCTGAATGAATCACACAGATAAACCATATAGTGTATTTACACTATATGGGCATAAATGTTGAAAAGCATGACCTATAATTCTATAATATCAAAATGTACAATATCAGAATAAGAATTAAAGGCAAAAGCTCCAAAATAGAGTCAGTTGTACCCAATACGTCTACTCCAACTCCCACGTACGACATGCTGACGTGCTGACTCCAGCAGCACTCCAGCAGGACTCGGGAACGTGAACATTTTAAAAAGTGTTTCATCATTTATGATTCTGTGTGTCAGAGAGGGGTGGTTGGCAGCGTAGCATCTAGTCTAGGTCTACAATGGAAGCACAGCTGCATCAGAAGCGACGCTTTTAGCTCTATACTCATAAAGCTCACGACTCATCACAATGTACAGCCTCAGTCTAATGGGCTGACCTTTCCGATATTAAAGGTCAGTTCGCTGTCCTTTCTCTCGATTTTCTTAGCGCCCTCATCATCCTCTGCAATCTCAATGCTGTCCTTAGACCAGGTGATCTCAGTCTCTGGTCTGACATTTCCTATCTGTGGAGGGAACGAAGAGAGACGGGATTAAGTAATGTCGCCTACAATGCAACCATTTGCGATGCTCATTTAATAGCACAACTATTTACAGTCACTTTTCTTACCTTGCATTTCAACAGCACATTACATTCTTGAGTAACAGTGAACCCAAGGTACTCGACAAAGTGAGGACCTGTGGATAGTTAATGAGAAATGATTAAGAAACATACTTGTGCAATTAGTGTTTAACTTGTGTATAGAGGAAAAGTAAGATCCCGTACCTTGTTTCCTGACCCATTCTGCCCTCTCAAATTCAGATTTCTTTTGAAGCTCCCTGAACTCTGTATAGCAAGAAGTGCATCAGAAAAATCAGCTGACAGACATGACAGTGAGGAAGGGTGGTCTTCTGCTGCCCCTCAATGGACACATACTTTAACTGCAGCTAATGCAACACACCCAGTAGAGAACGGCTTTCAGCTTCAAAGGTAATCTGTTGGTTGGGGTGTCTATTCCATATCCACAATTCAAACTAATATAATGGAAGATCCGTAAATATATACATGGGAGTAAAAACTGCATTTGAGGACTTACCATCTCCAATGAGCACCAGACTGGTTGTACCCTTTGCCTTGCCATCCACCAGGTTAAAGGTGAACGTTCCCTCATCGCGGATCTCCAGAGAGTCCATGAACATTTCAATGATGCCGGTGGACTTGTCGAAGTTCATTGTGTATTTCTGGAAGCAGAAACACACAGAGAAACCCCGATGGATCAGTTTGTGGAAGACGATTTCCAACTAGAACTAGGACGACATGACAGCAAGTCATGATTCCTACCTTTCCCTGAGTAACGATGGCATCATTAAAGACATACTCCACTTGGCAGGCCGAAGTGCATTTCTCCACCTGAGTCCAGAAACGCACGCGACCCTTCTCCAGCAGCTCCATGGCCACTTCATTCTTGAAGGGAATAACTGATAAAAAACACATTTTTGAATCATGTAAGTAACAAAGGCTTGGTAAATACAATTTCTGAGGGAAACCTGTGTTTCTGGAGCACATTGATGGTTAATCTAATTCCTCAACTATATCTAAAAACTGTATCTGCACTTGATAAATAAAATCTAACGTCTTGATAAGTGATAAAAGAAAACGTGGTGTTAACAGTTTATGTGACGTGGTGGGATATTCACCAGGGAACTTGTGGTCATGGCTGATGTCCAGAAGACGCTTGAGACCTGTCAAGTGACAACAACAACAACAAAATGGGTCAATGTCAAAACCCTTCAGGATCAACTCCTCCACTACTAGCCTGACAGTATTTTATAAGAGCACATTATTACAAAAATACTCACTATCAAGTACAACAACTTTGACAGACACTCACTGAATAATTTGAGGCAACTTTCCAGACAAACACACATATACACCAGAGTGTAACAGAGGTCAATTTGATGCAGCTGTTGAAACAAGATAACAGAGACAGTCCTTCAAGTCCTCCTCACAACTTTAGTACTAACGTCACCCAAACAAATAACAAGTAAATCAAGTTTCAAGAGCACAGGAGCCGGGATGCCAACAGTGTGGGCTGACTCACCCTCCTCGGTGAGTGTGTAGCTGGAGGAGAAGCCGTCAGTGTTGGTGACCATACAGGAGAAGGTGCCCAGATCCTCCAGGGAGGGACTGTTGAAGATAGCTCTGGACCTGGAGATGAGGACATGTGGGGGAGGGGGGGGGGACAAGGTATGAGGAAAACATTGCCTTTGCACACAAGCCTGGAACAAGAGCGAGAGCGTCAATTTGGTCCCTGTGTGTTGCATCTGAACCTAAAGGACACTTACCTGCCCTTTTCAGTGATAATAGTCAGGCGAGAGGTGTCTGTCATAGTCTGGTAATTCTTGGACCAAACAAACTCAGAGCCCTCCTTCATCTCAGAGCACTCAAAGATCATAGAGATCACACCATCATCATCAACGTCCACATACATCTCTTTGGTGCCTGAGGAAAGGAGAGCAAATGGTTACAGTGTGTGCATCACTGAGCTCTACAAAAACTTTATTCATCTATTAGTATTGAGAAATAGACATTTTCCCTACTCTTCCAGACCTGCGTAGGAACACCATGCAACTGAATGTGTGAGTTACATAACAATCACACTCACCAGGGCGAGTCTGGGCCAGGATTGGACCTAAGGCTGCTGAGGGCTTTCCAACTCCAGCAAGATTTTGAGCACGCACACGGAAGACATAGGATGTACCCGACTTCAGCCCCGTCACCTGAATCGGCCCGACAGGAGTCGAGGCGATGGATGGATAAAAGAACGCCGTCCTCATTATGCATACATCACATGGAGATACACACATGTTGATCAAAAGGTAAATAACTGCATTTCAGTACAGATCCAATAAAACAATCTATTCATCATCCTCACCTTCATGTGTTTCATCTTGTTGGTCTTTTCGTGAGCAGCCTTCCAGCCTTCCTCTCCGGCAGAGGCCACCTTGACGTCCAAATAGTAGCCATTGACAGGAGTGCGGCCATCGAATGCAGGCGGCTCCCACAGGACCACGGCGGAGGTGTCACGGACCTCCAGCATATGAAGACCAACAGGAGGACCTTGGAGCATAAATAGAGATAATGTTCTCAAACACGCTGTAACGAAACGCTGTAAAGAAAATATATTCGACAAAGATTTTCAAGACAGTGAGCTCTTCAAAGAAAGGAATACAAATCCATGTGTATTTTTAAACAAACATATCAAATGTATTTGCCAGTAATTTCTACTGTATTTTTATAATTCAAATATATATATATTGGAATGGATTGCAGGTTACATTGTTTTTTTAAAGTATATAATACATTTTTAAATGTATTCTGATGATCCCATGAATAGGCTATTACTGTCTCTGAAATGCATTGTGGCCAATACAAAGTGAGGTAACTGACTATTGTTTTAACATTTGTTTGGCCCTGTCTCTGTTAATCTTGTTTTTACTTAAAAATAGCTTAAAAGATAAATTGATCATCAATAGTTGCCAATTAATTGTCTGTCAATCTGCTAGTCGAATAATCATCTAATTGTTTCCTCTCTTATATCTACTGACCCAATGTTTTGGTGAGCATATTGTCTCTCGTACCTGCCACAGTGAGGGTATACTCCTTGCACTCCAGAGCCGAAGTAGACACAGAGGCTTTACTCACACCTGCCATGTTCATAGTGCGCACCTGGAACTGGTAGAAGATGTTCTCCTTCAGGTTCTCAGCCTAAAAGACACAAAAATGCAGATACTGAGAAATCAGAGAAGATTACAATACCTGCAGTGAATGATGACATTGCGTTTCCTTCATTCTTAGAAAAGCCAAAACAATTTAATTGGAAATTTGATCCACGGGTGTCTGAAATGAGCAAACTTACTTTATAGGAGGTAGTAGTTAATGCCTTGAGGTTCATTTCATGCCATTGTCCAACAACGCCTCCCTTCACAGTCCTGTAGTCCACAAAGTATCCCCTGACATCTGCTCCTCCTTTGCTAGCAGGCTCGGTCCAGGCCAGCATCATGTAGTCCTTTACAGCCTCCAGCTGGGTCACACCAGTAGCCTTTCCAGGGACGGCTGCGGAAAAGGTTTTTATTTATTATAAGAGAAAAAAAATGATGAAGTGTGTTAAAGAAGTTCATTTTCAGCTATTCAGACACTATTTGTTTGTTTTCCCTTTCATGAAAAATGTAATCCTGTACATGATCGCATACAGATGGCCTGGCATTACCCAAATATTGCATAGATCTTAGTTCTCATTAGTGTACGTTTGAACATGCTCCATGCTTTGGACACACAAGATAAAGTACTTACACTCGAGGCCAGAAGCAGGATAACTTTCACGCTACGAAAATCTCCGAAAGCCAGACGAGTCTCTCATTAGGCTCATGCTCTTTAAGAACACAATGCTTTAGCCTTCACCTTGGCAAAAAGCAAAACAGAACTCAAGCAAAAACAAATCTAAACAGAAATCAATACCTGCATAAAGCAAAAGCATTGTAAAGCATGATCTACTTTTTTATTTGACTTTGTCTCTAAAAAATGAAGGAAAGGGGAACAGCAAACTGGCAAAATCCAGTGTTAGTGATGATAAGTGAGGCAGGCTCATGCAAATACATCAACCAGCAGCCACATATAAACATTCATTAAACTGTAGATATACAGGAAATATAGAAGATATTTTGGCAGCTAATCGATCTGAAGAGAATCTGACATAATATCTGTAAAGTAACTGAGAATAACGGTTACAAATGTTTGGTTCGGAAAAGGAAAAGAAGCGATGATGAAGGTTATTTCATGAACAAAGATGAGTTAAGAGGGTCACAGCAGAGGGCTCCAGGTCGTGTGTGTGAATGTGTTGAAGCCAATATGAGTGTACATTCTCAGCGATCATTCCCTGGACACATGAATGTTTAAAAATAGCTGGGAGGAAGGAGCAGACGGAGAGAGAGTATAGCTTGGCTGCTACAGGCAAAGTGAATAATGGAGAGGAGTTGAGAGGACACTCACAGATGGCAGCCTGCACGACCACGGCATCAGAATTGGAGGAGCTCTGGCTGTATCCAGCAGCGTTGACTGCTTTGACCCTGAACACGCAGTTTGACCCGGTAGTCAGGCCATGGCACACGAACCTGAAAGCAGTTCAGACCAAAGTGGAACGAGTCTGATTAACTTCAACTAATAGGAGCTAACCCATTGTGCCTCACTTTAAAAAAAAAGCTGCTCTGACATCCTTAGAGGACAGAAATATCTGTATCAAAAAACTGCCATTAAATTACAAAATTATATTCTTTTCAACTTTTACTGAATCTTCTTACCAACTACCGTCATGATCATCACTAGCAAATATTAATTCATTTTCAACCCTTTAAATGCCAGTTTGGTTTATATTATCTTCGAGATACCAATAGCGGGATAAATCAATGATTAACTACAACATTGATTTTGATGCATTGTTATTTTTTGATTGAAGGCCTGATATAATAGCATGTGGGATGTTACGCTGTATCGACTGTGGGATAAAAATGTTGGTTTAAATGGGTCTAAATAGGGACATATGGGGACATATGTGCTTTTGCTACACAGCTTATTATAGACTTATTATAGGAGCTGAGGTTGAACTTCCAAACTAATCAAAAACAAATAAATGAAAAGACAAACATGCCCCTAGTGAGGAGTTGCTATATTAACACAACTGCAAAACTAAAAGACAATAAAAAGATTGCACTTTTAGTTATAGAAAGCTTTACATTAAAGCATAGGAAAAAAAAAAACATTTATTCAATGTATGAAGCATTAGCCCCCTTTCATAGTCAAAGGCAGCTTAGCCTGCTATATATTTGGGTGATGGACGTAGAATCAAAGAAAAAATAAGCCAGAGACATTTATCATTATTATTTAACCAGTATTTCATTGAAGTTATCACATTTGAACACCAGTACAACCCATCATGTATTTCAACCACTAGAGCAGCAACAATAAATGTTTAAATACACTTCTAGTTTACTGCAACCATGAGTAAATTGTGGGAGTGTACTTTTGAATTCAATTCATCTTTTTAAGCACTGACTTCATGAAGCCAGACTTTTCTTTAACTGTACATACCTGGTCTGCTTGACAGGTTTGTTGTTGCAAGGCATCCACTCATCGGTGCCCACCACGCTGTATTCAATATAGTAGCCGGCCAGGTATTTAACATCCTTAGAGGCCCCCCAGAAAACCACCACTGAGGTGTCGGTGTTCCTGGTGGCCACTGGATTGCCCGGAACTGAGGGCAGGTCTGTTAAGAAAGAAAAAATGGAAGACAGAAAGCAAGTAAGTCTAATTACAGTGAGCAAATTGGGGACGTCGTGGATTGGGATCAGACATAACATAGCGCAGGAAGGACCAGCGGTCTCTAAACTAACTAAAGAGGAAATACGGCTTGACAATAAGTCGGTGATATCATGACATGTAACACCTTAGCTATAGATGCAGGTCTTGCCAGCTCACCCAGTTTATCTCCGACCATGATCGCTCCTGTGGATACAGAGGGCTCGCTCACACCAGCGGAGTTGCAGCAGCGCACGCGGAAGCTGTAGGATTTTCCCTCTGCCAGGTCAAACAGGGCAAAGCGGGGAGACTTGACTGGCATGCCAGTGTTCACCCTCTGCCAGGTGTCTGTCTCTGAGATACACTGTGGTAGACAGATAGCCAGTAACATGTCAGTAAATAACACTGTACAGTAAACAAAGGAAAGGTCAAAAGGTGCTCAGGCTTCAATAAAACAGTCATCACATATCAGTAGTAATATAATCAAACAATAACCTAGAAGAGGCCATCGGCACGCCTTTACCCTTGCTATGATTTCCTTAGGGGACAAAAATGTCTGTGTCAAAAAACTCCCATAAAATTATATATTTATATTATTTTCCACTTTTACTGAGTTAAATCAATTGAACGACTTCAGTCCTGATCATAACATCCACATATCCATTAGTTTTTCAGACTCAAAATCTTTAAATTCCAGTTTGTTTACATACAGTAATGTGACTGCTGTTATAAAAAATAAAAAACAACTGAAAATTGAATTATTTTCTGCATTCCTAATGTTAATGGGATTGTTTTTTTTTACAGTCTGGGATATGTCAATGATTAGCAACTACATTTAATTTGATGCACTGCATCAAACACTTTGGGGGCTTTCAATGGGGAGCTAAGTGTACTGGCTCCAGAGTTTATTATGGACTTATTACAGGAGCTGAGGTTCCAAAACTTGAAAAAAATAAGAAATAAAACTCACACCCTTGCCAAAATTAATGCCACATCCATTAACACAGACAAAATAATTGAAAACAATGAAATAGCCCCTACTGATGCATCAGGGTTAAAGCAGTGACTACCGAGCTGTTTTGGCTTGTGGCTTAAAATGAGACAATGTGTGCTTGTGACTTCTCGTCCCTGTCTACCTTTTCTACTCACCTTCTCAATGTAATACATGACTCCTTCATGACCCCTCTGGACCGGAGGCTTCCAGGCGAGCACCACGTAGCTCTTGGTGGCCTCAGTGACCACAACATCAAAAGGTTCTCCGGGGACGATTCCCACTGAGGAGTCAAGAGGAAGTCGCTTCAAACAGGTGACTGTACTTAAAGTCTGTACAAGTCACTTTGGCAGGTTATCGCTCTAAGAAATGTCATACTGAGACCAAAACAATATTATTTTCAGTACCTTATTTTGAGGAATATTATAATGTTTTTTTACAAAATATGCCAAACTTTTCTCTGTTTTCTCACACGTGGCCATACAAGAACTTGGCCTGAATAATATTTAATTTAGGTTTGTCAATATCTATTTAAAGAATCAGTGAACTAGATCAGCTCTAAATCAGAGCTTTTGATACTTTAGTTTTTACGTGAGAATACTGAGACATTTCAGACAGTACGGAGAAGGTATTGAGGTCGATGCCCAGCTCTATTAGTCAGTATAAAAGCCCATGTCACTTTTAACTGCCAACACATCTGGAAGTTACATTATCTAACATTATGCCACTATTTCCTTTTCTTCTGTCATTGAGAGAACAGTTTAAAAGTGTCGTACCGGTGGGATCCTCCTCGGTGAACTTGATCATCCCAGTCCAAGGAGCTAATGGGCCGGCTGTTGGGGAAGAATAAAAATACGTATTTCTAAAAAGTGCAGTTGTTGTTGTTTGTCGGCAGGACTCCGGTGTGTCTCTCACCTCTGAGGTGGGCTCTGTCGGACGGATCCATGGCAACCACGGCCTCGGAGACACGGGATGAACGGCTGACTCCTTCCTTGTTCAAGGCCCGCACCCTGAAGACATAAGAATGCCCCTCCAGCAGTCCTGTGACGGGGAAGCGGGCGTACTTCACTGGGACGTCATTACACTGAGCCCAGTGGTGAGTGCCCACTTCGCACCTGCATAGAAAACACATGTAGGTTAGATTTCTGAACACCACAAGCAACACTGTATTTCACAGTGACTGACTGACTGATGGCTGCAAGAGACCGCTCGGAACGCACGTGGGTGTTTTAGTTTAGTATCCGTGGAGATGGCAGTTTGGCGAAAATATAGGAGGAATTTGGAAATGTGCCATGTGCCTGCAGAATTATCCAACAAACCAGTATCTGCATGTAGGAGGGTATCACGGCCAAAGTAATAAGATGAATCTAAATAGTCATTTCTCCGGCAAACAATTTCTATAATAAAGGAAGCCGTCAAACCTGTCGATGTAGTATCCCAGGATGGAGCTGCTGCCCTCCACCGCTGGCTGCTTCCAGGTCACCACCACATAGTCCTTGTTGGCATCATGACAGCGCACATCCAGGGGGGCCACGGGAACCCCCTCCAACTCCACATCGGCATCTGGCATAGCAGGACACACATATTCAAAAAGGCACACACACCCCCACACACACACACACACACACACACACCCCCACACACACACACACACTTGTGAGTCGTGCTGTTTCTAAATCAGGCTGATCTCCATTACATACTCAGTTTCCATTTTCTGACCTACTTACGCCTTTACAGTGCTTCATGTGTGGCAGCACTATGAGAGACTAGGTTATATAACCTTGGTAACATTGAAGGGGATTCTGAAGATTCCCTATTGTGCATAAACCTCCTGATTATCTTTTCAGATCACACTCTCTGTGGCGACTTTTCTGACATGCAGACAGATATAGAAGCATTCCTCAGAGGAAACCAAACACCTCATAGAGAGCGTTGAGTCAGACACAGCAGACTTAAATGGTTCCAGGTCTGTGTGTGTGTGTGGTGAGCTGTAATACGTTGCTTTAAAACTGCATAAATCAGCGCAGACTTTTGGGTAAGTGGCGTCATAGATTAATTAATTCAATCTTCAATGAAATGCAAAACAAAAGAAGCTCAAAAAGCTTCATTTGAAATATCTATCAGACACCTTACCTCTGACATACACGTAAGCAGAGTAGGTATCAAAGCCAGATTTGGTGTTGACACGCAGGGTGTACAAGCCCTCGTCTTCCTTGTTGAGGTGGACAAGTGTGAGGGTGGCTCGTTGCCCGGACCAGTGGGTGTGCACCCACTTAGAGGGCTTCAGTGGGACGGCTGATGGGAGTAGTCAAACACAAAAGACGTGAGACTGGCTACATAGAGTGGATTAATTAAAACAGGTTAAAATGCTATTTCCATTGTTCTTTCTCTACTTACAGTTTCTGGACCACACGACCTCAGGCTGGTATTTTTTCACAGTGGGATAAATGATGACGGTGCAGCCCACACTCAATGTCTCGCCTTCACTGCCAAAGGCCACTTCAAATTGATCAATGATGGTTGTTTCAAAGGTGACGCCATGCTCAGTGCAGAAACCATCTGCAGAGGTCAAATAAAGAAGTTAAAAGCACTACTATTAAAACATTAAACCTGCATTCATGTACGTTTTGGAACACAACATTAACATATTATTTCCTCATGGTAAATGACATAATCATTCAATTGAAGCCGTGTTTTTTTCCACCTGATGAATGCAAGTCCAACATTTACTCTCCTTTTACCTCTGTTTTGGTCTCCACCAACTCCTAAGTAAAACATATCTGGCTCTATAGCTTTAAACAATAAACTGTGTTCAGCTGCCAGTCGCTAACTTTGTACGTCTGCCATTTGATGTTGAGCAGTGGATTTTTAGAGCTTGTTTGCTAAAAAGACGTTAAAACACTGAAGCTGAAGGGGACTGTAGTCTGTAACTATGAGCAATGCCTTTTGACATTTTTCCATTGTTTTCTATAAAAATGTTGATTAGTGAACTAATCACGTGGACTCACGTGGTTTGGGATCGAGCGGGCCTGCTTCCTTGCCCTCCTGGAACCCTGCAGAGAAACATATCGTCCATTAGTCTTGTATCAGTAACAAGAGACTTCAGTCAAATAAAACAATAAACAAAAGTCAAAATCTAAAGCTAGATCGCGACCAGACACAACTATAAAACCATGTTTACAGTGGTGTAAAATCGAAACATCTACTTTAAACTTTGGCCTCTAACCGGAGGAGACGGGAGCAGCTGCAGAGAAGACGGACAAGACGAAAGGTTTACCTACTTTTGACAACGATAGTCGCGACAGAAGAAGCTTCTCCTTTCACATTGAGGGCAGAGGCGTGATACTGAGCAGTGTCGATGAAATCACAGCTGTAAATAAAAACAAGGAAGACATGCTGAATTACCGGCAACTCATTTGCATTTATCACTCTTCAGATTATTTCCAACATGAAACATTCAGTTTGGGGAAATGTAAATGTTTTGGCACATCTCGTTAATTCAAACTGACGCCGCGCCGCGTGAGCTTAACGATTACCTACTTCTTGATCTCCAGGGAGTGCATGTTGTAACTGCTCTCGACTGTGTACTTCTCGGGGTGGGCCTTGGCATCAATGATCACATTGTTTTTGTACCTTAAAGACAGAAGAAAGACAGACGGTTTTATTTTTACTGTTGTAAAGCAGAGGATTGTGTGTGTGTGTGTGTGTGTGTGTGTGTTCATGTCGCGGCAGTGGAAAATAGATTTGGCTGATGACAAGGGCTTTTGGATGGAAACTTCTCGATGACACACACATGACTGATCGCCTCTCATCAGCCTCTTTTTTCTTGTGACTCAGAGAAGGCGGGGACCAGTGAACTTGGAGCGTATCTTACCAGGCAATCCTGGGCTTAGGCCATCCAGCCACAGTGCAGTGCAGCTTGACAGTCTTGCCCTCCCAGGCAGTCTGTCCGCGGGGCTTGATGATGAACTCTGGAAGGTGTGTCAGGCTGTCTGGGTTCATCTTCTTACGGAACTCTGTCCACTCCGCCATCTACAGCGAGAGAGTGAAGCACCACATTGTCATATAAAGCTCATGTAAGAGACCTGATTATTTTTGGAAACTGGACACAACCTTGTTGTTGCAAATTCACAAAGAAATGAGGATTTACCGTCCTGTTTAACTCCAGACGTCCGGCGGATTCCCTGATATGCATTGTTCTGGTTCTCTTCTCCACTCTAACGTCCACAGACTCACTGGCCTCCCTGACAAACAGGTTCCTCATGGCCACATAGTTAATGCCCTCCTCCATGACCTCCTCATCCTGGGCCTCCATCAGACCGCGAACAACCTCATGACTGGCAGACAACAAACCACCAACATGTCAGAGCAGTTCACACTTACAGTAAGATCGGAAAATATATAATTTAGTGTCAATAACTGCAATAAAAATCTACATCATCAATGTTCAGCACCAGTGGTGTCGATTACTTTGCATTTAAGGACATCAAATCAGTTGTGTTTTGCAGCGTCCGCACTCACTTGGCTCTAAATACGGGAATGACATAGCCGATAACTTCCTTGTCCATGTCCATCGCCAGGTAGGTGCGTTTGGCTCTCTTGGGTAGTGGGCTGAGTTTAAACACCTCCTGCCCCTTCTGTGTCTTCACAGTGGTCTTCTGGCTTAGAGGTGAGAGACAACAGTCACTTGCACTACAAACAACAACTTACATCATAAAGTATTTCCAAATGGTGCACTATTTTCTACATACATTGTGTCTTAATGGATAAGGCTAATAATACTCTATGTTTTTCTTGTTGTTTTTAAATCCTATGATTGCCATCAATGCATTAATCCTACTATTAGTATTGTCTGTACAGCCAAAGTCTGATATAACTTATACCTCTGCAACATAGACATCCATTGTTGTCCACTGGGCGACACGTTTCATCATTGCCATGAACAAGGGCACGGTGGTTTATTTTGAGTCAATGTTATCAACACAGTTCTGCTGCTATAATACTAACGTGTATTCATCTGCAGTTGAAAACAGTCCCCAACAAATATACTCTTTGTTCTTGTTTAATTAACATTTGCTACAAATTACAATACCCAGCTGTTTTAGGAAATAACTAAGTCACTCAAAAACGATTAAAAAGACATACACCTAACAGAAAGAATGCAAAGCTGCTGCGAAATCTAAAAATGAAAAGAATACTCAACATTGACGTACTCTTAATTTATAAAACTTTAGTGCTAAATTGTGCTGATTACATAAAGACAGGTTCAGACGTTACTCAGAAATGGAAGATGTATTTCTGTCCATCCTCGAAGGAAGCTGACCCATATTGCACTCTGACTCATTTACCCATCAGCCTCTCGGGCCTCTCTATTGTCAGCCGGGTTTATAAGTGGAGCCGGAGCTGGTGGATATGCAGCGGGGCGGAAAAGGTTACTTTTTAAAGCTCTGCTTTCATTCATAATCTCTTCCAAGTCTGCCCTAGTCTATCCATTGGGCCTAGAGGAGGAGCGGCATAAAGTGGCTTTGATTAACTCTCTTCCGGATCAAGTTGATGGAAGGAGCTGAACGCACAGCAGAGGCAGACAGATGGAGAGAGTCGCATAGAGCATTGTCAAAAAGTTATTCATATACTGCTGACTCACCAGGTGTGTTGAAAGGTAGTCGAGTGTATAAGAAAGTCAAAAGGTATAAAAAGTTTTACTGCTGCTAAAAGCAGTCTGAGAAGCTGAAGTAGGTGTTCGTCTTAAGATTTAAATAATACAAGAAACAATTGGAAACTTTCTAACAGAAACAAGGTGTAGTTACAAATCTTTAAAGGGAATAACACTGACTCGTCAAATTGACTAGTGAATGTGGATACTGGCCCAGGATTAGGACTAAGACCAAGGCGTATGACCGTTTCATGACTTCTATACTGTGTCTTTACAGTTGGCCTAATGGCAACGTCTCATGTCCCGCCTACAGAAATAGCTTTACTGTCCATGAATACATCTGGCAGCCATCCGCTACAGCTGACATTCCTTCCCTGACCCCTGTTTAGAAAGCTCTCATGGTTCCAACATGTACACTGAGCTGTGCAGCTTGAAGGACGAAGAGACTCTGACAATATTACGTGTTGACACCACATACAAGTGAATCTATAAGTTTAATGTGTTCAATAGAGTTGAACTAGACTTTACTTTGATCAAGCTCCATTTGATTCTAACACAGAATGTCACAAAACAATCTGACTAAACATGAGATTCACCCCGAGTTAGAAAGTTTTAATAACTATTATTTTCTTGGTTTTTCCCATTTATTCCTGCAGCAGACCAGTTTTTATAAAATTAAGGCTGGAAAGTGTAAATAAATCTACATGTGTATCTCTAAAACAATTATTTATATTAATCTGACAACTACTTCTTCAATTGACTGATCAAACGGTTTGGCCTCTAAAATATGCTAAAGCAGTGAAAATGCATGGTGCATTTACTATGATGACGTCTTCAAGTTGCTTATTTTGTCCAATCAACAGTCCAAAAACCAAAGATATTTAATTCAATAGCATAGAAAACAAAGAAACAAAAAATCAGCAATGCTTATGATCAATTCATCATAAAACATAGTTGCTGGTTTAATGTTGTTGATCAACTTTTAATTTACTGACTAGTTGTTTCAGCTGTGTTTTATGTTCTTAATGTCTTTGTGCATTCACTGGGATTTGGATTACTGTATTTTAATATGCTCATGGATGGAGATGCTATTTAGCTCCATACTAGTCTAAGACTGAAGTAAATAAACATAATGTTCTCTTTCTGTTAAATATGAGCACAATACTATTGCTACGTAGTATTTAGTAGTTACCAACGTGAGACTTGGACCAGACTAAACTAAGACCCTTCAGCCTTGACTTGACCACTTTGACATTTGACTTAATTAAAACTCCTGGAACAATAATAATTGTGTAATTGTATATTCAATTATTAGGCCATTGCATTGAAATGACTTGCTTTAAGCTTTGTAGAAACACAATTAACAGAGGTTTGATACATATAAAGAAGTGAGAGTTGAAACTCGGCCCAAAAGTCTTTAAAATGGGCCGTTCTGCAACAGCCTCATGAAGAACAATGTGTGTTCTTATAAAAATACAAAACCCTGAAAGAATCAAAAGTTGAACATCAACTGTATGAGCAGGTGGAGACAAGTAGAGAGTCAGCACCTGCTCTACGTAAAAACACACTTTGAGCTGGTGCCGCTGAACACACTTCACACCAGATGCCAAAGTACAGTGTTGAATATTTGAAAGAGGTTCGCTTGAACGCGCTCACCACTTCCGAAGTTATAGAAGCGGCAGGTTGCTTTAAGCGAACCCCATTTTTTTATTTTTTATTATAGTTTTCAAATATCAACCATCTCATAAGTATTTTGGATCTTTCGCCTGCGTCACTCCCATCCTCTTACCGACGGCTGGTGGTCTTGTATGTGGAGAACGACTGCTGTTGAACAGACGACTTGCTGCTCAGGTAACTGCTGCTCTCATACTGCTGCTGCTGCTGCTGATGCTGCTGCTGCAGCTTCTGCGTCACTTGTAATGATGTTGACATCCTGAGGGTCACTCCGCCAACTTATATGTTGACTGTTCTTTACTTAACCAGCTCTGTGAATCAATCTCATTGTTATCATTACAAATTAATTTCTGTATTGGGGGTTAGTTTAAGCCGGGAGATGGTGATTAGGTATTAGAGATGGTGAAGTTGTTATGATGGCGTTGGTTAAGATCTACTTCTAATGTGTTAAGTGAAGAAGCAGCAGGGTAATAAACATTGATTTGATTTACACTCTACATGTTAGTTTTGTGTCTTTAAAGATTATATGAAAATTTAAAGGATAATCACCTCCAGAGGTGGAATTATAGAAGTGATGAACTTGTGATTTAATTGAAAACTACGCGTGGAGTGATGTAATCTAGCGACTGATGAGAACATACAAAGGCAAAGATGTGTTGTGTTTGGGAATATCTTAATTCAAGGTAATTATAACAATCTGTTAGGTACTAAAGCTGTTGATTATGTCGTTGATGAATTAAATAGTCCTTTGGTTTATAAGTTACCCCCCCTCACAATTTCTAGAAGCCAGAGTCGACATATTCAATCTGCTTGTTTTGGTCGACCAAAAGTCCAAGGCCCAAAGGTATTCAGCTGTCATGAAGAACAAGCAAATACTCTCCTTTGAGAGGGAATTTCTGGAATTGTGACTGAATTAATTATCAAGATTGTTGCAGATATATTTTCTGTGGATTCACCAATCAATCGGACAAATCATTTTCAACTCTATGCTGCTCAAGTTATACAGCTTGAAAACATGAGCAGCTCACACTGGGCACAGGCCCACGTCATCACGTCTATTCAGATCTATAAGATCTGCAGTTTATTATGACAATAGACTTATGTCCTTGAGCAACTCTTACAACAGGCAGCATGTGGTGTGTGTGTGTGTGTGATTTGTAAAGAGATACAAAAAGTAAACTAAGACTGTAAGAAATGAGGGCACAGAGCTCACAAAGAGAAGATCTGAGTCATAGAAACGTTTAAAGTTAAGTGAATGTTAATGGGAGAGATTAGCAATACTTTTAGGATGACATTTCACTTCAATGACACATGCAGTCTAAACTACAAGGACATAGATATAAATGACCAACACCTGGTTAGTAAGGGACAAGGAAATATCTGAATTAAATCACATTATTCAAACAAATAATAACAATAAAGAGGTTGAAAGAAAGGCCCCAGGCCTTACTGATTCAGGATTATAAAAAATATGAGCACATGACATAAACCAGAACAATTCCTCAGTATTAGAGACAAACTTGTTAATAAAGAAATATACACATACATCACTCACCACAAGAATTCACCAATCCGCAGCAGTTGAAAATGAGAGAAAGAGTGCGCTATTCCAACAAGGAGCTAAAGCAAGTTCAGATCCGGGGGAAGCAGCAGGGTGAGGGCAGCGGACAGGACGGCAGTCCACTGAACTAAAATAATGCTGCCACTCGGCAGAATGCACAAGACACCGTCAGGACCTTTTAAGGCCGGGACAGCTTTAAATTTAGACCATGAGACGGCCCAGCAGAGGCTCCTCGGCTCGCCTGGCCCTCTGCTGCGAGCTGTCAGTGTGGGGATATCTGGTGTGTGATCGCAGGTCTAAAAACCTGCTGAACTACTGCCAACACACCAGTTGAATTTAATGAATAGGATTTGTCTTCTTTTAGACGACGTGCAAAAGTCACTAAAGCCTCTGGTCTCCTTGTCTGAACCAAAACCCTGCCAATTCACCAACATGTGACCTCAAACTGCTTCAGAAGTCTCTATGTCCCTAAACTTACAGCTCAGTTTGCCAATGTACTTGTTTCTGGGTATTCTGCGGCGTGGAGGTCACTCACACTAGTTGGTCTCACTTACACGACAATTGAATATTGAGATAGAGAATTACAGCAAAAATAAACGTTGAAGTTTATTAGCGAATGCTGCCACCTAGTGGTGAAACATATACACTGCAGGATTTGTCGTTAAGACAAATATAAATATAGTATGAAAATAAAAGCTGTAAATTATTTTGAGTATGGTTTCTTATCGCTATTTAACTATCTCACCTGGTCCAGTGTAAAAAAACAAAACAAGCAGAGGTGAGGAGGACAACATGGTACAGTCCAGTCTGTTGGCTCCGCCCAGCTCGGCTGTGATTGGTCAGTTCGGTAAAGAGGAAATAAAACATTAATGGTCGCTCTTCATCAGGCTGTGGATGCTCTTGGTAGCTCTGTGTAACGGTTACAGCCATTTGGGTATCACGCTTTGTATTTTCTGAGGTGGGTGATGTCATTTTTTTAACGGCCTCATGAAGTTAATGTTGTTCCTTTGAGTTGATGTCGGTTAGCTCGCTTAAGCTAGTCTGGTCGGTGAGTTAATGAGGTCAACGTTGGGCTAACTGTTAGCTGGTAGCTAATAACTGAAATGTGTGTCATCATTTGTTGTGCAAACCTTGTGACAGGTGACAGTAAATAACGTAGTTATCTTACCAATGTAAATTTCCATTACGCAGTTGTCAATAAGTAAATAGCCATATAACTAAATTGACAAATTTCAACTGACATCCAACCTTTGTTCAGTCGGAAGTCCAGTGCAGAGGTCCACATCTGTGAACTGGGCCCTGTTCTGTTCTACTCTGGGCTTTATTTGACACAAACCTGGGTTTTTCTGTTCAGAGATGTCTTAAAATGAATCACAAGCTGGTGTCAGAGAAACATGAGCTTTATGTTCAAGCCTGCCAAAAGTGCAGGCTCATTCATGATTAGATTTATGATGATGAAACCTTCGTATAAACAGTAGTATAGATTTTTAGACGAGTCTTCATATGATCTGTATCACAGGAGAGAGGCGAGCCACTGACCGCCAACATGTCGAGCAAAAGGGCCAAGGGAAAAAACACCAAGAAGCGTCCTCAGCGGGCCACGTCCAACGTGTTCGCCATGTTTGACCAGTCTCAAATCCAGGAGTTCAAGGAGGCCTTCAACATGATCGACCAAAACAGGGACGGTTTTATTGACAAAGAGGACCTTCATGACATGCTGGCCTCGTTAGGTAAACGTAACAATGTGTTTACACACATTTAGACAGCAATAGGAAGGATATATATATATATATATATATATATATCCTAATGACTGTGACCATTTTCAAGGTAAGAATCCCACAGATGACTACCTGGAGACGATGATGAACGAAGCGCCGGGCCCGATCAACTTCACCATGTTTCTGACCATGTTCGGAGAGAAGCTGAACGGCACAGATCCTGAGGACGTGATCCGCAACGCTTTTGCCTGCTTTGACGAGGAGGGCACAGGTGAGTCACAAGTTGTTCGACACAAATGTGCGCTGCACTTTGTGTTGCCGTTTCTCATCCAGACCCAATGTTGTCATTATATATATTTGTTTTATTAGAGAACGTCTGTCTCCTGTTGTATTTTAACATCTGATGTAAAAATCGATTTAGAAAAATTCTCCTCATGACGGATGAATCGACTCCTCCCACAGGTATAATCCAGGAGGAGTACCTGCGGGAGCTGCTCACTACGATGGGGGACCGGTTTTCAGATGATGAAGTGGACGAGCTCTTCCGAGAGGCGCCCATCGACAAGAAGGGCAACTTCAACTATGTAGCATTCACGCGCATACTAAAGCACGGCGCAAAGGACAAAGATGATTAGTGGCAGAAGCGACTCTAAATCATTGTGGGTTTCCACTCAAGTTAGAACAGCTATGTCCTGTCATTGGGCTCATGGCAGGCTTCACTGTGGTATAGCTCACTGAAGTCCATTTGTTTAAGCTGCTTGTGGGACCATACTGTACCACTGGGACCCCCCCCCCCCCCCAAAACAACTCCTCAACCCCTTCTCTCAAAGCTCATTTGCACATCTGTATAAACACTATAGGGTCTGTATAAGCTAGTTAAGATGTATGAAAAGACCCACGTGGATAAAGCTGGAAATAAAAGGAAACAAGGAGGTTGTTGTCGTGACTGTTTGGTTTTTACTGAATCATTTGTATTTTGTTGGAAATGAAGAGTTTCATGATTAAAGTGTGGTGTGAGCTGAATAATCAATACTCTATTCATGTTTTCAGTGGCTTTATTTTAAAACAAAGGAAAATAGATGTGATGGTTGAAAGCAAAGACAATTCCACAGTTCACGCTAATGTCAAAGATGCGTGGTACACTGGATCAGTCCCTGGATTAAAACAAAAGGTGCTGGCTTGGTGTAGAGTAACGCATACACACCGAATGGCTGAAGGTTTGTGGACAGCATTGTGTACTTATTTTTCTATTTATAACGGTGTGCTAGGGGAGCAGTTTTCTTGATTAATTTATTTAATCCTTTGGTCTATAAAATGTTGCCTGTCACATTTTTCTGATGGCATCAAATTGCTTCGCAAAGCAGCAAGTCTCTGACCAACCTTTATATGATTATCAAAATAGTCGGCAATTTATTTTACTTCAATCAACAAATGGTTTCAGCTGTAGTTTGGGGTTGGCCCCTTAGTTCATATCATTAAAATTGTATATTAGACAAAAGGACCCTGTGTGCAGATCTGGGTCCTTGCAAACATGTTTTTTTTTGGTGATGACCTCAACCAACACCTTTGGGATGAACTGAAACGTTCTTATTTCCCATCATCACTGGTGATCTGGCAGCCGAATTAAGAAAAAGATTCCTAAAAATCGTGAACTGTTAGCATTGCAGATGAATGCATATTAATATCAGAATTTTGGCCATGTGTGTACAAATTGCTGCATGGAACACTCCACAGTCGGTACATCACAATGAGAAGAAACATGTTTTCTCTATGTAATTGTGTAGTTTGTGGGTGATTAACCAGTGAATTTTACAAACTGTTTTCATTTTAAAGTGGCAGTTCTAGTCAGCACTATTTTAGGATGCTTTAAAAAGAGATCTACATATTTTGTTCACAAATCAAAAGCACCTGTGATCCTTTCACAGAGTGACTGGTTACAACGTCTTGAGGAGCACTTTCATCTCTCTTTAACCCAGAGGTTGTATTCCAGATGTACCAAGCACCAATAACCAGCTTCCTCCTGTTCACAGGATCCTCTGTGATGAGGACTCTCTCTCGTACACATCAACCCAACAATAAATAGACACGGATCGCATCCACACTTGACGCTTTCTGTACACTTTGCAGTTGCTCACAGAGCAATGTATAGCACACGATACGGGCGACTTGGTCCGCCCGCTCTAATCCGCCAGGGCAAGATTTTTCGACTGGATCTTTGATAGGTGGTCCGATATACAAGCCTCGATCTTGTCACACTGGGCCAGGAAGTCCTATTGACAGATAACAATCCCATTTAGTAATATGCACAGTGATTTTCAATTAAAACATGCTGGTGACACAAAAAAAAAAAAAGGTGTTACCTGCACAGTCTTTACAAGTCCCTTTTTCTTCAGTTTGCAGTCATTGAAATTGTCTTGGATACTCTGTTGAATAGAAGAAACAATTCTGGGTTTATGACATGTTAAAAAATAAAAACCTGAACAAAAGTAAATATAAATTAATTTTGATCAACAATGGAGACAATAAGGAAAGCAACTACATATGAAAAAGAAAGATCACCAGGGTATCAATCTGCTCCAGGATCTTCATGAACTGTTCAGCTGCTATTTTCACTCTGTGGTCCAGTTTACCCAACGCCTCCGCCTGCAGGTCTTTGGCCAGGAAGCCCTGTGGAAAAAAAACATGTGATAATAAAAAAATCTTAACAGAAATTTCTTTCAAAATATATATTGAATAACAGATCAGACCAATGCAGGAAGACTATGAATCTTAAAAAAAACACAATTGATGGCTTACATTCTTGAGTCCAGTCAACTCCCCGTCGACCTTCTCCAGCTTTTTAGCCGTCTGTTCCACAGACTTCTCGATGTCTTTCAGCTTCTTCAGCTCGGCTTCTTCCTCGGGACTGTTCTGTTTGTGGATCGTTGGCAGTATTTGATTAAATACATATAGTCACGCATCAGAGAAATCACATGTGTAAAGAAGGCCTTACCCGTTTTCCAATCAGCATGAGTTTGCAGCCCTCTTTTACTCCATAGCTGGACAGACTCTCCTCCACGTCCTTCAGCGATTTCCCTGGAATGTCAGGATGGATCAGGCTCGGTTAGACCTAAATATATAATACGATATTATTTGAAAGAAACAAAAGAGACCCAGAGCCTACCTTTGAAGATGAGCTTCTGTGAGGTTTGAGGAACTCCAGTAGCTTTGGTGAGAGCATCAGAGAGGTCTTTGACAATGGGGCCCTTGTCTTCATCCTGGCCAGTTAATGTGATGCTGTGCTTAGTGGACCCTGGAGTGGGAGAAGTCATTTAGATTCATGCATGGCCATGTGTTATGTATCATTGTCCTCAAATAATGCTTTGAAACCGCATGTTAGTAACGTTAAAAGAACTAGTAGCCTAGAGTTTAAAAGTGTTCATGTTTCGCCAAACCCTTTGTGTCAAGAACATCGATTTCGAAAGATATTATGATAAGAAATACATCTTGATAAAATCACGTTATGCAGCTATGAAACAAAGAAAGACAGTGAAACATCCGAGGGCAACGTTTCAGTCATTTTAAGCGTATCGAGGCATAAAATACATTCAACTGTACTAAGTTAAAGCTAGCTTCACTATAGCTACATTAGCTAACCAATTCATAGCTACTGAAACTTACACTCTTTATATATTTAACATTATTTATCATCTCGCAACAATCGTGTAGCATCGTGCAACGTGCGTATTACCGTATGCAACTGTCACTGTAATCGTTTGCGCTGACATTTTGGTTTTTATCGTCCTTTAATCACAACATGAATCACACGGTTGGTGCTATCAGGCTATAACTGTTGCTGATGGCTAACTAACTACTTCCGGAACGGACCGGAAACAGTTCTTCTAACGCCGGTCTCAAAAGTATATATATATATATATATTTTGTGGTAAATACTTTATCTATTTGTCGTTGTCAACGAAACGGTCGGCTACATACAAACAACATATTTTAATAGAATCTGGTCATGACAGCGACGTATACAGAATGTATTAAAAAGGTCCACACATACGGTAATCAATGTCAAACTAAATTATAATGTTTCACGACAGCCGTTCAACACCTAACATTGTCTGTGGGAAAAGTTATCGGTTTCGGTGTTCAGACAGTATAGCTAATGTCCACAGAACAAATACGACTTTGCTCAAACCCTTTACGGATGTGCATCCTTTTACGCTGTCAGCGGGCTCTGTGGCGCAATGGATAGCGCATTGGACTTCTAGCATACAAAATGAGCAGTCATTCAAAGGTTGTGGGTTCGAGTCCCACCAGAGTCGGACTTTTAATTAAATATATAGACCAAAACACACCAAATGGGTTTCTTGTGACTATAAATAATCAGTAATGCCCGAGTAACTAACCTCTTCTACCATGGGGTAGAATACTGACCAGTATTTATACTCTTGAGTTAAATTATTTGAACTGTTAATGAGAATGTAAATTATTCATGTCAAATGTCCTCATATGTCTGGTGCATGTACAATAATAAAAATTATAGGGGATATAAAACTGACTAAATGGACCACATGGAATACATTTCTGAAAATATTTTTTAATACTACCCTCTAGTTGATTTATTGATGTTTTTGGCGACACACTGCAAAATAAATAATGTAATTACTTTGAAATAAGACCAAATTAGGATAGTTAAATCTAGTTCGTTTGTGTGTTTTTATTTACTGATATGTACATTTTTCTTTCAGAATTTCATTATTCTTTATTCATAATTAATTTGACTAATAATTTCATCAATTTGGCTTTTTAAAAATTGAATATCGTTTGAATTCAACAAGAGAACTATTTTTATTAAAATAATTGAATCAGCTAAATCCATTGAGCAGCTCATTACTATTTTCGTTATTGTGACAAATATGTCACATTGTTTTTTCTGAGACAATTATAAGTTTAATTCAATTTAATTAAACATTTTCATAACTTTTTAGACATAAATTAGCTTGATAAACATGGTTAGAACAGTTTAGGTGTAATGTAGGACAAGTTTTTAAAGCATTAGAATTGTTAAATGTGTTCAAACGTATCTTTAGCAACAAAAACAAGCTTTTTGAAAAATGTCACTCGAAGAGACACGTACCGAACAGGAAAAGATGCAAAATTATACATTAGACACAAAATGACCAAAAAGAGACACAAAGTGACCACAAACAGACAAAAAACACCACAAAAGATGGATAACAACTACAAAGTGATGCTAAATCACCACGAAAAGACACAAAACAACCACAAAGAGACAAAATGACCACGAAGTCACAATAAACAACCACAAAGACACACAAACTGAATACAAAGAGACATACAAAACTACAAAAAGAGACCACGGAGAAGTGCAAGAAGGACAGAGAGGAGAGAGAGAAAACGACGGACAGTCGGAGGAGACTTTGCTCAAAAAGTTTCCGAATGTGCATGCAACAAGTGTTCTACCAGGCTCTGTGGCGCAATGGATAGCGCGTTGGACTTCTAGCATTCGAAATGAGCAGTCATTCAAAGGTTGTGGGTTCGAGTCCCACCAGAGTCGGACTTTTAATTATACAGACCAAAGACCAGATGCTCCAAACGGGTTTCTTGTGACTATAAATAATCAGTAATGCGTGAGTGTTTATACTCTGGAGTTAAATTATTTGAACTTTAAATAAGAATGTAAATTATTCATGTCAAATGTCCTCATATGTCTGGTAATATACCAGATGCATGTACAAGAAAGATTCTTCGCTGTCTATGGGAATGTGCAAAGATTCGTTATGGGTTAAATATCAAACTCTGTGTTCTTGGAATAGCCTATACCTGGGGACAAACATATGCATATACAGTATATATTTGTATATATACATTCAAAACAACATCTAAACTTCTGCACCCAGGGCACCCAGGGGCCCAAAGCAGCAGGCCTTCACCTGAAAAATGTCACTGAAAGAGACACGTACTGAACAGAAAAAGCTGCTGCTGAAGCTGCTGAAGTCAAAGCATCACAGTATACCAACCTCAACACGCATATAAGAGCATAACGATGAACGAGACAAGTAAAGACCTCCTTGCTGAATTGGAGCTTGCTAAAATCAAACACTTGAATATTTCTTCAATCAGTTACAATACACATGTAACAGACATAACCATCACACAAGGAATGAGCTCAGGTCACTTGATACCTCCAACAACAAGAACAAACCTCCTCAAACGTACAGCTATTTTTCGTGCAATTACATCTTGGAACTTACTACCTCCTCATATAACTCATACATTTAAAAAACAATGAAAGGCTCACCTCAGGCCACTAACCACTTGACGTTTTCCATTGCTTTTGTAGTCTCCTGATCCTTCCATGTATAAATTATTGATGCACTGTGTATATGGTTGGTTATGACAAGATACATCCCAGTCTTTGACTGCACTATGTATCTGACTGTACTATTTTTTTAGTATTCTGATTGTACTATTTTTAACTGTTTTGCACGTTTTGTATGTATTACGTTTTGTCCTTTCTGTGGACCCCAGGAAGATTAGCGGCTACTAAGGCGACAGCTAATGGGGATCCAGTTAATAAACTAAACTAAACTAAAAGCCTGACGAAATACACGGAGCTACAAGGACCCGGACAGTCGGAGGAGACTTTGCTCAAACATTTTCCGGATGTGCATGCTACAAGTGTTCTACCGGGCTCTGTGGGGCTCTCCTTGTAACCCGTGAGTCGAACTAATTCTTGGTTGTGAAAGCCAATCACCGTTCAGTCTGTAACCACAAATCAACCAAGAATTGTCCGCTGTGGCCAATCGGCGCTGGTATCGCAACCAAGAATCAACCAAGAATCAACCAAGAACTGACCAATCGGCGTCTTCGAGCTCACGAACCACTCGCGATGAATGACGAGAACGGCCGCCTGTTAAAGTTAACAAACTAACCCGCTTGTTGATGACCGTAGCGAACTAACGTTAAGTGGGACTGTCAGCCATTACACTGTTATTTTAATGTATTCATTAATTTACAATAAAGTTATACAGACAGCATGACAAGACCTAAAATGCAATCTACTCTCGTCTGTGAGTCGTAACCTTTACAATAACGTAACAACGTTACTGGACACCTGTTTGTAACTTACCGTTCATTTTATTACTAAACATTACTTTAAAAATCGTCTTTGTCGCAGGCAGCGATGGACATTAACTCGGGAAATTACTGTACCGAAGTATCATTTTGAGGTACTTGTATTTTACTTGAGTGTTTCTGTTTTATTCTACTTTATACTTATACTCTATGGTGCTTTTTACTCCACTACATTTAATTGATAACTTCAGTTACCTGTTACTTTGATGATCGAGGATACAAAAAAAGCACAGTTTATAAAATATATTGCATTATAGATACATTGTTAAGGATTAAACTACCTTGATAAGTTGATTGCTGCAACAGTCACACAATGGTTAGTATATGAGCATGCTTCAAACACTCATATTTTATGCAGAGCATGTTTTCTGCATTGCTTCCATTAGTCAGTTTAGCATTCCAGCTGTAATCTGTTTTCGTAACATGATGGCTGACTCAACAAATTAAATTAAAATCTAAGCCCCACCTTTTCCTCCTGCCACCAAACACTGCAGGAGAAGCAACACTCAAGAAGAGACCGCAACGTCAGGATATCTCCCAGGCTCCTCCATCAAGTCAGGGATTTCCTTTCATTGCACCAGCACCACCCGTCTCCTTCCCCTTCTTTTTCCCATCTGTGGGGCTTCCTATAGTGCCTGGACCCTCACAGATGAGGTTTTTCAACTCCTCCAACCCCAGTTTACCTTCAGCTATGCCACCTTCGACGCACACATCAGTACTCAACAGTACAGGAAAAGAAAAGAGGAGATGGAGCAAACTGGAACCGTCAAGAGAAGGTACGTGAAAAAGACAGACGTGATCCTTTGCAGAAAGTGCAACAAAGACAGAAAGCCACCATCACACCTTCAGTACTTTGGGAACTGGTACTGTGAAGAGTCTGTGTTCTTGGAATAGCCTATACCTGGAGAACTTTATAGAAACATATACATATATATATATATAGATAGACAGATATGTCAAACTGGACCAAAGTGATGCCGCTTGAGGCTGGACTACATACAGTGTATCTCTGTATCTAGAATATTCATAGGATTCTATGGACACATTAGAATGTTCCAGCTCCAGAATGTCAACTGATGTCATAACAACAATTCTGTCACAGAGAACTCTCCTGTCTGCTCATTACCACAAAGCTGCTGAAGTGAAAGCATCACAGTATACTAACCTCAGCACGCATAGAGAACGAGCACAACGATGAACGAGACAAGTAAAGAGAGGAGAGAGAGGAGAGAGAGAAAGCGACGGACAGTCGGAGGGGACAGAGAGGAGAGAAGGAGATGTGGCAGGAGGGTCTGGAGAAAATGAAACAAAACCAGCTAATGAAAGAGCGGCTTCAGTGGAATGAGGTGATGATGGTGGAGGAGTGCGAAGGGCCTGGAGATACTTTGAGTGCTCTGGAGAACGAGCACGAGGGGAGGCGAGAGGAGGCCGAGCTCTGCCGTCTGCCAACGGTGGGAGACGAAGCCGACCCAGAGGGCCTGGCCTCTAGCCTGGAGACGGCCGGGAGGAAAGAAACTCTGCACAACAACTGGGTTGGAGAGGAAACAATGGACAGCGACCCCGTCCACACAAACAGCTCCACCCATCTCCTCTTTGCTGCACGGGACCACACGTGTGAAGGTCTGTCTCACGCTCCTGCCATTCCTCTACATTTACCATGTATATGTTTATAAATGGGTCTTTTGTATTTAAATGTTAATTCAACTTTTATCTTCATCCGTCTTAAGAAAAACCCCAAACACCCAAACACAACGAGATTGGGCAGTGGATGCAGGACAGACTGAGGATCGCCTCCAAGACTGGACGTGCGAGCCAATAGTTTATGTTCTACTGGAGGATTCGCCACAGACTGAAATCCACTTTCTAATGTACTTCTGTTATTATGTATTAAGCCATGATATAGTTGTGTTGAGTTGAAAACATCGAGTTGTACTGTACCGTCTTGGGTTGGGGTTAGAGGCAAAGATGTGTTTAAAAATATTGAAGTGATTCTATAACAATGTGTTGATTTTGTTTCAATCACACACCGCCGGGCTAGCCGTTTCTCCCCGGTCTTTATGCTGAGCTAAGCGTCTTCTGGCTGTAGCCTCATAACAAATGGACACGTATCAGAGTGCTATCAATCTTCTACAACGCTCTCTTCTCGTGTGCGGCTCAATACGAGCCCACATCTCCATGTCAGGGGATCTGGTCCTGGTTGGACCGTTACAAACAAATGATTAACCAAAAACATTCAAGATTAAATTAAACCACATAATTTATTTCGCATGTTTCAAATAACTTGTAGACATTTATTTGAACAGGCTCTAAGGGAATCATCTCCACACAATGGTAGAGACTGACCAACACACAAGACTAGAACACAAGTAAGACAAATAAAAAATAAACTTAGTAATACTGGTGATGGACGAGACACGTGTTAGACAGGAGGACAGAGGGAATAGTGTTTTAAAAAAAAGGTTCAGTATGTTACAAGGCCACATGCTAGCACGGTAGTGGTAACAGTACACAACCCAACACCAGGGCAGCTTCCAAAATCCTAGTGTTCTCAGGTCAAGTGTTTTGCATGTATACATGTTACTCTACATATAAAAGTGTTTTCAGTTGAAGTGCAGTTGTTTTAGTCCGTTCCTTGTTTATGAGGCAGGAATCTGGGGCAGACCGAACTCATCCACCAAAACGCCATCCTGAAAAACAAAAAAGAAGAATGTAAAGAAAACACTTAAATGACGGCCTTCACATGCGAAACACACCTCATAACACACACACACACACACACACACACACACACACTTTACTTCCATGTACTTTCAATGCTGTAAAGTTCCCAATCCTTGAGTACAACGTCAGTTACGGTGACCGCTGTGTTACCTTGTTTGTCTTGCTGTCACTGGGGATTCCCTCAGGGATGGACGGGGCGGCCGAGGCCTCATCCAGGTAGGAGTTGTCATCGTCCAGCAGCAGCTCATCACCCAGAGCGTCCAGCTCTGAAAGCACAGTCACACTGTCACTGGAGTACTGGACACACTGGAGTTAATAGGACAATGACATTGTTATTTTGTTTAGAAACTAAAAGAATACCACAAGGATTTATCCAACTGACTGATGCTTTGGGAGAAAAGATGTCTCTGCTTGTTTCTCCATCTAAACTTTCACGTTGGTCGCAAGAGCTGCGTCCCAAATACGGGCATAACCTTGTGAAGTCCGTATTGTCACACATAAGTGTCAAAAAAGGGCCAGTCCGAATTCAAAGGGTTCCCCCTCATCAACCAAAACAACCTCCTGTTACTCAGGTTTAGAAGACACAGCTTGTGTATCCATCATGTAAATCTGATAAACACATGTTATATGGATGGATATGCCATCAACCTGATAGACTTTTGTTCTTAATACGTTTTTTAAAAAGTCCGAAATTGTGGTCTCTGTGTTGAAAATGCACAAGATATTAACACACAGGTACTCAAGAAGATCACTGAGGCATCATGGGAACATAAAATCATTTTTACCGTCCCTGCTGTGAGCTTTGTATTCGCACTAACTTCTGTTAAATGTTGGTGGTTTAAATACATTTGAAGTTGCTCCATAGATGAAGGTGTCTGCGCAGAAACTAGAAGCAGAATAAAGATGTCGGAGGCAGTCGGGTATACCTGCTTCCAGATCGTCCTCATCTATCTCTGGAGTGCCGTAGTTGCGGCTCAAGGCCTCTTGCACCTCGCCTGCGTCCTCCATCATGTCCTCCAGTTGGTCCTGTAAATCCTACAAATTCAAATACACGGGATCACTTTATACATCTCTGACAGGATCAACTGGAGTATTGATTTTTACTTAAGACCAGCAGTAAGCTGCAAATACATGTTTCTTTTTTTAAATTCTGTGTTAGAGTGATTTACCATTTGGTACGTAGCATTCACAATAAATAATAACTTGTCAAACATACGTCAATCTGATCAAGTTTGACGTCCTTGTACGCTCTTTTCATTTCCTTTGCACCGATCTTCATGGCCTCCACCTGGCAACAGAAAATAAGTTGCACAAGTTATATTTAGTCACTGGTAACAAGAACTCTATCGGCACTGGAAGTTTTTTCAGGTACAGACACATTAACCTCACCCGCCAGATGTTTTATAACACTGACCATTACGAGAAGCCGTCGTTAGAAACTGTTTGGAAAAGCCCAAAAATGACGTGGCAGGTGATTGGATGAACCATCTGTCAATCAAACTCTTACTGTCGCGAGTCGGGAGAAGAGTTTTCCATCAAAGAAAGCCCTCGGTGACATTCTTTGCTCTTCTTTCAGTTAAGAAAAAACTTCTGATACAACTGATGCTGTTGCACGTAACAGCCAGTAGCTCCTGATTGGTCCGTGCTCTGGCTTAAACACATTACTTGAAGCCTGACAAAGATGGATTTTTTGTGCGATAAGAGATTCCGCAACTCTACTTGTGATCTTGCGACATGGTGAGAATCCAGCTGCCGTGCAATGTATGAGACACATGCCGATGAGGATCTGGAGAGCAGTACTATGTTCAGATCGTCTAGACTTGACTCAGTCTCAGCTACTTCTAAGTAAAAAACAAAATAAAAACTCATACAAAAATAATCTCTCCCAATCATCTTATGACCCACTGAAAGTAAGTGACAGCATCTGTATCTGCAGAGACGCGGCCCTCTGGATTTTCTCTTTCCGTATTAATTCGCCGGCTTCGTGACGTTTCTGGGCGTCAGCAAAGAGCCTTTTGGCCCCACATGGGAAGTAACCCCCAGCCAATGACAGCGTGCAGAGTGAGCTGCACTTTGAGGTCATCGGCCGCCTTATTTAGTTCTTTCAGATACAAAGCCGCCGTATTTGACGGATGACAACGGGTTGTTACATCTCTGTGTTTTCCCCTGCTCCTCTCTCTCTCTCTCTCCTCTGCTGTGTTGTCCGTCTGTGTCGGTTGTGCGAAAGTGTGCAGAGGTGTGGCCGTGTGTATTTATGCTAGAATGTAACGGCCGTAAAACAGTCAGAAATAAATGTTTGATTTCTCTGATTCACTACTTTGTTAACGTCGCTCTCTCTCTCTCTCTCTTCATTCACTCTATAGCTCGCTCGACCATCCCAAACTGTGTTTCATAAAGTGGTGTGGCTCTTACTGTGGTTTTGGTGTCCTTTAATGTCTGGATTGTGTAGTTTGCCTGCTCCATGTTAAAGGACTGCTGAGCCAGCTGCTCTCTTTGACCTTCATACCTGTGTAAAAACAATGCAGTTGGTTTTAAAACAATGGATTTTGCACATCATCATTTTTTTAAAGCTCGGTTCTAATTACTATGCTCCCAATACTGGATACTTGAGGCTGATATAGGGTGATATTTGAGCATTTAAAATATACATATACCTCGATAGTGATAAGTTTAAATTAGTCAGTGGTATCAGCCTGATTAACATACAGGTCAGACTCTGTATTAAAACATAACAAAGAGTAAAAACCGTGTATTGTAGGACTCACATTCTCTTTTGCTTCAGGACCCTCATCGCCTTCTGTTTCACCATGTTCTGCATTCAAACAGGGAATAAACAAAACGGGTGTTTTTCTATATTCTCCAAAACAGTCGGGCAACCTTCACAATTCCTTCCAGCTGATTGTGTTGCGAGCGTGTTACCTTCGAGGGCCCGTCTCTCATCTTCTTCATCTGATCCTTGTACTTCACAAGTTCAGCGTCTAGTCTGCCGATCTTCTTCTCTATGGACTCTGATCTCGCATCAACCTGAGTAAGGAGGAGAATAGTTAGAGGAGTAAGGATTTAGCATCCTAGCAGACCAAACACAGTATATCTATGTCAATAGCCTCTTAATATGATTAAGGAGATCTTTCAAAGGGTTTTATGTACTCAAAGCCAAAAATAAAAGTCCAGTGTGTGTTCAGACCTATATGTTCAATGCATGTTTCTCTATGTCAGTTATGTTGAAATCACTCAACCTACTGATGTTATACTCCTTAAAAACCGACGCCCTTAAATGTGCAGGTATGACAGTTTGACAGCTGACTTGAGACATTCATGTGTCCACAGTGTCTGAATGGATTGTGATTCATTAATAAAGCTTCATCTCTACTTCTCCAAACCAGCAGGAAAAGACACACGAGAGGATGTGTTTATGTTTGATAGCATGTTAGCTTGCTAGCACTGTGTGCTGTTGTTGTGGCCATGCTAGCTTTGTAACGGTACCGTTACCGTTAGATCACGCGACATAAACAACAATACATCTCAGCCTGATGGTACTCACGTTGCCGATACAGTCCGACAGATTCGGAGGAGGCGTTTTCGGCTTTCCGCGTCCAAATATTCTGTTCATCTTCCAATTGAACACGAAGCTTTTTTAGCTTTCTTTAGAGTATACAAAAAAAAAATCAGATGTAAAATGATTTCTTCATTGAAGACACCCGGAAGTAACTGTTCGGACGCAAACGGTTCCCATTGGTCGACGTATACAGTTCTGACCAATGACGTTTTTTTCTTTCTTTTCCTTTTATTTTAAACACGCCTGCCCCCGTGTGGTGTGCAGAAGGATTGCAGCTGTAATGAAAACCCATTGTCCCCGTAGACTCTGCATTAATACTATGAAGGACAGAAATGAAATCCAATTGATTTAAATTGCAAGCTTTATTTTTGACTTTGTTGCACATGTGTGAAGCGTGGTTTTACGTTAATAGCGGAAACATACGGCAAAAAATCCAACCGATACAGTTAATTTACAATGCAGCAGCACATTATACACACAGTATATGGTGCTCAAACCTGGGCTGAATTCGATCATTTGTTTATGAATACAATCATCATATCAGTATTAGAGGAATAGTTAAGAAACACATAAGCAACAGTGGGGCGTACTCAGTAAGACTTCAGTTTTCTTAGAGATAATGCTACAATGCTTATACCAGGGTATACTTTAATGCTCGTAAAGGGGGAAAAAGTAATTACAAACATGAATGTTGCTAATTGCTGATCTTTTAGAGCAAGCATAACAGCTAGAGGCCAAATAAGGCACACAAAACCAGGCACAAAAACACATTGTCTGCTATAACTACTGTATCATTATCAGATTTAGACAGATAGACACATTCATGTGTTGCTCGACAAAAGCCTTTGATTTCATGACTCCTATAAAAGCTACAATAATTAAGGAAACCAAGAGAGTAAATCAGTTTGTTTTTGCTTTTATGAGGATAAACTCCGAAATGCATTGTTAATATTCCTTCAGATGAGCAGAGATTTACAGTATAAACACTCAATTGCACTAAACACCCAAAGGCATGTTGTGTAGATACAGTATAGTATTCTAATGGAGCCCTGTTACCCAGTTTTCACATGTACTAGTAGTTCAGACAAGAACATGTCAGGATAGCAACGCTATGTACAATATTTGACACCTCCTCAATGCAACATCACGGCTGGAAATCTGTAAAGGTGTGGAGCCGTGTCAGATGCAATAATATAATAATAGTTTCTTAAAGCACAACGTTCATCTAAGAACACACTGTTTAGACACCGTAGCCTCATCAAAGACAGCCATCTTGTCAAGAAGGAAATACTTTGGTTCAGTATCTTCTTGTGGTGAAATATAGAGAATGATCCCTGAGAGGTTATTAAATATTCTGCATTCTCCAATAATATATAGACTATTCAGGAATTTACAATTCAGCAAAGCACCAAACTGCAATTCACATAAAACAGGTTTAAAACAATGCTCATAATGAAGTCCCCCCCCCCCCCCCCCCAAAAGAAATCAATTACTTGTTTTCATTTTCTGCACAAAATACCAGTTGATCTTTTTATGCATGTGAGAACTTTACTGTATCAATCACTTTTATATGAAGGCCGATAGTACACTTTACAGGTCAGGTAAACAAATGTGATCAAGCTACGTAATGAAATACTTTTGGTTTGTGTTGTCTGGACATCTTTTACCATATTTTCATTGTTGACGTCAACAATGTGAGAAATAGCACGAAAAAAAGTACCTGTTTTGAGTTATATTTCAGCTTTATACAATACGAAACAATATTCAGTGATTTAGTATCTAGCTGGGTTGTTATAAGATGCATCTTTGAACATCATCGTCACATAGGTGTTATTCCATATTTTTCTAAATATCAACAAATCCCATGAAAACAACAACAACAACAACAACAACATGTTCGTCTGTTTTCTCAATACTTTCTGATATACTGTATATATAGCTGGGTAATATAACTCTAACACGAGTAAATTGTGTATTTGTTGGGGACTATTGTCAGTGGTGGATTGATTGTCTGGTGAGTAATTGTAGCAGCAGGACAGTGTACGTGGGATTTATTCAAGCCCTCAGGAAGAGTGCTTGAAAAGCAAATTTTTCATTGTGGCAATTACCGGGTCCGTTAAGTGATGCCATGGGCCCCGTTTCTTTTTGCAGTAAATCAACTTCCCAGGGCTCGGAGACGGGGTTAAAGAAAATGCAAGTGCGCTTGCCTTATGGGCCCCATGGATGCCTTATGGGCTCCAAGATCGTCAGAAGAACCGCCTCCAACATGGTGTCCATTTCTCTTTATACGTCCATTGGTTAATACAGAATAAGATAAATGCTCATGTCCATCATAATGAAGGAACATGCCATGTCAATAGTTTTTGGACAAACCAGTAGGATCAATTCTGTGATGGTTTTCATGGGATTAGTTGACAATAAGAAGACTATCACCAGATTATTTTCTCAGTGAATCTGCTTTCTCTGACCAATAAATAAATAACAACCCTCTCTTTAGCTGTTCCCTCAGATAGAAGTGGTGACTTGAGTCAATCCCAGGTCATCGGAGTCCTCCCAGCCCTGATAGGGCATGGAGGACGAGTCCATGGATAGTCATACGGGCCTGGCCTGCCTCATATCTCCTCGGGCTTCTGTTGGACACGAGTGGTCCCGCAGGGTGCTCCTCACCCGGCTCAACCCATGAGAGTTTCTGTGTCCTTTGACGCCAGGGCAGCAAAAATCCCTGAAGCACCTCTTGAAGTTCTCATCCAGGAAGGCGTAGAGGATGGGGTTGAGGCTGCTGTTGGTGTAGCCCAGCGCCACGCAGAAGAAGTAGGCGGCCATGACAGCGGTGGTCTCTGGCACGTTGCCAGAGAGCGCCTTGACTAAGATGAAGATGTGGATGGGCGTCCAGCACACCACAAAGACGGCGACCACCACCAGAACCAAGCGGGTGATCCGGCGCAGGTTGCGGTCCTTCTCGCGTGAGCCTGACAGCAGGCGCACGCTCTTCAGTCGCATGACCATCAGCGTGTAGCAGACGGTGATGATGATGACGGGTAACACAAAGCCAAAGATGAAGACACAGATCTTCATCAGGGTGTCCCAGTAGCTGTAGGGTTCAGGGAACTGAAGGGCACACTCTGTAGTCCCTGTTAGTTGCAGAACAACAGAGTTGACCAGTCACACACATCATGTGTAATCCAGTAGAAACCAACAAGCCTAAGAGTCTACAGCCACGCTAGCGGCTCTGTGACGCTGTTCTGATGCTAATATGGTGATATTAAGCAGGTATGATGTTTACCATGTCACGTCTTAGTTAGGCGTGTTAGCAATCTAACTTTGATATTTAGCACGAAACACAACACTGTGAAAGTTTTTACAGTAAAATGACTGCACATTTATGGTAGCAAGATATCGTACAATTTATAGTATCTCTACTGTATCAAAAGAACACAGCAATGTACTGTCATCAAAGCATACGGTTATTTGTCAGTGGTAAACAGTGAATTACTGTGAAAAGAAGAAAGAAAAAGTGAAAGTGCAGCTGAGGCTGGTGGGCGTGTCAGGTATTTGGTCAAAAACCAAAGACATGAAGACGGCGCTAGATGAAAAGTTGAGAACATTTTATTTTAAGGAAGCATTTACAAGTTGTATCTAAACATTTATAACACATTAGTTGTATTTTACGTTAAGTACATTTTTAAGTACTAATTAATCAGCCAATTATAATTTCTCCCATGAGGACATATTTTGTAAAATGATATATTATATCCTCATTGATTATCTGTTTATACATCAGCCGCCACTTATTGGTCCCCACAGGAGACAGTTAAAATACATTACGCTTACAACTACTACAGTGTGTAAAAAAATGTTTATCAACTATTTATACGTAAAGTAAAGTGTCAACCTCGTGGTGATGCTAGAGGAAAAGTCAGGGGATTATCAAAATCAGAAGAATTAATTCTCTGGAAATCGTGAATGTCTGTATTATATTAATGACAATCCATCTAATATTTGTTGAGATCTTTCAGTCTGAACCAACGTGTTGAACGGACACGTTAAAAACTATAATTAGTAGAATCAGATTCATCAGCTCTAGGCAAAGTGCATTGCGCTTTATCATTGTGAACATGAAGAATCTATCACACTGTCGCTGAAAGAACAAAACCTTCAAGCTCTCTTCTCAATCTTGGAGGACCAATTATGACTGTCATTTCTTCATCTAGTCAGATCTCTGTAATGGGATCTCGTTTAAACCTATACGGAGCATCGTCTTCAGTGGTATTTGAAGGAGGATTCATGCAGATAATTGTGACGGTTCAATTGAGAATTAATGGCAAAGGTAGGCCTACTACAAATGAAGTGGGGCTTCAGGTTTGACATTGCCTGTAAGATTTCCTTCGTCTCCATAGCAGACAGAGATGTAATAAATCTGAGGGATATGAGTAGAAAGACCACACCAGTGTGAATGTATGTCATGTCAAGGTACCGTTATTGGTCTTCGTGCTGCCAAGTATCATGGCCGGGATCCCAGCAGCAGACGACAGCACCCAGATGATCACGTTGATGATCTTGGCCTTGACGGGCGTGCGGAAATCCAGGGCCTTGATGGGGTGGCACACGGCCACATAGCGGTCCACGCTCATCATGGTCAAGGTCAAGATGCTGGTGAACATGTTGTAGTAATCGATGGAGATGAAGACTTTGCACGCCACCTCGCCAAACGGCCAGGAGCTGAGCAGGTAGTCGGTGCTCTGGAAGGGCATAGTGGTGGTGACCAGAGCGTCGGCCACAGCCAGGTTGAAGATGTAGATGTTGGTGGCTGTTTTCATTTTGGTGTATCTGTTGTGTGTGTGTGGGGGGGGGGGGAGGACGACGACGACATTGAGAGGTTAAATGGATTTGATTGGTTTGTCTCAGGTTTCCTTTTCTTTTTTTATTGACATCCTTTCAAAGATGATCAAGGTTAATGAAATCACTTTTTGAGATAAGGATTAATTGTCACCGTGCTCTGCGCCTTTCCTGAATAAACAGACAAAACTTAAGTAGCCAAAATACTGTGCACACACAAATACAACACAAAGGGAGGAAAATAACTTTGACTTTTCATCATCTCTTGCCTATTCAAACCTTTAAAATGTCAAGGTTTATCTCACATTCAACACTTGAAATAAAAAGACCTTAATGAGGCTTTAAACAGATTCGTACGTGAAACTGAACAGATGAGCTTTGAGAGGAAACATTGACATTACAATCATTGCAAAGCTTGTTACAATCTATAACGCAGTGTCGTCACTGGTGGAGAAAAAATAGCTAAGGATTCTGGATTCAGTGTACATGCACGGGAAACGCCATATAAAGGCATACATGTAAACAGCAGTTCCACTGTGATTAATTAGTTCAAATATGAAGACGCACTGAATTTCCTATTGCTTTATGAGCCGTGCGCATGCAGGTATTTCAAACGTCATGAGATGACTGGCATTTTGCTTCTGACTTGATATGAATGACATATTTCAAAGCTGAAAAAAACTCACCTAATGATGACAAACATCACCAAACAATTTCCCGCTAAACCCACCACGAACACCACGGAGTACACGGCGACTATAATGGGGATGATGGGCGACATGGGCTCGGGTTCAGCGTCCCAGGTGTCGTTGAAGAGGTCCGAGGAGCCGGGTTGCCAGGTGAAGTTTGGGAAACACTCCTCCAGCTGGCCCGGGGGACACCTGTCCTCTTTGTAGATGTGCACCACGCTGCTCTCCATGGTGCTGAACTCTGTCTGCACCGGCCGGGGCTGCTGCTTGGCGTAAAGTGACCGCTCCGAATCAAGCGGAAATTCCGATGACTCAAAACAAAAACAACAAAAACACACAAAAACAACAACAACACACGAAGCAAATTTCTATATTAGGGCACATTATGGCTTCAGTGAAGAGGAGCGCAACAGCCCGCGCTCAAGGACATCATTACACAAGACACAAGTGCAACACCACCTTACCTGTTTTTTTCCCCAGAAAAGTTCGTGCAAATACAACAACACCGATTACGAGTTTCTCACAGGACGCTCAGCCACAGATTAAAATCCGGATGCTGACAGAGACAAAAGGTTTCTGGGTAGTTGTGTAGTGTGTTGACGAGCAGACAATTCACCGCCTGTGCCACGGCTGCGTCCCTGACGCTGCGCACTGGAAGCCCGCACTGCATTCAGTGACATCAGAGGCTGAGCCAACAGATGTGACAGTATCGAGCCAGCAGAACCGATCTGACCCCATGCACCACACGCAGCTGAAAATATAGATTTACATACAATTAACAATTTATTCAGATTTGGTTCTTTTTTTTTTTTTGCACTTTACCTGGTAAATTGCCTCACTAATGACGCCTCAAGCTCCAAAGCGGTGACCAGCTTGTTTAGTGAGACATGTTAGCCTTCAACAAATAAATCATTCATATGTCTTGTATTTTGATGAGTTCACAAGTCGCCTGTGTGAAAAGTAAAACTAAATGTGCTGCGATGTCACGTGCACACCTTTCTGGAAATGTTTAAATTCCCATCAATGCTGTTGTAACATGTTCCCTAGCAACTCCCGTGAGAGTAATGACTGCATTGCAAACATGTAGAGTCCTATCAGATGTTGAAGAGGCATGAAGTCAGAATGACACTCCACAGCAACCTTCAGAGGATTGCATCTGCATGTGAACCAGCACCAAATCATACAGGCAATGTGTACAATAACAATTAAGAATAACAATGGAGAGAGGCCTTTAGTGGACCTTCAAATAAAAACAGCTCATTATCCCATCAGAATGTTTCGATCCCTTTTGCTTTTTGAGTTATTTTCACCATTTCCTTTCAACTCTCTGTGCTCATAACTTGCAGCTTTTTTTAAGTGCATTTTCTCTATTTTATCAACTCCATATTTTCCCATTGCATTAAAACATGAATCTGACTACAGAAAGACAACATTTAGCTGCACAGAGAGCTTATAACAAAAATAAAAATCTAGCTCTGAATAAAGAATACCCATGTCACAGACCACGCCCACACCCTAACGCTCGTTGCTTAGAGACCCACCATGGCCAGGTTTTGCTTGAGGGAGCCTCTTTGTATGTTTCTATTGTTAAGGTGCTGACAGTCTTGAATATGTGAGATGGATGCATTTACAATATAAGTTCACTGAGGTCCTCAGCCTTAAGCTGACAGTAAAGGTGTGAATCACATCTTTCCTCTTATCAGAGCTTCAATGGAGGAGGACACAATTACAGTATTTACCCGTAACCCTGATAATGCAGTTCCAAAGGTCTGTTTGCGCAAAGATACAATCCGCTGCACTTCCTGTGGCACTTGAAACAGGTTGTTTGATTTGAGTTCCAGAGGAGGAGAGGAAATGATCGTTACGTAACCATCAGAAGATAAGGTCAAGAACAAATTCCTTTCTGTGTTTTAGTGCCTTTTCGACGATGACCTGAGGTGCTGCCTATTCAGTGAAATGCTTCAATTAACAGTTTAATGATGAAAATGGGCTTTCAACACAAAAACGTCAGAGAGACATGGGTTACCATGGGGAAAAAGTCTTTTCACAAAAGCCCAGGTTTTTCAAGTGTACTTCACCAGTCAATTACTGGCTCGTTTCGCTGCTTTTCATTCATCAGTCACAATTTGAAAATTGTCACAGCCCTCCACATGCACTGTTAGCCTCCTGTGAAATCTCTTGAACATTCATTGCCATATTGAGTCGACAACAGAAAGAGCCACCCCAATTTCAGAGATAAAAGAAGCTCTCTCCCTCAGCAGCTACATGTGCAATGAAATGAAGATCTGCAATGAAATACTCATTGCATCCTACTAATATATGTATATATATATATATATATATATATATATATATATATATATATATATATGTATATATATATATAATGTCTGTCTCTCTTCTGATCCTGTGTCACAAGGAAGATATACTGCTCACTGAGAAAAGTGTACACAAATTACACCTGATTTAAGACTATAGATATTAAACTTACATGTGTCACATGGAGAAAATGAACAGCAGGAAACTTTGACACACCAAACAAGAAGGAAGAAGGGATTGATTTATGTTTTTGCGAGGGGCAGGTGGGCCAGATATACTTTTATGTGTGAAGTGGATGTTTTCAGGCTTAACTGCGAGTTACTCATTGACGATAAGACTCATCATCTCACCTAAATATGTATCTGTGAGAACCTTTTGATATCAGGTGGGTGTGGCAGCCATTTCACACTCTTTTTTCACACTCATTTTAAATATGTCTTTGTCCATTCTTAAGATCTTTAAAAGAGATACAAAAATGTATTTATTCATTTCAAAGAGATATTTGAAAGAGTTTGGGCCTATAAATCTCATCTTTAAAGAGCTATATGGCCACACTGACAGGGGGGGGCTTGTAATCAGTTGTATAACTACAGATTACACCCATAAAGATCCATATGCAATCACGGTAGAGCTCATAATAACGTCTCATTACCCAGAGATTTACATTCACAACAGCTCTTTGTTTGAAATGTCTTGAGAGGGAGAAAAACAGAGAAGAGGTGTGAAATGGCTTTTGTTCGCCACAGTCCAGTGAAGACATATCTTTAAAATGTTGGCCTCTCATCAATCAATGATGATTTGTGCTTTGCGACAATGCATTTGTGACATATCCAATGAGGTTTTTAAAGATTTTGAAATGATTTATTATAATTTGAAGCTGGATGGAGTTTGCAAATCGTCTATAATTTCACTAACCTCTTCGTTAGGCTGGCTTTCCCGTTGTCTTTTGAACAAAAAATGCCTCTAAAAAGGTTCATAAGCATCATACCAGATCAGTATTCCAAGTTGATTGGAAATCTGCTGCCTCGGCTATGGACAGAACAAGAGTAAGCACCAATGCTTACAACAATTTTGGAACAAAATGTTCTTTGCTTTTGGTCGAGCTTGTTTGGAAAAGCAGGAGCAGTAAAGAAATTACAGCAGCGAGGACAAAACACATTTGAATGTCAGTAACTGAAAGACTTACATGAGGGAAGTTGGTCTTATGGCTGAAAAATTGTCAAACACGATTAATATATGAAGTCTCCTTTTACACCCGAAGACCATCTTCTTTGTCAGAGTGCCGGACTCTTTTCTATAATGAAGGAATTGTTAAAAAGGTCAAAACAGTTTCACAGGTATACACAGGTGTAGGAGGACACTGTACATGTCTTTGCATATGTCACCTGGTGGTTGCTACTCATTTTCATACATGGTGATGAAATATTATTCAATTCGTCTCTGAAGTAGGCTTTTATTAGAGTGGCACATGATTGGAACATTAACTATTCCATTTATTAGTTAAAGATGTATAAATCATCTTTTTTTTGACAGTTGGGGACCTTGTCAAGTTTACATGGCCAACATGTGTAGACATCCAGCAAACATGGAGCAACAATATCATTCATTTATGTGTCTGGACCCCTTATAAGTGGAAGTCCATGTAGTCACTCCTACTAGCCCAGTTTTTGTCCAAACAACTCCTGAGGGAAATATCTGGCTCTTTAGCTGCTAATTACTCCACTATGTTCACCAGCTAGTCGTTAGCTGGGTCTGATTGCTGTTTGGTGCTGAGCAGGTAGAGTACTGTCGGGTCTATCGGACTTTTTTCATGAAACCAGCTTCCTGCTGCTGGAATCATAGTTTGGCGCTTAGTGCCACTGACCAAGCTGCGTTACTTGACCCATTGGTGTGAGAATGTGCTGTTTATGCATGTTTTAAGGTGGGTCTGTATGTATGACTGTACAACTGTTCATCCAATCTACTTAACACGTAAGCATTGATTTCAGAATTAAAATGTTGGTTGTGGTAAATAATATGTTTTGGGAAGTGACTTCTTAGACCCCACTCTATACAAACACTGCCATCACTCAGCATCAATTGGCCTCACAGCATGAGATAACACAGCCTAATGTTACACACAGACGCATTATTGTCAGGCACAGTGAGCCGTAAATACCACGGTTATTGTGATTCTCCTTAGATGCAGCTTTCATCGGCAGTCTTGTTTTGATTGTCACTATGAGAACGGACAGCCTCAGACCCATGGTGACACGTGCAAAGGGACTTGATCGATGAAGCAAGGCAACAATACTCTTCTTCTCAGTGAGCTAATATAACAATCTGCCACGCTGCGCAGATGAAGATGTCAAACACAAACAATTTGAAAGCGTGAACTGGAAACATACCTGAATACATCTCACAATATACCTGGACATGTAACACCTCTCTGAGAGAGAGGAACAAAGCTCAATTGAAAAGCTGAGACAAGATAGAAAACAACCATTGCCTCAGGGGACTTCCATCTATAATCCCACACCCAGAGGCAGACTGTGCACACAAACAGTCTGCCTTGACCCTGAACAACAAATGTGGGCAGCATAATAAAGAAGGCTGTGGGGGGGGAAGAAGAACCATCTGTTTCAGGGTCCAGAGTTCACTCAGTTGTTGCAGGTGAGCATGCACAGGGACCACAGAGTGCCAGCCACTGTAAATAGTGTTCGGAGAGCACAGGCGACTGAAGCCACAGGCGGTGAGCCTCTACATAAATATTGACTCTGCATACATCCCAGCTCTCCACACCTTTTAGACGTCGAAGCACGAGGGTTGAGCGCATCGGTTTTCAAAGACTGGAACCTGAATTGAATGCTTGCTAATGGAGTTGAAGGACAGTTACATGCTCAATAAACTGCAGGCGTTCATTTTGAATGGGAGCTCTTTATCTATACCAAGGTAAAGACGAGGCATTCAGAAGAAGGTGCGTGGAGGTTGAAAAGTTTGAAAAGAGACTGTTTTTCAGTAAGACATTATGACTTCCGCAGAGGATTTTAAAAACATGTTTCTTCTCATCATGGAGTTAATAAACTGTAGCACTGAAGGGATCTGGAGGCAGATTACTATTGAGTATTCTGCTGCCAGCCTGGCCTTCTGGCTGCCTCACCTGTAAGCAGCTGCCGCAGACAGTAGCTGCTGTAAATACTAATGTCTCCAGAATAAATGTCCGGTTAGTGCAGATCTTGCTGCAAATTGGAACGTTTTCATGATTGCCTGGAAATATTGAATATTAAAAGTGTGACGTTTTGGAAAAATATAACAAGGTTCTTGCATTCAATATCACTTTGATACGTTTATTTGTGATTTCATTGGGCAATATTGCCTTTCCTTTCAAATTGGATGGTAAAGAGGAGACAGAAGTGATTCCATTGGGCCACCAGGACATGCAACTGTCAAATACCAACACATTGTCACAACACTCTGAGGTGTGCTATGCTAGTAGCGGCTAATTTAGCCTCGAGCCGCTAGCTCAAAGCAGAGATGAGGAGAGGAATGCACACATTTTTTTTGTAGTTTTTATTGTAGTCTTCAGACCCAACCAGTGACAACACTTGAGGCAGTTTATCCTACTAAGCACAGCCCCCCATGTAGCGACAAAAGGCTACACTGGGGAACCTTTGTCACATACGCAGTAGTAGCCTACTACCCAAGACCTGTAAACACATGCGAGTTCCCCTTTAACAACCCGTAAAATACACGATACAATATATGTTAAATACCTTTTGAAAAACATATGAAATGAAATTCAATGATTGTGGGATTGTTAGGTGAGTTATTTCAAACAAAGTGAATACTAGGGGTAAGAATTATTACACTCATCGCCTTCCTCACAAATGGTAAATTACATTTATGTAAAGCCTTTCTAGTCTTCCAATCGCTCGAAGCGCTGCACACTACATGTCAACATTCACCCATTCATACACACAATCACACACCAATGACACAGCCATCGGGAGCTATTTGGGGTTCAGTATTTGGCCTAAGGTCACTTTGTTAAAACTTTATTGTTATTCAGGTTTTTTTTTTGAGAGAAAATTTAAATAAAGAATTCAGTAGGTAGAAAAAACAAAACAAAAAAACAGCTTTCGGAGTGTTTTCTTAGTTATATTCCAAACTCAGACTCAGCCCCTTAATCACAACCTATTGTAGAAGTCAAAGCACATTCAAACAGCGGCCTCTTCCCCTACGGGAAGAACCTGTTTCTATGTGAACGTTACAACTGATTGTTGCAACTACCGGGTGTGCCGAGTGAAGTGAAATAGTGAAACGCAATTTAAAATGTTCTGATGGGAGCACACTGCAACTGACAGCGGCATTTGAAACCTAATTTACTGCTAAATATATTTACAACTTAGTTTTCTTTTGAGAGCCACTCGTCCACAACAGATGGTTTATCGTGTTGTTTAGGGGAGACTGTAGATAGAAGTGAATATTATTTCAAGGACTAAAGCTTTTGGCCTTTTCTGTGTGACGGTATGTGGAGTGTTTCCTGCAAGATACAACTTTTCATAAAGAATTGATTCTGTCACCTTAAATGGTCGACAGGAAGCTTTTGCATGTTTACTGGACAACAATTCCATATCTTCTCAACATTAAATTCTTTTTTGGATTCAGAGAATACTTTTCAGGAGACTGGGAGGAGTTATCTGCTTCTCTGCAATCATCATTGGACCAAGATGGCAGCGGCGATTGGACTCCGGGGCTGAGGGAAGCCTGGAGAGACTCATCTTCAGGACTCGGTGAGAGTGTTTGGAAAGGTTGAAGCTGCACACAGATGCAACTATTGATTATCTTCATCATTTTAAAATGCCAGAAAATGGCCATCATAATTTCCCAAAGCAAAATCTTTAAATGTCTCATCTTTGTCCAAAAACCCAAAGTTATTTACTTCACAATCGTAAAAGACTAAGTAAACATACAAATGTTCCCATTAGAGAAGCTGGAACCTTTAAAAAAAACAACTAGTAATTCATATTGTTGTCGATCAATTTTTCCTTCAAATCGATTAATTATCCCTCAAAATAATGAAGTCCAGCACAACACCAGCTTTAACGAGGACTTAAATAATAAACATGTTAATGTCACCAACAACTCAATATTATACTTTGTAAGGCAGTGCTGTTGTATTGGATTGCATTGGACAGCACAGGTGCACCTAATAAAGGATAAAATGATGGAAGCACACAGATTTGAACTTAAAAGTAATGCTTTGGTACATCTAACGGGAGATAGGCTGTTATCTTTTTTGCTGGTTTTACAGTACTACTACTACTACTACTACTACTACTACCACTTTCAAAATAAAAATATACAACCTTTTCACGTCACAACAGAGCACCGACATGTGAAGTGTAAATACTTTCTTTTTTCACAAGAGATTTTGACGCCGCACTACCGCCGCACTTTGAAGGATGAACAGAAGGTTAAATCCAACTTGAGACTCCAGGCAGTGACAACAAAACACTTGAAAATAAAAATAAAAATCTTGTTATTCAGCTTCAAGTCTTCACTTGTGCTGCTTCCACTATTTGAGAGCCAATCGAATATGATAAGAAAACTCAATAACCGTATCAAGTTAATCTCAGTTAATCAGCAGGTGCAATAATGCAGCACACAGGATCACCATAGATAAGCATCTTTATTGGGGTACATACAATGTTTTACAGGTAAGACTTAAATAAGTTGCAGTTTTGTACATTATCACAGACGTAAAGTGCGACTTCAATCACCACACATCACTTCGCTGAGAGGGCACGACACGGAGCACGACAGTCAAATCAAGTAACATCGAGGATCATTCGGGGTGCGGATGGAAGGAGGAAGCCACACTGTTGGATTCTTCAAGTCATTACACAAAATGAACAGCTGATTATTCAAATGGCAAAGAACAACGTACGTACGGGAAACACTCATCCACGCAGCAATGCACAAACACACACGTGCACAGGAACAGTTCAGCTGCGGGCGGCCACGGCCGGAGCTTGCTGCTGATCGGAGGACTGGAGTTGCCTCCCCAGGTACTCCCTGTGGAAGAAAGGGCAACGAGTTACACCTCAGCACTCCAAACCCACTAAACGCTGATTTAGATGGATGTGAATACCGATCCACCTGGTGGCATTCAATACACATTTAAAAAGGGAAAAGTTCGACATTTTGAGAAACACTTATTCGCTTTGTTGCAAAGAGTGAGATGAGAAGACTGATAGGAGCTACAGCCGGCAACTAGCAATTAGCTTAGCTTAGCATAAAGACTGGAAGCAGGGGGAAACGGCTAGCATGGCTCTGTTCAAAGGAAACAATACCCGCATACAGTTTAACATGTTACAGCTGGTTTCATTGGTACAAAAACAACTTGTGGTTATTCTGTGCAAAACGCAGGACTATTTTCATTATCCATTAATAACTCTTGACTAATCGGTCTATATAATGAGGTCATGCCTGTCACAATTAACCTGAGCCCAAGGTGGGTTCTCCGAATTGTTGGGTTTTGTCTGACTGCCCAGAACCCAAAGATATTCAGCGTACTGTTATATATTACAGTGAAAAGCAGAAAATCCTCTCACTTGAGAAGCAGGGAACAGAATATTTGGGTAATCAAACTAGTTGCTGGTTAGTTTTCTGCCAATTGACCAACAGATTAATTGATTCAAACTTTGTGTCAGAATAAGGGATTAGTCGACTAGTCGGTTAAACTTATTATTTTATGAATCAACGAAGTGGGCACAGGGGACATATCGATTTCAGCGGCATTTAAAATACTATTTGGTTATTGAAAAATGTGAATAACGATTTTAAATGGCTCTCATAATATACACAATCTTTTTTGGGGGAATGTTTAACCTTATAGATTAAAATGTGCTCCGTTTTGACCGATTCTAATTGTTTTCTTACTTTTAGTGGACTAGTCTAAGTTTAAACTGTTTAAAAGTCAGAGAAATTAGTCCTCCCGAGTCGGACTATTTCTTGGCTGAGTGATTTCCTGGGAATCTCGCGGTGCGGACGATACTTTAGTTCAGATTAACCAGTGAGTGATCAGTGAGCTTTAGAGTTCAGCTTCATATTGAACAGACAGTTCTTCAATATCCTTTAATGTCATCGTAAGAGACCGTTTTAACTGACTCTCTCATTTTGAGAATGCGAGCTTCTGACCCAGACGTGGTGTAAATGTTCTACTCAGTGTTTCGACAGGTCACACTTCTCCTTCAGGCTTCTTCTTGGCGGTAACATTTATGTGATAGAGGATACGATATAATGGCCCTCACCTTGCTGCTAACAGAAATATCAACTGTCTCTCACAAATGTACAGATGGAAAAGGCTGGCAAATACATTCTGATGATGGAAGTTATGTTCCTTAAATTATGCTGCTTAAAAACTAAACTGTTGTGATAAACACCGGACTACATTTTCATCTGCAGAGCAACAAACTGGTTGGATTTCTTTTTTTTTAGACCTCTCCTACTTCTATTTTAAAAACAGCCTCTCTGATTCATAGAGGTTTTACTTTTCCGCATGTTTCCATTTGTCAGAATTCCGCTCAAAGCTTTTAATGCCTCCTGTTTCATCTAATTGTTGAGCAGCAGGTAAACAGTGTTTTCAAAGGCAAAAGGTCTTCATCTTCACGCGAGGGTTTCACTGATTAGAATGCAGTTAATTAAAGACACAACAGGTTTAAATCACAACAGGTTCTAAGCCTCTAACATTCATACAACCATCATATATTTTCTGTAAGAACTGACTCAGGATTTCAGCTTTTTAAGAGGACAAATCGAACATACAGATCTACACACTGTCATGAAGTTATCAGGGACGACCTTTGGCTGGTCTGCGCGTAGCAGCGAGATGTTGATTCAGAACACCAACAGGGAGTTAATAAAGGCAGATGGCAATAATTGGACGGGTGAGCCAGAGTTATGGAGGCTGAGCTCATACTACAGCTGCTGTATGAATTAATACCTACACAGCAAAGCCAGGCGTGGAAATACACGGCAAACACGGCAAGATATTAGTTAGCCTTAAATCAAAGGCTGTAAAAGGAAATACCGAAACTTTGTTAACCTTAATAACAGCCAAGGTCTCTCCTCTGTAAACACCGACTTGCCATTAAGACGGATACGAGTCATTCTTCTCAAGTGCAAAACTTATTCACCATCAGCTGGCTCTTTGTGCTGAACGCTGTTGAAATAATCAGGTTTAAAGTGGCTTCACTGTAAGACATAATTACTTGAAAGGTTTCATGTCCAGCGCAGACAATACTGAGATTTGACTATTTCATCAAATGTTTCATAATTTCTTGCTGTGTTTTTGTGAAGCGCCCTTATGAAGGAGTCTTATTTAGGATGTGAAAAAAAGAAAAGAACAGTAGATTTACCAGATTATTGTCATCAAAATGACCTGAATACTGTTTTTTCCCCCATTTTCCGATTAGAAAAATGAACAAGTAGAGCACATTTTGCTCACAACTACAATGTTAAAATAAAAGAAACAAAGCTACCTGTAGAATGCAGCACATGTGATTGCTGGAGATCAACAGCACATTCTGCTGAGTGATACTTTCAGTAAAATGAGGACTGAAGGGAGGAATGACCTTTGAAAAGTCTCAACAAGGTCTCTTACAAGTTCCTCCAGCCCTCTCTGGCTTCTTAATGGGGTACGAGTGAGCTTGGACCGAAATCTGGGCGTCGTTAGCCAGTCTAATAATATGCACGATGAAGAGGTCCATGAAAACGATGGACTTGTGTAGAAAGGGCTGTGCTTCCGTCTGGACAGCGAGGACTGAGTGAAGCAACGATCGTATTCTACCACAACTTCAAGTTCCACAAACACACAACCTTTAAAAGCAGATAAATTAAGAGTCGATTCTCCATTCACACATTCATCTGTGCTGTTGTCATGACAGCAGGGCCTTCAGTCAGGAGGGACGAGGAGATCTTCTCGTGGAAACAACAGCGAGGCTGAAGCTGCTTTAAAAACATCGGCCATTTGTGGGAGAACGACACCTCACCTTTTCCCAGAAAGATATATATTTTCAGCTTCCGTAATTTCTTCATTCTGCGGCAGCATTCAGACACTACCCCCCCCCCCCCCCCCCCCTTCACATACTAGGTCCTGTCGATGTAAACAAACCAGCGGAGAAGCCGCCAACACGGTAACAGAGAAAACCGACCACGACAAAGCTCGACTATTTAATTAATCGTCTCTCTCGAAGCCATTACTTTGTTCCAACACATCGATCATTGTGCTGCTGCGTCAGTGCGGCTGAAGAGCTGCGTGTCAACGCATGAAGCTGAACTCAGAGGGAGAGGCGTGGGCGACTCCAGACGCACGAGGAGTAGAAGTTAAATAAAACACAAGAATAGAAGAGTGTCTTCAGATGTGATTTGCTGTTAAATGAACCACTGCTGCTTTGAGGGAGCAAGTGATCAGACGTCAAAATCAAATCAGCTATAAAGCGCCGGCTGAATCTTTCATCAGTTTTCCAATTCCTGCTTTTTATTTATACGAGATATTTCTATGCAGCACTCGGGTTCTTCTTCCATCCATTTTCACTCATTTTGATAACAATCTTTCAATTACTTTACTCCTGTATTGCAAATAAATCAAAACAGGAGATTTGATTTCTGGGATTCAAACATACGGCCAAATACTGTAGATATTTTCTAAAAACAGGAATCTGAACGCCTTTTCTCTTCCTGCAACGCTTATCTGTTTTTTTCAGCCTATTATAGATAAAATAAATATCTGTCTCACATTGGAAGCGGCGGTATTCAGGCTGAGGTCGGGACAATGCATCTTTAGATCGGAGGTCTGATGGCAGGAATCTGCTTCACAGTCACTGAAAACCTTTTGTGCTCCAGCGGTTAAATAAACTTCTGCCCACACGCCAGTGAACAGACGGTTTACACAGAACATTAAGGTCACTTAGATCGGAAAACAGCACTACACTGTGATAATAAACACAATACGTCCATCCACAGTTGCTCAGGGAGTAGAGTGTGTTTTAGATAGTGGCAGCAAAACAAACACATTTTCACTTTTTGGCTTGATGATCTTTAGGGTTTCCAAGCAATCCGGTAGACAGAAAACACACACAGAGATAATGGGCAGGTCGAGTCTTTGGGCTCCGAGAAAATGTGAGGAGCGGTGCCTCAACAGACGGATGCTGAAGAATAAATATATGGTTTTAGGAATCAAGATTCCTTAAATGTTGTTGTTAAAGAATTGAAGCTGAGCATACCGGCTGCTGGTTGTTGCTTCACATTTCCTGTACAGACATGAACATTGTATCGATCTTCTCACCTCACTCCAATGAGCGTATTTTCATTTTCTAAGACAAACACCTCCCACCAAGCATGAGCCCAGTGAGGGAACCGTTGCCAGTACAGAGGCAATCTTTAAACCGCAGCCTTAGTGACGAAGCTCTGCTCACACTTAACCATCAAGATGGACCAGCAAGCCACCGATTGATAACATCAAATCAAAACTGACTCACTGCTCCGCCTTGATGTGCGACGAACACAACAGCACAAAATAAATAGACAGATGTCTTCTATATTTACATTTATATACAGACTTTAACAGCTGAATACTGATGTAATAAACACGTATTTAAGTTTCTCAGGTCACTTTTAAAGGCCTTGACATGATCCACCCACCACACAGAGGATTTCATTCATTTTACTTGAGTAGCTTTTTTTTTTAGGACTGTGTGGACGAGTACAGACAGAGCTTGAGTGACATCTCTTTGAATCTCCTGCTGGCTTTGTTGGAACAAATTATAGTTTCATCAATCTTATCAGTACACAGTCCATTAACCTTGCATACTTCCCAGCATGTCTACGCCCAACTTCAACCGAAGCGGACGTCTAATTAGCCGAAAATAAATGAAAATACCTGTGAGGGTGTGCAGGGCCTTTAATCGTTTGTATGCACATGCAGGGGTTGTTATTGAATTTCAGAAAGCCTGGTTCAACTCGCTATAACAACATCCGAATGCATGGCATCAATGACGCTACGACTGTGTCCATACCAGTTGTGGACCATGAGCTTCTGCACAGCCAGCAGCGCGTTGTAACGGACGAGCTGGTCCTCGTGGTGCATGTGATTCATCACCAGCTGTTTTCCACCCAGCTGCTCAATCACCCTGAAAGAGGAGGAATGAGAGGAGGAATGAGAGGAGGCCTTTATCCACACACATAACGGGGGCTATTTTCATGTTCCAGGCCATTGGGTGGTCCAGCAGCAGGTAATTGAATCCAGCCTGACTGAAATGTTCTGAAGGATCACTGGCCTTATGAAAGGATATAGTGCTCTGACGAGGAAAGAAAGCCGACGTCATGACGGTTATAACACAGTAAATGGTGTGGCCAGAGAAAAGAAAAGTATGTTAAAGTACAGAAACACCGGTACTGTTACTTATCAACTAAGTAAAATGGGATACATTAACCCGTAGACCTGACTACAGGGTAATGACATTAATATGGGAGACAAGAAAAAAACATTGTTGATCCGTCAATCACACAGTGTCTTCAGGATAACAAACGTTGAGGGGAACATAAACAATACATGGTGATAAAGGAAGTGTGAAGAACGTCAATCTGACACAAACAGACACCAATCTCTCTTATTTCCTCGGTGCTTTGGTGAGCTTCACGTGTACAGACCAATCACTGTGTTCAGATATAAAGTATTTTCCTCTTTAAATGTCAGACGCATGCTGTCACAACGGGGTGCGTTCTACACATAGTGGATTCAAGCTTTGCTACGAATTGCTTTTCACAGAAACATGCCTCACCGTTTGCCTCGTGGGTAATGCCGCACATACTCTCCAACATCGTGAGCTGCCACTGCGATGACTTGAGGATCGTCGGACACCTCCAAGAGCCTCGTCAAGATCCTGTTCAAGAAAGGGAGACGAAATGAGGCAAAATGTATGATGAGAGGAGGTAAACCGGGGCTGGAGCACAGCCGAGACTCTTCAAGTTGGGCCAGTTGATTTTGCCGCTTTAAAATAAAAGCTTTTAAATAACAGGAAACTATTATTGTTAGAAATTTACAGGAAAATGTGGTTAGCACCGAATAAATACAAGTCTACTAATGATGCAGGTGGGAAGAGCAAGCGTCAAAAATAGGAGAGTTCACAGGAAATGAAATGTGTTCTGATCTGGTGCATCCCATCACAAAGGTCAGTGACGACGAGACGATGAGTAGGTCAGGATTGGTACTGAATGTCAGTAGCCCAAACAGAGTGTGTGACTGGAATAACAACGAACGGAGACACACATTGATGTTCAGTCGCTTGTGATCTTTAGATTGTGGATGCTGTGGCCATGCGCTACAATCAACGCTTCATCTTACTTGAGCAGCTCGTAGTTCTTCTCATTCAGGCGGACGGCGTTCTCACGCCAGAACTTCTCAGACTTGTGCACAGGACTCCATTCCAAGCGGCCGGACTTGAGTTCAGAGCTGTACTCGTCAAATGAGCTGTTGATAAAAAAAATTTAAATAATTCATAGAACATTAAAACGGTTTTTTTCTTCCCCACCCCTAACAAGTTAAGAGGACAGTCCAGGGGTCACTTTTTATTTTTGAGCCCTCGGCAAAAATAGCTGATTTCTTTCAACCCATCTGTGGTAAAGCGCCGTGATGTGAGCGGTACAGCAAAACACTCACACATGAAAGCAACACAGCCCTCAAAGTAAACAGAAATATGTCTTAAAGAATAGAATCGCTTCATAAAGATTTACCAGATTCATGGACAGCACTACTAATGTCCTCTTCTTTGAAAGATCTGTTCCAAGCCTTTTCTTTTTGCAGAATATTACATACAATGTGTTTGCAATCTGCTCTCAGTAGCAGAACCACTCATGACTGAAAATGAATGGTTCATTGTTCATGAGATGGAAGCGACTGGGTACCTGAGATCCTGCACGCTCTCTCCCAGGCTCTCCAGCAGGAACTTGATGTCCTCGGTGATGTCCTCGTCGTCGTACTTCTGCTGTTCGAGGTTCTCGAGTTGCTTCAGCACTTTGCACTGAATCATGGCCAGAGCGTACTCCTGACGAGTCTCCTTCTCTCCCGACTTCTCCAGCAGATTCTGTCAAAAAGAACAACAGTGTGAGGAACAGATGTTGCACATTCATTACTCCGCTCATAACTGAGCCTTTGAGAGATGAGAGCATCTGAAAGAATACACCTATTCATAGCCAGTGTTTGAAGTAGAAGAAAAGAAACAAGTGCCAGCGCTGACCAATCACTCAATGAGCGAGAGTACATACAAAGGGCTACAACAATCTATTTATCAACTAGTTCAGCAACAGAAATAATCAACATTAATCAATTATTTATATTATGATATCTAAAGTATATTTTTGAGTTAAAAGAACCACTGAAACTGGAAAATATTTGAGATATTCGGAATGATAAAATCTGTGGACATGCATCTCTTTAACATATTGTGTGTGACAGCCATGAAGCAGCCAAATACACCAAAACTACATTCATGGGCATCAACAACAGAACACATTTGGGACAAGAAAAAAAAAAAAAAAAAAAAAAAAATAAAAAATAAATAAAATAAAATCTACCTTTACAATCAGATCACATAAAAAAAATGGAATTAAGATAGGCTCCTCCCCCAAAACTAACCCCCCTTTCGCCTACACTTCACTACTAATAACGTTATTCAAGTTATGAATTTCATAAAGCAGGATTCAATTCCAGGTGTCGTGAGTGAGCTGTGAAAGGGATAAATGCAGAGGTGCACTGCAAGAAGAAGACAATGTGAAAGTATCATAAAAGCCAATTCTGTGACAAAATATCTGGACAAAGAAACTCGGTCTGCTGTAACGGAGAAAATGTTCCGCTAGTGACATTTTGGAGTGACTCCAAAGAAAAGTGGCTGATTACTACCCTAAGCCGCTATCGGGAGCAGATCCACAGCCAACTACAAAGATTATTTTTGCAAAAACATCCCTCTCAAATGGAGCAAATAGGCAAAGTACAGCAAATGATTAGAGCCTTTGAAGGTATTGAGCTAAAGTAATTGTTGTTCAGCAGCACAATTGAATATGTTTTTCAAAAAACTTTTTATTTCCAGAGTAGAGTTAAGGCGAACACATCACAAACACAGCAGTGCTGCTTTTGACGATGTGTTCAAGGACTCCCAGATGGTCCGGTTCATTTAAGTAACATTGCTCGTCCCATGTGGTGAGCAGAATAATTTACATAATGAGGGCATTTGGGGAAAACAAGCAACATGGAATATTTTTGTAAAATAATTTAGGAAAAAAAAGACATTTTCTATTACATCTGACAATCCCAACTTCCTCAAAATCAGCATAATGACACATTATTCGGAGCCCCAACCAAAACAATTTGTTTCTTTGTGAGGAGCAATGTTTTTCGGAGCTCTCCTCACTCTACGATGAAACCCCCTCAAGAAAACCCACTGAACGTCGAGACGTCTTAGAGTCTCCCTTCACTGCCCGCCATAGTTTTTAAATTAGCTGTAATAAAGCAGTCAAACCAAACTGCAAACTTCTATTAAACTTCCCCAATTAAAAGCCGAGCCCCTTTTCTTTTATGGGCGCATTCACAAACACTTGATGTGACAGCTCTGCTGGCGTGAGCGGTGTGATGAATGAGCTTTGGGGAAAAAGAAATTCAAAGCAGGAACACATGGAGTCTTTTGAGGCAAACATAATACTGTACAGATATTCCCTGAAATTTGGTCTCAAAACAACTTCTTTCAGTAAACAAAAGACACGACAAAGGTAGTCCGTCAGGAACACAGATGTCTGTTTACCGTGGTTACAATGACACTGGAATACTGACTGAAACGGGCTGACGGAGAAACACAAGCAACCTTAATACCTTCTTTAAAGTTGGGTTTGAAAATCAACTACAACTTTCCTCCACTAGTGTATAAGCTCATGTTTCAATCACGTAATCAAAGGCGTTTACCACACCATTGTGCTGGGAGCAAGGTCGCTGAGGCTGTCTGCAGTTGCATAGAGCTAGAACATCACCGAGGCTTTTCATTTTAAAATATACATTTCTTCAACGCTGTGATTCGTTGACTCGACTAGACTATTTAGTTTGACGTTCAATAGACCGTTTTAGTGCTGAAGTAATTAGAACGTCACAGTGTTAGCTGGAGGCAAACAAGAATCCCCTCACAGTAGGAGGCCACATCACCTACGTCATCTTGCTGTGTTGTTGGGTGCCAGAATCAAAGGAGTAAGCTCTAACTACATTTTACTGCATCCCAGCGAGCATTGCCAGTCAAAAACCAAACAAATCAATCTAAGCCAACTATGGTTAAAGACGATCAGAGGAAAGGATTGGACTGAGACCATCATCAGAAATGCGTGTTTTTGCAGGGGCTCTAGGCAGCAGCCAAAGTGGCATACGGGACCAGTTTGGAACATTTCTGGTGCTCACATTCATGCGAGTGCATGATGATCATCATCATTGGAGCCCCCCAACGGAGCTGAGACATCAGCCTCTGTCTTCTATTCCATCCCCGCCTCCAAAGTCTCCTTGACAAGCTGAGTGTCGAGTTGCCGAGTTGCAAGCGCACAGGGACGGTTCCAGCTCGTGACAACCACCGTGCTCGCAGGACTGCTTTTTGTGCACGTGGAGCACAAACGCTCCCTCCTGATGATGCTTTACCGCTCGCTCTGTGCACTCGTATCACGTTCGGGCGCCTGGTTTGTTTGTGCGCGGGATGACACCGACTAAACATCGTGAGCACGTACGTATCGGTGCACAGAGCGTGATGCGCGCGTATGGCGGAAAACGTAACTAAACGATCGGTTTTCCGTGTTCCAAAAAAGGAAGCTGTCTACAGCTGAATATTTTAAAATGCAAAACGAGGAGAGAGAAGAGGAGGCTGGTGGGAAGTGAGAGACAACAAGAGGTTCTGACTCACCGGTGATTAAAGTGCAGCACGGAGAGGCCGACTGAGCCAGTGAACATCGATTAATACTGCGATTAATGGGTGGAAGAAGCAGTAAGATCTTTTACTTAAGTAAAAGTACTAACACCACATATTTAAAAATGAAGTCAAATGGAGGCTCGTTAGAATATGCCGCCCATCATCTGAGTATTTCCACCTCGAGCTTGAGAGCTACATTTGCAAAGGTGAACCATATTTTTCTTGAAAGCCAATCAGTATTGGGAACCAAGCAATCATTTCTAAATTCTATATATATATTGAGCCCTCTGAAGACCTGGACATTATCACATTGATTTTCAATTTAATTCCCAGATGTTCCAGACATGCGTTGGTGTCCTGTCAGACTCACTAAGTTCCTCTAGTATAATAAGCACCACGGCATGTGAATAAATGGAGCCTCTGCCGTCGATTTAATTTCATCAGGGTAGACTATGGGGAATTCATAACCGGTCACAAACACAAACCAAGTCCAGAAAGCAGCTCTTAATAGTACATTAAATATTCAGTGGCTGTGTTGAGCAATCGCAGCAGGTAGATGAAAGGGCAGCATAATCATAAATAGTTTTTATGCATCTTTTATGGGCTTTGTTGTTTTATAGGTTGCCTCATCTGTTGTATAAGAGTTGTCACTTCAGTTCGCTCTTGTTGAGCCTAATTTAAATGCAAATGTTGTTGAAAAATGCACACGGACTGTCCTATATCAATATAAAAGCGATTGAATGACACTATGACCGAAAAATATTTCATAGCTCCAGGTTTTTCCAAAAATGAAAGGACTGTGAGACCAGCAGTTTCCAAACTTTCATGACGCCCCTTCATGTGACCTCCTTTGCAGTGACAGATATTTCCATCAGTTGCTCTGACAGGCGCGTTGTCTGACAAATGTCTACCTGGAAAACACGTGTGCTGGAAAGTGTGTTGTGTTACTATTAACCTAGCTTCTGCCTAATTGCAGATTTTACAGGGTTCACCTGGTGATTCCAATGATGTTTAATGCTTATTTCATCAGTTTGATACTATGGAAAATGCAATAGTAAATGTAGCTAATTTAAATAAATCTTGCAAAAGATATGAGACAGAATTCAGGCAGCGTGGTCATTTTCAGTGAAAAGTGGCATTGCAGAGATACAGTGGCATTGCAGTGAAAAATTCTCCTCGTACCCTGAAGGCAGCCAGAATGATGCGAGTGACCTTCTCCTTGACAGACTCCTGGAGGATGTCGGACAGGGCCGGCACTACGTTGTAGCGTCTCAACTGCTCACAGAGCTGAGGACTGAAGGCCAGGAGCCAAACACAGAAGACCATCTGGTACTGGAGCTGGAAGCCACACTTGTTGCTCAGCACTGCTGTGATGCTGAAACAGAAAACACAAGATAAATTCATTAAAACCTAAAAGTGGAAAAAAGAACAACCTAAGTGCTGGTAAAATGAATCCTCACTGCATCTACCGTATGTTTACCAATAGGTAGGCTCTCACAGCTGTGCGCCTGCATGGTGCTCATCCATTATCTCTGATGATTGCAGAGAATAACGGAAGAGTAGCTCAAAATACAGAGTACTAATGACTACAGCTACACAACGAGTCATGCATTTGAGAAGTAGCTGCTAAGTGCGGAGATGCGGCGCTCGTAAATGTACAAAATCAAAACAAAACAAAATTTAACAGTACAGCTGGTTTTACAATGCTGTATCAAGAAGAATTGGCCAAGTGAAAGATTTATTAACAATATGTACGATGAAAAATTGGGAATTTTGAGCCTTTTGCGTTGTTCTTTTTGTAGCTGCACAATGTGCTGCAGCGAGTATGTGGTATGACCCTATCGATTGGCATCTCAGACTTTCTTTGAGCCATGCTTGGGTTCAGCTTGGGTGGAAAAAAATATTTCTAGTTGTACGTAGATTTTTCCATCTACATCTCAACAATGTGACACACACATATTTGACTGAAAGTGTGGCCTTTCAAGATTTAATACAAATTGATTTGTGTTGGTAGGCTTAAGAGTCACAAAGGGTCAATATGTGTGACACATCAGAGCCAAAGAGAGAGCTCAGGCCATCTCACTGGGCTCCCGGCACCCTTTACAAAGATAGTTTAATTGGCTTCCACCAGGACGGACATTCACCTCTCTGGAAATGGCACTAACAGGTACATGAGTTCTGTTATTCCAGCAGTAATTGGCTATTAGAAGAAATTGTAATCTGGCCTGTTACTAGCTATCGATCTCAGAGGGTGGTACTCTAGTTTCTGGCTTCTTCTTCTTCCTGCTTCCTTCCTATTTTTGTATTAATTATGGTTTTTGCTTATTGCTGTATTTCATTCTAAATTGCCGGCTGTCTGTAAGCAAACTTGCCGTCACTCTCTCTCTCTGAATTCTCACTGTCATCTCTCTACCGCCTTTATTAAAAAAAAATAATAATAAAAACTTTTGGAGACTGAAAATCTTAAGGGAACCCTGTTTTAGACACTTATCACTCACCAGTTGACTCCATCAGCCTCCACCCAGGCAAACCTGTACTCATTCACCCTCAGCATCAGCTGAAGGCACCCAGCCACACACTGGACGTACTGAGAGCTCTGCAAAGGAAAAGAGGCAAACATTTACTCAAACAGAAGCGGGAGCCTTAGCCGTGTAATCAGGAAAACAAACGCATGTTAGAAGGTTAAGTACAATCAGTGCAGTAGTTGACAAGCAGATACAGCACGTGGAAGAAGGCCAGACCCAAAAACTTGCATTACCGCCACCGATCAAACCTGAGGCATTGCACATGCAGTCAATAGCATCAACACATGCTAGATCACAGACCCAACAGTACAATACACAGCAATAGCAGGGGACAGTGCCCCATCACACCTGAGCAGAATCATGTAAATTGAGATTAGAGTGGAGGAAGCAGAGGAGAAACTAGATCGCATTAATCTGTTAATTAACAGAGGGCTGAAGAAAAGCAAGGAAGTCCGGCAAGAAGAGCAGGCAGCAGTGAAGACAGAAGAGCGGAGGAGTGACGGTTACCTGGCTGAAAATGCAGAAGAAAAGATGATGTTGAATAATTAGATAGCGCTCACGTCAATAGATTTCTGAGCACACTTCTCAGAACGATGGCGCTATGCTTGACAAAGTGAGTGGTATAAAATGGTAGGGTGCTGCTGCTGCTGTGCAAATTATATTCCAATTTCCCCTTGTTATCCTAATGTAGAGGAAATGCTGGTTGTCATGCACTTTCAGCACGAAGGAGAAGTAGCTCACTGCATGCAGTTTCTACAGTTAGAACCAATCAGTGGCAGCAAACACCATGCTGTCGAAATGGAGAATCCCCCTAAACCTGCTCTAACAGACGCAGGACTCCAACAATCTGCAGTTATTCATGAAAAACTGGAATGCAAAGAACAGGGTGGGAGAGATAAAGAAGGTAAAGAAAAAAAGCGAAAGTCCAGTGACAGCTGACAGACGCTAGCTTGCAAAAAACAAACCCCGTCACTTCCTGTTTGTTCTTTTTTGAAGCGCCAAGCTGACCAAGGACGCAGTTCACTCATACTCACTTCAGTGGGGGAAATAGTTCCTGCTCCTGAGCCTGTTTCTGGACCTGTACCATGTAGGTTCTAATGAGAGATAAACAAAACAAACAGGTGCACAAGGGTTCACAATTCCGTCGCTTTCAGCTAAGGTACAGTGGCGCTGGACTACACAGCATGAGCTGTAAGCATCGCCACCAGTGAAACTCAGTGACAGCGGATGCTCACCGGCTGTTGAGGAAAGAAATTAATAATAATAAAACATAATTTCAAGAAGCAGGTATAGTTTAAGAACATATTTTGCAAAGGCACAGAATGTTCAAAACAAAAGAGAGGATGACAAAAACATGCTTTTGGAACAGCTGACTATATCTGAACTGAAGGACACCTCCGGATGTTTTAGAAATACTTGGTGTGCAATGCAGAAGCACAAAAGGAAACTGTGAATCAATATTCAGGTGTTTCATCAGTCCACTCTTTGGTGCATACAGCTGCCGAATCAAACTGCTCAAACTCAACACGAATAAATGCATTAAACTCATTCAGACAAGGTTTTACAGAGATTATAATTAAGGGAACACTAATATGGCTGTTTGGATAAAATAATAAACACTTCGGAACAAGGTGAATGAATTCAACTTCATTAAAAAGAAGCCAATGTCTCTTGAAGGAATTAATAACCCATGACATGACAAATGTAATTAGTTAATATATTTCAGAGAGTATACTGTGTACACACACACACACACACACACACACACACACACACACAGACACATCATTTGATTCATGCTGCCAAGAAAACAAATCCCAGTGAATTAGACCTTTCAAACAGCACAACGATCATAATGAACTTCTAATTTTCAAAAGAGCATAAACTCCTCATCCAAAGAATTAAAATGCATTATTTATCTTGAAAATTAATGACTTTGAAAAGGTCGGTTGTTACTCACATAAATCAGACAGAAAATAAAATTTTAGAGTAACATTACAAAATGTGCATCAGGTCACATGGCAACATCGATGTCTCCGTTCCAAATGCAGCTTGACGTCTTGAAATCAATGACAAAAGCCACTGAAACCCCCTCAGTAGTCTAGATATGTAGAAAGACTTTTATACATCACAAGATGTTGAAGCAACACCACGCAGACGTACACACCTGTGAACTGAGTTGGCTTTTGATCCAGTTGAAGTAGTAGTTCAGATCACTTCCCTCCATCAGATCGCGGCTCCAGGCAGCCAGCTTAGCGATGATCCTCGCCGCCTAATAAAGGAAGGAGGACAAATTACATTATTATTGATGTGCATGAAAGTCTTTCAACAATAGAAATGTACAGCCAGGCCAGAATAAACTGCATATAGCTTATTTATGACTAAAATGGCAGCAATGGCAATCATATAAACTCAAGAATTAATTTTTGCTGTGAAAATATAAATACAGTAAATTATATTTTTCAGCAACAATAAATAAATAATTTGTTTTAGTATTAAGGTAAGAGCTAAAACAACTTCTTCCCATTACTGGCTATGGGATCATGTCTTCTATGGCGCATTAGAGTTGCCCGGTTCCAGACCTTTGACTTCCTCCTCTCTACACAATTCCAGTTGACTGATTTTTCTAGCATGAAACAGCAGTTTCTCATTAAAAAAAGCTATCGTCCAATGAGTGCAGCAGGGGGACTTATGATTAGCCAATAGGCGCCAGGGGCGGGACTAACGCCATTGTCAAGCTGTTGCGTATGTCTTTTCAATATCGGCCGACATCGTAGTTTGTTTTTTACTTTGCTCCGCTCCGCTCTCAAAACCAGTGGCTTTGCGTCAGTGTCAACTTGAATTGCTAGATGTTAGATGCAGGCGGATACTTGGGTCTCAAGTGGAGGCAATGTCAGACTGAAGATGGAAACAGAGTTGACAGTTCTGTCGGATCTGTCTTTTATTTAAAGTTCAGGTAGAGGGAGAAATCAAGAGAAGAGAATAGGCTGAAGGCTGAGCACATGGATATAACAAGCACTTCAATCTAAATTATATTGTCCTAAAACCCAGCCAAAAACCTGACTATAAAAGAAAATGTGATCTACAACCTCATCTAAGTGCAAAAATTACTGAAGCCACAACAACTATCTCATGAACAATGTTTGGTTTGTAAAGTGCTTCCTGTGCCCCGTGATGAGATCGTAACAAATTCTGTATCCAATTTCCTCCTTGTCAGGAGAAGATGTGTTAAAATATAGAGGCTCTAATTTAAAAACAAGAGTCAGCACGAGCGTTGGGTTGAGTTAAAGTGCTGTGTCGCAGACTTGGGGTCACATTATGCCCACCTGCTGGATGCCATCTGGCTGGCTTTCATAATTAAGCTGTGGGTGCCCTTTCATAGTACTCAGTTTATCATTGGGTGGTCATCCTGTATCTGAAAAAGGGTGGCAGGAAGAAATCATTACATTAATTGCCTGTTTTCGAGGAAAAGGGAGAAGGTTGCTTTGTGAGGAATTATTGATGCCTTCCTTCGATTAGAAGCAGAGGCAATAAATGTAATGGAATCCACCACCTTATCAGGGAAAATAAGATTTCCTAATATTCTATTCAGACTTCTCTGATGTTTGCTAGATGATGCATGTCAGAAACTAAAAATACCACAATGTGCTTATGTTTTAAGCATGGCCGGAGATGTTTCCCCACCTAATGTTGCAGGGGCAGCTTGGGTTGTGATAAGACTCTGAAAAACACTTGCTTGTAGTATTAAGAACTCTTCACTAACCATGTGGACAGTAAAAAGGTCCTGACGATTCAGCATTGGAAGGAAGTAGGACCAGGCAGTGTTCTTCGTCTTTTTGGCATAGTCAAAGAAGATGCTGACCCGCTGATGGTTCTCCTGAGACACAGATACATTAAGATTGTAGATGAGCTCTTACAGATTGTTCAGACTTAACCAGCAAAAAGCAATCAGCAACTGATTGACTGCATGGAACACAATCCTTCTATTCATTTTTTTATCTCAATAAAAATGGCATTACGGAATTGATTCCAAAATATGTCATGATGTAAAATCAGTGTTGATAAAGTCTGATATCGTCACCATTAAAAGGTGCAATCACTCATAAGGATATCACAATATCAGAAATGTATGACATTGCCCTAAACGTCAGTGGGTGTGTCTGTGTACCTGCAGAGTGTCATCAATCAGAGTCAGGATGTACTGGACTGTTTGCTCCTTGGAGATGTGGGCCATCAGGCTCAAGAAGGTCTTTGCACACTGAGAAAAAACAAACATACAAACAAAGTCAGAAAGACACAGAAAGACACAGCACCCATAGAACAATTGACAAATGGAACAAACTCTCTTTGCTTTTATTCTGCCCGACAGCTCTACTAACAGTCAAGAGAAGGACTTTGGTCAGCAAAATGCTTATGTTACAGCATAAGGGTGCTTTCAGATCAACAATAGCACTGTAGCAGGATAATGAAAGAATCTGCATTGGGGTGGGCATGTTAGAACTGGTTAAATAAAGTATTAATCAGGAAGTCTGGTGTAAAGGTGTTTAAAAATCCAAGACACTGCAGACGGTTTAAAGTCTTTTGAGGTAGAACTGTACAACTCTGAAACGTTGACAGGAAGAGAGCAACACATGTTGTCTTGTCTCAATACTTACATGGTCAATAAGCACAATGCCCAAAGGTAAACACTCCTTCCACTTGGTATGAACATTTAAACACATAAGCGCCAGCTCTGTGAGTCCAAAAGGACATAATGATGGAAGATGCCTTTTCTTTTTTGCTGCAATGCCATTATTTACCTTCTCTGTGCAACCGGTCTGCATAATTTGTATGGTTGTGAACTAAAGTTGAAAACTGAAAATAAATCTAAAGTAATACCTGTTGTCCTTCATTGGAAAGTATGACCTGTTTCTCCTCAGAGTTGGCCACCTCAAATTTCTTGATGAATTCACAGTCCTCTGCTGAGATCATCTGACTCCTGCAAGAGAATTCATGAAGCCACTGCCATTTTAGCACAATGCTACTACAATATGCACTAATGTATACTTATATACATTCTTGACTTTGAACAACAACAAGGCCGACAGTTGGTTGGCCTACAAAGACAGTTAATGATGATAATTAATCATGAGGCATTCAACACATTTCCTTTACCATTGCACCACTCCTCACTGGAGGACTGGGCTTTGCTTTGTCACTAGAATGCTACTTGTAATTGCAAGAGCAGCTTGCACAATAATGGCAATTAACCTGTAAATACCACATGTTCTAGTTAAGGCGAAACACACCATGGATGTTCCATGGAGGAAGGCAGATATAGTAAAACATGCGAGTACATCCAAACTAAATGAAACAAGGAATCAAGTCATTCCAGAAATGATAATGTGAGTCACAAGTCCAATCTGCAGGCTAAAAGAGGAAGTAGCACCCAAGACAGTGAATCACAACACAGGAACTACAGCTGCTTTAGGATTGACTCAATAGCTCTGCAATTATTACACTGATGTATTCAGAAAGATTGATGTACTGAGAGCTTATCTAAGAACAGTTTTTTGACTTTAATATGTGACTTTATATGTTAAATATGCAAATTATTCAGAAACATGTGCAGCTTATTTTCTAGCTTATGCCAAGTAGAGTACTGAAGCCTCTCAGTTTTATAAGAAGTAAATTTCCTGGAGCAGAAGAGGAATGTAAGGAAATGAGGTGGACGCAATATTAGACATCTTTCAATATAAATTAGTCAAGTACAACACCAGCACTATGACCTCAATAGTAAACATGAAGTAGAATTAAAACCTTTTGAACAGAAAGATTGAAAATGTATAAAATATGTTGAAGTTAAATTCATGACAGGTGTAGCTGATCAAGTGAATGTTTACATGATGTACTGCTGCAATGTGTACTCACTGCAGGTAGGACTGCCAGTTGACCTGATTGGCCCGCACCTCAGCTGCCTTTGCAGCTATGATGTTGGTGGGAACTGCAGCATCCACAGCCCCGCGGATATCCATCCTGTAATATATCCACTACAGTATATATATATATATATGTATGGAGGAAAATCCAACTCCACCTGGATGGAAACACCACAGTAAACATCAGCACAGTGAGTCAACATCAGCAGCAATGTTACAGGTGTTGGCCTGGTTAGATAATGCACATTAACCACTTATAGTCAACAACACATCACCGGATGCTGATAATCAAAAAAAGATAGTATGACAGTAAACTAGTTGGGTTAGCTAGCTGGCTGTTACAGAGCTGTAACCAGGAATAAAGATATTACATAGGAATAATTGAGCTAAACAAATTTGCCATTTAAACAGTGACAATTTCGACATATATCAGAAATATTAACCTTTCATTTTACCTTCCAAGTTCAACTAGCGTTAATTGACATCAGTTATCAAGCTAACAAACTGGCATACAGCCCAGCAGCTAACGTCAGTTAACAGTTAGGTTAGCTAGGTCATAGATAACTAACGCTAGCTTAACCCAATGTCACGACGTCTTTCCGACATTAAAAAACGGAGGTTGTATCTTGTGACATTAAACTATATTAAAAGGCCCGTAGCCAAATATAACGCATACCTTTAAAATTGCACAATTATGACGTTAACGAAGGCCCATAGGTAACGCAGTAAGCTAAGCATTAGCTAGCAAAATAAACTGATGATGCTAACCTAAGCTAGCTGCGCGAACATAGCTTCGCATCCATTCTGTCACCGTGTGAACATATGACAACCGTTACACGGGTGACGTCAATAACATCTACAATCTCAGAGTCCCAAAAATCTTATAGATAGGACATTTTTTTTTAAAGATTTCTGATAATTAATAACGGAGAAACATCTAGGTTGAGTTACTCACCCAGTTGCCTTGTGCGAACAGCTGACTGACTACAACACGGCGTCACAATCTATCATGTGACAGTCACGTGCTTTCTGACAGTCACATGCTCTCTGACAGTTCCGTGTATGAGTGGAGTTGGAGAAGAAGCACAGGTTTTTACTTTTAAGATCAGAAATACGTTACAACAGCATGTTTCCAATGACAAACATCTATGCAATATATGCGTTACTGACAAACCATAGCCATAAAAAAGTATCAAACAAAACCAGAAATTGCTGTAAATTTGATTTTTTTTTTTTTGAAAAGCATCACACAGATATCAATCATAAAGTGTCAAATAAATGTGCAGTAAAAAGTACAATATATGCCTCTGAAGTGCAGTATAGAAGTATAAAGTAGCAGAAAATGGATAAACACAAGTAAAGTTCAAGTACCTCATACTTAAGTACAGTACATGAGTACTTTCCACAACTGCCTGTAAGAGAGATGCACTGTATGGTGTTTTTATGAAGATTGTAGAAATATTATGGTCAGTTTGTGTTTTAAGATTATAATAATAATTATTATTATTATGTTTACAGTAATTATATTCATTCATCGTAATATCTAATAAACTATTTTATTAAAAGTGCTGCAACATCCATTGACTATGAGCAGGACTATCAATAAATGTCGGAAATCTGACGTTATTCCTTATTTGTTTTTCCTAGAAACAACATAGAAATAAAGCTGGAGTCCAGACTGAAAAGGTCTGGTCACACTACTGTATGTGGCTCCAGTTAAAGTCCAAAACTAAGAATTTGAGTGTAGGATCTAAGTTAACACCATGACGTTCCTTGACTTTACAGAACCACAAGAAAATAATGAATGTATTAGGTTGAAATTACCACGTGGAAGTTCTGTGCTCGACTCCCTTGTTGTCTTTTTAACAATTCACCAGTCTTGCCCTAAAGAACAAGGAGGAAAAACCTCCAACATCCTGATGAGGCTAGAAAATGAGATATCCACGACATCTGACTCCAGCCAATCAATAACAATCGGCTGTGTTATCAGCAAGGGGGGAATTTAACTTTGTGCCTTTGTGAAGATGACAGAGAGCTGAAGTCAGTTGATTGCTCATAGTGAAGAGCTTTGATTGGTGTTGATCCTTGTGAGTCTGTAATGAGCGACACGACCAAATAGGTCGATAGACTCTCCTCAGTAAAACACATTAGCACCACAGAGTGTATATATTAATGGTGCTGCATGTACATTGCGGCCAAATGTTTCCTCCAAAAAGTCCAATTACCAAGGTGTTTTAATCCAGTCTATAGCATGGGAGGTTTCATCAAGGAGCATATACAATCACAAATGAATCCACGTCTGTCACTAGTCTTCCTCTCTGTCCATCTCACTCAGACACTAAGACCTCCTGGCTTAATCTGGCCTAAGCTGGTGAGACTCAGAAAAGCGCGAAGGAATCAGGATTGCATCCAGTGGGGACATTGTCCTAATCCCCTTCTGCCCTCTCCTTTGTAAACAGTCTTCTCTTCGTCAGGGTCACTGATACTTTTCTCCCATCTCTCTCTCTCTCACTCTCTCTCTCTCTCTCTCTCTCTCTCTCTCTCTCTCTCTCTCTCTCTCTTTCTCACACAATGGGCTTCGGAGCAGACGCCGAAAAAACATAGAGGAAAGGAGCAAGAAGCGTGGATTTGTTACGATGCCTAAGAGACTCGAGCCTCATGTGGCGAGTGAGGCCTCATGGTTGGAGCATGACATGTGCTAGAGCGGTGAGGCAGTGGGAGATCAGGCCCACGTCTGCTCTGCGGGGGATCAGACACACCAGGGCCCTGATGTGGCAGCGGGTCCGGGGACTGGTCCGGGCCTGCCGGTATGGTGTGGGATACCCAGTGAACTACAATGACCCGGCCCCGGACGAACAGGAGATGGTGTGCCTTGAGGTAAGGGCATGTTTTAGTTTTTGGCCCCATAATAAGCATGACTGTTTTTGTTTTTGATTATTATTATTATTATTATTTTGGAGCCAATACAGTGAAGAGTCACCAACCAGTCATGTAAAACTAGCTGTACATTACTGTTGCTCTTTGAATGCATATTTCAGTTTTGAGTCACAAATCAGTATGTTTCTTGATAGTTGTTGTAGTAATAAGCAGCCACAAATACCAAAATAACATAAGTCTGTCGCTGAAGTATTCTCTCCAAACAATAAATAATAGCCGAATAAACTTGTGAGGTTCAGAGTAGCAATGAATCTCCTGATATCTATCAAATTATATTATATGTTTCTTATTGTTAATCACCTGCAGTAAATGATACATCTTTAACACTGTTGTGTTTTTGTTTGTTTTGTTATTGTAACTAAATTACTGTTTTCTGAGCATCAGCAGCTTATTTTGCTTCTTGCCAAACTTCTATTTAGGATAGCAGCTCCTGTCTGAAGGAGGCCTAAGAAGATTAAAAGAAGATAGTGTGTCTTGAAATAGTGTGGTACCAGTCATTGGAAATCTAAATTAAGTTGTGCAGTCAGTCACACAGACAGTCACACAGACACACTACATGACAGCCTGAATTAACATCCCAATTCATTAGTGAGTTGAGAATACATTGAGTCATCTCTAACAATAGTCTTACAATTTGATTTTGCTTGGCAGCAGAATCACTCTTGGTAAATGGATAAATAAGGATTTGCGATAGCTTTCTGTGGTGAAGATGACTATGTTTATATTCACAGAGGGGAGGATTGCAAAGGAGCAACCGCAGAAACTGCTCCCACAACAGAGTGGGAGGACAGAGGAGTCAGTTCAGGTCATCACATAAGCATTACACAAACTTTTTTTCCTGGCCAGGTGTCTGAGAGCAGAACTGGAGCTTGTTGAATTACAGTCACAATATTTAGCACCATGACCGTAATACAACAGCTATAAAAGAATATGGAACTCAACCGAAAGTGAATGAAAAGACACAGATTTAGCATTCTAAATCCGCACGGCTCTCTCTGGAACCACAACATTCTTAATGTCGCAGATTAGGAGCCACCGTGTTTACACTTTTTCCTGCGATGACAAGTCAAAATGTCTGCTTGGGCTACCAGGATCTTTATCTTATAACGACTTAGCTAACACTAAATCATGTATTTCATTGATTACCACACATACAGAATCTACAATATGTCACAAAAAGCGCTCGTCTTTCCTATTGATAATCATGCACATCAAGTTTTCATTTGAAGAGGGATGTGATTGGCCATGCAGTCAGTTCACAAATGTACTTACTTGCCCTATTAGGCCTATACCTATTTCCATATATTGTATACCACAGATATACATTTATCCATACTTTATCTTTGTAAGAGGTTGTATTTAGAGACCATTTAATGGCAGTAATGAAAGTCAACTGTGCAATGACTCCCATTAAATTTGATAGATATCTATCTATCTATCTATTATGCTCCAACTGTAATTTCATGACCTTTATGATGCGGTTCATTCGTCTTTATAGAGTCAATTACAATTACAGAACTTACAACTGCATGTCCTGATAAAGATCATGTCTCTTAACCTTCAGAGTATTTGTCAGTTGAGCAAAGAGAGGTTTCTCTCCACTTGGTGACTGTCGATTGTCTCAAGAGCTCCTGCATATTTTAATAAGCAGAGCGCCGTATTGTCAGTGTGCACAGTGAGTTGATATAAGGTCAGTGATAGCATTTTAAACTCAGCTATTTGCACTATTGTACATCCACTAAGTATTTGTTGATTGGTGGTGTCATCTGTGTTTAACGTATTTTTCTTTTTCTCAAATAGCAGTTCAATAACAATCAATTACTGCAGCATTCATAATGATGACTTTCAAGAAAAAGGCCAGATAGAATCACAACAATGTACTCTGTGTGCAAAGCTACAACAATGTTTTCTCCTGCAAGGCTCTAAAATGTCTTTAAATGAGCCCAATAGAATCGTGTTTACCCCTAACTGATGGTGGTAATGTGGACAATCAGTTTGTATGGAGAAGGACCGCCTAGAGTAAGGTTGATAATGTGATGTTCAAGTAAAAAACAAAAGAACAGATGACTGTGTAACTTGGTTACAAGGATTAAGACACCGTTTGCGTTTTATTAAATTGAGCCTGACATTAACAGTGGAAAAAACAACTTGATGAACACACCTGGGGGAAATTCATTAGATGAATAATGTCAACAAGAAATAGAAATCAAATGAAGAGTTGTTGCCATCGTTGTCGCTGGGATTAGGCGACATATCTTCACCTTCAAAATGCTCACCGATGCCGCGCATTATCCCTCGAGGTGGTAACAACACTTCATCTCCGGTGCATATCTGCATGTTGAGCTCCAGTGATCGAGTTTACAGTCAATTCTACTTTCCTCAAAGCTTCGCAATGCTTTGAATCATCTTAATCACACAGTGAAAAGACTTTATTCATCCTGTCCCCCAGCTTTGGCGTCCTACTCCTCCGTGTGACCTTGTGCATTCAGACTCCCTCCTCCACTTGGCATTGTGCTCTCAGAGGGAAAAGTCTGCGTGTTCGTCCAAATCACAACAGCGTAAAAAAGCATCTTTCGTTGCTCGCGCGCATGTGTGTGTATATCAATCTCTCATGGCTATTTGCGGGTCTGTGTTGCATAACATGAGCACATGGGAAGGTGTTAAATTAAGTGTTGTGGAGAAAGCCACTTGTTCATATCTCTGGAGGGTAACAACCATGTGTGGATGCTAAGGGCATGTCCCAGTTCAGTACAGTAATTCATCTGTACAGGAAAGAAATCCCTTCTTTCCCTTTTTATTTTGGACAAGATAACCAAACAGATGAATGCCTAATCCTTAAGTGGTTCAATAGGCAGTATCATGGACCAGCACCAGGTCTGTGCGGATACTGTGGGATCAGTTCTCTCAGTTTTGTATTACAGGCGCTCATATCTTGCAGCACTTCACATTACAATATGTGGGGCGGATGACATTCATTTCCATGGCAAAGAGAATCTTCACTAAAAATGTGACCCAGACAGCACAAATGTATTGGTGTAAATTAAATAGATAATTAGATAAAATACAGTATGTTATATTACACATTTGCAGAATAGGCAGAGTGCCATCTGGTGTCTGTACAAAGCAAAACATGATGTGCACCTATACATTAATAAAGGCATATTGCATTGAAAGATATGTGTGAAAATCTACATCCCACTATCTCCAGCTTGAGTCGGCATCGAATAGATATTGAACTGTCGCAGTTTAATACTCATACAAGCATGTCAAATATTAGGGATCTTATCAAAGAGATCATATCTTGCAAACGAAGCCGTGCCTTTCACTAATTCATACGACCATCGAGAATCTATGAGTCAGTCAGTGCGCATGCAGAACATCATGTCAGTGCTGCAGTTCGAGCTACCTTCAGATGGCAGTGTTGTCTACATCAGACCTGTACTGTAGATTACAAGGGACGGAGGAGCCTGGTAGTCATCTGTAAATGGGTTAGACTAAATTACTGACTGCTTAAATGCAACTCACACCTTGCCATGGGAGTAATGGCAACCTGTGCATTTAACAGGGACAGTACAGATAAACATTGTTGCAGAGAGAGAAGCAATGCAACATATGTAATGTCTGTTCACTTTGAACTAAACTGCAGCTGCTGTTCCTGCGTAGTCTATTTAATTCAGGTTAAAACAAATATATGGTGCTACAGATTCAGGATAAACAACTACAAAACAGATAAAAAAGAAGAATGTGTGAATGCATATACAGTATGTATCTGTGTGTGTCTATGTGTGTGTGTGTGTGTGTGTGTGTGTGTGTGTGTGTGTGTATTGTGCGTGACTGTGTATGCATTGACAGAGAGGTTGTGTGTATGAGTGTGGGTGTGATTATGCAGTATGAGAGTATATGTGACAAGAGGATTAAAAGTCACGCAGTGTTTACAAAATAAAAACAAGACAAAACAGTTTGGTGCACTCGATGCATGGATCAGCCAGGAATGTGTAAACACTTAACTCACAGTAGAAATGTAAGCCTAAACTTCCCAAATGATGTAACGCTGGCTGTCAAAGTCATACTATCCTTCAGGGAGGTTTAGTTAAAAGAAATGCTGCAGTCTATCAGCTTCTGGCTGTTTCAGCACCATAGACAGCGACTTCAGGCAAAGACTCACTGGCGCAGCAGGGGGGGGGGCGGGCTATATTTCTGGATATTTTGGATTTTGTAAATGCCTTTAATGTAACAAGAGCTCAAGGGAAGTTTATGCTGCCTGGTGAGTTAGTTTGTAGGCTTTTATTTCAGTCCATTTTATTTATTATAAACTGACATCATGCAGCCTCCATTGCTTGACTAGCCCGTTCCTAGAATCTATCGCGTACCAGGCAGGGTAAAGGACCTGTACTGTAAAAACCTGTGCCATACTGTCGGGGTTTACGCTCTCCACTGGGCTACTACGAGCTGGAGAGGAGACGCATGCGTACTGACTTGAAGCAGCCGGTAGGGGAAAATAAGCCTTATGTGCCATCGGATGTAATCAAGGCAAAGAATTACCTCTTCTCGCTGTGCATACATGGTGAAATTGTAAGTACTGGTGGCAAACCGATGTATCATTGCACGGACATTTCGCAAGTGGAGTATTTGAGGCCGTTTCCCAGTATTTTAAATGGCATGTCACCGTCTTGCTGTACAGTGGGCTTTTAACAGATCTAGGCAGTGTCTTTTTGGTGGTCGTCCAGGGCGAAGAAGCTCTACGGTTCTTCGTGGTGGCACTTTCCATTGATGTGCTGTGCGAGTTGCTAATGCAATGGTTTCTGCTGATAAAATCGCTCAGGAGCCATTACATCCCAGTGTCGTTCACATTTCTGCTACGGTAAGATTGAATGAGAACAGCGGTTTATTTGGTGTTATCATGATTTATCCTCTGAATGGATACGACCACCCCCCCACCCCCCATTTCATCGTCAAGCCATAGCGTGTATAGCGATTGTGTCAGCTTTGAAGTACCCGACACCCGACGCGTAAAATATGCCATTTGGCAAGACGCACGAAATATGCAGCTGAAGCCTGCTCTGAATCTTAGTGAAACCGCGCGCGGATCCATTTTAGAAATGGCCAAATGGCATTGTATGCACTGAAAGGCTGTGATAGAGCGATGCTGCGGTTATAGATTTGCAAGCTGCGCCTTCGCCGCCGCCCCCCCCCCCCCCTTCCCATGTACCAAATCTCCTGACATTTTTTTTTTTTTGAAGCATCGTTTCTTGTGTCAGGTAGTAGCTGGATGATGCCGTGTGTGTTGGAAGCGACAGCTTTGTTACATAAATGATCTGACAGGATTTGGCAGCATCTGACCTGGTGACACATTTGTTAAAACCAGACAAGAAGTCATTCTGTGAGAATAGCCTGTCTGTATCTGTAGGCCTATACAAACCTTAAAAGAGATTCTGTTGAATACGCTCAAGTCACAGCTATACACAATTTTACATTTTACCACAGTAATTTCCCATGAACATGATAGCCTATGGGTGCATGGCAAAGTGACACCTGACAAGTACGAATCTAAGACAAATATTTACATTATTTTCACGTGTGTTTAATTCATTGCTCCGCTTGAGCCCAGTGAGCATTGCAAATCCTTTAATGCACTGCTTTTACACTCAGGCATTCACAAATGGGATGTTTCAAATTTGCGATTATGAGCATTGAGCCCCTGTTTAACAATCCATCCCTTTTACACGTGCAGTTGGCGTGTATAAGGGCACATACAGTCCGTTTGAGACGACAGGGGCTGAAATGTGCTTGGTGGGTGCCAATACTTCTTCCATACTTTCCCCCTGAATGGAGCAAAAAGCATTCCAAACAGTGTGACCTCTGGGCATGCCAGCACATGCTCCTGCCAGAGAGCATCAGCAGCACACATACAGTAACACATACATAGGTGACAACTGGTGAGTGGTAAATTAAATAAATCTAATTTACCTGGTAAAAGTGATCAAAGTGCTGGTAAAATGGACTGACACTGTCAGGATGTCACACTGGTCATTGGTCTCATTACAATGCTGGCCTTGCCATCTGTATTGCACTGGCACTGAATTGTATGATACAAATCCATTGCAGGTCAAGAGATGTTCTTACCACAAGATAAAAATCTCAGTTAAATACAAATCCTGACATCTAAAACACTAAACTCAGCGCCTCTCCCCTGTTTGTAGCCCATGGGATCAGAGCGGATGGAGATGCGAAAGAGGCAGATGTCGGTGCAGCAGGAGTCGGCAGCGGGGGGAACTGCACCGGCCCAGCAGGACCAGCCGGGCCAGGCCAACCCACGGGGCTCAAATGCATGTTGCTTCTGCTGGTGCTGCTGCTGTAGCTGCTCCTGGTAGGTCTTCCCCACCCGAGAACTTGCTTGTTATGGCGCAGCATGGCCGACGTTACTGCGCACAGGACAGCACAGCCTGAGCTACTGTGTCTTATGTTCTTGATATTTGTTGCGTGTGATCTGTAGACACTTACCCTGCAGCAGCCTTATGTAAACAGCAGTTAGTTATCGGCTGACAATGTGGGAAATGGGAGCTCCTGAAATATCTGCAGTTCAGTAAGCTTAGTGCGGATGAAATCAAACCAAATCAGACACGTTTACAAGACATCGCAGATACAGACACACAGCTAAACAAAGATAATACGCTAAACAAATATGTGCGAACATATAACTAGTATTTGCTGTATATATCATCTGAATATTTATCTGCTGAGCATATTCATTATTGAATAATCTGCAGATCATTTTCTCGATTAATCGACTAATTGTGAAAAATTGTCTATTGCAATTTCCCAGACCCAAGGTTATGTCCTCAACAGTCTAAAACACGAAGATATTAAATTGAATATCAAAGACAGCAAGCAAATATTTAGATTTGAGAATCTGAAACCAGCAGCGTTTTGGTATACATGATTAAAAAATGACTGAGACCATTTATCGATTATCAAATTAGTTGTACAGTAAGATGAAATAATATGTATCACATGAATAATTTCTTCAGTGCAGGTCATAATCTGTCTATCTCACTAACAGGAATGAAGACCGGGATGAAAGGAACCGAAAGGCTTCTTATGACGTCAAGGAAGGGACCGCAGACTGTGAAGACTGGTCAGCTGATTTCCCTGCACAAAAATGCCAAATCTACTAAGCATATTTGTGGAAGTAAATGTTGAAATAACTCACCCCCATGTTGTCCACGCTCTCTGCAGCCCGAAGCCCACGCTGGAGGAGGTGTGCTCGTGGGGGCAGTCGTTTGACAAGCTAATGTGTTGCCCAGCGGGGAGGAACTCCTTCCGACAATTTCTTCGCACCGAGTTCAGCGAGGAGAACATGCTCTTCTGGTTAGCCTGTGAGGAGTTCATCAAAGACGCCAATAAGACTCCAGTAGAGGAGAGGGCTCGTGTCATCTATGAGGACTACATTTCCATTCTCTCGCCCAAAGAGGTCTGACAGCTCTTGGTTTCACTGTTATTAGAAATGTGTTGATTTCAAGGGTGAAACTTCGTGATATGTGACAAATGTTCATCATTCGTAATCATCATTCGTCCTCATTCTCCCTGCCTTTAAAGGAGTAGTTTGACATTTTGGGAACATTTTGAATATAGAGACAGAGCGCAATTAAGTCCTGCCCACACCGAAGGGGAAAACCAGTGACTTTGTATTGTGTGAGGGTGACTCCTTGTGACTTTCATCTGCTTGCAAACAACAGAAAAATGCCTCAAAGCGGCTGTGTGGTGCACTACCAACAGGGTAAAGAGCCCAGAACTACGTTTTTATAAGCTGCCGCAAAGGAAAACTGAGGATACAGGCAATAAGACGTGAGGCATCGGCAGAATAGTAAAACTGAGGGGATCCTTAAACCCAGTAGGCTTACGTGCAGCAAGCATTTTGTCCAAATGTCAGTTTAAGGCTTAATATATTTCTGTAAGTTACGCTAAATCACTTTGACAGCATTCAAACTGAGTTATAGTAGAATGTTTATAATGTTACATCAGAAAGCTATGCAGTATTATGTTTGCACGTGCCTGAGCTAATAAACAGTAACTTGCTAACACATAGCTAACATTAGCTAACAGCTAACTTGTCCTATCCCATCATCATTTTAGTTATGAACTGCACCCTTAGGGTGCTAAAAAAAATCCTTTAATCCTGATGTTTTTAGCTAGCGACAGGCAATTTGTTAGCATGTTGCATATTGTGGCCGTGATTGTTTTCCCATCCGGTGGGCGTGATTTTCACAGTATGAGGCGTTGCGCTCCGTCTCTATTGATACCATCATGTCTGTGTAAATATACAGTTGGTTAGCTTAGCTTAGCAAAATGACTGGAAACAGAGGGGAAAAGCTAGCCTGGCTCTGTCCAAAAGTAACAAAATCCACAAGCTGTTTCCTCCATTTCCTGTCTCTGTGCTAAGCTAAGCTAACCGACTGACTCATAATTACTTCAGACATGAGAGTGGTATCAATTTTGTCATCTAACTCTCATTAAGAAAGCAAATAAGCTTATTTCTCAAAAGGTCAAATGTCCTTCATTGACAGTTTTTCATTGAGAATGTGCACATGCTGCTCTTCTTAATTCCAACCCCTGTTCTTGACTCCCAGGTGAGCCTTGACTCCCGTGTGCGTGAGTCAATCAACAGGAACATGCAGGAACCCAACTTGCAGACGTTCGAAGATGCCCAGCTGCAGATCTACACACTGATGCAAAGAGACTCATATCCCCGCTACATGAACTCCCAAGCCTACAAAAACCTGTTCAACACTCTGTCAGAGCAGTCCCCCGAATCTTAGGGTGGTGATGACCTGTGATATTTTAACTCTTTATCCCCCCTCTCCCCCCCCCCCCCCCCCCCCACCCCAAATCCTTATTCCCTTTTTTTAAATTTTCTTTGTATGTTCAGTGTAGGATTACATGAACCTGGCCTCGGGCCTGGCCCCTCCCAGGGATTTCAGCGCTATTGTGATCTGCACCTGACCGAAGACACTCAGGTCTCAAAACTCCCGAGGGCTCGACATCACAAGTACTGCTACAGATCAACATAGCAAAACACTCCAAAGGAATATGAATACATTTTGTTTCTGTTTTATTTTTCTTTCTTTTGATAGAAATAATCTATTTTATTTGTGTTCAGAGTTTTTTATGGTCTGTTGTTTTTTGTATGATTGTTTGGGGGGGAAATAATTCCGACTGTAGACTATATATATACGTATATATATATATAAATATATATATATATTTATGAGTTTGTAAATAGTAAAAATGGAATTGTGGGTATTTTATGTAGAAACGCCTGGTTCTATTCACTGCGTATGAAAATCAAAGCTCAAGTCAAAGGCTAGGTGTTAGCTCTACTTGCAGGCAGCTTTGTGGGGTACTATATGATTTTACCTTGGTTTTACCCTGTTTTGTTATCTAACCTCACACTTTGGTACCTGTGACATCGACTTGGCAACTCCAGTTCGTGTAAAAACTGTGTGGGATTGAAAAAGTGTGGTTATCTGTGAAGTTACAGAAAGTGACAATGGCTCTAATCACGGTGTGCAATTTGTTTCCATGAGAACCACAAATCAACTATGGAAGGGTATTGTTACTTTCTATACTCAGTCTTAACCACAGAAGATTGCCTATTTAAGATAGATTTTTTTATTGAAGTGTTACTCAATGCACACCTCTAATATCGTTTTACCAGTGGGACATAAGAACCTAAGTTATTCTATTTACCAGATAAAGTATTTTTTATTTATTAATATCTATTGCCAATACACAAAACCAACAAGTTCAAATTATATTTAAGTTCTATCGTGGAATCAACTATACTGTGAGGTCACTGTCATAAAATGTAGAAATGTGGGTTCATTCCATGGGTCGGTAATTTCCTAATAATTTCTGGAACTTGGTAACTTGGTACTAATGTTTGGGTGGTTTCTTGAAGGAATTGCCACATTTAAACCCAATTCATTTTTACTTCTTTCATATATGTTTGCTAAATGTAAAGTTACAACCAGAGGATGGTTAGCTTAGCCTAGCTTAGCACAAAGACTGGAAACGGGGAATCCGCTATCCTCTATGTCCAAAGGTAACTAAATCTGCCTTTTAGCAACTCTGAAGCTCCAACATGATATCTCATTTGTTATATCCTAGCTAGCTGTTTCTCCCTTTTCCAGTCTTTATGCTATGCTAAGCTAACCGGTTGCTAGCTGTAGCTTCAAATTTAACATACAGATCTGAGAGTGGTATGGATTTTCCAATCCAACAAAAGCAAGTAAATGTATTTCCCACAAATATCTGCTTTAATTCTACATTTCTGTCAACTGGTTCGTTTGCAGAGAGAGAAATGTTAAACAAAAAATCACGTTTATCAGACTATTGTTTGGAGTTAATGAACTGGAAGTGTATCAACCTTCTTGATTTTACCAATAACTAGAACCTAAATACATATGAACTATGTGGGAACTATGTAGGAAATTCATAAATTGCAGATGAGTAAATTAAAGTGTGTGAGGTTTACATTTTTTCGACAGCTGGTGGAGTCATCTGTGTATCACCCTGCAGGATTTTGACTTTAAAACCTCACCTGCAATATGGAAGTGACTTGTGATTGAAATTGACGCTGGGGTCCGGCCAGGTCAGCAGCAACACCAAAGCTACCATGTAACCTGTGTTGATACATTTAACGAGAGCGTTTCCATTGACTGAAATTGGAGTTGCCAAGTATCAAATACGTTAATGTACTTTCATAGTTGAATTACTTTGTTGCCTCACAAACATGTCACTCAAAGACAAGATCCTCACATGGGGAAGTGCCTTGACATTCAATTTTATGACATCTTTCTCATGGGCAACAGTTGTTTTCAGACTCATGCCGTAAGAGTTGTTACTGGAGCATTAGGCCAGGTTACTGGTAATTGTCCCTCTCTTTGGCCAAATTATCACATGTTTTGTCTTGATTCCTTAGTCGTGACTACACTGGTCCATTTTGGTAGAGCTACCAAACACTATGGCGGAGGTTGATGACAACACGTCTTTATTTGCTGAAGACAAAAGAGATCAATGGATAGGGCCGTTTGATCTGAACTTCTCGCCATCCCGTGTTCTTCACGGTGGCACTTCTACTTGTCTTAGAATAACTTAAACTTACTATGTGCAATTTGAGCTGATGGTTACACCGAGCAGATCAACCTCAAAACACAATCTAAGCCAATGGTTTGGAGTGATGCCTATACATGTTGTTTCTTCTTCTGTTTACTATATGAAATGTGTTATTTTGCGCTGAGTTTACTGAAGAATACATTTAAGAAAAAAAAAACAAATAATGTGAATGTTTACAGTATTTGGTTTCGTTTAATTTTTTTCTGCTACTCTCCAAGAAAATAATGACTTGTGGGCATTTTGATTAAGATAAAATAAAGCACAATAATTTTAGCGACTCTAGCATGATTTGATCACAAAACCACACGACACAACCATCAAGTACTATCACAACAAATCCAAATACTGTTGAGAGCCTTGGATCACGTAATCTCGTGGCAAGTATTAAAGGATTTGAATATATCAGCAGATACATATATTGATTTGCAGGTAACATTAGCAAAATTACTCCATCATTGTGCATGTGTGTGTTGTTCAGTAAACGATGTTTGCCCTAAAATATTTGGGGCTTTCTCCATCAAACAAGCAGATCAGGTAAATCTAGATAAAGAAAATCACTATAATTCATATTGTTCATGAGCTGAGATGGGTTAATGTATTTAAATATCCATTGAAATAGTTGCAATTTAGTAAGAAGCTTTGTGTCACGATTAAACGATACACAAGAACTACAGTGAAACACATACGGCATGTTGCACGCTTGAGCTTCATGTGTATGTAATAATATAGTTATTACATGACATTTTAGCCAAACGACACTTATCTAATGATATGTAGCGGTAAAGGATCGCTCAATCAATCAGCAATCAACGTAAATACTAAGAAAGAAGGCAAACACGTGCCTGTTCATTACAGTAGTGGTTCCCAACTTTTTGGGCTTGTGACCATTGAACTCTAATGTTCAGTTTGGGGTCCTTATGAAAATTGCTTATAACCATGAATTAGAAAAAGAAAAATGTTGTACACATCTTAATGTTTTAAATTAGTTAGTTCCTCAAGTTAAAAGATTAAACAGCCTTAATCTTGTACGACTGATCTGGGTTCAGTTTGTGTGAGGGTAAGGCAGCATAGCTGCTTGTCAACATGGAGTGGTTGCACCTGGCCATTAAAAAAATATACCTAGAGGAAAGGGAACAATTGTGTGTCATCCCTGGTTCTGCCAATAACATTAGCCTGTCCCTAGACAGATTAATATGCACACATCAGCATTCACTTTGATGTGATGAATATTCCACCAATAACACACACACACACGCGCGTGCACACACACACTCCTTTCAGATCCGTAATTGCATTAGTATAATGTTCAAGACTCGCATAACCAGAGGAGACTGAAGCCTAATGAAAATCACTTATTTTTAATCAAATGGATTACATTTTTATTGGGGAATTAAATAAAACAATGCAATGTTGTGAGGGAAAAGCAAAACAACATTGTCCAAAGTGTTAAAACTACATATAAAAAAATGCAGATAAAAGAGAATGAGACAAGATTGACCGCATATATTTGACATTTGACAAAAAACAACTAATAACAACAGTAAAAGATTTTGGGGGGAGGGCATCGGGGATCTGACAATGAGCTCAAATCTATGAACAGGAGATTTATTCAAACGGTAACCTGTGGCATCTTTGTATGGCGTGTTGTGTACCACAAAATACAAAGCTCCAATCTGTTGCAGAGAGACCACCTGGTCCAGGAATTTTGCTACTTGTCGGAGTGCAGTGCAGATTCAGCAGAACTAGAATACAAAAAAACACAAAATTAACACTCAAGATACTGGAATATTTCCATTAAACACTGATGATCAAGCCATACATAAATACCTGGGAGAAATAAAAAGTCTAAGTCAACAAACACTCCCATTTATATGACGTGTATTTTCTTTTTGTTAAATTAAAAACCACTGTGGTGAAATCCTACGTTGGTTTTTAATTTCTTTATTTTATTTTCCTACTCTCTAACATCACTTGGTGTTTGCAATGAAATTGCAGTGGTCAAATTTATGGTGTAAATGTATACACAGAGCGCAGCATTAACCCTTAATAGATGCATTATGTCAACTTCTGTAAATATCAACATTTAACATATCTATTTATTTAAACCAAAACAAGTAGATGAGAAATGTAGAATGTCTGCGAGTTTAATGTAAATTGTGGTTTAATCTATGAATTCTTCTCTGAATTAAATTGATGAATAATTAAGTCTATAAAATGTTTTAAAAATAGGACTGACTAACAGTCCAAACCCCGTAAATAATCAATTAACAAATATCATATAAAACAGAAAAGCAGCAAATATTCTGCTTAATTAAATTCGTAAAAAAAGGTAAATTGATCATCAATTATGTTGCAGATACATTGTCTTTAATCGACTGATGAATCGATTCATTGTTTCAATTTGCAACAACATTCAGGCATCAACAGGCTGTTTGAAGGCTAAATAGCATTGAGTTGAGCACAGGTGGGACTTTTTAATAATAAAGGTGTGCAGGTGAAGTCTGCACGGAGAGAAAAGGACCAAATTGGCCAATTAAACAATATTGACGCTCGTATAATGTGTGGGGACACACACAACTCGACCGATAAAACACAACGAGTCAGTCAGCTGACGGGTTTCACGACTGAGTCAACGAAGCCCCCGTTAAATAAACAACATACCTTCCATCGATTACCGCAATCATTGCAGAAGACAAACGTGGTCATTGGCTCATCAGCACTGCGCGTTTGAACCTGGAAATGACAAACAAAACATGCACAACCCATTTATTACAATATCAAACTGAACCAGCAGGGCTGCTGTCCAAACTGACCTGAATTCATGGAAAACTCTAACTTTAAGTTACTTGATGACAATGCAGTCACACCAATATAAAACATGTAAATAGCACCGTGGTGACATTGATTACAACCACACCCGTAAACTAATGTTACCATTAGCCATAACGTCCTAATACGAAGCACAAGCGGCGATCGGTATACCTGTGTGTAGGTGCAGCACTTCCCCTTGCACTTTCCACAGGTGAATAGATCCGTCTGAGTTCCTCCAGTGGTGGACAGCTGGTGTTCCCTCACAGCCTCTTTGGTCAAATTCTTTCTCATTTCTCTCAGCTCATCACTGGCCATCTCCTACAGAAACAGAAGAGTCATTTATGATGCCTTTAAGTACATTGTTTATATATTTTACTGATATGCACCGCGGGATAATATTATACCGACAGGGAAGCAAAACTTTAAGAAGAATCCGTGTTGGGATAACTATGCTACTGAGTGTGTGCCAGTTCCAGGATCTCTAAGATAAAGCCACCAACAGCCCACGAACCTCTGCGCTCATCTTAGCCATCCGCTCGGGGGTTACACTCCCACATAGCACAGTCCTCCTTAGATTAGGGTTCTTCATATCCTTCAAATTCGAGATTCGGCTCCGTATGCGATTCTTGTATTTCGGGTCTGTGTTCTTAAACTCTTGAAAGACAAGTGATGGCAGGTCAAGGAATACAATTTGGCAATTTTTTTTTTTTATGCTTCATAATAAAAATAATAAAAAAAGTAGAGCCTTAAACTACATTAATAACTCCGACCTTTTAGGTGCGTTTGTGTTGAAACATTTAATGGATGAACTAGTTAACTGACTAAATTAGAATCCATCAGAATTTCGGTAATTTAAATGCTCACAGTCTCTGTTTGCAGCCTGTGAGGATTATGTATTTTTCTCTGTTTAATTAATACTTTCGATCCGGTTCGATCCTTGGCTGCTACATGTCCTGTGTCGAAGTGTCCCTGAGCAAGACACTGAACCCCTAACTGCTCCCCGGGCGCTTCTCAGCAGCCCACTGCTCCCAATAAGCTAGGGATGGGTAAAAGGCAGAAGCCAAATTTCGTATATGTGTATATGTATATGACAATAAAAGCCTAACTAACTAGCCTAACTAACTTTAGAGATTTAGACTGGTGGTCAGACAAAACAAGCAATTTAAAGTCCAGAGACATTACCTTGGAAAGAGGAAACCGCTGACAAGCAGAACAGTTTTCCAAGGACCCCGTCTTTATCGTAACACTGTTTCAGCATAATGCTTTCTACCATTTGTACACTTAGATGCCATTGGCACCATTTATATTCAAAAACTTTTCAAGCTAGATACTTCAAACCTATTTCATCGTGATGAACAGAAACGCATTTAAATTTGAATCATGTCAATACCACGTACACCTTTAAGCAGAGGGTCTTTTCATTCAACATTCATTTGGACTCGTCTTGACAGCAATTATCTGATCTTAAAATCTTTCAGAAAACGAACAGCAAGAAGACTGGAATAGTCCCACTAAGGCCAGATATTTAAACGTACTTATCTAAAGCAGACTTTTAGTCAGCGCTTCAACTTTGAAATAATGAACTCATTCAAATCATTGACAGAAAGCTCTGAACAAAGCATAACAGAAGTTATCACAACAGCGTTAAGTGATGATTCGTGACAGATTAACGTGTCACAATCATATCAGTTTCTATTGGCCCAACGCTAAAGTGGGTGGGAGTATATGCTTGTTTTAATGGGGCAACTGGTCCTCATTCTGTAGATGTGCACTTTTTAATGACACAGCACAATTTTATAATTATTATAATATAAATATAGAAGGAATTTAAAAACTTTAACATCTGCTTTCCATTTAATATAAAGGATATCTTCCTCAATCTGTGCTCCAAGTTCATCACAATCAGCACCAATAGCAATATGATCATCTGAAAAAAAAGAAAAGTCAGAGGATGGACATGAAATGACAGTACCTTTAAATAAAGTCAAGAGTAACCAACCACAATAACAGACGTCCTATGTTGAAAATGTGTTGTCCTCATTATTGTAAGAACAGGATTACCTCCTGCTTGTAGAGCTTGGGCTAGCAGCTCTCGGCACTTGACCCTGATAGAGTCGGAGGTGGTGGGGGCACGAGGAAAGGTGTTGATCAATGAGTTGGTTGAAACGTCAGCAGGCTCACTCTTGCTGCTGGAGTTACTGCTCGAGCTGCTTTGGGAGCAAGAAAAATATATGAAAAAGTAGACAAATTGCATCTGCAGCCAAATGGCAAGAAACAAACAAAAGTGTCGACGCTCAGAAATGTTCCTACACGTAGAAAAAAAACAACATTATGTTCTTGTTACCTTTCTTCTTTTGCTTCTGGGCTTCCCTGCGAGGGAGAAACAGGCGTCGTTTGCTCTTTCCTCTTTTCATCTGAAGGTTTGTCTCCACTGCCGGGCTCGTCTGGAGTACAAGTGGCAGAAATCAAGCAAGTAAGAAAACAACAGAAGAGAGCGACACTAGCGAAGACCTACATTAAAATAAAGAGTGTCAATACGTCGGTATGCTTGCCAGCTGAATAGCTCTACATTAAGAAAATACAGTAAAAACAAATCTTGGTCATACACATCTCATAAAGGTATCAAATACGAACAATATCATGATATATTATCCTATGTTACACAATAACTCAAACTTAAATGGCTGAGGCATGCCACCCATTGTGGATGTCTTCACTGAAAGTGCTGGCTGCTGTCCATGTCTATGTGCTGCTGAACACCTCATTTACAACACTGTGGGTTGAGAATAGATACGAAGGATTTGAAGGTACTCCAACAGGACACATTTGACAGCTGGTGTACCCAGAGCACGATGTGTTACAATAAGCAAAGGATCCAAATTGGCTTGGACTTCATAAAGCCAATCAGTGACCAAAAATATTGGTACGATTGGCTCCGATACGATCAAGCATAACAGCTTGGGACATGAAAAGATCTCTCCAGAAGTATGACACGTAACACCACAACTCACACCTGTTTAAGTAGAATTGAAAAGCAAATAGTTACCCAAAAGCTTCTTCCATGATTTGATCAAGGCCTTGGCTAGGGATGTGACCTCGTCGTCTGTGCTCTGCTTGCGGATGGCGTTAACGGACATCCCGATTCTGGTAGACTGTGGAAAGACACTGTGTCAACGTCTCAGGGTTTGAGCACTGATGGTGAGCCTCAAGAAGAAATGAGCAAAGATACCTGAAGCAGCTCCAGAGTCATGGGGATACTTCGCAGCTCCTTCAATAAGTCCAAAGCCCCGGCCTGCAGGGGAGAGCGTGGTCAGATTTGGTTTCTTATGAATCTTGAGCTCACAGTAAAGTTATACTAGATTATTCTACCGGAGTTCTATTTAGTAACAGCGATACTTCAGATGCAAGTTGGACAACATTGTTGTTAACTAGTTATTGTTCTTGGTTTAAATAAAAGTAATGTATTTGGGGTGATGAGTAGCCAATTGACTGTTTTGATAACTGATTAATCGTTAGGGTGAATTTTCAAGCACAATTTAATAACATCAGCTTCTACTAGGGTCTCAAATGAACTTAAATTATATCAAATTTAACATTTTCTTGGACTTTTGGCTAGACATAAGAATACATTTAAATATATCACTTTGGGTTCTGTGACCAAATGATCGATTTTAATCGGAGCAATAATCGATAACGAAAGTATTTATTAGTTGTGGCCCCATTAACGTTACATTACATGCAACTTAGTAACATTACATTAGCTTGGCGGCTAAAAGTTAACGTCAAGCTTTTCCAAAGTCCCCAAAACACAACAGAAATCGTGAGTATAATTATACATCATATCTCGATATCTAACTAACGTTAACTACTTCATTTCGGTTATCTTAAAATGACAACATCCAGCATGTTATTGCGCTGCAGAGCACAAGGCTAGCTGCTATGCGGCTAGCTGCTAGCAACACACAGAGCTGCCGTTCACATAAACAGACTTTAAAGCTAGCTGTTAGCCATTTAGCCAAACTGCAGGTATAGTCACCGTGGAGCTCATTGTTTAGGGTAACCGTGGAGTTAACTGGTGAAATGACACACTGGTACAGTCCTGAACTGGTTAGAGGATTAATTAGCTGGACAGTCTTCAGCTAAACCCACAAACAGCCCATTAGCGCCAACGTTAGCCACACATAAACATCAGCAGGCTGGAGGGAAGCATCCATTCTTCTCGGGACATCTCACCCCGTTTTTCTTCTGCGCCATTTTATCCATTTTCTTCGCTATTCTGATGATGTCCTCTTCCTCCTTTTTGCCCATGTTGAATGATCTAAAGATACCCAATAAAACGGGCGCAAATAGGAAAAGAAATCCGCGACAAAAGACACCACGCCAATGAAGTGAGAGCGGCGGCGTCTACTTGAGGGACCGGGGACCTCACACTGACCCTCCACCGTGGAGCAGACCTGAGTAGCCGATGCATGATGACTTCAGGGGGAGTTAATCGTTTCGGAACCCACGATTCAGAGCATTAAGTAGGCTATTCACCACCACGTATTTATCAGACAATGCCAAAGGGGACACATTGTCTAAGAATACCCAGATATACCTCAGTATTTCCCTCTAGTTCTGTACAAACAGCTGTCCTGTGGCTACCAAAACAAGGCCTGCATTTTGGCAATACCGCCATCCGTCGATAGATGGCGCCAAAGTGGCACTTGTATCTCTGCTTGGGTCAACAGTGGACTCTTGTTGCTATAAACGTTTGTCAAAGTTCTCAAATAAATGTTTGGGTCGTCTCATGTTTTATAAATAGTTCATCTGAAAAGGTTTAAATGTTCTGTCCTGAGCTGAAACGATATATTTATTAATCAATAAGTCGAGTGACCGAAAATGAAATGGCTACAAGTTATTTTCGGCATAAATGCCTCAAATGTTATTTCTTTATGGTATTAAATGGAATTTCTTTGGGTTTGGGACTGTGATGGAATATTTTCACTTTTTTTAAATTATTGGACAGTTTACATGATGTGTTTATAGATAATGAAAATAATAATTCATAGCAGGTTTGTCACAAACAAGGGCTCACAAGATACATCTGAGGGATCACAATTAACATTCAACAACAATTAAAAGGATAAGGAAGTATGCCTTACATAATTGTTGGCTATGCTTCAAACATTCCTCTGATATTTCTCTTTTTTTCTTGTTAATTACCGGATTATTTTACCTGGAGTTTGAAAGATTTTTTTAAAGAATATTTAACAAGAATAAGTCAGTTGCAGGTACATGGTCTTAAAGTATATATTTTTTCCCCAAGCAGCATTTAACAGTATTAACTGTATTATTCATTGTAATACACCGTGAGTGAAAGAGCTTCAGTCTTGCTAAGGGCCTTTTACGGGACTTATGGCTTTAGATGAAGGCACGGCTGTTGTGCAGATCAAACCTGTGACCGAAGCCTCGATGATCGCACACGGTTGGATCTTATACTGCAGTTATGTGGCAGCGAGAGAGTCGCTATTTTGGATCTTACTAATCCAAACAGATCAGCATGTGACATTGCCAGCTAGTGATTAAATGTTAGGCAATCACTACAAATTATTTGAATCATTGAACTCACTAAAAAATGCAACGTGCTGCTAATTATAGTCAATAAAATATACAGTATACAAAAAGGTAAAATAAAAATATGGTGCCAAATTCACATCATGTTTCATCAGTTTACAAGAGCTGGTAAAACACTGACGAAAGTATTATGAAGCTTTAATTTTTTGAATATCTCCACTTTAAATACATGATGTGTTGGAACTTCTGGATTCTGTTTTACCTAAACAGGCCTGTCCTTCAGTCAACCCCGACCAGACAGTCTCCATCTTCCAGGACAGTGCACATGCTAGTGGGAGGTATTAGCAGCTTTTACTCTTTAAGAGGCAGTTTATAATTGGCACAGTGTCTGGTAACTGCAGTATAGTGACACAGCTCTCACCCCATGATGCAATTAAATCATTAGCCATTGAATAAAAGTCTACAACAGGTACAGACGTTGGATATACCGCTTTGGCCTTCCAAGTTTGGATACAAAGCTGCAGTATTTACACAATTATGGTCACATTACTTGTTTATTACAATCACCAGGATATTCAACAGGTGCAAAAACGGATTCATTGTGTGTTCTGAAATGTGATGGTGGATTTCCATGACCTGCTGTGGGGTAGAAGTGCTCTGTTAAGACCTTATTCTGCCTCATGCTGTCAGCGAGTGCACAACATCTTTAACCTAATCCCGATTAGGACAAGACTTCTCAAATCTGATTATGTAGGCTGCTTGCAAACGAGAAAGAGTCCTAGCCGCCGGTGGTATCTGTTTGGAGCGGTAAAGATTTACTAATACAATTTCACGTGGAGAGTTCATATATCTTTAGGAACCTTTACCACCTTCGTCCTTATTCTTCAATTAATCTGGTGCTCACTAATCCTTTGACTGTATTCACTCAGCTTTCTCTCTTACTATTTTAGTACAAATAACAAGAGATACATCTATGGATGATGATTAAAGAGGACTTTTTGAACATAATTTTCTTATTTTTAATGAGATGTAGAAGACACATTTGCTATTGTGTAAAACTGACCAAATAAAATCTTTCAGAAAAAAAACTATATTGTCATCCATTTGTGATTGAATATCATTCTCATAAAAATTCAGTGCGGCGTGCTAAAGTTTGTCTGTGTTTACTTCATTTGTTATCTTGATATGCTGATTAAGTGTGAGCAAAGATTAAGCAAATTGGCCATGATGTTGCATGTCCCAAAATAGCCCTCCGACGCAGCTGACAGGCTTTGACCAGCGCTCTGAGGAATAACGGAGGCACACTTTCTGCTGTTTTAGCCGCCATTATTCAGGTGAAATGTGAGACATACGGTAAGTCTTGTTGATTTCATTTCTGTTGACATGTTTGCTCATTTCTTAAGTATCTACAGGGTGTAATTAGTTTATATGTTTCAGATGCTTATGACCTCTTTCTAAATCGGTCTACATCTAGACTTGTGTTGTTCACAGGAACAATTTTAACATAAATAATGTAGAACCTGTTGTAAAAAGACATTGACTATTTTCATTTTACTGTAGATTACTATACAAGTTATTGAACTTCTAAAACAAGCTAACCAACAGAGGCTCTGTGCTCTTATACAAGGTTTTATCCCCTTAATGTACAAATGATGCTCTTTTCTACCATGCAGTATATATATCTACTGATATTATGCCACTAATGTCAACAACACCTGTATATATATATATATTATTGCATTAATATAAATCTAAAAAATACATTGTTATATATATTACATAGAAAACTATATGTACTATGCATATAGCTTAAGAATATTAATGTGCATTTAATGATTACATTTACAAGTTCATGTGGATCCACATAATTTACAGACCACACACAGTATGACAGCGTTTCTTTAGTAAAAATATAATAATGTGCAGCTACGTTTTGCATGTCTCTAGTTCACTTTATTCCTAAAAGATGTGTGTGCTCATGTGGGTTTTCCATTTTGAGATGATGATGGAAAAATCTCTCATCAGTGTTCAACTGGATCTTGGCATTTTCGTTAACATTGTTTTGAAAAATCACTACATTTGGAAACACGACTCCCTCCAAATAAATATAGAATGATTGTTAAGAGTTTAGTACTGTATTTGGGCAGGCTTTCTCATGCCCCTTTTGTTAGATATAGCACCATGTCCCACACCAGTAGAGAAGCATTTATTATTACATAAATTGGCGTGCATTTTTATTTTGCCAAGAAGCAGTGTCAATGTAAAAGGGCTTCACAACCAGCACCTGAACACAGCAGAATTAGAAGAAAATAAGAACATACAGGCGGCTCTGTAGAGACAAGACACTGGCACACATTTATAGTGGGTCATATTGAGAGGGATTATTTTTGTATGAGACTATACATTGTTTTTTAAGAAAAATCCTGCATAATATACCTTTAAGGACCATTAATCATTTGTGTACGTAGTTAATGTTTGATAGTGTTTTAATGTGCTGCATTTTAAGGAAAAGCTGAAAATACACAATAGAACACATGTTGACTTTATCAAATCAGAGAGAAAATGGAGTAATGTACAAACTGGACGAACTTTAACTCATGCATGGTTGTCGTTTACTACGTACACATGCTCTAGGCTCCAAAATCTGCATGATACTCAAAACATTTGGTGAGTTATCACTCTTTAAGCAAAATGTAGGATAATTTGATGATGACTGCAGTACCAAATGATGAGCTTTCTCTGTTTCTTTGCTTTCTTTCTAGCCACCACCACAAAAGATGAGCAACACACCCGTCCAGGAGCCACCTGCCGAGGAATTGTCCTCAGGCAGTGGGCAGACATTACCCTCCCGACCCCTACAGCCGATCTCTGATCCCTCCGCTTCTAAAAGAGTATGTTTCTACAAAAGCGGAGACTATACGTTCAGTGGACATCGCATGGTCATCAACGCCCGCACCTTCAAGACATTTGATGCTCTACTGGATGCTCTGGCCAAGAAAGTGCCTCTGGCATTTGGAGTGAGGACCATCACCACACCTCGCGGCACCAACCTGGTTAAGGCTTTAGATGACTTACACGATGGCGGATCGTATGTGTGTTCTGATCACAAACGGGTGAAGCCATTAAACCTGGATGAGGTGAACCGACGGCAGGTACCGTGGAATGCCGCCGGACTCCTCAGCGCAGGGCGACGTAGACGACAAGGAGCCCAGTTTGGTCCGTTTGGCAGAAGGAACGAAGTCATCACCAGCAGGCCGGCAAAGATCACAGAGAGGGCGGCAGTACGGACACCAAAGAGGCTTGTTGTCATCAGGAATAGGGATCCCACTGTTAAACGCACAATTGTGCTCCAGAGAAGAACAGCACCAACATTTGATGCTTTACTGGATTACCTCTCCCAGATCCTGCAGTTCCCAGTGCTGAAACTCTTTTCTACGGATGGCAGAAGAGTAAGTACTTGGGAAGCTGAAAAAATGCTGATTCAGAGCAACTCCTAAAAATATCATGAGCAGCCTCCTTTGTGAAAGTGGGATAGCTTTATCTGGTCTATAAGATGTTTTAATGGGTCAAATTGCTTAAATATAGTTTGTAATTTTGTAAAATACTATTGATTGATATGGGCTTTCTTGCAGAGAGTTGGGTGAGAAGATTGATACCACTCTCGTACTTGTCAGTTCAACATAAAGCTGCTGCCAGCAGTCCGTTAGCTTAGCTTAGCATAAAGACGAGAAACAGGCAACCAGTGGAGAACCCAGGAGGTCACTGTGCCTGGATAAGAAATACTCCTGCACCACCTGCTGTTAAACTACAAAAGAAAATGTTTTTTGTAAAGATGAGGGCGAGGGAGAAATTAAACAAATAAATTAGACCTTGACAATATTGTTTGGAAATGTGAACAAAATCTTTGCCAGCTGAAATTCAAACACACGTTCTAATATGATCTTTACTCTGCTAGCTACCTGACGGCTATAGTGTTAGCTAGTAACCCCAAATCACACTTGATTCAATATTATTTATGCAACCACCTCCGAGTTTAAGATGAGTCGCCAAAAATCTTTTTACATTTTACAGGAAACCACACAGATTTTGATACAAAAGAAACAAATCAAAATGTGATGATTGTCTGACACATTTACAGATAAATGACCAAGTAACACAGGGACACAAGGTCAGAATTTGGACAATATATTTTTCATTTCACTTAAGAGTATTTAACTATGAAATGTTTTTGTGACTTCAATTAGCACCATGCCGTTTTAATCCATGGCACCTCTGTTGTTGCCTTTGAATATACTTTCTATTTAAGGATACTTAAGACCATACAAGTATTACGCAAAGGTATGTCTGTGTTACACAAATAGGATAGTCTTAAAGTCTGAAAGGCTGCAGAAAGCTGTAGGCTATAACAGACACAAGCCGACATCATAACATTCCACTTACTCTCTAGCTCCAGAGCTTTCTACTGACACGGTCAGTTTTCTGCAGTTATCATGGAACTGTTCAAACTTTCCATTATTCTCGTTAAAAGTTGAGTTTGACAGTTCTTGACAAAACAATCTTTACTAAAGGTCCACTTACTCACTTGTCCCAGAGCTTTCACTTGTTTTCAGTCTTTAAGTCTATAAAAGCATCAAGATTTGGATGCCATCAAGAATTGTTATGGTTGTATAATCATTGTACGTCTGATTGAGCTTTTATTGAACAAAGAAATAGTGGGTGAAACTATATTCCAAATATAACCTTCCAAATATAATAAATAAACTGTTATGGGCTCAATTTTCACTGTAGTTTATATTTCAGGAATTAGGAATCAAGGGTTTAATCCTGTTACTTTCCACATTTTAAGTATTCCAAGAAGTGCTAAGAGGGGCTATAAAAACCTCTACCTCCTAGTGAGTTATCGCTCCGTAATCCCTCTTTCCATATGTCCTTTAACAACAGGAACAGACTTCCTGTTTGTTTCTTAAGTAAGATCCCCATTCACTTTTGCATCTCAGCAGCTTTTCTTACTGGGGTCCACACAGTTAACATGGTGACAATACAGAAATACACATTCACACACTACTCTATGTATACACTATAATTCTTCAGCATCTATATTATAAAGTATTTGATACTTGACCTTATCATTATACCTAGTCATTATAATATGCTTTATAATGTGCTTATTGTTAGAAAGCATATTGAATATTTATGAGTGCTTATAACTATAGATATACAGCGCTATAAACAGATTATAAGTATGTTTATAATTCATTATACACATAGGCATAGACAGTGTTCCCAATTTAACGTGCCTGGTGTAATGAACATGGTTTCCGCTCCTCTTTTAGATCGATGGTCTTGCAGGACTTATCCTGTGCACTGGAGTTGTCGTGGCAGCAGGCAACGAGCCATTCAGATTAGGAAACTACAGTTTTCACGGAGCGAGCCAGATGGCACAAGTAATGTACGTGGATACTGTGGAACCACCTATGTTGCAGCCCAGAACCGGTAAGTTGTAGTCAGTACTACTGTTAATTGACATCTTAATGTAAAACGTCCATGTGGTCCTCTTATTATCAAGAACAGCATAGACAGTATTTGCAAATGTAAGGACCACAAAAAAAGAATGAAAACTTTACAGATGAACATTTTCATTTTCACTGAGTAGATACATATATTTTGTTGGCGTTTATATTTCTTGATGGTATCTAGTGATATTATTTAGTGGTATCTAGCCGTTGCAGATCATTTTGGTTTAATCTGTCCTGGTTTTAAGATATTTATCACTAAGCTTTCCTTCCTCAACCTCAATACAATGCAATCAACCAAATCAAATCGAATCAAATCATGATGCTTCTATAATGTTCGTTCATACGATTTTATTGTTTTCTCTTTGTCTCTCCTCCTCTCTTTCACAAACACTTCCAACCAAAGAGAACAACAAATCTTTGTCGAGTGGAAGAGGCTCAAGGAATTTTTCCTTATCATCAGAGAGATATATTGTCAACCATATAAACAAGTCTAGAAATGGAAGCACTGACAGCCACCTGCATCACCACAGCAGATCATTTGAAACAGAGGTCGACCATCGTCATGCATCCGTGGAGACGTGTGGGACCGGGAGGGTAGACAATGAGCATCATGCTTCCATTGTACCTCAGGACGATGACATTGAAAAGTCTTTCCGTGTGAATCAAGACGGCAGCATGACCGTGGAGATGAAAGTTCGTCTGACCATTAAAGAGGAGGAGATGCTCCACTGGACCACCACACTCAGCCGCTCCAGCCTTAGCAAGGGGGCAGTTTGTGCCTCGATTTCTGAGTCGGGCAACAGCTCACCTGACTCAAACAACGCCATTGCCAAAAACTCTTCTAGCTCCAGTGAGGATGAGACGAGAGAGGAGAACCATCCCGCTGGACTTGGAAAGGGTGTGGACTTTCAGGACCAGCAAGCACATGAGGGCTACACATCCATGGCTTTGGGAAAATCAAAAACTGGTTTCAAACGCACACCTACACCAGGCCCTCGCCACGTTACGAAGAAGGCGTCTGTTGAGAGTGTGAAGACGGTGACAGACTCAAGGGTTCAAGAGAGCACCCTGGGACATTATTCCTACATGGAGAGGACATCTGATGGTGAGAAGACTGAGGGATACTGCATTGTCAGACACAGCAGCAGCAGCAGCAACAGGCCGATCCCCAAACCTAGGAAAATGACGTCTGCAGGGGAGAGCAACAAAAGCTCCAACTCCTCCGCCAGATCGTCGGGAGTAGCTGAGGTTCTTCAGATAGAGAATAACGGGATGGAGGTGACAGAAACTGTGATGCATATTTATGAGAGTCAAGGCTGCTACGACAACTATTTTGCAAATGAGGAATACAGCGCAGACAGTGTACCCCAGCATGGTTCCACTCCAGCGCCAGGAAGCAAACCGTCCACTGAATCAGGGCAGCGTTCATCCAGGAATGATTGTGATATAGATGTTAGCTGGCAGCCACCCACCACACACTCACAACAAAGACAGAAAGAGGAGATGTTGTCATTGTCATCAGAGCCAGTAACTCCAACGTATGAGATTACTGCAACAAACTCCCAAATACAGGAAACAACAAAAAAAGACAAAACTCCTAAAAGTGAGACGAAGAAAAAGACAATTAAACCATCTCGGAATAAGGAGGGTTTAAGTTCAACGAGCAGCTCAGATAAAAAGCAAAAACAAAGCATAGTTAGCCCCCCCAAAAATAGCAAACCTTCATCTACAGACAAGCTCAGCAGCAATGCCAGTGTGGGAAAAAAGACTTTAAGTTCATCGGAAAGTGCTAAAAGTGGTCAAAAGAGTAGAGGAGCAGAAAAGCCTCAAATTAAGAAGGCGATTAAGGATGAAAAGATGCCCAGGAAAGAGCAAGCCTTATTAAATGTGAGAAGGACCCCACCTCTAAACATGAGTAAACCAGCTGCTAAATATAATGGCCATAATGTAAACACTCCAACTGGGAGGCCTCAAATGAAGAAGAACCTGTCAGACATTTTACAACCCAAGAAATCCCTCTTGCCAGACAAAAAGACAATTAGCAAGCCCAAATCCATGACTGAAAGCAGAATACCATCACCGAAAAGGTCTTTAGAGTTAAGTGACAGTTCGATGCCTTCTCTCAATCCTTCCCCCTCTGAAATCCACCAATATGTTGAGAACTGGTTGGAGAAAGTCAGCCCAGACCCAGTGCCACACACTGAGGAGGCCATCACAGATAAATCACAGCCTCCAACAAAGGTTGTGTTTAAGCTCGGCGATGATTCCGAATCAGATGAAAAGAGTGAATGCCAGACTCATCCAGACGAGTGCTACCTATCTCCCGGTGATGCTATAAAGAAATCAGCTTCAGTAGCTCATTGTCGTGAAGCTACAGCTTTGTTACACAATGAACAATACGTGAAAAGTTTGTGTGTTTCAATGCCGAGTGTCAGAGTCGATTCTGTGCAACAGGAAAACAGACTGAGGCCACACAAATCTGCAGAGGCCATTGGTCCGGCTGACAGTGGATCATCTTCATCTACAGCCAACCTTTTGGACCCAAAAGCAAATACAAAACATGTCCTGCATAAACTGTATTCATCTATTCACTGTATCAGAAGTGCATGTGAAGCCAACACAACATCCAACCTCGAGAAGTCCAACAGCCTTCCTGATTTCTCCACACAAGTGGCGTCAGTGTTCGGCTCGTCGTGTAAAGCCTTCGTGTCATTCTTGTCGGTGGTGACTCTGCGAGATAACCTAACCGGATCTGCGCTGGAAGACGACAACGAATCCGAGGCCATGCTGATGATGGAATCCCTGCAGAAAATTTCTGCCATCGAGGACGAGCAAGAGCTGAGGGCAAGTTTGACGGATCTGCAGAGTAGAGCGTCTTCCCAGTTCAGAGAACGCTGGAAGGATTTCCAGAATCTGAGAGAACGGCTCGAAAGTGAGCCGCTGTCCCCCAAATTTTCAGATACAGAATTTGCCCTGGATGTTCTCTCCGAAGGGGGCGATGCATTCGAGAATATTGAAGAGCTGATGGATGAGCTGAATATGCCGCAAGACCTCAGAGCAGAGATTTCTTCAACGATCCAACAAGCTAAACGTTTTTACCCTGTAGAGGAGAGCACTTTTGCAGAAACCGAAAGAAACCAGTCGGACTCAGAGGACGATGTGGAACAATTTATTGAAGAATGCAACAATGCAACAAAACAATCACCGGAGCTTAATATTACCTCCATAGCTGAGGACATTACTCAGACCAAACCGGGTAATGACAATGGAGAGGTAGATAAATCAGAGAAAATGCAATCTGTGTATTCTGAGTCAGACCAGGAACCTTATAAAGAACCAGAAATATCCCAGACAGACAGAGATGAGACCTTAACAGACAAAGAACATGACAAGGAAGAAGAGGAACAAGTCGACGAGGTTAGGGAAGTGGAGAATGACAGAGAGGATGGACATACAAAAGAGATAGACAGTGATGGTGAAGAAACTGAAAAGCGAGAAAGGGAGGAAGTGAATGACAAGGAATCGCAGAAGGAATGGGAAGCGGAAAAAGGAAGTGTAGAGGACGAAGACTCTGTCCAAGAAGTGGAGGAAGGAACAGAGGAAGAGATGACAGTGGATGAGGAGGAATATGGGGAGAAACTAGAAGAAGCAGAGGAGGTATTAATGGATGAAGCAGTTCAAGAAGCAAGAGAGGATGCTAGTGTTGAAGAGACTGAGGAAGGGGAGGAGGAGGCTGATGAGGGGGAAAAGAGTGAGGAGGAGAAGAGGCAAGGGGACGAGACTGAAGAAGAGGCAGGTGAGGTTATTGGGGAATCCGATGAAGGAGAGGAAGAAGAAAATATAATTGAAGAAGTGAAGGAGGGTGAAGAGGACGAAGCAGATGACTTTATTGGGGAGACAGATGAAGGAGAGGAAGTAGGGAATATTAAAGAAGTGGACGAGGAAGAGGAATCAGATGAGGCTATGGGGGAGACAGATGGAGAGGAAGTAGGGAATATTAAAGAAGTGGACGAGGAAGAGGAATCAGATGAGGCTATGGGGGAGACAGATGGAGAGGGTGTAGGATATATTATTGAAGTAGAGGAGGAGGAGGAGGAGGAGGAGGAGGAGGAGGAGGAGGAGGAAGAAGGAGAAGAAGATGTTGAGGAGGAAGCAGAGAACGGTATTGAGGAGGAAAATAATGAGGAAGAGGAAATGAAGGAAGGTATTGAGGAGAAAGATGAGGAAGAGTATGTAGAAAATATAATTGAAGAGATTCAGGAGGAGGAAGAGGAGGAGGACACAGATGCAGTTACTGAGAACCATGTAGAGCGGGAGGTTATTGAGGAGAAAGATGAGGAAGAGGAAAAAACAGAGGTGGCAAGTGAGGAAAATGATGAGGAGGAAGAAGATAGAGAACAAGAGGTGGTGGAGGATGGTGAGGATGTTGAGGTTATAAATACAGAAGATCGGGTGGTGAGGAGGAAGAGTGAGGAGAGCAGGAAAGAGCCGGAGGAAACAGTAGATAGTCTTGAGGAAGAATCAGTAGGAGAGAAAGAAGTTGTAGAGAAAATTGAAGAAGTTGTGAAAGCACGGCAAATGTTAGATGACAAGGAGAGGGAAGATGATGAAGAAAATGAAAATAATGAGTTAAATGAGGGGTTAGACGAGACGGAAGAGCAAGAATCAAAGGACGAGGAAGAGGAAGAAAATGCCTCTGAAGATGCCGACAGTATTGCCGGTGGTACGGTTTGTAAAAACCTACTTGCGGAGGCCTCGTATTTGCAGCAGCAGAGCAGCTGTGACGAAGCAAATGCAGACGCAAAGGTAGCAGAACACAACACTGAATCACCAACCAAATATTCCTCCGACTGTCAGTGTGAGGACGATAAAGACAATGGGACAGACACTGTAAATGAATTTGAAACAGACGACGGAGGGGAGCCTCACGAGGAAGGAAGCGGCACTCTACAACATCCTGTGGAAATATCACAGGAGTTACTTGACTTTGTTAACTCTGCCCTGCAGTCCTCTTCACTCATATTCACGTACGACGCTCGGGGGAACGTCAGGATAGAGCCAGATAGCGCCCGGGTTACACAAAAAAAACAATCTGTCATTCCAAAACGTAGAAAGGATAATTCCTACGGTTTGAAGCGTCTCCCGAGCCCGAACACCTCAGGTTTGTCCGATTACAGGCCAGAGACGTCGGAGAGTGGTGGATACAAAACTCAGGAGTCTGTAGATATTATCTCAGAGAGTGGAGAAGAGGCTGACATCCCTATCGGGAGAACAAATGTGGAGCGAGCCGACTCCAAACCGTCGGATGCAAGCAATGCGGAAGTCTTGCAAAATTCCCGACTAAAAAGTGGAGGGAGTTTTTCTTCTCACGACTTGGGCACTAAAGCCTCAAAGGAGGATCTGTCTTACTTCAGTGCCGCTAGCTCACAAAAGGCAGACACCGATCCTGCCACAGAGGCCACACAGTGCATTTCTTGCACCCCGGAAAAAGACTCACCTGATGGGGTACTAATCGACCAAGGTAGATGGCTGCTCAAGGAGAATCACCTCATCAGAAAATCTCCTCCAGTCTCCCTGGGAATGTACGATCAGTTAGATAGCACATCTGTAGATACTAGCGAGGATTCCCCGTCTCATTGCAACGCCCAGCACAACCCCCTCGCGGCCATATCCTCATCAGAGATTGAGGAGATGGCGAAGCCTCAAACTCCAAAGTGCACCTACTATAACATGCCACATGGGAGCGATTCAGATCCCTTTTTGGATGATTCCAGTGTCAAAAGTGGGAAAATGGATGCAAGCAGTGTCAGAGGGAGAGGCTTCAGGGTGTCACCTACAATTGATACTTCCAAAACCTGGGCAAATAAAAATGGTAGTCTGTCTTCCTTTGCATCAGTTGAGTTTAAAGTGTCAGACAGAAAAGTGCATCCTGAGGGGGAGTCCTCAGCTGTGACAAGGGCAAGATGGACACCTAGTGGAGGAGGGGGTGTCCTGCAAGCACAAGACTCTCGCGATACGCTCCATGTGAGATGTGGCCAATACTGTCCCATACTATAAAATCAGGACATGTATTTCCCGGAAATATGCACACGTGCTGGTCCTGCGTGTGCTTTTAGTCTTGTCTATGGTTATTTTGTTGTAATGCAGCTAAAAATGTGTTGTGTTTCGTCACATACATCATGAACAAAAAACATTTCTTGCAGCACCAGACCAGACGTGTGGTGATTGAAGAGAGTTGTGCCTCTTATTTCTGCTTGAATGTGGTCACAAATGTACAAATACACACATTAACTTGCTGTCTGTTTGATGGTGGCTGAGGAGACCTATCGCGAGATAAAGTCAAAAATGGAATATAACAGTATACGCAGATAAGTACAGATGGTGACTGATTTAATGCTCCTGACTGCAGATCACTGTATTATCTATTATTATACCACAAGTCATCAGTTTCTTATTGATTATAAGGTAATACATCAGCGAAATGACTGCCAAGGAAAGATTTCATTGCTTGTTTGGGTTCAACCAGAATGCGAAATGTATTTTTGGTGATTACCATTTCCAAAGACATCTGTAATGCTCTCAGGGTTTAACAAAAGACTACTCTCTGTATGGCAATTGAGTACTGATTATTCTGTGAAAACTTAAATTCTTTATAAAGTAGCCTCTGACAGAATGTTGTTTTTGGCTGTAAGAATTTTGATTCAATATTCAATAAACCATGAATCATTTTGTTTGTATGGCGTTTGTAGTTGTCATACTGCTTCTCTCCAACTCAACTCCCCAAGTCACATGTTTTCTGTTACAAGACATCATCAGGTTTTTTCAAAACTCTTTCCAGAGCTAGAGGACACAACACAATGGTTTTGACAAGCTGAGAAGTACTACATGACTGGTAAACGCATCAAAGTCTAAAAACAATTAAGTCAAGTGCACCTTTATGTGCCAAGTCAAATTTCAGGATCAGATTTATGTAATTACGATTTGTGCTTGCACTTTTTAACATCAAAACTGTTCTTCTGTTTCTTCTGAGTTTCCTTTACTGTATAAATAGTGGAGGAGCATTGAGCAATTTAAGAACTAACCTATAAATAGATTAAATAGTTAATCTGGGTCACTTACTTTTGCTCTGAAGGTATTTCCAGAATTATTTAAAAAACTCCTCTTACCACCCAAAAGAAAAAACATTCCGTCCGCAGAATGATAATAAAGTTTTTTTTTTACCTGTTTCCCAAGCTGCACCTCTGTTCCCCAATCAAAACAAAGATGGCGGTCCTACAGCTACCTGAGAAGTATGGCCCAATCCCTATCTCCACCCTTACGGACTCACGGACTGTCAAATCATCGAGTGTTTGAGGGCTCTCTCGCAGACATTTTGAGCCCTTTATGATGCTGACTTTGCCCAAGGGAATTACCCACAAATCATTGCAATGTGACGTTAAACACGGGATAACCAGTGGACGCATGGAGCACAAAAAGGTAAACAAAGAGGACGGCTCCCGTGTGTTCAGCCTGTCTTATTAAATTTACTCTGAAACATTAAGGGTTAAAGCTGGAACAAAAAAAAAAACATGAAATCAGAAGATATTTATATATTTATTCATAAAATATTTGATTTTGTCATTGAAGCTGTTTTGACAAAAACAAGTAAATAAATTATCTGAAATTACCTCATCTTGTGAGGAAAGAGCCAGGAAGACGTTCAAATCAGGGAGTACAAAGTATAAAATAAATACCTACAATTATACATCACATTTTTTGTTGTTTTGATGGTAACGTGATATGTTGCAGCAAAGTGCTGTCCCATTCCTATTTACACCATTTAAAGCCCTCACAGTCTCTCACACACAACCACTTACCAGGTGGCGTCAGTAAATCCTTGAGGGTTCAGGGTTTGAGGCTTTAGGGGGGACATTGGGATTGGGCCTATGCAGAGTCGCGATTTGGAAAAATCTTTCATAATTAGATTTTGAGGATGCTGTAAATATCTCATTGGCACCGGTAAGTGTTTTTAAACGTCCTACTGGGGTTATAAAACCTCCCCAGTTAACTTAGCTAATTATCTCTTAGAGACAATAAGGGTTACCCCTGTGACCCGGATGTTAGCTACATCATTGGCCCTCTAATGTAGGTGTGTCTTGTAGTCTGTGACAAAATTTCCCTCAGGAGTTACTGAGCTGAAAGAGAATGAATATTGGACAAAAACACATCCAAATCTTTGCTATTGTTGATCCCTATCTGCTGAACGTGTACATAATCAACTGTTTGCTAGTTCGCTCTACTATTAGCGTGATGATAATGTCAATAGTGTTTTCTTTTTTAAAAGCCTTTTTTTTTTTTTCAATTCACAAAAAGAAATCAGTTATCTTCCGTGTCCTAGAAATTACATTTGGGGTGAGATTCACACTGGTGACAATAATCCCATTCATAATGATCTCTGGCCTGTGGTGACTTCTGACTTTCGGATATTTTAAGGATATTATCTAAGAGAAGCATGTGAATCCTGAATGAGCCCGGGGGCTTACGATATGCTGTTCCTGCTTCAACTCCAGCCCAGCCACTATACTCACTGGAGGTTTCTCTCAAATCTGTTTAAATGATCATGTCAAGGTGTCAAAACAGATGGTTTACATCAATACTATTCTGACATTGTAATGGCGAGGTATTAATAGGTATCATAAGGATCTTTTTTCTTCACACTTGAAGGGTTTGTCTCACTCTTATCCACTCATCCTGACGCAGGTGAGTGCACAGAGGAGTCATCTGCAGCTGTCGGTCGGTCTAGGTGATGCCCCCTGATGCAGTCAGGCATATGTAAGTGACACCTAATGAAGGACTGGCTTGAAATATGTGTGACTAGAGGACATTATCCTTGAAATGAGTATGCTTCGTTTTTGGCTGGGGATAATCCATTTGATAATTTGAGGCTGTATACTTGACAAATTATACATGATGTGTTTGTGCTAATGACAGAGGCAAATGCTGGGAAGTTATTCTTTGCCAGTTTCCCCTCCTGGTCCCTGACCCAAACACGCACATGCAGAGGGAGACAAAGAAGGAAGGAGACAAAGAGAGTGGGAGCGGGGTCTTTACAAAGTGGCCATTCCTGGAAACTTTCCAAGGGTTTTGTCAGTCGCTATGGAGATTTGGGAAATAGCCCCAGCAGTCTAATTCCTCTGTTGTTACTATGGCCGAAAGGTATCCAGTGTAAAAGCTCCATTCCCCCCGAAGTGAACGCTGGTCCTCTGTTCATTTTGTTGACCACTGAAAAACTTAACCACAGCAGATGGAGGAAAGAAAATTCCTCACACTAACCAGGTAGATGAAGTATCAAGATCCTTTACATACTTACTCAAGCATATAAAAGTACTCTATTACAAGTAAGTGATAAGCTGTCCTTCTTTAGTAAAGGTACATATCAGCAAAATGTACTTAAAGTTTGCTCATACTGATGCATCAATGCACAGGCAGCCTTTTACTGGTGTAGCTGGTCGAGGTGGAGCTAGTTTGAACTACTTTACATACATTTAGGTAGTTTCCAGACAATCCAGTGGTTCCCAGGTCGGGCTCCTACAAAGGCTCACAAGAAACATCTGAGGGATTGTGAGATGATTACGCAAATCTGTATTAATTTTTTGGTCGTTGGATTGATTCTTCGCTTTATTGTGAAAACATTGTGAGATTCACCTCTTTGGGCCTCAAAACGTTATTTCAATAAAGAGAAGTTAAGAGGGCAAATGTGTCTTTGGTGGAACTGCTAATAATTTATAGATGCATAAAATCACGCACATATGTGACAAAAATTAATTGTGGGCCCCCTGGCATAGACCTTTTCACATTTAGATTTACTTCAGTCTGATGCATTCACTGAGGAGCAACAAAGACATGGTGCTGCACTAAATCTGCCATGTCATGACCCACAAAGAAGCCAGACAATTTATCAGACCAAAAAAAGTAACTTAATACAAGACAAGGACACACTGTTGCAACCTGCACACTACAAACACTCATTGTGCAACATTATAATCAGTATAACTCGGTGAACAGGACAGCCCCTGAATCTGTCTCGGTCTTGGTTTCAACTCTGGCAAATAATGTTGGGCCGATTGCTATGGCTACCGGGCGCGCGGGTCGGTGATTCACCATCACGGGAGGTGAAACAAAGGATGCCTTTTTGCTGTCCAGTCCCTGCGGTTTTGAAGCGATGACACCCCAGAAAGCAAGATCTAACTTATCTGTTGCCCCATGCCTTTATATGCTGACTGGCTCTCTGACTAATGTTGACTCTTATTTGTTTCTTCTTCTAGTCCTGTTGTACATTCTTTTTAATGATCTCCGCTGCAGTGTGGTTGCTTTGGAGAGAAAAAGGAACCTCAGCAACAAAAACAAAAGAGACAAAATGATAAATTCCAAATATTGCCAAGAATGGGAGCTATTTGGCCTAAACTATGGCAGTGGCAAACACGGGTCTACAAACAATAATTTCGGCCTACTGACTGCATTCTGTCGCTGCAGTTAGGTGACAGATCAGCAATACACAATCCCTGCTCTGTCTGTGACAATCCCGGCCTCCTCTGTCTGTCTCTGTGGCCAGCACTGGCAGGGCTGGCTCATAATGGGCCTGGGAGAAGGAATTTTTGCAGCCCCCCCTGCCCCTAAGCGAGTGTTGATCATGTGAATTTCCATTACCTGTTTTAGTAATGGGATTTTACTGTGGATTTAACACCACTGGCATTGATGCATTTGCGTAGCCAATACTTGAAATCAAGCTTTTCTGCATAAAATCAGTAGAGATCTCAATATTTCTTCTACTGCAGTACTTAACCAATTCTTACTAAGATACATTGCTGTCCCGTGATAAGAAACTAATATGACAGTGTGCATTGGGTTTAGTACAAAAGAGTGTTTGGGCCAGGCATAAGAAGAAAAAATTAGATGCCATTTTGAGAATAACAGGAAATGTCAAGAATAAACATTTAACTTTTTAGAATAAATCAAACTACTGGTGTTAGCGTATTTAATGAAATGTAGATGTTTGTGGTGTGGTATTGCTTCTTTTATTTACGTTTGTAATAAAAAAACAACTAAATGTAGATATGTGGGTCACAGAAAAATAATCTGTTGTTGATCGTGAAAATAGTGTAAGTAAACTTAATTGTTTAGTGCATACTCAGATGAATAACAACAAGGATACAAGTAAAATCCTTAACTTGTCCTTCATGTTACTCAGACAAAGCCAGACTGTAGTTTTTTACAGCCTATGATGTTTTCACAAAGATCAGACCAGCTCACTAAGTAGCTTTTCCCCTGCACAGTCATATCTCGGTGGGGGCAGCATGCCAACTTCTAACCACTGCAGCCACCTGAACCCGCAAGACAAAAATGTGAAAATCCCTGCGAAAGAAATATTTGTGCATTTACGCTATCTAGTCGACAAACATCACTTCTTTCATGTTGTGTAAAGAGCACTGTACACCCAGAAGCACCAGAGCAGTGAGGCTGAGGGGTATAGAGTGTCACTGGCTCAGCTCTGCTGCCCTGCGCCTCCCTACAGTCACTGAATCTCAGCTAGTCAGCAGCACTGCAGCACTGACAGCTCTGTGTGCAGAGACGAGAGAAAGAAAAAGACACGGAAAAGACAGACAGGGAGAGAAAGAGTCTCTTCTGACATGTCTGATATGTTTATTATTTGCTGCAGGTCAAGTTGAGGAAAAGGGTGACTGAGGAGAAGCTGATAACATAAAAGGCTGCGGCAAAACCTGCTGGTGTTGGATGGCTTTGAGTTGTACCACAAACCTCACTGACTTTCTCTCTTTTTCCTGTCTGTGAGTGGGTGACCATCAAAGATTAGCGGGCAGCGCAGACGAGTTGCACGCTTTGCCCTTTGCACATGTCCTCTAAACCTGATTCACAATTGTGAAGATGCTGACTTGCACTTCACTTTCCCCCCTCAAGTATTTCACATAAAGCATAGTAAAGTGCATACATGCACTCACGCCACAACTGATAAAAAACAAGTATTAGCATGGGTGGGGGACAGTTTATTGACGAGTCTTATGTCACAGTGCTTCATACAATAGATTGGACAAACCCATGCAGTGTGAAAATGCGTGTGAAGTGCATGTCTATCTGATAGCCAGGAGGAGAAAGAAATTGATTAAATGGAAAAATCAAATATCAGGAAGCAATTCTCAGCGCTGCATTGTGTCACTAATCTGGATTGTGAGGATGAAAAATGGACAGAACATGTGGGGAAAAAAAACCTCTTTTCTAACCAGAAAAACACAAAATGTCTGTCTTGTCTCAATATTCATCTTCTGTATCCCGACAAATACTAAGTCAAACTTAAATTGTTCTGGGAGATCAGACCCATACTTGTTCAGGGTTTTCTATTATTTGTGGACAACAACATCCAAAAGAAATCCTCAAAAGAACTATGAATAGCCCAATCTGCACCTCCTGACACTCACGTGCTGTTGTTGAAACCAACGCAATTACCCAAATGTGATTTCAGCTCGTGCACAGTGACATCTTTGAAGTGACAGTTTATGCCAGACCCTTAAAAAAACAATACTTTATTGTGCGCAATAACGGTTTGTCCTACTTCGATCCAGGATCTTTTAGGTACCTGACAGACAACCTTCTCTTGCTCCTTTCTCTGATTGGACAATCCAAATGTCCGTCAAGTCCTCGTAGAGCCATTTGCATGATGAGGAGACTATAAATCAGGAATGATTTAGGAACCGCCTTCCTAGGCGCACTCCGCTGATGCAGTCGGGACAAGAACAGCACCGAGCTTACTGTGAGAAAAAGATCCCAGGAAGATGACTTCTTATAAAGTAGGTCCACAGTCTTCTTACAGGAAGATGTTCGGTGGAGAGAGAGTCCCGGCCAGGACCAGCTACTCCAGCCGCCAGTTCTCCAGCCCGGTGCGCTCCTCCCGGGTCTCCTACGGGCTCTCCTCCGCCCCGACAGTCTACGCGACGAAGACCCAGCGGCTCCGGAGCAGCGCGGCCATGCCCCGGCTGTCCTCCGAGAACCTGGACTTCTCCCTGTCCGACGCCATCAACAGCGAGTTCATGACGAACCGCACCAACGAGAAGGTGCAGATGCAGTCGCTCAACGACCGCTTCGCCAACTACATCGACAAGGTCCGCTTCCTGGAGCAGCAGAACAAGATCCTGCTGGCGGAGCTGGAGCAGCTGCGGGGCAAAGGCACGTCCCGGGTCGGGGATCTGTACGAGGACGAGATGCGGGAGCTGAGGCGCCAGGTGGACCAGCTGACCAACGAGAAGGCCCGGGTGGAAGTTTACCGGGATAACCTGGTAGAAGACATCGACAGGCTGAGAGAGAAGTAAGGGGGGCGTCTCCGATCTCTGTATGATGTTAAAGAAACTCAATGCAGATGTAATTACGTTGTGTCCCTGAACCGTTATTGCCAATATGCGGATGTTCCCTTATTATTCATCAACTTCTTCTAGCTTTAAGTTTATATATGCCAGGCGCTGCGCAAAATTCTGAACTTGAAGTGTTGCCGCAGCTCTCTGTCTGAGTTTATTTCTCACTGAAATGTTTGTCATGCGTGAAGAAGTAGAGGCAAGGCAAACAGAGCTGAGGAGGCAGAAAAAAGGAGATCATGTCAGTTATAAAAAAATAAAAAAAGGGCCTGCTTTTTGTCTGTCCGTGCAGGTTGCAGGAGGAGATCTCCCAGCGAGAGGAGGCTGAGGGCACCATGCAGAATTTCAGATTGGTACAGTATGATTCACGTGATGAAATAAAGTGTTTTTCACACTGTTGGCATCAGGTACATCTTTGTTGTGTTTAAATGTGATAGATAGGAATCTTGCAAAGAGAGCGATAAAAGGGAATGACCTTAGTTTTAACAGCAGAAGATGCTGATGGCTCCTCCTGAGCACTGCCCTTCTGTTATTCCTGCTTAAATATCACTTTAAATTGATGACAAGTGACATCAAAGAGATGAGATAAACCTCAATTATCTCTGCGTCTCACTTGTAACAGTTATGTGGTGTAAATGTCCATTTTCTCCCCCATGATCTCGATCTAATTATTGCTCATGAGCTGCAGAGACTGGAATGCACTCTTCTGGTGGCACAACAGCAGATTTGAGCCATGATCTGAACTGAGCCTGTCCTGGTACAAAAGGCCAAGTTGTGGCTGTTGAGTTAAGTCAGGCTTGCAGTGAGAGGAGATCTTTTTAAGTCTGACTGGTCACACTGAATGAGCTGGACACAACAACAGTGTGGGCCCAATGTGGTTATCAGAGCGAGAAGACAAGCCACCATGTGATCCGGCTGTCTCGCTCTGGGAAAGCATCCGCACGTAGACACGTCACTCGTTATCGGTTTGTCAGTGATTGTTCCCGATCACTGGGTTTATTGGTGATTAATGAAATGATGAGGGGTAATGCAAAAAAGTTTCAAATGAATGTCACCGGACAAAAAAAACAAAAATATGCATTTGCATAGCTGCAGATATAAACAAGTGTCAACTTGAATGTGCTTTTCTTAGGGCATGCGGTATGTTATCAATACATCGCACCATCGTGACCTTGTCTATATGAATGGCAGGAAGGAAGTCCCCTGTGGTCTGTCCCTGCCACGGTGGCACAGAGTCAACAATGCAGGGCCTGCAGCCGGCTCTCGCTCGGTCAGGCAGACAGTCACTCTTCCAGCCCAGGGCCGGTTTGGGAAGCCCTGCTGAATGCACACTTTGTTTGTGGCATTAGAGCAGGGGCAAAGCTCCTTCATTTGCTGATACCTCAATTACCAGCCTGCCAACACCCTGACAAAGCAAGGCGGTCTGCTGCCACAGCCAGTGTGTACGTACGAGAGATAGAATTAAATAGAAGATAGAAGGATGTTTGGAATACAATACAATGTTTTACATTATAATGTGTTTTTTTTTCACAAGAGAGCATTTGCTTTATGCTTCATTCAGTAAAGTTATCAAATGGTAAAATGCAGTAATTGCTGTATCTTAAACCACTCAGTAACAGAGCTTATAGTGGAATGTTTAAATTTAGAGACTTTTGGATAAAAAAAATGCAGTTAGGTAACAACAACTGGGATTAAAGGCCTCTTGAATAATGCTTTGTGGCTCTGGGAGCTCTACAGTGACTCCTTTTATTAAATCAAATTCATTTAGAAAGAACAATCTCACTGATTTCTTTTTTAGACCTTTATCCCAGAAGTAATTGGCTAGGCAGGTATGCGGCTTGTTTTACTGTACAGTAAGTGTGCACCATTTGACAAACCCCGGAGAAGTATTAAGAGTCTATACCTAAGTAAAAGTAGAACTACCATAATATAAAATACTCAAGTACAAGTTAAAGTCCTGCATTATAAGTTAAAGTAAATAAATATGCTGAAACACAAATTTCAGATGCATGGTTATATTATCAATCATATAGTTTTTTTCCCTGGTTTGTATTACTTAATGTAGTCATTTGTCAATAAGTAGCCAAGTTCTACTTTATACACTACTGGGTAGTTTAAAAGTAAAACACTGCATCATATTTTATGACCTCATCATATAAAATTCTTAATTTGAAAACTGATCAGTAATTGAATGTCAAAGAAGTAAAAAGTACAATAGATACCTCTATAATGTAGTATAAAGTATACAATAAAAATACTCAAGTAAAGTTCAAGTACCTCAAAACTGACGTTTAGTGCAGTTCCACCACTGCCAATCTGCCTGTGACGTACTCGAGGACAGTGGCCTAAGAGGTGCTGCGGTATATACAACACATGAAAATCACGAGAAAACATCTGCAGTGACACTCGTCATGTGCCTGCAGTTGATTTCTATTGGATGCATGTGTTTGTGACTTTGCCTTGCTGAACAACGGGTCATTTTGTGTTCGCGGCTGTTGTGTGAGTTACGCCTGTACAGCGTGTGTGAAAGAGTATTTTCCTTCTATGTCAGCAAACACATAATGCATGATTCATGTCACCTTCACGAGTCACCTTCTTAAGAGTCGGTGTCACTACACAGGATGTGGACAATGCTGCCCTCGCCAGACTGGACCTGGAACGGAAGGTTGAGTCCCTCCAGGACGAAATCATCTTCCTCAAGAAGCTGCACGATGAGGTAAGCTTCCTTTTCTGTGTCTGAAGCTGACCCAGTCTGCTGTGGAAACACGGCACATGTACTGCCTAATAAGCTTAAGGCACCCCAATGATTACTGGACCAAATCATTTGAGGTATTTGTTAATCTGGCTACTGGCCAGAGTACCAAATCGGTAGGGTTCAATGCATCAGAGCAATTTAAATGCAGCCAGGAAAGTCATAGAAAAGTATGGAAAAGGACATTCAAATAAAGAGTTTATGTACTTGTACATGCCAGCTCTATTGATTCTATTGCAGGAAATGCTGGAGCTACAGAACCAGATCCAGCAGCAGCAGCATGTGCAGGTGGACATGGAGATGGCTAAACCTGACCTGACAGCTGCTCTGAGAGACGTCCGTCTGCAGTATGAGAACCTGGCCACCAAAAACCTCCACGAGTCTGAGGAATGGTACAAATCCAAGGTAAAGACTTTCCACAAAGTTGGAGAGAAAAAAGGTTCAAGAAATCCAAAAGCAACCGAATAAATGTATTAGAGCACATTCTGCATATTTTATTTTATTTATTTACTTGTATTTGAAAACCATTATATATTGAACTCACCTGACTCTGCAGATCCCCTTAACCATATGGAGCATTTTAGTGCCTTTCAGTTCTTTGTTTTGGTTTGGTCTGGCCCCCAACTTAACTGTTTGGGTCCAGTTTCATGGCCCTTGTCAGCAGTGTTTTAGGCTGCAGTGGGCACTACCTGCACAGCACCAAATGACTGACAAAGTAAGCAACTACCTGGTGAACTCTGAGGAGCATTTAGCAGCCAAGGAGACTTATATTTCCCCCAGGACTTGGTAGAGACCAAAACAGAGCTAAAATAGACTGAATATTGGACTGACATTCATCAGGGGGCCAGAAACACAACTCCAAATGCATGATAATGTTGCTCCTCATCCGCTTGACCTGTTAACAAGCGACTCTTTGGTAACAAGTTTGCTGGTGTGTTTACAGCGTGTTTCCAAGTGGCCAAAAAAACCAGCTTGTTTTAAGTTAGATTTTTGTCTTCAAAAGGCATTAAACAAATGCTGCAAAGAAGAACTGTTCCTTCTTTATGACCTTTTAACATTGGAATGTAGTGAAATGTGTTGCCTTCAACCACCAAGCAGCAGTGTAACGTCTACAAGCCGTTTGTAGCCACATCTTTCATTGTTTACATGCTTCACCCTCTCTGCCATGGACACTTTCCCTCAACCTCTGACTCAGCATTTATTGAACAGTTGATTTTTCAGTTCTTCCCCTTTTCTCTCTATGTTTGTTACTGTGGTTGCCAGTTTGCTGACCTCACCGAAGCTGCAGCCAGGCATAATGATGCGTTGAGAGTGGCCAAGCAAGAGGCCAATGACTACAGACGCCAAGTTCAGTCCCTTACTTGTGAGGTGGATGCCCTTAAAGGAACTGTGAGTATACAACTATAGGCTTACACTGTATTACACTGTATTTTATTTTCACAGGTCTTGTATGCAAAAAAAAATTTATATTTCAGTTTTTTTTACTGCCTAAGTGTAATTTTGTTCCCACTTGGCTGCCCTCCCAGAATGAGTCGATGGAGCGCCAGATGAGGGAGATGGAGGAGAACTTCTCTCTGGAGACGGGCGGTTACCAGGACAGCATCGGCCGCCTGGAGGAGGACATTCACAACATGAAGGACGAGATGGCTCGTCACCTCCGGGAGTACCAGGACCTCCTGAATGTCAAGATGGCCCTGGACATTGAGATTGCCACCTACAGGAAGCTGCTGGAAGGAGAGGAGAACAGGTGGAGGATGAAGATCTTCAAAAAAGTCCAGCTGATAGATGTGTTATGAATATTCATGTCATGCATTAAAGACACCCATGTTGATTTGTGGACTATACTTTCTCTATTTTCAGAATCACCACCCCACTGCCAAACTTCTCATCTCTGAACCTGAGAGGTAGGATCGCCGTCTGCATGTTGTCACAGCAGGAATGTTAGCATTGGTTATTGAACAAAATAACACACTAATTTTCTTTTTTTGTCAGAATCAATGATTGATTCCAAACCCCATTTTGAAGCTACAACAACTAAGAAGGTTCTAATCAAGACCATTGAAACCAGGGACGGTCAGGTAGGGTCCATTTCAAGTGATTTTCAATCAATGAAGTAGTTTTCTGTTGGTCATTTTCGCTCAAACACACAGCCTTGCTCACCTTTTCTCTGTCCTCTACATCCTCGTTCAGGTGATCAACGAGTCAACCCAGAACCACGATGACATGGAGTAATGATATCTTTGTCTTTGCCAAACAATCAACAAAAGCAATATGAAGAAACATACTTCACCAGGGCTACAAGCAAGCAAAGAAACGAACAACACAAAAAGCAAACAGCTTAAGAAAAGTGCCTTTATATGTGATGATCCAGAAAGCCTGTTAGTTGACACAGACTGTATTTTGCTTCCTCCTCTGCTGAAAGTATTATCTTTTGTTACATTCGTTTAGACACAGTAATGAAATCACCACAACATAGAAATCCTTATTGAGGTCTGCAAAAATCTTTATTTGTAACAAAAGTAGTGTTTTTGATCAATACAGCATGCACACTCCAGGAAATCTGTCTGCTAAAGATGTCACAATTGCCTGTTCGCAGCAATAAACCAGTAAAACTGAAACTCAATACTGTGCATTAGGTGTAATACTTTGCTGGTATTTGCTGGTAATACTTTTATGGTAATAACGTAGAAGTAGTAAAACAATGCCTCATATGAATAAATATTGGAAATGGTCATTATTTTAGAAAATAACATCCACATGTTTATGCAGTCTAAGACTTTCTTATTTAGGAGCTTCAGCAGTCCCTAAAAACATTTACCTACACAAGAAGGACAAAGTATTAAAAAAGGTCTGTTGTATTTGACAATAGGTTGTACATGTGTATCTAATAGACTAGTGTGCAGTGTCACACTTTTGGAGTTTATATTTGAATAATGATAGCTTAGACTTGGTGGATCTATAAGCATCCCAGGTACAGCAGCCTTGACTCTGTCTTCCTGAAAAGGAGTCAAGTCATACAGAGTAGACAGAAGTAACAGTAGAATAATTACAATATTAAGTAAAATTAGTACCAATATATATTATGGATTAATTACAGCTGCTAAATGGAACTTTGAGATGCGATTGTTTTGTCAACTGCTGTTTCCAATGTTCAGGGTGAACTTTGAAACTCAACGTTAAAGCCAACATGTGTTCATGTAGATCATGTGACATGATTGAAAGCTCCAGAATGCTTCTAAATTGAACTTACGGTAAGATTGTTTGTCAACAATATGTTAAGTAACTATTAACTGTAATAAGCTTCAACAATGATCTGCCACATGTTTATTTGTTCGAAATACTATAATGTGGTATAAAGGTTGAGTTGCATCGTAACATATTTTAGATGTAACTAAGTACATTTCCTTAAGGACTGTACTTAAGCACAATTCTGAACTACATGATCATTGTCATTTATTGATACTTTATAATTCCACTCCATTTGTAGAATATTGCATTTCAGCGTGCCATATTCTAGTCAACGTTTTACTCCACTAAATGTATGTTATAGTTACTTTTCACATGAAAAACATACGATTGGTTCATAAATAATGATGCATTGTGAAAGGTTAAACTACCCAACAGTATACATGTAAAATTAACTCCCCAGCAACCAGCTGACAGCAGCCTACTTCTCACACAAATACTATAACACTGCAAGAGGCCATCGGCACTTTTTACTTTTAATACTTTAGTGCATTTTGCACTGCTGTACTTTTCTTTAAATGAGATTTTGAAAGCAGGCGTCTGTAATTTAGTTATTTTACATTGTTGCATTGCTACACTTAAGAAATAAATAAATAAATAACACCATATACAGTATGTCACCTGGATCAGTCGATAGTGAAATTAAATTGCAATAGTATCAACCAGTAGAGGGCAGTCACTGCATATTTAGAATATTTATTACACAATATATAGAATTCAAATACTTTCCACTAAAAGCTATTTTATCATTTATCGTGTGGGAAGTATAAATGTGTAGCTTCAGTGACATCTGCCCATTACAACTTGTTGTGTAATTATGTAAATATTGATGTCAATGTGGCATTGAAGAAAGGTCAGAGGGTCACCAAATGCATTATGGGTAGTTATCTGGGGACAATGAATATAGAAAGTAACCTTCTTGGAAATCCAATTCTTTAATGCAGTGTGTGCAAAGTTGACTTCAAAGTGAGGCGAGACAAAAGTCCCATGCATTATCCAAAATGGAAAGTCTTCATTCTTTGGGGAGTATCCAATTCATTTGGGGGCAATTTGTCCAGTAGCTGGGATATATATATATATATAATTATCTGAAAATTGTGGCTCCATGGGGGCACTTGTGGAGAGCTCATGGGTTACCTGATATCTTGCTGTTGACCAAAGTGAAAGCCTAAACAATTTGCTGAACGCCTCCGCCATCCTTACGTGAGCATCTATTGTTGCTTATAACAGAATGTTTTGTGAAAAGCCTTCGTTGCCACAGTCTATAGTGTCAGAGTTTAATGCAAAAGCAGGCAAGGGTCCTACTATGCATTATACTGATACAGAGAATCGTATATGGCTTACCGGGACTAAAGGCACAACAATAACATTTAAAGGACAGCTGGCTGAGATACTGGGTTTCAACCCGGGGGAGGCGGTTGTATCCCCCGATGATATACATGGAAGGATGTGCTATGCTCCTCACCCGGCCGACATTCATGCAGGTCGTTATAATATATATGTTTATAGTGACATAGTGGATTATCAACTTGTGGGTGACAGCCATGTAGCCTACCGCTCCTGAGGTGTATAAATGTTGCTGATGAACAACGAAGTATCCCCACTCTGACTTATGACAGCCGCACTACACAGCTCTCTCGAAAAGAGTTATTGGTGATATTGAGATATCGTTAAAAAACGACCAGAACAAACATATACATTTTTCACACAGAAAGGTTATTGTCAAGCTGCACTTTAGACCGATAAAACAGTTTTTCTAAAGACTATAGGGGAAAGATGGCGCATACTCCATACATTCGCTATGATGTCAGATATATGGCATACTATATGAATCAGGCCGGTGGAGATTTACCAGGTTTTATTGGGGCGAGTACTCAGTATGGTAACGGCCTAGGAGGCACATTTCGTAGTCTATTCAGGATGGCTTTGCCCTTGTTAAAACGGGGGTTCAGACACATATCATCATCATCAGCGCCTACACAGCGAGCAAACACAAATTGTACAAGGTCATACGGCAATTCCGCTGGCGGCGAAACTGTTTCGTACTCACTGTTTGATGCAACAGCGTTGGCTAATCCAGTCTCGGGCACACGCGCCGAGGCATCATGGTCCACAAAATACGCTGAGGGTACTTCGTTGATCTGAGCAGTAATATCTTCTGATGAGGCCTCAGCGTGGATGAGCGCTTCCACTGCTACGTTGTGTTCACCATCCCAGTGGAGCGATCCGGGTCGTGGCTCGTGCACAGGCAGCTCCCTGATGAACAAAATAATAGTTAAATATATATAAATAATAGTGCAAATTAAATAACTAATCTTTAATGAGTACATTCCTTGTAGTTTTCTCCCTAGATGGCTGGATCTCCACAGGAGGGTCGTTAATTTCTTCACACACTTGAGGACAAGTTTTTTCCCTTTTTTCCTCCACACGTTTTTCAGCCCTCTTAAACTTTAACGATAATCTCTCGGGTTTGGGTGAGTTGATATCTATAAGTATTTACAAGGAATGAAATGAATACTCTCTTGTGGAAAAAGAACAACTGGATTTACACACTTGGGCCCTTACTCACCGGTTTTCAATCTCTTGCCCGAAGACGTTGCAATATATATACTTCAATATTACCAGCAGTAAGATGTATCACTGGGGTTCATTTGAGATATTGCTTCTCTTATTTCTGCATTTGAGATTCATACTCTTGGATTGAATCTTGTATTTGTGATGGACAGTCTTGAACTTGAGAGCAGCTATTGCTTCATAGAAACACATGCGTGTGTGTCACTAATTATCCATGGCCGGTTTGGGCACTAACTAATGACTAACCTTTGGAAATGACGAGAGCTATCATTAAGTCTTGTTGTGGCACAAATTCAGAGGTTGAGTGTGAGAGTGAAATTAAAGGTACACAAGGTGTGTTTTATGCGTTTTGACACAGTCAGTAGACAAAGAAAAATTCTTAGGAATATGGCTCCTACGGGTAACGATTGAACAATGACATTCTGAAAGGTTAATTGCAACAGGTACAAAGAACAATTCTTAGGAATATGGCTCCTACGGGTAACGATTGAACAATGACATTCTGAAAGGTTAATTGCAACAGGCACAAAGAACAATTCTTAGGAATATGGCTCCTACGGGTAACGATTGAACAATGACATTCTGAAAGGTTAATTGCAACAGGCACAAAGAACAATTCTTAGGAATATGGCTCCTACGGGTAACGATTGCACAATGACATTCTGAAAGGTTAATTGCAACAGGTACAAAGAAAAATTCTTTGGAACTTGGCTCCTACAGGTAACGATTACGCAATGACTGATATTCTGAAAGGTTAATGGCAACAGGTGCTGGGAACGAAAAGTAGCGTGTTTGAGTTATCAGCAAATATGAAAAACTAAATTATTGACATCAATAGAATTATTAATGTCAGTAAGATTATTAACAATCATTAATAATAATAATAACAACACAGCAATGTTGTGTTCTTGCCTCCTTGCAAGTTTCGAGGTTTCAAGGTTTCGCAGAGTTTTATGGTTTCAGGGACAGGCAGAGCTGCAGCACCGGAACCCCTGTGGAGCCTGTGGTTCTCGGCCAATGAGCCCAGTGATGACAAGTCACACTTAGGTGCGACTTAGCTTCTCCTGGAGCATGGTGTTATCTTGAACTCAAATCAGGCTTTTTGCTGAACAAGCAGGCCCCAGGTCTTTTCCTTTCTTCAAAGCACATGGTGACCACAAGGCTTGTGGTCACCATGTGCTCACCTATGTTGGGGTCTGACTATGTGCTTACAAGCACATAGTCAGACCCCAACATAGGTACAAAGAAACATTCTTTGGAATTCCCAGACAGGGAATGATTGCATTACTGGCAACAGGTACGAGGCCTGAAGTAATTTTTAAGAGAACTCAGGAGGTCTTTCAAGCCTCATGTTTAAACAAACTATCACTGGCCATGATGATTAAAACGTTAGCTGAATGCAAAAAACACGAATAAAGCTGATTCTGACAGTTGTTAACTTTCTCAAAGCAGGTGTGACTTACACAGAACAAGCCCGCCATTCACACAGATAGGAGGAAGGAAACAAACACAAGGAGTGAGATCCAAACGTCACTGGCCCTGGACCAAGATAGCCTGAAGCCTTGTTGTGGCACAAAAATGAGTTTGAGTATGAGAACGAAATTAAAGGGAACCAAGGTGTGTTCTATGTGTTTTGACACAGTAATTAAAAAATGAAATATGACTTCTACAGGTAATGATTGCACAATGACTGATCTGCTGGAAGCATAATAGTAACAAATAAGAGGCCTGGCCTGAAGTAATCAAAGATTCAGCAAATAACTGAAAGTTAGGACCAAAAGATTAGTTTTAAAACAGGATTTAAAGGCCTCAACTGTTTGATGTGAGCAGGAAGGTCATTCCAGAGGAAGGGCCCGTTTTCAACACTTGAAATGTCTAACTATGGTGTCTGTAGCTGAAAGTATGAGGAAGAAGAAGGCTTTGAATGTTGAAGAAGTTTAACAGGATTTCAAGATTTTCTCCATAGAGATCACATTCAAAAGCAAATTGCAACAAGCTTAATAATTCAAAAAGTTTAAAGATTACAAATATGAAAAGATATAGCCATCATGAGCTGAAAGAACTGAACATTTTCATATTTGAACGGTTTCTGTAGCTTAAACATGAAGAAGAAGAAGAGAGCCAAAATATGTACGGAAGAAGTTGAATAAAGAGAAACAGGATAACAATAGTTCCAACAATAACTAATCTTGAATGAGTACAGTTTTCTCCCCATTGCTGGATCTCCTCATACTCGTCGTTAATTTCTTCAGTTACTGGGGGACAGATCGATGCAAAAGGCCCCGCAGAGGGACATGTGTTTGGCTGAGGCCTTTCAGTCAGCACACTAATGAACAAAACAATAGTTAAATATGGATATATAAATCACCATGGCAAATTAAACTAATCTTTAATGAACACATACCTTTCCCCCCCCCCCCCCCCCCCCCCCCCCCCCTTTTTCCTCCTCCGCACGTTTTCCAGCCCTCTTAAACTTTAACGATAATCTCCCGGGCTTGGGTGAGTTGATATCTATAAGTATTTATAATGATTGAAATGAATATTCTCTAGTGGAAAAAGAACAACTGGATTTACACACAAGAGCCCTTACTCACCAGTTTTCTAAACCTGATTAACAATTGTGAAGATGCTGACTTGCACTTCACTTTCCCCCCTCAAGTATTTCACATAAAGCATAGTAAAGTGCATACATGCACTCACGCCACAACTGATAAAAAACAAGTATTAGCATGGGTGGGGGACAGTTTATTGACGAGTCTTATGTCACAGTGCTTCATACAATAGATTGGACAAACCCATGCAGTGTGAAAATGCGTGTGAAGTGCATGTGTCTATCTGATAGCCAGGGGGAGAAAGAAATTGATTAAATGGAAAAATCAAATATCAGGAAGCAATTCTCAGCGCCGCATTGTGTCACTAATCTGGATTGTGAGGATGAAAAATGGACAGAGCATGTGGGGAAAAAAAACCTCTTTTCTAACCAGAAAAACACAAAATGTCTGTCTTGTCTCAATATTCATCTTCTGTATCCCAACAAATACTAAGTCAAACTTAAATTGTTCTGGGAGATCAGACCCATACTTGTTCAGGGTTTTCTATTATTTGTGGACAACAACATCCAAAAGAAATCCTCAAAATAACTATGAATGAGCTCGTGCACAGGGACATCTTTGAAGTGACAGTTTATGCCAGACCCTGAAAAAAAACAATACTTCATTGTGCGCAATAACAGTTTGTCCTACTTCGATCCAGGATCTTACCTGAAAGACAACCTTCTCTTGCTCCTTTCTCTGATTGGACAGTCCAAATGTCCGTCAAGTCCTCGTAGAGCAATTTGCATGATGAGGAGACTATAAATCAGGAATGATTTAGGAACCGCCTTCCTAAGCGCACTCCGCTGATGCAGTCGGGACAAGAACAGCACCGAGCTTACTGTGAGAAAAAGATCCCAGGAAGATGACTTCTTATACAGTGGGTCCACAGTCTTCTTACGGGAAGATGTTCGGTGGAGAGAAAGTCGTGGACAGGACCAGCTACTCCAGCTACCAGTTATCCAGCCCGGTGCGCTCCTCCCGGGTCTCCTACGGGCTCTCCCCGACGAATATCCAGAGTCACTGGAGCAACGTGGCCATACTGGACTTCCCCAAGTCCTGCGCCATCAACAGCGAGTTCATGAGGAACCGCACCAACGAGAAGGTGCAGATGCAGACGCTCAACGACCGCTTCGCCAACTACATCGACACGGTCCGCTTCCTGGAGCAGCAGAACAAGATCCAGCTGGCGGAGCTGGAGCAGCTGCGGGGCAAAGGCACGTCCCGGATCGGGGATCTGTACGAGGACAAGATGCGGGAGCTGAGGTGCCAGGTGGACCAGCTGACCAACGAGAAGGCCCGGGTGGAAGTTTCCGGGAATTACCTGGCAGACAACGTCAACAGCCTGACAGAGAAGTAAGGGGGGCGTCTCCGATCTCTGTATGATGTTAAAGAAACTCAATGCAGATGTAATTACGTTGTGTCCCTGAACCGTTATTGCCAATATGCGGATATTCTCTTATTATTCATCAACTTCTTCTCGCTTTAAGTTTATATATGCCAGGCACTGCGCAAAATTCTGAACTTGAAGTGTTGCCGCAGCTCTCTGTCTGAGTTTATTTCTCACTGAAATGTTTGTCATGTGTGAAGATGTAGAGGCAAGGCAAACAGAGCTGAGGAGGCAGAAAAAAGGAGATCATGTCAGTTATAAAAAAATAAAAAATTGCCTGCTTTTTGTCTGTCCGTGCAGGTTGCAGGTGGAGATCTCCCAGCGAGAGAAGGCTGAGGGCACCCTGCATATTTTCAGATTGGTACAGTATGATTCACGTGATGAAATAAAGTGTTTTTCACACTGTTGGCATCAGGTAAATCTCTGTTATGTTTAAATGTGATAGATAGTGTTACGTGCGGGCATACCACACGGTCTAAAATTTCGAGGCTCTGTATAAACAGAAAAGAACGAGGACCAACCAGAAGTGTGCGCAAACTGAGGGGCCTCGCCGACGACGAACAGACTCAATCCCCGTGGTCTGCCGCCAGGGTGATCAGGATCAAAGGAACACAGCTAGCAGGCCCTTCTCCTTCAGAGAAATTACGGTTTATATTCCTGGTCCCGATGTCCAGTCGCCTCCTGATCCCCTACGCAGTCTTAATCCCTGTCCCTCGTTGTCCCGTCTCTGATTTAAGTCCCGTGAGTTTCAATGATACAGGGACAGTCTGTGAGAAGGGGGAGAGAGGCGGAGGACCAGCTCTTCTCTATATGATTTATCCACCTGGCCTGACAGTGAGTTATGTGTGGAGGAGCGTCTCGTGCGCACCACTCGGCTCAGCACCGTTGAGACGGCTCTCACACTTATACCTTAACAACATGATTAAAGGCCTCTTGCACAACGCTTTGTGGCTCTGGGAGCTCTACAGTGACTCCTTTTATGAAATCAAATTCATTTAGAAAGAACAATCTCACTGATCTATTTTTTAGACATTTATCCCAGAAGTAATTGGCTAGGCAGGTATGTGGCTTGTTTTACTGTACAGTAATGTGCACCATTTGAGAAACCCCAAAGAAGTATTATGAGTCTAGAACTACCATAATATAAAATACTCAAGTACAAGTCAAAGTCCTGCATTATAAGTTAAAGTAAATACATATGCTGAAACACAAATTTCAGATGGTTATATTATCAATCATATAGTTTTTTTCCCTGGTTTGTATTACTTCATGTAGTCATTTGTCAATAAGTAGCCAATTTCTACTTCATACACTACTGGGTAGTTTAAAAGTAAAACACTGCATCATATTTTATGACCTCATCATATAAAATTCTTAATTTGAAAACTGATCAGTAATTGAATGTCAAAGAAGTAAAAAGTACAATAGACACCTCTATAATGTAGTATGAAGTATACAATAAAAATACTCAAGTAAAGTTCAAGTACCTCAAAACTGACGTTTAGTGCAGTTCCACCACTGCCAATCTGCCTGTGACGTACTCGAGGACAGTGGCCTAAGAGGTGCTGCGGTATATACAACACATGAAAATCACGAGAAAACATCTGCAGTGACACTCGTCATGTGCCTGCAGTTGATTTCTATTGGATGCATGTGTTTGTGACTTTGCCTTGCTGAACAACGGGTAATTTTGTGTTCGTGGCTGTTGTGTGAGTTACGCCTGTACAGCATGTGTGAAAGAGTATTTTCCTTCTATGTCAGCAAACACATAATGCATGATTCATGTCACCTTCACGAGTCACCTTCTTAAGAGTCGGTGTCACTACACAGGAAGTGGACAAAGCTGTCTTCTTCAGAGTGGACCTGGAACGAAAGGTTGAGTCCTTCGAAGCCGAAATCATCTTCCTCAAGAAGCTGCACCATGAGGTAAGCTTCCTTTTCTGTGTCTGAAGCTGACTCAGTCTGCTGTGGAAACACGGCACATGTACTGCCTAATAAGCTTAAGGCACCCCAATGATTACTGGACCAAATCATTTGAGGTATTTGTTAATCTGGCTGCTGGCCAGAGTACCAAATCGGTAGGGTTCAATGCATCAGAGCAATTTAAATGCAGCCAGGAAAGTCATAGAAAAGTATGGAAAAGGACATTCAAATAAAGAGTTTATGTACTTGTACATGCCAGCTCTATTGATTCTATTGCAGGAAATGCTGGAGCTGCAGAACCGGATACAGCCTCTGCATAGGGACGAGGTGGATATGCCTAAACTTGACCTGACAGCTGCTCTGAGAGAAATCCGTGAGCAGTATGAGATCATGGCCGTCGCAAACCTCCACGAGTCTGAGAAATGGTACAAATCCAAGGTAAAGACTTTCCACAAAGTTGGAGAGAAAAAAGGTTCAAGAAATCCAACAGCAACCGAATAAATGTATTAGAGCACATTCTGCATATTTTAGATTCATTTACTTGTATTTGAAAACCATTATATATTGAACTCACCTGACTCTGCAGATGCCCTTAACCCTATGGAGCATTTTAGTGCCTTTCAGTTCTTTGTTTTGGTTTTCTGGCCCCCAACTTAACTGTTTGGGTCCAGTTTCATGGCCCTTGTCAGCAGTGTTTTAGGCTGCAGTGGGCACTACCTGCACAGCACCAAATGACTGACAAATTTCCCCCAGAACTTGGTAGAGACCAAAACAGAGCTAAAATAGACTGAATATTGGAATATTCACCCTCTCTGCCATGGACACTTTCCCTCAACCTCTGACTCAGCATGTATTCAACAGTTGTTTTTCAGTTCTTCCCCTTTTCTCTCTATGTTTGTTACTGTGGTTGCAGTTTGATGACCTCACCAAAGCTGCAGCCAGGCATGATGATGCGTTGAGAGTGGCCAAGCAAGAGGCCAATGAACACAGACGCCAAATTCAGTCCCTTACTTGTGAGGTGGATGTCCTTAGAGGAACTGTGAGTATGCAACTATAGGCTTACACTGTATTATAAAAGATAACGATGCAAAGAAACAGTGTTTTCAATGCATACATAGCAGGAATCAAACAAATGGACAAAAGATTCAGAAAAAGTTGAGTGCTTTTGAATAGTAGATACATTTCCAGGGATAGTTTATTTTCACAGGTCATGTATGCAAAAAAAACTTTATATTTCAGTTTTTTTTACTACCTAAGTGTCATTTTGTTCCCACTTGGCTGCCCTCCCAGAATGAGTCCATGGAGCGCCAGATGAGGGCGGTGGAGGTGAACTTCTCTGTGGAGACGGGTGGTTACCAGGACAGCATCGGCCGCCTGGAGAAGGACATTTTCAAAATGAAGGACGAGATGGCTCGTCACCTCCTGGAGTACCAGAACCTCCTGAATGTCAAGATGGCCCTGGACATTGAGATTGCCACCTACAGGAAGCTGCTGGATGGAGAGGAGAACAGGTGGAGGATGAAGATCTTCAAAAAAGTCCAGCTGATAGATGTGTTATGAATATTCATGTCATGCATTAAAGACACCCATGTTGATTTGTGGACTATACTTTCTCTATTTTCAGAATCACCACCCCACAGCCAAACTACTCATCTCCGAACCCGAGAGGTAGGATCGCCGTCTGCATGTTGTCACAGCAGGAATGTTAGCATTGGTTATTGAATAAAATAACACACTAATTTTCTTTTTTTGAAAAAACTAGAATGTGGTTACAAATTCCATTGTGATGGCTCAACAACTCAGAGCTATCTAATCAAGACCACTGATATCTTTGAGACCGAGGAGGACCAGGTAGGGTCCACTTCAAGTGATTTTCAATCAATGAAGTAGTTTTCTGTTGGTCATTTTAGCTCAAACACACAGCCTTGCTCACCTTTTCTCTGTCCTCTACATCCTCGTTCAGGTGAGCAACGGGTCAACCCAGAACCACGATGACTTGGAGTAATGATATCTTTGTCTTTGCCAAACAATCAACAAAAGCAATATGAAGAAACATACTTCACCAGGGCTACAAGCAAGCAAAGAAACGAACAACACAAAAAGCAAACAGCTTCACAAAGTGCCTTTATATGTGATGATCCAGAAAGCCTGTTAGTTGACACAGACTGTATTTTGCTTCCTCCTCTGCTGAAAGTATTATCTTTTGTTACATTCGTTTAGACACAGTAATGAAATCACCACAACATAGTAATCCTTATTGAGGTCTGCAAAAATCTTTATTTGTAACAAAAGTAGTGTTTTTGATCAATACAGCATGCACACTCCAGGAAATCTGTCTGCTAAAGATGTCACAATTGCCTGTTCGCAGCAATAAACCAGTAAAACTGAAACTCAATACTGTGCATTAGGTGTAATACTTTGCTGGTATTTGCTGGTAATACTTTTATGGTAATAACGTAGAAGTAGTAAAACAATGCCTCATATGAATAAATATTGGAAATGGTCATTATTTTAGAAAATAACATCCACATGTTTATGCAGTCTAAGACTTTCTTATTTAGGAGCTTCAGCAGTCCCTAAAAACATTTACCTACACAAGAAGGACAAAGTATTAAAAAAGGTCTGTTGTATTTGACAATAGGTTGTACATGTGTATCTAATAGACTAGTGTGCAGTGTCACACTTTTGGAGTTTATATTTGAATAATGATAGCTTAGACTTGGTGGATCTATAAGCATCCCAGGTACAGCAGCCTTGACTCTGTCTTCCTGAAAAGGAGTCAAGTCATACAGAGTAGACAGAAGTAACAGTAGAATAATTACAATATTAAGTAAAATTAGTACCAATATATATTATGGATTAATTACAGCTGCTAAATGGAACTTTGAGATGCGATTGTTTTGTCAACTGCTGTTTCCAATGTTCAGGGTGAACTTTGAAACTCAACGTTAAAGCCAACATGTGTTCATGTAGATCATGTGACATGATTGAAAGCTCCAGAATGCTTCTAAATTGAACTTACGGTAAGATTGTTTGTCAACAATATGTTAAGTAACTATTAACTGTAATAAGCTTCAACAATGATCTGCCACATGTTTATTTGTTCGAAATACTATAATGTGGTATAAAGGTTGAGTTGCATCGTAACATATTTTAGATGTAACTAAGTACATTTCCTTAAGGACTGTACTTAAGCACAATTCTGAACTACATGATGATTGTCATTTATTGCTACTTAATAATTCCACTCCATTTGTAGAACATTGCATTTCAGCGTGCCATATTCTAGTCAACGTTTTACTCCACTAAATGTATGTTATAGTTATTTTTGACATTAAAAACATACGATTGGTTCATAAATAATGATGCATTGTGAAAGGTTTAACTACCCAACAGTATACATGTAAAGTTGTTAAAATTAACTCCCCAGCAACCAGCTGACAGCAGCCTACTTCTCACACAAATACTATAACACTGCAAGAGGCCATGTGCACTTTTTTACCTTTTAATACTTTCGTGCATCTTGCACTGCTGTACTTTTCATTAAATGAGATTTTGAAAGCAGGCGTCTGTAATTGAGTTATTTTACATTGTTGCATTGCTACACTTAAGAGGATCAAACAGTTTCACATTTTTTTAAATTCTGATCCTTAATAGGTCACAATTAATTTGTTCAAAAATTACATCAAGATCATCTCAGCTACCTAATGAGATCTACTGTTGCAGTATGACAAATAAGAGGTGCTGTCGTTAGAATCAGTCTAAATGAGGGGCATCCCTGTTTTGTAGATACAGCATTTCAGTGAATTCACTGAGAGCCTGCTGTATTAGACTGCCACCTGTCGGGGATTAATGTCAACTGAACTGCCTTCAGTGATGGAACATTTACAGCAGGCTACGTTTTGTCAGAAGTAGCAGAAGCCTCAAAATCACATTTTAATTTACCTCTGATTTGACCCGGACCAAATCTCGCGATCATTTAGCCCCAGGTAACGTTAAAAGCGTGATAATAACAAAGGGAAATCTACCGGTATTTGTGATTATCATGAACAGAATAAGGTCTCTTTAAGTCAGTGCATTTGGGTTTCTGCTCATTTGAATATTCCGGGATACTTGCCAGTTAATTAATGCCGCTTGTTTTCGCCGGTCTGCCCCGAGAGAGAGGTGTGTTTGTCGACAGAGCAACTTTCTACGTGACGTGTCCGCCGGAGGAGACACAAACCGAGGGGGACATGCCGACCGTATCCGGTTAAACTCTGCTTTTTGATTCATTAATCGTTTTGACAGTCTTGCTGTCAGTTAACTTTTATCAAATGACAAGCTAACAGTGTGTGAAAGAAGGTGGATGCTTTCTTTGTCAGCGCATTGTTCGTTCTTTTTGGCGAGTAAAACTCAAGGTTCAACAGGTTTTGAGAGACGTTAACGTTAAAATGAAAGGTAAACTCAAAGTAACCGACTCCGAGTGAAGCTTTTTTTTTAAACATTTTTTTGGTGATGGGCTCTGTGACTTCTGCTCTAACGCGGACAAGAAATGCGTTGGTGAAAGTGGGCTCAGAGCCGGAGAACCATGACCCAGAGAGAAGCCAGTCCGCTCCGGAGTCGGACCGAACCAGGAAGAAGAGCGCGCGGTTCCACGTCTCGTGCCAAACCGGACGCCAGAGTTCCCGTCAGTCGCTGTCCGAGGTGCTGAGCAGACAAGACTCCGAGGGAGCCAAACAAACTTCGAAGAAAAATACTTCTGAAGGTCAACAGAGCGGTGAGTTTAATATTTACTGAACGTGTAATTTGAGAAGTTACCCAAATGTTCGTTTAAGGTGTATTTGTTGCACAAAAATAAATCATTCATATTGTGCATATTAATATTTAACTGCAATAAAAAACACATACATTTGTCAAAAATGATGCATTGTTTTTATATTAAACTACCCAATAGCAGTGAAGCTGTTTAAAAGCTCCACCTGGAGAAACTACAACTTAAAAAGTAAAGTACCACTTACTAGGGTTGGAAATTAACTTTTTTGTCCACTTGACAATACCAGCCACTCAGTAGATTATCAGTGTTGTTTTTGGCTGGTGCAGTGCACATTTTACCAGCATTTATCTGGTGGCTGGTAAAAATTTCCAACCTAGTACTTATATATTAATAAATTAACTATGCCGATTCAATAACATGACAATATAACACTGACATGGTCAATTCTGCATAATGAGTGGTCTTACTTTTGATGAGAAGTGCATCCTGTTGCTAATACTTCTGTACGGCAAGTAGGCCTATACGTCAAGTCAAGTATCTAGAATTGTACTAAAGTACTATACCATATAGTCACAGTACACCACTGACATACAATGTACCCACGCAGTTAATCTAGTTATGTCTTTGTGCTCGTTTGTAATGATCACCACCTGAAGGTCACATTAATGACTGTCAGTAAACGTAGGTGTTCACGGTGATAGATGGCCACTCAGCACTCGGCCTATTTTTCACATTTAGTAAGAATGTTTTCTATCATGCTCCTATGAAACCGACATCTCTCAGCTTTTGTGAGCTCCCTGGCCTCAAATATACAGCTGTTGTGTTTCTTTGTACTGCACATCTCTGTAGTTCAGTTCATGGATCTATCTGTAGATGAGACAAACTGGTCACTTCAGAGGAATACTGTTAATATGCTACTGGACAAAAAAAAGGTATTCATTGAATGAATGCAGAGCTCTTTGATGGCCAGCCTCAATGCAACATATCTCCACTACCAAAGCATCTCTTTGATGTGTGAGGTGTCCCGCAGACGGAAATAAACCAAATTACAGTCCTATTAGGTTTGACAAATTCACACGAGAAACTGCAATATTGCAGAGACGTGTCCTGTTGCTGGTCATGGTTATGACATATCTCTAAAGAGAATTGCTGCACACACTAAGCTCCAATAATTAAGTTGCATCACCAATGTTTGATAGTGACTTGTAATTTAATTTTATGGGAGCTACGTGGTATAACGTTTTTACCAGCAGTTGACCGTTTAGTGAATCTGTCTAGTATCTGTGTATCCTTTAACTATTGTTTAAATGAAACGTTTTTATTCCTTAAACTAATGTTTTTTTGAACACTTTGTACCTTTGTGTTAGTCAGTGTTTCCTTCAGTTGATCCTGTTTACCTCCAGCTGTCTCCACTGCTGCCACCTCTAGTTCCAACTCCCTGCATATCTGTCCCAGAGGAACATGATTGTCCCTGGCTGACTCCTAAAATACCATCTTTACTGTGGCGTTTCCATGGCTGTATGACAGTGTAGACTCCCGTTGAGTTTCCTTCCAGGTCCCCACTGATGTTCATGGGTGTTGAGGAGTGTCCTCGCTGACTCTCAGCTGACTGTAAACTCACCGGCTTCCTCCTGAGGAACAAAACCCTGACACATGATCCGCTTATCTGGTCGGGTCCCTTCAGTGATATATAGTCCCATGGGTGGGGAGAAACCTTAACTACGGCTTAGTTGTGAAGTTTAGAGATTCTACAGTTTGTCATCAGCTTTAACAACTTTAGACTGTGGCTTTCATGAGCTGCCATATGAGACGACACACACGTCCCTTCAACTAAGATGCAAGGGTCATTTAAAATGATGTCAAGGCTGTTTCAGCTACCCAGAATAAATGACCGGTGTAGCATGAGCATGTCTTACAATCAGTCATCTACAATCAGTTGTAAATATAACATACTTATATCACAATAGAGATGTTGAGGAGCAGCAATTACCCTGCTGTTGATTGCATTACTTGCACAGGAACTGGGTCATATTCAGACAGTTTCCCGTGGCGTACAAAGAGCCGGAGTCACTCTCGTAGCGCATAATGGTCACACTGAATGGTATTTTAATAGATAGCACATTTGGATGAGAGGCAGTGGAGTGAAGTTCTGTTTGAGACTGTAGTGTCATACATTTTTGAGGACAAAGATCGTACCTTTTGTTAAATTAATATACACTTCTAATAATAAATGCTAAGTAGGGGGGCATAATGTAGCAACATTTGCAGAACATGATTAAGTTATTCATCTTCAGTAAATCTTTATGAGTATCAAACTAAGGCAGCATTTTTGGAACGACGGACTAATGTATGCTACTGCTACTGTACTGATGCACGCTTCATTAATACATTAAGAGGCATCAGCTGGCCTATTGGTTAGAAATCTGTTTTGTAATTGGATGCTACAGTTGATTTGATGGGACGGTAGAAACCAACAACAAACCAACAAAAGATTAATACGTTGAAATTCTCATCAACAATAACCATATTGAAGAGTCTGTTGCTCAAAGGCTGTACTCTGTTTTAGAGCTGGCTTAACATTTAAGAGTTACAAATTCAATTATTGTTTGAATCATCGTTATTCAAAGAGTCCTTGATGAATAGTGTTTGGTGTGATTGTATGAATCAGTGGGACATTGAACATCAAACTGTTGAATTTGAATGGAGAAAATGATTTAATATTCACAATTTATCCCATCTGTAAGAAAATGAATGAAAACAGTTTTTTCCTTCACGTTAATACAAAAGCACTTTACTTGATCAGAACCAACAACCAAAAAAAGCTTTGAGACAACACAACAATACAGAATAATCCACCACGAGCCCAGTGACATGCAGCTGTGACACATGTCATTAGTAATTGATCAATTTAAAATAAAACTGGATCCAGCAAGGGTGCCCCATATGGTAAAGATGTGTTCCATCTATTCCTTCATCTTCACATCTCATCCTTTCATCTCTTCCTCTCAGTGGGGGAGGGGGACCTGTAGAGCGAGGAAGAGAGGGGGCATGAAAACTAACTTTAGTCGGTCTTTAGTGTACATTTTGGCAACCTTTATGCAAATGTGCAGCAATTCTTTATAAGTGGGTCTCCGTATGTAGTTTCACATTATTACCATGATTTAAAAGAAGTTGGCTGTTTGTGCCAACACATGCAGCAATGTGCCAGTTCAGGCAGAAAAGAATGGCTAGCTACTGAACATGGATATAATAAATGCAGGTTTCATTTGCAAAGTTAAGAAAAATCAACATTGAAAAATGTTTTATGAGGAGGGAAATTAATTGATCATGTTTGTTAGACCTCAGGAATACACACAATGCATTTTAGTGACAAGAAAGGGCATCTTTAACTGATTTGCTTTGTTGCCAAGTCTTAACTATACCTTATGATATATTTGCCACAATTATTGCAGGAAAAGCCAATTGAAAAACATTGGAAGTGAACATTTTACGGATACGTTTAGAGTGAGTTTTGTGTGGCAGTGCTAGTAAATATCTTTCAACATATCTGCAAAATATGCTGTCAGTGAACATGTTGCATGTTACTTACATCTCTGCGTTTTACTATGGCAGAATATCTGCATATGAACATTCGTACAGGGTGAGGTTTGTTGGGAGGGGATGCTGTTACTTCCCCATCGAGGCTGTATCTTTTTATATGCATTTCAACTTTCCAAAAAGTTTCATCTGTTGGGAGGAGGATGTCTGGGGTGTGCAACATGCTTGGTTCTAATCAAAAGGTTTACATTTTTTTTTTGCCATGCTGACACAACACTCACCCAACTGGTTTTGCCTCTTTGATCTGGAACCATGCTGGTGCAAAAATCATTAGCTAAACATGTGCACTACATAGCCCGAGACCCCCCTCCCCATCAGGGCCTCGGTGCAGCAGCTTTCAGATGACTGTTCATGTAGCTTTCTGTTTTGTCAGCTCATTTCCCTCAGGATTGCAACACAGCCTAACATCACCCTTAAAGGTGCCTCTAATGAGTATTTAGCAGGGGAAAAGGAAAGCTCCCTGACACCCTGTGTCTCTTAATTACACGCCTGTGTCACTGTGGTGACGGCGGTGTGGGGACTGACAGAGTGCAGGTCGTTCCACAGTCTCGGGGAGACCTCTAATGAGCTGCTCTTTCTGTCTCATTGCAGAGTTGTTGTCTTGAATCTTCATGTGCTACTGGGACAGATTATGCAATCAAAAAGACCCAAAACCGACGTCATGTTTTAAATGAATTACACGATATGATGACGGTGAAATGTCAGTTTATCAGCGTTCAGTATATTTTATTTACCTGAGAATCAACATATCATTTGAACATGCTGATTTATTGGATGGGACCTTTACTCACTACAAATAAGAACAATCTGGGATTAATTTGGTGCAAGATGATGTATTTCTAATCCTCCTAATTGGCTCTCACCTCCCCTTCATCTTCACAACTAATTCATACCTGCTGGTGACGGCCTGTCCTGGTGTTTGATGGCCAGATCAAAGGTTGAGCGATAGTTCACCTTCAATGGACAAAACAGAAAACGCAAAAGGGGTGTTTTTATTTTTGTGTCAGCAGCCCACCAAAGCACCAGTTTGTTACAAACAACTAAAGTCTAAAAGCAGCAAGAAAGAAAAATTGCTGCAAGAAATTCACATAGAAGTTTGACCAACATCTCATCAAAAGTCCTGTCTCTTTTGAATTGTTCCAATGAGCACAGTCTGCACAGATGTGGGGGAGAACTACGCTGGAACACAGTAAAATAACTTAGTGTACCACAACTACTATACTTTAAAATCCACACTGATGTAATGAGGGCTATTTGCATATCAACCACTTGTCATCTTCAGTGTGTATGCACATTACCGTATGTCTAGATGGTCTTCCCGTTGCCTAGTGACAGTTCCTAGCCCTATTGACACTTGAATGAATGGATCTTGACAATGACTCAACAGATGTATAGGAGACACCTCTCAAAGCAGCTGTTGCACTACATGCTCCTTTTGAAATGTGCTCTGGCATTAAAACCAACACGCTACATTCAATTATATGTTGTGTATTTAGCTTGACACACTCTTGTGTGTTGTAATGCTGCTATCAGCAGCTCCGAGTGACACCTCTCCTATTAAATAGGCTTAATGCAATGATGAGGGGTGGTGGTATGAAGATGTATTGAAAACTATGAGACATAAATTAAACAACACATTGAAACCAAATAAGTAAAATTGAAATAATTAATCAAATTAAATACATTTATTAAGAAATGAAATTGCATAGGAAATTAAATTGTACATGTGTGTTGCATTTGTTGTTTTAATGGCCTAACACTTAAAGTGATGTTGATCAGTGTGCGTTGTCCCTAAGAATACAAAAATAAAATAAATAACACCATATATGTCACCTGGCATCAGATCAGTCGATAGTGAAATTATATTGCAATAGTATCAACCAGTAGAGGGCAGTCACTGCATATTTAGCATATTTATTGCACAATATATAGAATTCAAATACTTTCCACTAAAAGCTATTTTATCATTTATCGTGTGGGAAGTATAAATGTGTAGCTTCAGTGACATCTGCCCATTACAACTTGTTGTGTAATTATGTAAATATTGATGTCAATGTGGCATTGAAGAAAGGTCAGAGGGTCACCAAATGCATTATGGGTAGTTATCTGGGGACAATGAATATAGAAAGTAACCTTCTTGGAAATCCAATTCTTTAATGCAGTGTGTGCAAAGTTGACTTCAAAGTGAGGCGAGACAAAAGTCCCATGCATTATCCAAAATGGAAAGTCTTCATTCTTTGGGGAGTATCCAATTCATTTGGGGGCAATTTGCCCAGTAGCTGGGATATATATATATATATATATATATATATATATATATATGAATAATATATAATTACATGAAAATTGTGGCTCCATGGGGGCACTTGTGGAGAGCTCATGGGTTACCTGATATCTTGCTGTTGACCAAAGTGAAAGCCTAAACAAATTGCTGAACGCCTCCGCCATCCTTACGTGAGCATCTATTGTTGCTTATAACAGAATGTTTTGTGAAAAGCCTTCGTTGCCACAGTCTATACGGTAATATATGAAGCTTTTAGAGCATCATATAGCCTTCTAAAGCATCATGAATACAGACGCACACTCATTCAGATAAGTGTATTATGTCATCTGTTTTCTAACTTCTATGACCTCAAATGCATTAAATGGGAACGTTTGAATATTGCAGTATTTTGTGACCATGATGCAGACACTTACACAGACACCTACTCTGGTGGAATACGCTCTCAAAGAAAAGCGTGCCCTTTAGCACCTTTGCACTGCTTGAATATACTGCAAACGTTATTTTGGACTCATCATTAAGGGATGAATTTAATACTGGTGACAAGACTCTGCAGCAATATGATAATGCAATTAATCATATTGACACAGCTGTGGCCTCAGCACATTTTTTCATTTTTATACATTAAAGCACATTGTAACCACTTTGAGCCTTTCAAACAAATGGTTACCTGGGAGTCTGCTGACAAAAGGGAAGAATAAAAAAGTTGCAGTATTCCCACACATGCCCTCGTTAACATAAAAGCTACCCGGGAACACGCGGGCACTTGACGGAGCACAGTGAGAGTGTTGCAAAATTAGGGTCCTCACAAATTGCTAGTTACGGTATCAGTTGAAGGCCGTGGAGAGCCGTGTGACAGGAGGAGAGGATAAAGAGCTCTTACTGTAGCTCGCAAACAAAATGAGATGGAGTGTAATTATGTAACAAGTGCATAATGTGTCCTCTGGAACTGCACTGAGTGACTCAAACTGGCTCCTTTATAATTGGATAGATCTGATTGTGATCGATTTCCCTTTCCTTAGACACCTTAACTGCCGCATCACTTATAAATCAGGCATTCATTTCCGTCTGCTGTATATTGTATGTCCTTATTTGACTCAGTCATTGTTTGACACATCTGGGATTTTATAACAGCATGGTGAACACTCACCTTTTCAGACCACACACTCTTTTCAGCGTTTGATCACTCTTCAGTGTGTGATTGTGGTGCAGATTTTGCCACTGAGATTTGCAGCCACACAGATATATTTTACGTTTTAATAACTTGTCTGTTATTAAGCTGAGCATTTGTTAATGATTCTAAATCCCCTGTCTTTGTTGTCACATTGCTTGGATTGTATTACTGAAGTAAATCAGATCATTTATGGCTGTTATTAGAAAGTGGCTCATGGTAAGAACAGAGAAGAACAAACGCAAAGACATATTGTAAACCAATATTTGCTTAACCTATGAGCAAATCTGTAAAGACGAAAGGAGGTTAGGTTTGCTCGTCTGCTCGAAGAATGAGCAGTATACATAGTGATCACTAGTAATTATGCTTTCATAGGCACATCTATTGAATTTAAAAGGTGTGAGAACAAACCAGAAGCCTTCATGAAGAGAACTCCCCGACGCTAATCAGGAGGGAAAATGAAACGTGGAAAAATCCCATTGCTAAATGTCAGATGGTGCTAATAAGTGGAGCTTTTTATTCTTTGTTGATCTGGTGTGTACAGGTGTGTGTGTGTGTGTTCATGTGCAGGTGAAGAGCTGTGTATTGTGTAAAGGAAAGGTAGATTTTATAAGCAGAAAGGGATTTTTCCCAGTATAAGACTAAAGAAGATGATAAAGCCTTAATTCAGTGTCATTTCCAGTAATCAGCAGTCACTTAAGAGGGGAAAATGAATACATTTGAGGCAGTTTGTGCACTTTAAATGTTACTATTCAAATGGATAATGTAGAGCTTGACTTTTTTTGCACCCTGTTAGTGTCTTCAGCTTCAGCTTTCTAAGTCTGAGTAACTCCTGCAAAATGAAAACATAATCACTCCGTCACTATCTTTCCTTGCACCTTTTCCGATCCTCTCTGTGCTCATGCACCAAGGCACCTTTTTTGAGTACAATTTTGTATGTTTGAGTGTGTGTGAGCAAAACTAGAACTACAATAGGCCTGTGTCATAGCCACTCTGAGCTTCCACCGCTTTCACTAACGATTCTTGACAGTAGGAGGAGTTACGTTCATGTAAAGATCTCTAGAGATGTCCTCTCCTCCTTACCTTCACCGCCACCACCACCGCCACCGCCACCCACTACTCACACCTACTGTACCTCTCGGAGAAGAGAGACGAGGAGAGAAAGCGTGAAGGGAGGGGTGGAGGGAGATCGAGAGAAGAAAAACAAATCAAGAGCCATAAGCTCCTTAATATGAGCTTGTTGAGGTGTGAGAAGCGGAGATAGGGAGAGAAAAGATATGCAACAAAGTCAAATGGGTGAAGAAGGACTTAACAGAAATCCGCCCGCTTGGTGTCTTTAATGAGAAGTGGTGAACCTTTGACAGTTCTCGTCCAGCGGGAGTCCGAGGACTACATTTTTTTTTCTCTCTCCGGGAGGGGAGTCACTTAAACGTAACTGAAACAAGGCAGTGCAACTGACAGCAGGCATTAACATAGACTAAAAGGTGCCAGGGTGGCCGGAGGTCGCCAAAGCGATGGAAGCTAACTCCAAGAAGCAACGATTTAGGAAGGGTCGGAGTGCCACCTTCAGCATTGACGGCTACAACATCACCATAGGTAAGAAACTGTACGGTAGGCAGAGCAGGAGGAAAGTGTGTTTGCATGTGAGCGCGATGCACACAAGAGTGTGTGACAGGAGCACATGCGTGTGAGAGAGTGTGTGACAGGAGCACATGCGTGTGAGAGAGTGTGAGCCGTCGTTAACCACATCACATTTCAGCCTCTCTGCACAACTCTGTCCGTTCGTCCCTTCTGCTGAAGTTGATGCCTCTGTAGTGCAACTACACCATGGAAACAAGTGGGCTGTGTGCTGCTTACGTCACCAGGAATTCATTCTATTGTCTTGACAACCTGAGTGTTGATGAACTTATGTGCCACTTGCTTTGTTTTTTTTTGTTGGTGAAAAGTCTCATCGGAGTGAGCGACGCCAAGATGTTCTGTGCGTTCTGTAGAGGAGCTGTGTTCTCAAATCTGTTGGTAGTTTATTAGAAGTTGTTTGACTGCTTTGTTGTGTACACAGCAGCACAAATGTCACAAAAAAAGTGAAAGTGTATAAACTAATAATGTGCATTTTGCTGTTGGACGCAGGCTTTCAAGGGTAATTCAACACTGAATCACAAAACTGTGGCTGCACTTTTTGCCACGCCCCGATCAGTGTTTGTCACAGCAGGAGTTTGACCACAGCTTGACAGTAAACACCTGCTGCGACAGCACTGGGTCAAGATGTCCAACAAGCTTCCAAGTCTCAGCCCGGATAGATGTGTCAATTTCAACATTGAATCATTTTTCAATCATGAGTTAATTGAGGATGCAGCAGGGATGGCATTATCTTTTTAATCATGTTGTGGAATCCCATAAAGCTGCACTAATGATCTAATGTTTTCAGATGTTTCAGCTGCTCTGATAAACCCACGCAACCCACCTAGCCCAAACAACTGCACATAAAATGATGTAATGGTGAAGATAGAGGAGCGTTTAAAAGCTGAAGAGACAGATATTTCCCTCTGGGGCTGGTGGAGATAGGAGCAGAGCTAAAAGGAGCGATTACATGTTGGACTTACAATTCGTAAGGTGGTCAGAGACGTGAGTCCAAATCAAAGCCACATCTGCTTGATGTGTAAGTAAGCAACTGTTTAATGACACATTCACCTCAAAAACCTTATACAATGATAACATGTGCCCCCAGATGGCCACATGTTATATAACGCTGCTTTAATGTTGACAATATTTGTTCATGTGAAAGACACAACAGGAAGTGTTTATATTTGTGATGCCATGCACACCAGGTGCTGTACACGTTCTGCTTTTTAAATTTTTAAGTTAGGCGCTTTAAAGTAAATTTACTTTCATTCTGTGTTGGAGGAGGAGCCGCTGTTGCCGGGCGTGGACCTCTCCACCTCCAGCCGGAGCTCCGACTGCAGGTTGAAGCCACAGCGGGCTGGTTGCTGCCGGAGGCCCTGCTAGCGTCTGAGCCGAAGGAGTTTTGGTGCATGCGAGGGTGGATGAGGTGCATCCAAGTGCCGTCATATAGTGCTTTGTGTTGGGTTTGACCTCGGTTGAACTGTGGCCACAAGCTCCTTGCTGTTGTTATTGCGTAGCACGAGACACAGGAAATACTAAACGTAGCCTATGGCACACACCGCACACCTAAACATTTTTGCATAATGTAATTATACTGATAAGGGGAAATATTCAGCGTTATGGCATAAAGACACACAAACAGGAAGAGAGACGCCTTCAAGTAATTTCCAGATATCCTTTTAGAAGCATTAAAAGCAGCCCTAAGAGATTTTATTATCAGACGGAAAATAGACTTTGCTCACTTAGACACATCCTGTTACCTCTAAAAACCTGCCTCGATCACATGTTGACTCTAGCTCCCTCATACTACCCACAAGCATGGCAGTTGTCATGGTAACCTACAAGTGTCACAATCAATTGCTCACTGGGCCGAAGATTCGGTCTGCACAGCATTTTGCCAATCACCTCCTCTGAAGCGTGACTCCTTAGCGCTGGTCGCTCATTGCCTGCTGGACACCTTTTGTCCACTATTAACCTCTGAGCCTCCACTGTAGCATGGCAGCCTCTGCTCGGATTCACACCGAGGCGTTTAGTCGTGCGTTAGGCTTGTTAACTTCGTTATGTTTTGTTGATGTTGTGAAGCTCATGTGGAGAAAACTGATTTCAGCTCAACACTAACTTTTAAAAGGGGCTGCCGGGCTGGGCAACCAGGCATGAGCTTTTGGTTACCGAAACGGAAACTGGTTGCCATTTTTAGTCACCTTATATTTTGAGAACTATGCAGTTATACGTCAGCTTTATAATGAAAATGTGACATGTATACATGTCATGTATATATGGTACATGCATTGCTGTATTGTTTTCTGTCCAGCTCAAAGATTTCCTTTTTGTTTTTCATTCAGGTTTGTCTGGTTCTTTGTCAGTTGAATCAATTTTCACATTTGTTATACTACTGAAGTCTTTACATTTGTGCCTTTGACAAAACTTGGAGCATTAACTTTGCCATTTAACCTCATTTATCTGTCAGCAGTTACAGATTATTTAATTTACCGTACTCGTAAGATCTGTGAACAATCTGATTATAAGCCTAAATCAAACAATATTGCTTCTATTCATCACAGGACGATGCTGAAGAGGCTACATGCTCTGCCAGTGGGAGAGATTTAATGAGGTCTACAAACATACACATGCAGCTTTAATATTGCAAATGGCCTTTTCTAAGTCTTTTATTCCGCATTAAAACCTGCATGCCCTTTAAAAGAGCATGGCTGTCCAGTATCGTGAGGTGGTATGGCAACCCGCCTCCACAGCACAAGTTAGCACAATGAGATGTTAATTTTAAGACTAGCGTCATGGATGTAGAACTGCAGACTATAGAACAACCTCAAGCTTAGCTGAAGGTCAGTCTTATATGCTCCTATGCTGCCTGTAAAGCTTCAGTCGCGGGCACAAATGGGAAAAATGCAATCTCCACATGGAACTCAATAGACTGCAGATCACAAGGACATAACTAGGAGTATTACAGATACTGGAACACGAATTGGAGGTGGGTGGGAGAGTACAGATGATGTCAATTACAGTAACAGAATATTAAAGCATTTTGTCACAAAATGTCCGGAATAAAGAAGACCTGGAGTGAATAGAATTAAATGAATTAGTCTTTATTTAAAGACAACTGTGAGTTTCTGGTGGGCCAATTTAAAAAATGATTCGGGGGAAATGATGACTCAAGGCAGCTCTTTCATCTCAGAGATCTGTGGGGTGGAATTATATTTTCTTTCTTATGATCCTCAGGGTCGGCATCAGTCTCGGGGTCGACAAAGGCCAGAATAATGTCACACGACCCGTCTGGGAAAAGCCTGGACATCCGCAGGTTGTGGAACGAAGCTTTGAGCATGCAGATGTTCGTCTTAACCCTGGAGTTAGTCCTACAGTGGGCCGAGGCTGAGGGTCACAATCGCGGTAGCGGTGCTCTCTGCCGCCAACTAGTAAAGCATCAAACATTACATACAGGTCATGTTTCTCGACGTGAGCTCAATCACATGATTTCTTGAATGTTCAGAGTCGTAGTAATTAGTTCTCGTCTTTTGTGAAGTGAAGCTTTTTACAAGACGACGATAATCGTCTGCTGTAGAATGACTTCCTTTCACAAGTCACCTTCATTTATTTTGATTGGTATGCAGCCAATTACACCGGGAAACCCTGCAATTTAATTAACTGATCAGATGGGAAAAGCCATCACATTGAATAATTTCTTGTTAAAACCTTGAAAACCTTTGACCTCTTTAGAATTCTTGATTTCATGAGCCTCGCAGGTTTAAGTCCAGGAAAAAAAAATAGGGCAACGCATTAAAACCTTTACTTATTTGAATGTTGTTAAAATACATGATTGCCATTAAATACATTTAAATATTCCCAAAATACTCGATAGAGCACAATAAAACACCATAAATAATTGGTAGTTCATCACCCTCTCTCAACCTAAACATTTGCAAATTATTTGAGCCTCATTGTTGATTCTTTGATCATATACGTATACCTGTAACTGATATAATAATTTAAAAAACCTAACTGAAAAAGCACATTTAATAGATATAATGTGAATAATCAATTTTACAGGCAAGCATTATGACAGCTGAGGAGAATTAGGTTGATAGATCATTTTGAGATCCAGAGCCAGAAAATCTTTCATTGTGCAATATAGTGGAGTTCTGGTTGATGGGCTGACTGAGTAGTCAAGATTTCAGATTTAACATCATGGCACAAAATAGCCGTTAAGAGTTTCCAACTGTTTGTGAAAAACGTTTATTCACATTCTGTTGTCAGAGGGAAGTTTCTGTCTTCAGCATCTTGTGGCTTATTGGGGAACTGCATCTTGAGGCTCGTTGGCCTCAACAACAACTATGAAATTCCAAACATTGGCTGCAACAGTGAAAGTGTTCACCTCTTCAGGCATGCAGTGTTGAACAATACTGTCATACCTGTACCATACTTTAACCTGTTCAATGAATAAAGTCTTGTCTTTCTGCTCTCATATCAGCGTGAGTTGTTTTGGCTCTCAACAACACTGCTAGATGTGTGTATATATATTTCACCAACTCTAGTGTGCAGTGTTCAGTGGGCAGAGACTCCGGCAGGGCACCGGTCTCTGGAGTCATAGTCACTAACACACTCTTCAGGGCACCGGTCTCTGGTGTCATAGTCACTATCACACTCTTCAGGGCACCGGTCTCCGGAGTCATAGTCACTATCACACTCTTTAGGGCAATTCTTGGGTTTAAGAATCAGAAATGACCTCCCTGACTGTGTGAATTACACATCTGCACAAGAATCCCTTCTGTTTAATCTCAAACTAGCAAAAATAGGCAAGGTGTGGAGAGGATAATTAAAATATAGAACAAGTGTGTATAACAGCAGAACAGAAGTCACAGATGGATTTAAAGTCATCGGTAACAACTTAAGAGTTTCACATCAGCATGTATGTTCATAACCCACATTTTCTGGCATTACCTGATTCTTTTCCATCTGTTTTTCTTCCTCCAGTGGCGAATGAAGATGGGGAGAGCTCCGCCAGACCACAGGCTAATTTTTCACGTAAGTGTTCTCTGAATTAGTCATACTTTATTATTAGTCAATTCACTAAATTCATTGATTTCAATTCATCACTTTTTTGTCATATCAAAGTATTAAAGGATCAGTTTCACTCGAGTTAATGAGATGTTAGCTGCTGAGACTTTTGACTACGTCAGTAAAATTGAGGTGTTACTGAAGCAGAAAAACAAAAATCAGTTTTGAATCTTGCTAACAAGATTATCTGGAACACATTTTTCTTTTACAAACAATGATCTCATTTTCTGACTGACTGTTTATATTGGAAAACTGATTTATACCAAAAATAAAGAACCCCCTCCCAGCATTGTTGGATTAAATCTGTTTAGTGATGAATTAATTCTCATCTTTTCAGTATATTCCAAGTGGTCCTCTCTGTTGTCCTGAAAAATAAAAATACAACATTATCACACATTTACTTTAAATGACACCATAACATCTTTGTAATGAGAATGAGAATTTGGTGATTTAAAAATGGTTTATGAGCTGATAAATGTTGATAAGTTATCAATTAATGTAGACATTATAAAGTATAAATAGTCTACTACTTGTGATAGAAGTACTACATGTCGTGTGTAGTAAGTTCATAAGATACACTGGCATTGACAACATACATCCACATGGTGGCAGCATGACAAAGGGGTTCAATTCTCTTCCTGCCTTTTGCTGAGATCCTGAAAGCCGTCGAACAGAGATTTAACAATTCTGCTTTTTGTTACATTATACATACAAACCAGGTAAACGAATGAAAGTTGAATTCATGGCCCTATACAAAATAACTGTTACACCACTAAGGCTTTTTTTTTTTTTTTTTTGCAGGCTCAAAGTCCCAGAGTGCTTTGTGGAACGCCATCACAGCGGGGATGGGCATCAAAGGCAAAGAGCAGAAGGCCCCCCTAAATGACCTACGGAGTCCTGAAGAGATTCTGGCCGACGATCTTCCTGCCGCAGACGAGCCAGATGCCACAGAGAAAACGGCCATCAGGTTTGCTGCTGTCAGGCTGCTTTAGCAACAAATGTATCATGAATAATAAATAATTTATTTTTGTTAATTATCATGGATTAAATCCTGTGTCAGGCTGCAGTGGGACATCGACAGCCATGTCCAGCTCATTGTCCGACACAGGTGTAATTTGCATACAGTCGATATTCCTTTTAGCATATAGGAGAGGAAACAAGGCAGCGTCCACCAACAGGCATCGCTCTGCAACGTGTATTCATTTGCTATTCTTGGACTCTGATTCATGTGAACTTGATTATTAAGTTGGCAAGGTTTAAAGTAGGCCCTCTGCTTGCTTTCTATGAATAGAATAATCTTCTTTCTGACATTTAACATTCTGCATACACACACACAGACACACACACACACACACATACACACACACACACAGTGCTAATTGTTATGTATGGCTGCTGACCTCAAGGGACGTGGGCAAGATTGATTCCACCTTGATAACAACGACTTCAAACCACCATTAACATAATTTGTTGTCACTTTTAGAATATTGAACGTCTTTTAACGCCTGATTCCAATTAACCTTGCCGGCTCTGGAGACTGTTACAAATGCTGCAGGTGGTGAGAAGTGAGCATTTTGTAAGAGGATACAAAAAATGCACCAAATGCGATCGTATGCAAAATAGACAAGGAGTTATGGCAAGCCGATTTGGAGACTGCTTTTTTTCTGTTTGTACAGCAAGCATTCACAGAGATGTATAATTCATGGAGTGTTTGGTATGAAATTGAGGAACTCTTATTTGACTATTGTCGTATTTTCTTTCTGTACTTCTCTGCAAAGTCTCACTGCAGTAACACATGCCTCTTCTCTGGTGCTTCTTCATGCTATCTCAAATTACTGCGCTGTTGTTCTCTACCATAGTCTTCCCCAGAACGCAGGCCCTTTTTTTTTCCAGAGTAGCCTACATGGTGACAAGGAGGAAGTGATTTTCCACTTGACTGGACTCAGCTTGTTCCTTCATTTAAAAGCTACAGCCTAGATTTGAAAGAAAAACATAGTCAGCGCAGAGCAGCTAAAAGCACTCTCACCTACCTTAGAGGAAAGAGTCCATTTGTCCATAGAGACAGTGACTTATTTCAGTGTCAAAGGCCCATATTAAGACATAGCTTAAGCTTTAATAAGGGTGGATAACAAATGCCAAGCACAAGCCAAGTGCTGCTAAATCTTTGGCTGAACAATTTGCATTTGTCGCCTGGCCTGAAAGGGAATGATTAATTTCAGGAGCACAAACAGTTTATATAAAACAAAAATATGTCAAAGAAACCTGCCAATTTGTTGTTTATTAAAGTAATTTAAATGGTGAAATAGCCTAGTGATTTACCAGCAAATGTGGCCTCTAGAAAAGAGCGTATAGTTTTGCTTTTTTATTTGGTTGCATCCATTCCATATGATTCACACTGAACAGACAGACATCTTCATATTTACATCTTTGTCTGGGAAATCCCACTAAAGTCAGGGCAAATCTTTGGCTAGGCCAACCGTGGGTAATAGAAGGCAAACCCACAGGGAGTACAGAGATGTACAACCCAATGACAGATTTTGGCACAAGGTGATTAAATGGCCGAGGAACTAGCAGTAATCCATAATATGATGTAACCACCGTGTCACCTCCGAGGGCAGAGCTGGCTGCTGTCCTCCAGGTGACGATAATGAGATTTTATTGGAGAAGGCAGAGGGATCGCGTGAAGTGTAGCAGGCATGATGGGAGTGTGTGATTCCGAGGACAGCAGTCATTAACTGGGGATGAATGAAAGTAAAGTCAGCTGAGGCTGATGTGAATATGACAACATTTTGAACATTTTGGTTTTTGTAACCATTGCACTATTTTGTTCCACAGCTCTTTTCCCTACAAGTATCCTAATGGATCATTTTAGCATTTTGCTGGATGCAGTTTTCCACTTTACAAAGCTGCTTGATTATCTTTTTACCTTTTTTCTCCATCTATTTTCAGACCAGCAGAATCGCTGGCTAACACTTAGCATATGCTACACATAGCAGCTGCTGAAATGTTGCTGTAACAACACAATTGAGTGAATGCTTAGGCACACAGTGAGGGACAGAAAACAATATGGAGCCATTAGTGTAGAAACACACACTGACTCATCGGTGTGGCTGGTGTCATGCTGTTGTTTCTGCTCATTAGGGATGCAATATGCATTTTTAAGCACTTGCTAGCTACTGAATATGGGGTTTTCACACAGAGGATGAAACCGTTGGTTTCTTTGAACGGCTTTAGCAGACAGGTTGTGTCATTGTTTACCCCGAAATCCAGTCACTCACAATTTGCCACTTGTAGCCGACTGTATGTTTGATTGATTCATTTTTGTTTCCATTTCAAATTGCAGTTTTTGTGCTTTTTGTGGAAAACACAAAAAGCACAAAAAGCCATTAGGGCTGTTTCCATTCTTGTCCCAAGAGAAAAATGAATGTGAAAGGTTTTGGGTAAAGCACAAGTTATTGCTCATTAGTCAAAATCCCCATTTTATTAAAAATCTAATTGCCAATTTATTCCACGCAAGTACATGTTCCATTGTGACTTGAGGCTAGGAACCAGCATCCATTATTTAATTTGATAACCATTTGACCATGGTAGAACTTGCAACAGTGTGATCAACATGTCATGTAATAATATGTAGTGATATTATTATTTGGAATGCAAAGCTCATAGTGAAAAAAGAACAAGTCAGTAATTAATCCATAATATCTTATTGATGAACGATTGATGGAGACCAAATGCATTAACATATCTGTAATGTGTCGCTTGGTATGCCAGAAAGAATATAAGAATAAGTCTATTTTAAGATACGTTCATAATTTTTAAATTCGAAAAAGTAAACAACACAATAGCCAAATGCTACAAAGTGCAACGGAAACAGATTCAGCAAATGGCCCAATGAAGCATGTGACTATTTTCCTTCATTTGAGGTTTAACTGGACTTATTTCAATTACATCATCTCATTGTGTCTTCTTCTTCTTGCATTTTGAGTACAAAACATCCTTTATTTAAATTGAGCATTCATTCACTCACCACATTTGTACTCTTTTCTTCGTACACAGTAGCAACACAGCTATCACACAAATAGACATTTGGTAACCGGAATCCTCACAGACACACTTAAATGCACAGTCATGCACACATGCAGCTGAAACTCAGACCCTCTTCTGTGGTCAGCTGTGTGATTGTGATTGACTGTGTGATTTATCTACTGGATAATTGGATGCGTGTGCCGCTGTGGACTTTACAGTGGATGAAGGCAGCTGTCTCCATTGTGGCAGCCCACAGTTTTGGAGGCTGACCCGCAGGTTCAGAGACCCCCACTGACATCCCCCTGTGCAGAAACAACCTCCATCACTAGCCCCACTAGCCGGCTAATGAGCCTCCGACCGGCCATTAGCCAGGCAAATGGCAGAGCTATTCATCAAAATGATGGAGGCGCGACCTCACAGTTATGATGTTAAAGAGCTGTATCACTGCTGTCTGCCACATGACGCTACGTCTTTCTGGATTGGGTTTTTATACACATTATTCTCTGTACTGTCTAAGAAAGGCAGTGTTTTAAGCAACAGACACAAATAGAAATTGTACCTGTGCCAATGACATCCAAAGTTCAGAGTTGCCTTAAAGCATGAGCTTATGTTAGCTAGATATACAGTGTATATTAATGGCAAGACTTTTGCTTTGATCAATATCTTTATTCCCTCGCGTGCAGCCTTCAACCTTTCACTAATAAAAATACTTTTTTGGTTATTGATTGAAGTATAGATCAATGGAGGCTCTTGGGGTTTTTTCCCAAATATGTTTCAATCAAACATGAGTTGTAATGTATTATTATTTACATGTAGAAAGATGAATGAAATTATATCATAGATCATTTCAGAAATAAAATCAATTTGGAAAGTCCTAACAAAGATGAGATCAATATCAAATATTATAAAATATAATTTTTCTGTCGAACTAGAGGCTTAAACAGTCTATGGTATTCACTTGGCTCACATAACAGCTTTTAAATACTATGTGAATTGCATGAGAATTGTTTACCCATGACGTGACTACTCATGTCTTTGTAGGCTTTGCACATATCTCATTGTGGGATTAATATAACGGGATCACAGCAGTTACAGGCTTGAGGCTCTAAAGAGGGCAGCAGAGTGTTTTGGTGTGCGCAGCATACATTTGCCACTTTGAGCTGTGTCAATTGCAGTGAGTGTGGCGTTTCCTTAGTCTTGACCCTGAAGTGAACTCTTAAACAGAAAATCATAATTTTTTTTTTGGAGTTCATAATTATTATTGCTGGCGGCAGAGACACAAGTTAGAATGAGATTCAAATGTAGATATGAGCACTTGTATCCACAAACACTGGTTTTGAATAGCTTTTGAAGACATTTCATGAAAACCGATAATGTTAATTTTCTTCACAATTGAACCTTTGTTTGAAGACAACATTGTCATCTATGGGTTGGGAAATGTTTACAGATTTTGGGTTATAAAACCCTTTTCGAAACTCAACAACATAAAAAAGAACTTGCCAGTAAAGCTAAATAAAGAGATATTTTGATATTCAATTCAATACAACTTTATTTATCTCTGTAAGGGCACTTGTATGCAGCAGTCACCCAGATAAACAGCTTCACACACAGTAGATGGGAAGAAAGAAAATACTGTTAATCACAAACCTAAAAACATCAAAGGCCATGAATTAAAAAAACTAAGTTGATATATAATATCAATATCTTATTATTATTATTAATCATAATCATAATCACAGTCATAAAACATGCATTGATAATTAACTATGAATATCTAAACAATCTAAAAAGATCCTGACAGTGACTGAAAAAACTCTGTTACTGCCAAATGCAACATCCAACGGCGTGGCCATTTATACCTGTAAGCTGCTTTTAGCACTTTGTTTGGGTTATCCAGTCTGTATTTAGATATACTGTTGCCTCCCAACGGCTCTCACTAACACCCTCCTGTAACCCGTACAGTCTGTGCAGGTATAGCTCAGACTGTCCAGTGTAAATGATTGATAGCATAAGAAAAACAGTGGCAGACAGTTGAGTGTTTAGAAAGCCACAGTGACAGATGCTGTGCACCAAACCAGAGCTGAAATGTAAGTAAAGTTGACATGATTTTATCAGGTGGACAGACACAAAAAGTAGTAGTAATGTAACGTAATGTTGGCCATTAATACACACTTAGTAAGCCATTAGTATATCAGGCTTCAGTTCCTGTCAGGTAAACACGAAGGGGTCTGCTGCCATGCTAGCAGCTGTGAGGCTGAACTTAAACAAAGCAGTGCTTTGAGCTAAATGCTATCGTGACTGACATAGTCACAATTTGGAATCTTGACCTGCTGGTGTCACTGGACGAAATGTCAGGCGATCGTGACAATCTACCTGACGGAGAATGAATAACGTCCACAGAGATTTTTCAATGTATCAAAAACATGGTGGACCGACCAACAGACCATCTATACAGCTCGCAGCTAGTGTGGCTAACAATCACTTTAATGCCACTGAAAAGTGAATACGAATAATGTTTAGCCTGAAAGTTTTCTTCCTTGTGTTCTCATGACACATATTTCAGTCCAACATATGTGCTGGAAAATAATCCTTATGTTACGGTAAAACAACTGAATTAATGCTGTGGTTTGTACCTTTGTCTCTACCAAGAAAGCCTATTCTCATGTTAACCGTCATCGCGCTACTCAAATGCTCGAGCCTGATTGCCTCCCTCTTCACCTCGGTTCTCATTTGTTGTATGATCACCTTTGACCTATCGGAATATCTCTTGGGGATGAAGTAATAGGACGTTTCTTTTCCGGGGTATTTTTCCCACCTCCATCACTCTGCAAATAAATATAACTGTATAGCTGGGTGCCCTCAATTTCTCCCGCCCATCCTTCCATCTCCACAACATCCAATCCAGAAGGAGAAATTAAGTATAGATGGAAAAACATACTGTATTTCGTGATGGATGATCTTCACCAAAATGTGGTCATTACCGCAAAGGCGATTGCTATTTTGATACATAGATATCCTTATCGACTTGCCTGGAAATGTAAATGAGATCTGAATTTTTCATGTTCCTCCAAATGGCCGGGGCTGCTAATGTCTTGATTTCAATGTGTGAGCTTCGAGGGAGCCCGAACACGGTGACAAGAAAACCTTAGCAGAGTGGAATTTCCAGCAAGTCTCTCTGTCATAGTCATACGAATAATTAACTCTCCCAAGACTTGATGCATTAGGTCTTTTTTTGTGAGCAGTCGATGTGATAGTAATTCATCAGGGACATATTTTGATGATCATTATGTGAGGGGACGCAATCCGTTTTTGCTCTTGTGTTGTTTCCATCAGTCTTGAATATGAATAAAACGGGGGCTACATTTGTGAAACCCATTCAGACATATTATAGTTGTGAAGGCAAAGCTTTTACTCACATTCTGCTATATTCGCTTCTCATCCTTTGAACTCAGTTTGAATTATTTGACTACGTGAAGAATGTTGCATTGCTCTGTGACGTCTATCTGTTAGAATATGTCCTTCAGACTGCTAATGCCTCAGATTCCTCAGCAACAACAACGTATCATTTAGGAATGAAAAGCAAGCAAAAGACCTCCACGTATTCTTAATATTTCATTGCATGCTCGCATGAACATTGTTGTGTTGACCCTCTCACCAGCCAGTGATCCAAACTAGCCACATTGCCACACTTCGCAAGGTGTTTCATTCATCAGTTGGCAATGCAATTTAAATATTCTCTGAGATTTCCTGAGTGCAAAGGCTGGGGGGCCACATCTCTCAACAAGACTTGATCCTGCTATTTCATGCATCAGAGACCTTCTTTTTTTGTAGTGAATGTAGGATGCTATGAATGTTTTCTGTTTAACCCTTAATAGTGTATTGTTCTGGGATAATCAAACATCTTGTAATGAAAATTGTTGAATGGGACAGAGAGGTCCACATCAGAAGCAATGAGTAATACCTACCTATTGTATAGTACATTAAGACTCTCAGGTCAAATATATATTCTGTTGCAGAGCAACTTTATATTTTATGTTAACCCTGCTGAGTCAACACACATGACATGATGCACTCTTTCCTCCTCTTTTGTGTCCTTTGTTTGGGGATGTGGGATGTGGGCGTTGTGGGAGGGGTTACAGATGCTTGTTGACCGTCCAACGCACTTTAGTTGAAGCACACTTACACCTTAACCAATCATTAACCATAACTTATTTGCCATAATTAAATTTTTTTCTGAACTGTAGCCATGTAGTTAAAATTTGATATTGTAGAAAGTACATTTTTGTCATGTAAAAAAAAAAAAAAAGCAACTTTGTCATGCTAAATCATTCTATACTGACGCTATTGTGTGGAGGTGGTGGAGGTAATTGGAAAATGTACCTTTATTGAGCACATTTCTTCTTCTCTGTGTGCTCAATAAAGACCATCGGATTCTCGCAAACGTCTAATCAAGAGTCGGTTAGCTTCTACCTACTTCTTCTTCAGTCAGCACTTTCTGTGTATTCTTAATTCATCTGCGTAAACAGCTTAAATTGACCTTCTTAGTCGTTGCAGGGCTTTTGACAGGACCTTTCTCACCAGGCTCAACCTTGTTCAATGTCACATTTACACACACAGAGGACACGGGCCAGCGGGTCCCTGGGGTGGTAACCCGTGAACAGCAAACAGTGAAATGTGAAACTACTGTTGTGGATTCCCCTCAAGATGACCTGACAACTCTGGCTGTGGCTTGAGATCTCCCGGGGCCCGGCATACATACCTCCAGTAAAACTGAGAAAAACACAGCGATGAAGAGTGGATTGAAGAAAGGCAGCCAGAAAGAGAAAGAAACTGAAAGCCAAAGATAGAGGGAGAAAGAGACACAGATAAGTGTGCCTTTGAAGAGAACATCAGCAGGCTTCATGGCACTCAGGCAGACCTCTCTCCTCCCTCCTCACAGAGGACCCATCTCAGCAGATGAAAGCAGGAGCCTCTTTGAGGTGGCGCCCTTGCATTATCCCTGCATCCTGCATCAAGTAATTGAAAGACCTAAGAGTATGGTAGGGGGCTCGAAGAAAGGGGGGTCTGGGGGCTGAGTCATCCCTGCAAGTTTTGGACTTGCAGAAAATGAGAAGACTAATTGGTTTTTACTAGACGTCCATTGAGCAAGGAGCTATAAGAAGGAGAAGGAGAGAAAGCAGCTGAAAGGGCTCAAAAAGTTGTAGGTGCTTTCACACAATATATTTCTAACATACAATGTAGCATATACAGTGCCTTGCATAAGTATTCACCCCCCTTGGACTTTTCTACATTTTGTCATGGTATAACCACAGATTGATGAATCATGAATCAGCATTCACACTAATAAATGAGAACATTATAAAATAAATTGTTCAGACAAGCAAAAGAGTACTCAGCACCTACGGTATTTGGTATTCAATAACTAACACAGCTTTCATTCTGGATTGGAGATAACACATAAGATTTGCAGGACCTGTTGCATTGTGATGGCTTATACGGCTGCCGGTATCATAAAACCGTCTTAAATTTGAAACTGGCCCGTTAACTCCCACATTATCTGACCAAATGAGGCAGAAAGGACATTTTGGCCTATAAAGCTGTGGAGGACATGCTGTATCTGCGTAGTTTAGAGAGAGCTAGAGACAGAGACAAATATTATATCTCGGGGGGGATTGAATATGGGATGGTCCTGAATGAGCTCAATGGATCAGAGTAATCTCAGTCAAATCACTGTCAATGCACTGTCTGCATGCTATTTAATCCTCTCTGGCATGACATTTAATATGTTGCACAGCAAATGTATTATGATGAATACATGTTCATCACTTTGAATGTTGATACACAGCTGTGGAAGTCTGCATTTGCCCCATGACATTTACCTTTAAATTCCTGGTGAAATAAGCACACGTATGTGAAAGTGTTTATGAACGAGAAGGAAAAGCTGTGTCCGTTTTGCAGCGTCTTGACAGGAAATGGTCCCTTTTCAAATCTTTTCTTTGAGCAGATATTTGCTTCCAGTACTTCAGGTCACTCACATCTTCCTCATCTCCTCCCCTAAAGGTCTCTCCCTCTTGTTCCTTTCCATCCCCACTCCTTGTTCTCCCTCACTCCCTCTGGTTTTTAATTTTTCCAATGGATGAAACAGGACATGGTTTCTCATTATCAACCAGACTCCTCCCTCTCTTTGACTGGTGGTGTTTCTCCCCCCTCCCTCTCGCGTGGAGAGCTCGGCTGTGAGCGTTAATCCCGGATTGTGCTGCCCTGTCGTCTGCATCCCGTTGTTGCTGGGAGAGCATGGCATGGCTCCAGGACCCCTGTGCTCACACAGGGGAGAAGTGAACGAATGAGAGAGAGGCAAGAGAGAGAGAGAGAGAGAGAGGCAAGAGAGGGAAAGAGGTACTGTTTCACGACTGTCACAGCTGCTTGAGCACTGCATTGCACTGAGTGTTGCTGAGTTTTAGTCACACACACTCTCTCACATAAACAAGGGAGAAAAGAGACAAAAAGGAAGGATGACGTCCGGTTCGTCGCAGCTGTGGGTGCAAATGTGAGTGAAGAAAGAGGAAACCTCGGTCACGTCCTGGGTTCCAACACATTGCAAACTCTCTCTGCTCGGCGCTGCGTCTTCCTCGCCGCTCACACTTAAGAGGGATTAAACTTTTGTGTGTGTTTGATCTCTTGTTGGTACATCGGGAACTCTTTGAGACTCTAACATGGAGTCTCCCACCAAAGAGATCGAGGAGTTTGAAAGCACGTCCCTGAAGTACCTGCAGCCGGAACAGATTGAGAAGATTTGGCTCAGGCTCCGTGGACTGTGAGTATATCCACTTTTACTGTTTTCAACAAGTGTGTGTGTGTGTGTGTGCGTGTGTGTGTGTGTGTGAAGTAATGCTGTGTATGGCTCTGTGTGAGGGAAATTTACACGTGAGTTTAAAATTGATTTGTAACAGCTTAATCACAGAAGGATACAGCAAAAATACTTGTGTCATAATAAAAGCTACAGCATGTGTAGCTTGCGTTGCGTTTGTGTGTGTGTGTGTGTGTGTGTGTGTATGACAGAGAGAGTTTAAGTATGTGAGAGAGAGAAAGGATTGTTTGAGTGAAAACCTAAAAACAGAGAGAGAGAGAGAGAGATAGAGAGAGAGAGAGAGACTGGAATTATTCAAGTCAAATAGCTCTGAGCTATACCTCCTTTGAACTATTTTGAATTACTTGTTTACATTATTGCACAGCAAGGAGGAAAGGAAAGTATGTTATAGCTGAAGTGTTTACTGAGGGAGGGTTTCTCACAATTGCACCCTTATTACATGTTTATTTAAGTAAATTAAAGTACTTTTTTTTACTCCCATGCATCATCATCTTTTTATGTTTCTTCATGCTGCTTGCCGTTTTAACACCTGGTGCCCATGTAGAGTTATGATGCTACAATACTTGAATGACTGAATGTGCGTATTGTTGGTTGAAGTTGGGGCTAATTCTATATTTTTCTCAATTTATTTTGTTTGTCCTCTTTGTCCGCTCACGTATTTTTGCCAATCTTATGCACCCACACTATTTGTCTTTAAATAATACAAAAGCCTCCTCAAGCCTCACATTTCTCATTTCTACCAGTTTCCTTTTTTAAAACCCTCCACACTATAATATTCCTTTCTCACATCCACCAACCAATCAACACCTCTATGACCTTTGGATCTTTGAATAGAGCCCCGCACATCGTATACGCAAGTTGAAGTGGGAATCTTCTCTTTTTCATTTTCAGTTCTCCTCCTTCTTACTCAGCAGGGGGAGGAGACGGCAGTGTTGCTAGGAGGGTTGTGTTAAGGAAAAAAATCTTTCATGTTACCGCTGGAGGTCTGAATGAAATGCAGTTTCCTTCTGCACCACGGACGACAACTGAGTGAATGAACCGTTTCATGGGACTGCAGTTCGTCTATCTGCCTTCCTCCTTTCCCCTCTCACATCACTCTATTTTTTTTTGTTATTTTCATGTTATGCATTTCTATTGTTCCATGATTAGTCATTGTTTCTCCCTCTCTCTCCTGTGTCAGAAGCCCGATATGTGGGTCCCTCTACCATCTCCCGCTGCCACATTCAGTTTCCTCGGATGACTTCATTGTCTTTTCATTTTGTCATTGTCATAAATTCCCCATCACAACCATTTGTCTTTTGGGATATTTGATGGATAGTGAGTCAGATGAATGTTACGGTGGCCCGGCCTTTTTCCGTTTTTTTCTTCCTTTTCTCATCACGACAAGGCTGCGGTCTGCTCAGAGCTCTGAGGGCTCCTGTTGCGTGTCAGAGATCACATTAGCCTTTAATCTCACAAAGAGCCTCCATCAGAAGAGAGGGAGCTCCGACTGACAGCCAGCCCCCACAGATGTTGACTCGTCACAGTGTGTGTTGTGTGTTTAAGAGGGAGGGATGGACAGTAGGCAGTGCATGGTTGCCTATCTGTGATCGGGAAAGGTTGACTGTGCATGTGGTTGTGTGGATGATATAGATTGGATGCGTATTTAGCGGTTTGGTGACATTTACTGTATGTGCTTCCAGCTCATCCTTGCAGATTTGTTTGGCAGCTGTATGATATGTGTGTTTGTGTGTGTGTGCTGGATGGCTATCACAGCTCTCTCTCTCTGGCACAGTGTGCTCCACAGAGTACACCAATCATCCATGGATAGAATGAGAGAGAGAGCATTTGCTTTGGACAGTTTTCCTGCTCTGCTCAACCTTGAATGACGCAGTCTAAAGCCTGGGGACATCCACTGATCAAGGCATGAACAGCGTCTTGTGTTTTATTACTTCCCTCTGACCAAAGGCCCATTCATTGTTTTGCATCGCTGAGTGGATTCCAATGGATTTCCATTGGTAAATAAGATAACTGCGGCATGCCCGACCTCGCCGTCACCCACTGATTAAAGGAAATCAATGAATTATTTATTCACTTGATCAACAGTTCATCACAGAGAGCTCCCTATCAGGGAAGGTCATCTTAGCTTTGGTCCAAGGAGGATCAAGATGGCCGTAGCCGCTTCATGGAACTAACTGATTTGTGAGGCATTGATACAATAAAATAAGATAATGCAAGACAAACAAGCTGCTGTTAGCCATCCAGCCAGCTGTTTGAAAACACCACAAAAATATACTTTAACAGGTTTAAATGCTGCTTCCTGGGACCCTTTTATAATTACAATAATTCCTGGAATTTCCATGACCCCTTTCAACCCACATCCTCATTATGCCGAGGACATTGCATTAAAGCCTTCTAATTAGAAGAAGCGCTGTGTTGTTGACACACATATTTAAACATAAAGCAAGCTCAGTGAGGAGGGGCAGGGGCAAAAGGTGGAATAAAAGACAGGAGAATAGGAAATGTCCATACTTCCGTTTCTCCACTGTTTTATTTATTCTTATTTATCTGTCTCTTTTGTGCTTTTCTTATCCATTTGCCATTTACTCTGTTTGAAACCTCCAACACTCTCTAAGACAACCATCTGACTGTGACACTTCATGTCTTTCTCATTTTAATTGCTTGATGGACCCTGAGTGAATGATTTAATCGGGGTTTTTTTCTCAGTCTTGAGGGAGCTCTTAACATATCTTTTACAGGGAACAATACCTTAGCTTGCACTTTTACATTGAGCTTGAGGAACAAATCAAACTAAGTGCTGTGAATTCTGCCTGACTGGAATTTTAAACCATGTCTGTTGTGGAACGGCAGTGGGTCCATCCTTTCCTCCACTTTGCTATTATGTGCTTTAAGTGTGGGTCTGTGTGTGTGTGTGTGTGTGTGTGTGCGTGTTTGCATGAATTGAGCTTTTAGAGCCACGCTGTTACCTCTTCATAAAGGTGTGGGTGTGTTTTAGGCTAAATGCTAGGATGAGTGTGTGTGTGTGTGTGTGTGTGTGTGTGTGTGTGTGTGTGTGTGTGTGTTAATGTGACTGTAGGTTCCACGAGTTTATGTGTGTGTGTGTAGTAAATTAGGTAGGATGTCAGGGGGTGAAGTGGTGTGTGTATGTGCTTTTGCATATCGTTATACCTCTCATAACCGCCTCATCCGCATAAATGATTGTAAGCATTTGCATTATTTTTAAATTTACAGAGTGAACACAGGTGAATAATATCACTAATTGTCCTTATTGCTTATTTGTATTTTTGGGATAATGTCTGGTGTTAGAACCTCATTGGCTCTCATGAAAGAACATGTTTTTATGCTTACGTACGCATGGTAGGACGGCAACCTGCATAAAGACCCTGAGGCAGCTGTTGGACGTAGACATTTTTTTTTTTCAAACTACATTGGCAAGCCATGCTGATGATGTTATGGTGAACGTAGTACTAGTTATTTCAGTTTATTTCAGTGTGCTATTATATTTTAACTCTGAATTCATTTACATTAAGGCATCGTAATTCTTAAGACAAAGCAGGTTTTTCCTCCCGTGAAGTAAGACAGACTATCTGCTCATGACTCGTACAGCCGAAGAACATTTTACGAATGAGATGATTTATGGTGAAGATAAAAAACTGAAATTGTGGTTCTTACATGAGGCCCAATGTCTTTTCATTTCATTTCCATGTTAAATAGAAAAATAAATCCAACATGGAAACAAGAGTAACGTTTCAATCGATGCCTCACTATCCACATGTTTTCTCTCTTTCTTTCAGGCGCAAGTACAAGAAGACGTCCCAGAGGTAAGACTTGCTGCTGGGACACTGGACCTCCTCCTCCTCCTCCTCCTCCTCCTCCTCATACCTCCCTCCTTTCCGTCCCACCTCCTCATCCTCCTCCTGTACTCTCCCCTGATTCCTGGATTTTCTCCCACTCTCCTCCCTGGACCTCATCCTGGACTTACTCCTACCTTTTTTCTTTTCTTTCCTTGTTATTCATAGTTGTTTGTCTTGCAAAGCACTTTGCAACTCAGTTGTGAAAGTGCAAATTGAATGAAAGGTATTATTATTGCCATTATTACACCCTCTTTTCACCAACCTTCATTTCTGAGGGTCACGGATCTTAGCTGCACTATTCAAACACACTTTGTCACACATGTATGCAAAAAATAAACACTCTTGCTTTCATTTGCTCTTTCTCTCTTGTGTTGATTAAAGTGTCAACTCATCATCATTGCCAGATAACTCGCGCATAATGGTTAGAAATGATGGGGACGCAGTTGTTTTAGAAGATAGACAACTCACTGAATTTGAAAGGTTGACAAAGAACTCGAGTGCCATGCACGTTATCTTCTTTAGTATGAAACTCTATTTGTTTAGTTCTGTTAGAGATGCTCAGGGGAAATCAGGCCTTCCATTATCTGGGACTTGCATGCATTAATTTACAAGCACGAAAGCAGGGATTCATTAATGCCACTGGATGCGTGGGATATGCAGATTCAAGTATCATTAGTTAAAGATGTTTCTGTATCGATCTGAAACATGCTTTCAGTGTCCTTCATCACTCATTTCATCTCTTTCTGATGCAAATTACACATTTCTTTGGTTTAAGAGGACCCAAGAGACCTTTTCAAAGTGTAAAATGTTTCAATCCCATCTATAAAAATCACAAAGATATTTTTGCATTGTAATACTTTGTCTGATTTAGAAATCAAACTAGCCAGATGCTTTTGTGGTATAGTGGTTGAATCTCCCAGCTCTAAGATGTATGCATTGTATGCATGTCTGTACATGACCGGACGGTTGTGATGTCCAACAGCGATGTTAGAAAGCTTAACTCAAGATCAAGATGAAATGTACAGTAGACTATAAAATGCATTTATTTTTTTTATCCTCATCCAAATTAAGCAGCTACGTTTTGCTCTCCTCTGGGATTGAATAGAAGCATCCAGTTTTCTCAACCAAAGGCAGCGGCCAAATCCCCAGAAAAGACCAAAACGAACAATGCATTTGGTGTCTCTTCAATACTTTCTGACGTCACTGAACTCGTTTGTGGCACTCAACCTCAAGACCATTTGTGCTATTGAAAGTGCAAATCTTTAAAATCAGGTCACAAACATATTGACTAAGTCATTTCCTAAAACAGCTGGGCACTGCAGTTTTTAGCAGACATTACTCAAACCGGAGTGGATTTGTCATGGACTGTTTTCAGACGTGCGTTGATACCATTCGGTGCTCTAGTGCGTATTCACAGCAGCAGGACGGTGTACGTTGATTTGACTCTAAATACTGGCCATGTTCATTATAATGAAGGAACGTGTCACAACAGTGTGGCTCATTGAGTTGTTTTTGGACAACAATGGAGCTCTGCGGCACAGAGGAATAAGCTCTTTCACTCCACAGGCACTTGATAGTAGGATGAATACATTGTTGATTTCTGTCTTTGTCATGGTGTTCTTCTACCACCATCATCACCAGCATTATCCTTTAAGGGTGACATGGATGGTAATTCTGCAACAACATTGTATGTTCTCAGTTTTGGATTGATTTAAATATCCTCCAAACATTTTTCTTTATAATTTTCAAATATTTTGGACTGACTAACACTAAAGACTGTTTGTTAATACATACATTACAATCCACCGCCTCTCTTTGTCTACTGTTTCATGCCATTTTCCTGTGAGCTGTGGGATTGCCGCACAGTAATTGAATGAAACTCTTCTCCTGCTACTTATTGGCACAGTGTGCGGCCTTTTGGAGTGGTAAAGAGCTAGCGGTTGGAAATCCTCGCTCTCTCTCTCTCTGTCGCTGTCTCTCTGTCTCTCTCTCTGATGGGTGGGTGAGTTCCTGTGTGGAGGAGCCGGGTGATTGACAGCTCCATGTGTGTCTGTGTAATTACGGCCGGGCTAATTGGCAGAGAGGAATACTGGGACATTGTCATTACTGACACACCAGTACAACCCCTAACACATGCAGATGTAGGGAGAGATAGCCCACTTCACGTAGGGAAGGATGGAGGCATGGCGGAGAAGAGTGTTTGTGTGCAAAGGGAGTCGAGAGAGATGGAAGAAAGGCTGTAAAGACAGGAAAGATGTCTATTTTAGGCCTATGATCGTGTGTTTTATGTGGGTTTGGAAACAGTTTGCCCGTTACTATTTTGGTCGCATGGTCACTATTGTGCTCTTTTAACAATTTACTATTTACTGTTGCTATGCCTGTCAAGCTTTCCATTCTCGCGCAGCACGAATGCAGTTCACAACGGTAACGGTGGCTAGCTAACATAACCCTGTTTGTTAAACGTGGCTTCGATCGAGTTTGGCAGGAGCTGGGATTGGACAATCATCCAGGGGATGGCGTTTGGTGAGCGGTCGATTCAAAATGTGTCACTTCTTTCACAAATCTCTGTTTAATCTCATGCTTCTGAATGTGCCAGAGAGCAATTTGACCCTATCCACTTGCCAAATAAAAAGACAAAAAAACCTCCCCTTTCTCTTGGGTTTACAAAAAAGGCATTGATCACCCAAGCACCACCACTTACACCGATTGTTCACCAACAAGTAGATGGTTTGTGTTTCTCTTTGTATTCCCTGACAGGTGCCTGAATGCAGCACTGAATGAAATAGGCTTTTACTCAGGTCTGTAAATATGCTACAGTGGTCACTCCTTATAGCCCAGCTTTCAAAGGCTTTAAGTGTTTCGCCATCTGATCCAGGCAAGCCTCTAACCTTAAATGGCCTTATGTTAGTCTGCCCATGTTGCCAACTCTGTTGAGAGCGTGTGTGTCCGTGTTTATGTGAGAGTTTTTGTGTCTCCTGGCTTTCTCAAAGGGCTGCTATGTTTGTTCATAGTGCAGAGCTACAGTACACGTTTCCAGTGGCAGTAATGACACAGGTATCTAGAACCTTGTCTCCTCACTTTGCTCCAGTTTTCAGACACTCATAGGTGAATTCATAAAAGGATTGTATGAATGTATATATAAGAATAAAATATTAAATATTCAGTATTTCTCCACCAGACATTCATTCCTGGCATTCTTGTGGTGGGGAATATGTTGGAAGGACTTGGAATAATGACCTCAGTATTTCTAAAATCCTGGCTATGGATCTGTAAACTATAACAATGACCATTTATTATACAAAATTTCATAAGAAAAAAAGCAAATTGGCAGATATTTTTCTTGAAGTGCTATAAAGTAAACTTACTGAAAAAAAGTAATCCATTTATAGGTAGCTCTTGGTCCCTATAGTGAAGTATAACATTTGCATAGAATTAAAAGCAGAGGAAACAGTGAATGTAGACACATGAAAACACATTGACAAAAGGAAGAAAGAGCAACAGCGAAGTAGATGAGGACAGATGTCATCAAGCTGAGAGTCACTGGGGCCAACATTGAACTCTTTGGTTAATGTCAGTAATCAGGGAGCAAATCTTCCAGGCATTGGCTGCCTTTCAAGAACAGCCCATTAGATTACCCGAGCCTCTCTGCCGCTCTTTTCTGAGGTTCGAGGCCATTTGTCACCAACAGCTATTGGGCTATTTATTGGAGATGATTCATTTGGGGGGAACAATGCAATACTGTTATTGCTTTGGCTTTGGGAGTAGCTGGCTACGGAACAAATGCGCTCACATGCATCTAATGAAACAAACTAATAATTGTCTCTTGAGCAATAAGGACCAGAAATTACAATAAAGATGATGATGAGCTCAGATAATTAATTGAAACATAAAGATGCTGAGCACTGATTTATCAGTTTAAAATGATAACTAGACTTACTCTAATACTATCTATGCTTTACTATTAAGTTCAATCAGGACGACTATCTTCATGCTTACTCTATTTATTTGCACTCAAACTATGTCATTTAAATTAAGTCAATTCCTCTTGAAAACTTCTCTCTCAAATTTTGAGAGAGAGACCAAATTTTGGTCTTGGTGTTTACAAATATCACCCCTTTCATTTTCTCAAAGTGTATAGATTGTAGGGCATTATTGCAAGGCCAACCTGAGCCAGCCCTTAAATAAGTGTTATTCAAAAGGAAAGCCATACTCTTAAATGTGGTGAGTGTGTCTGCCTCCCTGACGGAAACTGTTAGCTGGTTCCACAGAGGAGGAGCTTGATTGCTCAACGATGAAGTGATGGCATTTTGGAAAAAAACACGGATTTTAATGCAACTTTACTGATTGGCATACAACCGTATTTTTTAACTAAGTATTGCATATAGTGCGGAAGGAGAAAAACTGTTAAGTGGTATCATTACCAGTGAGAAGTAGTTGAATAGACATGTTTGTTATTTCATCATACACTAGCTGGTTGAAGCTCTGTCATGAGTTGCCACAAACAGAGCCCATTAAATCTCTTGTACGTCTAAGGACGGAGCACCTACAGTAGGTCATATAAAACAGAGGTGGTTGTTCCTCATTTCAGTCTGTGGGTGACGGCAGCTCAGACTTTACTTTCATCCATTAATAACTTACTGTCTGTAATTGTTTTGTTGTGCTGGTGGTGAGTTGTGGCTGGTTTTGGGGGTGTTTTCCTATTTTTATGTGCTTATATTATGTATAATTCAGCCCAATGCTGACTACTACAACTTTTTGAGGTGGAAAATGTTGTGATTTTGTGTTCCATTTTCTTGCTGTGGTTTAAAGCGTGGATATACTAATAATTATGCCTCTCTTGCTGTTTCTTTTCTCCCTCCGATCTCTCTTCCCCACCTTCCTCCCTTCACCCCATCTCCTCTTCTCTCCTACTACCTGATGATTAGAGAGGTAATTGCCCAGCTCAAATGAATCTCCAAGCTTGGGCTAATTACATTCCTCACAACCGATTTTTTTGTTTTCTCTTTCTTTTTCCCTTTCCCTTTCCCTTCCCCTTCGCTCCACATCAGGTGCTCCTTTCTTTTCTGAGGTAACTGCCTCAGTTTGCATAATTCACAGTTTTCTAAACCACACAGGTGACGAAAGACACCCTTCAGTTTGTGCATCGGTACATATGCACAGACTAAAAACATACACAATACACATTCTCTGATATGAAATACATGCACATATGCAACTAGTTCACATACATGCAATATGTGCATGTCTGGACAAGCAGCTGCTTGTATACTGAAGTGTGATGGATTTTCCATTCAGGCCAAACAATACCCTTCAATAGCTGCACACAATGGTGGCAAATCCCATTTTAAATCTTTTTTTTTCCTTTGCTTGTCTTAGAATGAGCGTATATGTCAAAGTTTTCCTTCTGCAGCAAAGGGCTTCTACACTGATTATTCTCTCCCTCTTTGCCTACCTCAGCAGGACATTATTGAGCTAAGTGTATTGCGAGTCTGAAGATTGATTACGAAGTCCTAACTGATAGGCTTTTATCCTAAGTTGAGCTATATGGCGGAGATGAGGACAAGAACGTCACAGGCCAGCTCACGAGCCCTCCTCTTCCTGCGCCTGCAGCAGATAATATGGCAGATTTATGGTGCAGATTGTCTCTTTAATCTGGTTGTTTATATCCACCCTTCCTCCAACCCCCCTGCGGCTCCATCCCACCTCTACCCTGTACCCTGCTGAATGTTTGTCCTAAGGGTATTACCCCAAGTAGATATAGAGATGTGTAACTATTTATCAGTGTCTGTTTGAGCAGAGAGAGAAAATATTTGATCACACCGCGTGAGAATGTGACATATATAGGCTGTGCGCATCCTGTTGTGTTTTGTATACTGAATGTGTGTACTCATGTGAGATGCCCGACAGCAATCTGTGTGTGTGTGTGTGTGTGTGTGTGTGTGTGTGTGAGTGTGTGTGTGTGTGAGTGCTGCATGCGCTTTTCTTTCCATTCAGCTATCTATCATCTCACCTCATTCATCTCCAGCTAACCCATTTTGGACCCAGTGGGAGTCGCAGACCTTACATATATAGTGTATTCAAATACCTTCTGTGGCCTCTGTCGTATCCAATGTGAAAGACCATGTTGGCCAAATGGGCTTTTCTTGCTAAAGCAGGAGATGGAGAAAGCCAGAAAGAATGCATGAATGGATCTAAGCAATGTTTATGTTTAGTGAACCTCCCAGTGATATGAAAGTCAATTTGAGTACCAAAGGAATGAGCTCTGGGTGATATTGCATGACCAGAACTTAGTAAGAAAAAGTAAGATAAAAGTTATGTTGTGGTCTTGATTTTGTTCAAATACAGCGAATGAATTACTGAATTGATATACCGCTTCTGAGCTGGAGGTAGTCGGGGTAGATGTGTTACGTACAGACAGCAGGACAGCAGGACAGCAGATGAGACAGGTGATCGCATCCTAAGTCCTGTTTGTGGCTATGTTTAGGCAACAAAAGCACTTTGGTTAAGGTAAGGGAAAGATCGTAGTTTTTTGTTACATGTTAATAAACACATTGTGTCTCACGTCACTGCAGAGTTTTGCCTGTATTGAACCATTAAGTGCTGCCGGCCACGAAACATAACCATAAAAAAGCTCAGATATTTTGGCGGTAAGCAAATGAACTATTATGTCACTGAACATAATACACTCAGTATCAAATTTATATATATCATTTTTAACAGCTGTATACTAATAACTTACTCTGAAATGAATCTAGCCTAGGAATAAATAATAATCCCTTTAATACCAGCCACAAGTTACAAAATGAATAGTACAGAAACAGTATAATTATCTCTCGTTAAACAGCAACTTCCAAATTAAATAAATCCAGGAACAAATATTGACCGGTACTGAGCATATCCATCTCTCAACAGAGATGAGGATGAAGCGAGACGGCTCACTCATTAGCTACTCCCAGAGAATTATCTCCTGAATCTGCAGCTCCGCTCGGCTTTACGCTGCTTCATAGCAAGTTTCAGCTCACCATCTCTTAATTCCCTCTCACCGCTGTCATAGCATTGTTTGTTTTTGTTCTTTAAACATGCATTCAGAAACTGTTGGATGGTAGCCATGTAGATGATGGTAGCCATGTAGATGATGGCTTGATTAGTGATGTGGCGCTCTGCAGCTTACTGCCGCTTCGCTGTTATGTAAACAGTGGACAGTGAACGATCGTAAAGTGACACATGTTCTCTGTCACTTGATAGAAAGCTCTTTTGTTAAATATGGATAAACACTTGAGTTGTGCGCTTCTGTTTGTTTGTGTGCGTGAGAGAGTGTGGCAAGTTTGCTTTTCTGAGTTTGTGATAATGCACGCATTGCTTTGTATGAATGTGTGACAATGTGAATAAACCTGCTGTTTTTTTTTCTTTTCTGTTAGTTTAGGAGGAATGCTGTGAACCACAGCAGTGACGCAGTTAGGTCTCTGTTTTCTGTCATCGTTTTTTGAAACACTCCTTTGGACAGGCTGGACTAAACATCCTTTCTAGAAAATAAACATTCAACCCAGTAGTTCACAGTTAAATTCATGGGGACTTCACACTGTTTGCCTCACATCTTTTTGGTCAATATCCTAACACATACGGCGTAACAGACATATGTTACCACAGTAGGGTTTAGAGAGATTTTAATTCTTCTATTGACTCATTGAACGAAAAAGCAGGAGATACAGTACCATGCACTACCAGATGATAGTGACATGATTCGATCAGCAGGATAAACACTTAATAAGAAATGATTCATAACACAGTGTAGTTGAAAGCAGATGTTACAACATGTTTAAGTTTTGAGCTTTAGGGTTCATGCTTGACATTGGATTAGTTTGACAAAAAAAAGAACTTTCAGCCACATCTTGTAACTTTGAAAACAAAAAAACGCCTTAATGTTTCTCTCCAGCCTTACCACTGTAGCCCAACTGATACTGGATTATTGAGGCAGATACCAACATCTGTATTTTAGGTAAAAAAAATCCTACAACAATATATCTGCCGATAGCATGTCTTCTTTTAACGTAATCACGTAACACAACAAAACAATCGTATGAACTGCTTATAAGTGCTAAATAGTTGGGGTTAAATAAAAATGTCACCAAAAAGACAAGTATTGGGACGGTTCTAGTACCATCAGGAGTTCTTCAGTCAGACCTGGCCGATAAAAAGTGTTGTACTGTGACCAATACTACTTTGGTGCAGAATGACTCATTATTTTCTCCATATTCTTACATAGTTGACCAATTCCTTGTTATTAAAATTAACTGACACACTAGCTAGAGTTGCTTTCTGACATTTAGAATACTCTAGCTTGCCCTTGATATTTTAGCCTCTGTGTTACAGTGTAATTTTAGGTGATATTTAATCATTTTATTACATTTTGGGTAAAGTTACTAGTGGTGAACATCTTCCAAAGTGTTCTTGCAGTCTTTTAAATGCAGCAAGTTAACACACTGTAGATATTGTCTTGGCCCAAATGTCAGGAATTACATTTGTGTTTTTTTTTTCTCCCACTTTTTGTACCTACCACTTATATTGTTGTTTATTTCCCTCAGTTAGTGATTTCATACGTCATATTTATAGCCCACAGCTGTACAAAGACAAGAAGAAGTACTTCACTCAAGGCGCTACATATATTGTGGCTGCACCGCACTGCGTTTTCTGGAGGACAATATGGTGATGGATGTCTCCCTGCATGATTATTCAATAATGGTGAATTCTAAAGAGAAAACCGTGCATACTCTAATTCACACCTGATTGCTGAGGTGGAACATAACTAATTGCATTTACTCAAGTTACAGTACTGAAGTACTAGAGGTGTGAATCTTCACTGTCCTCACAATCCGATTCGATTATGATTCTTGCATTTGAATGCAAATTCTCCTCAATTGTCCTCAATTTTCTATATTACTACACATTCATTAATACAAGCAGTCAGATAAATCTAAACTGATTTAAGACTTCCCATAACAGCTCGACAGGGCAATGAATGCCTATGCCATTTGTCACTGCATGAATTAGCATAGCGGCTAGCTGCTCTTTACTCTTAGTTGGTTTTAGTCACTGCATCTCCCGACAGGGTCAACAACACACGGTTTAGCCCAACATTGTTGAAATGGAATTGTTTACATAATTAGAAATATGAATTATTTATGTATAATAAATACTCTCCTTCCAGCTAATCGACTTGAAAAGAGAGGTTTAAGAAGAAAGTTTATTGAAAAACTGTATATTCTACCTAAGTTACATTTCCCCGTTCTCTATGGAGCTGGCCATTGTGTGCATTTGAGCTCATAATAGGATTGGACCTTCCTGCATGTAGAGTTGTTAACTGTGTACAAATACCCAAGGACACGTGAATAACAAGCTCTTAACTCAAGAGGTATCTTTTTATGTTTTTTAATTAATTCTGTACGAAAGCTCAGCATGGATTTGATATAATTCATATGTTACCAGGGACAGTTACGGGTGTTGAAATGCTCATATGTGAGACACTCCAACTGGTCTGAATAGTGGTTCACTGGGGATAAAGGTTGCGGTTGCAAGGTCTTCTGTGTTGTGTGGCGTGGCCCACTGCCAAATAAAGTGCACTCTGATGTCTTTGTTTGTCCAGGGGTTGAAGGACAGAGCAGTGATGACCTCTCTCACCACAGTGCACCTCTTTTCAGCTTTTATTGATCCATCTGTGAGGTTGTGTGTTCATGTGTGTGTGTGAGACAAGGACAGAGACAGCTGTGTTATCATGTCCCCTCCTGCTCTCTTTATATCTCATTGTCTCTTCCTCTTTGTGTTTTACAATTAACCAGAATTATTTCATGAACATATCTAATTCAGTTTAAGAGGATAGGGCACCGTGATTGGGACACATTTGTTTCTCCACCTGATCTCATCAACAAAGTGACACAGAGGCAGCCACAGTTGGCTATCACTATGTCTGGATTACTGCGGTAAAAACCTCTGATAGACTCAGAGCATTATGCATCTGTTATTATGTTCTGGTTTGGAGTCAAACAGATAATCTAATTGTAAACTCTGTTTTCTCACCTATGCCATTTTAGTTTTGCTTCAGGGATGCGATTACCTTTACATTAGAAGAAGAAGAAACATTCCTTTATTAGTCCCACAGTGGGGAAATTATTCTCTGCATTTGACCCATCCCTGTATATATAGGGAGCAGTGGGCTGCCAATGACAGGCGCCCGGGGAGCAGTTAGGGGTACAGTGTCTTGCTCAGGGACACTTCGACACAGGACACGGTGCAGCCGAGGATCGAACCGGTGGCCTTTCGGTTGGCGGACAACCCTCTCTACCCAGTAAGCCACGGTCGCCCCCAATTAAGTACAGTATAAGGAAGGTTATGTCAACCCCCCTCTGTATCTATCAATAACCTTCACATCTGCACTTCTCAGGGCTTCTGGGTCTATATTAGTCTCCTGTGAGATAACACACATACTTAAATCACCCATGAAAGAACAGTCAAAGTCGATTGTCACGCTCCATTATAACACAATTTCCCCAGTTGAACCCTCCCTGGAGTCCCACGAAATGGTTAAACCTTCTTGCATCGTCTTGCGGCTCATATATTCCTCTGCTGTGGTTGTTGCTGTTGCTATTTGTACATCTTGTTAAAGCTGGAATATTTCCCATAATACATGTACAAATAATGGTACACTTGACCAGCTTTCTTATAATTACATATTCACTCTATTTTCTAGATTCTTGGTCTCACTCTGCCCTTTGATAGTGTCACAGACTGACCAAATCACTGAACATAATTATAGTGTATGGGGTTCATTCAAAATGTTCATTCACTTGCAGAGTTGCCAGGTGTAGATATTTATTTGCAATTGCAAAATTCTCAAACTGTTTGTTCTAAAACATCAGGTTTTATAAGGTTGTTTTATCCTGCTGTTGTTGGTATTTAGGGGAAATATCAACTGACCATGTTCTTTATTGTGAAAACACCTTTTATATTATTTCTCTCAGTAATGAAGTCAGACGGGTGTGACTGACTTTGCGGCAGGATTATAAAACTATGATTCATATGATTCGTTCATATGTGTTTGTGTTGTTAATGAATCATTGTTATATAGCTAACTGTGACTAATCTGTTATTGCTGTTGCTAAACGTCTTCTGGCCTGGAGTTGGGCCGACCCTTTTTGGCACGTAGCATGGGAAGACTGATTGCAATCAGATTTGTGATTTGGCCAACGGAGACATATACTGTATATGTGACTAAATGTAAATTGGCGTATTTTCAATCTCATCTGGATTTTACGATGAAAGACACTGGGTAAGAAAAGTGCAGATCCCCTGAGGAGCATTTAAATCAGCACAACATCAAATTTACCTACTAATGTCTATTTTGTTGTGCATTATCCTGTAATATGATTTTAGGATGCGTCATATAATTATAATTGTACGAGCGAGGCAAGTGAAAGCTGAGGCGAGGACTGGGGAGGAAGAGAGAAAAATGAGTTGCCAAGAGCAGACTCACCATCACCAAATGTGTGTGTTTGTGTGTGTATGTGCACTGCCTAGAAAGTAGGTAGTAGTAGTTGTTACAATAGCCTGGAGAAGACTGACCAGAATATATTTAAATGTCTGTTTATGGTGGACATAAACAAAGTCCTCTTGGAAGCGATAAATATGTTAGCCCAGGAATTCAGCATGAAACTCAAGGCTGTGGAAGAGGAGGAGACACCGCCCCGGGCCCCAGACAGCCTGAAAAAAGAGCAAGTCTTGAGCTGCAGTGATTTGGCCAATACCTATGAGATTTCAGTGGAGCTTGCTGTCCCGAGTGAAATGATATACCACACTGGAGAGCAGCACAGGAGAAAGGGTTTCCTCAAGTCTCTTGAGGTGAAGGAGACCTTGCATCAGGACAAACAGAGCCTGATGTGGTTATCAGAAACAGAGGCGTAGGAGGACCAAGATGTGCCAATGCATGGAAGACATACAACAAGACGGTCAGGGAAAGGCACCTGTATATGGAGTTGTATATTAAAGGTCTCTGAGATAAAGGACAAGCGTTGCCTTGAGCTAGAAGAAGTCAAATTGCTTAAAGGCTTTGATGACCTGCTCAGCAAGGAGGTATCAGCACAGAACAAGACCTTCAAGAGCAATGTCGCAAAGAAGACATAAGCAACAGCAAAAAATTCAAGAAGCCGTCAGGCTGGATGAAATGTGTCGGTTTCCTCACAGGAGGATCAAGGACAAATAAGGAAATGAACAACAGGGAGTCCAATATTAACAGCATGTGGTAGTGAGGAATGTAGTCAAATTGGGATTACAGGTGTTGAGATATCATGTTTGTAAATGTTAGCCCCGGCTTGTGTCTGTAGAGACCCAGGAAGGGGGTCCAGTCTTTTGCAGTATTTCCATTAGTATTTCCAGGTATCTTCTATTTTTTTTTAAAGACATATTTGGGGAATTACCTTCCCTGCTTTCGGGAGTCGTCCCTGTCACAGTACATCGAGTGCAATCATTATTATTCCTCATTCATTATCATAATCATCGTCTTTTGCCAAAAAACAGCAATTTAATGTATTAATCTAAAAAATATTATTAATTTCAACTTTCATTAATCATTGATGTACTTCATTTTCACATGTAAACTTTTGAATAACGCCACTACTACTTGCTACTGAAACAGACCTTTTGCAAAGTAGAATCTAATTTAATTTCATCTAATCTACGTTCATCTGAGGAAATGACTGTGACATGCACAAATACTTATCAATAAACGTCCTCTCTTCCATGTTGTTTGCCAGCACTGTGGCCCACCTTCCCCCAGCTGCCTGTGTGATGGCTTTGTTCAGTTTATGCTTTGTGCTACTTCACCTTATTTACCTCAGTCTTCAAAGTCTTCAATTACATTTCTTTTTCTTTTTTTTAAATTGCTCTCCAAGTCATCTTCACTTACCAAAGCACGAGAGAACTTCTTTACACATCACAGTGGCCGTAGACTGGTTGTTGTTGTTCAGAGATTTGAGTTGGCTGTGCTCACATGGGCCATAATCATTAGCTTAGCAGTAGCATTTGGCAATGACAACACCTGTTGCTGGCATCCACTGTGGTGCTAGCTAATCTGTGAAGGAAAGATTCCTAAAAATAACATCTGATGATTAAACCAGTGTTCCTAGATGGATCGCTATTCTTCGATCATTAAGAAGTTGAATGCGTTCCACAGCAATTAGATCTAATTGTAGAATATTAGTATTTCGTACAATTAGTTCTGGGTTCAACAAGTATGAATATTCTGTCTACAGCAACACTTTACTTAACATTCATGTCCTTATTTGACTTTCGGTAGATGCCTGCAGTTTATTTTTCTACTGTTGGCCACTGACCACCATTGATAAAGCAACGGGGGGTTAAGTGGTTTGCTCAAGGCCACCCATGTTGTAGTTTGGGGTTGAGGAACTCCTTTTCCACTGTGATTTGTGATGAACGTTTAGGAAGGATTTGAATCAGTGAAACATACACTTTCAGAATTGCTTTTGCAAACTCTACCACAACTTTATGTGAGTGTAAGTGCATGTGTATGTGTATGTGTAAGTGTCTTTGTGGCTGACAGATTTCTTTAATATCTAGCCTTGTATGACTCATCTGACATGGGAATTCAAGTCTGTTTTTACCTTATTATATTCTTGTTAGTGAATTACTGGCATGTAATGACCTTGTTATGAATTGGAGACATGGAGGACACTGAATGAGCCGACAAAACATGGCCAAACATCATTGACCAAGGACGTAGGAGAAAGAGTTTACAAAAGAAAATATTAGACAGCACTATTTTCAATAATCAAAGATACTCTTTGGAGTTTTCATTTTGATTTTAATCAACAAAACAAATGGGCCACATTCTCAAACAGTGCATAAGCACACATCTGTGTTTGAATGTGCGTACCGCCAAATCAGGGATTCATTCAATATTTTACCTGATTATATGCACAGTTTTGGTTTTCCTTGTTTTAATTGACTTGACCTATGATGATCGGCTATTTCCGCTAAGCGCTAGTGCCATGAAATTGTGCATATGTAGCCAATGTTGATTGGTAGCAGTCGTAAAATGATTTCGCTTTTTTGCTTTAGGTGCCATGCTTCTCTCTTACAACAATGATACACCTCCAGGCAAACGTATTTCCTTAAACAGAGAGGGGTTCGGCAGTAAGCTGATTGCAACAAGCAACAAGTCCGCCTTTACAGCCTTGTTATGTATACTCAGTCACGCTAATGCAACCATGATGTAGTTTGTTTATAGCCTAACGTTAGCTTTTATTTCTGCCAATTGCATTTACACTTAAACAAACATGAAATTGGTGTTCACTTGTGAAGACTATCTTGCTGAACGAAGTGTGTAAATATCATAAAGTTGTGTTTGCCACAGACCTTTTTTTTGCATAATCCAAAGGAAAAGTCCCCTCGGCTTTTTGTTCCGAGGGAACCAGTGTGATGCTAACTTCCGGGTTGGCCAAAAAAATCAAAAAACAAAACAGAAATACTTAAATAAAAGTTTTAATCCTGTTTCCCAATGTGAATTGTTCTGCCATTTGTAAAATATGTCATCTAAAAAGAGTTTTTGAGCAGGTCAATATAAAAATCTATCTGTAATCTCTCTCTTCTCTTAACTCTAACCTACATTTTGATGCGTATATGTACATTTTATCCAATCAATTCTGATTCGTTGAAACCTATCCCATAAAACTGTACTTTATCATGTCTGGCATGCAGCTAGCATGCCGTAGAATAATATCAAGGATAGGAGGTTTGTATGGATCTAAGTTCATGGCAAAAACCTTGTTAACCTTTCCAAAAGTATCATGGTTGTGGTTCAAGTGTCTACAATGTTTTCCTCTCTCTTATGACAAAAAAACATGGCTGAGGGAGGTGGTGTCTGAGGTTGCTTCGATTTACCAGAGATTCCTTGTATGCTATGTGGTAATGCTTACCTAAACCTTTTTCATTTCCTAATGAAATTCCAGTAAGCTGGTGAAAACATTAGGGTCATAAAACATTCACTGTGTCAGACATAGTACTCCGTGTCAGAGTTTACCAAGGGACATTCATGTCCATATGTATGTCTCCTATAGACCTGCCTTGGTCAGTGGATGCATATTTTAATCTCTGGGGTTATATAACTTGTGCACCACACAGCGTTAGGGATTATTTTTCCAGCGCTGACACATGTCAGGGGAGAGAGCGTGTTTTGACAGGACAGCTAGTCCTGTAGGTATGGTCACTGGAGAGAAATCAAGTAGCGGATTTGTACGTGAGATTAGAGAAGCAGTGGTGTTTATTTTGTTTTTTGGCTTTTGGTTTTTAATTCTCTCGCTCTCAGAGATGCTCAGTATTGTATAGTGTATTCAGACTGGAAATAGTACTGACACATATGGTGTAAGGCCAATGGGGTCATACTGTAGATAGCATACAGTATGTTCCATAACTGTGTTTTTTTTAATCATTTCCTCAAGTGAATTGTTGGAGTGAATCGGAGCTGTAGCTCGGTGAGGTCAATTAGTGCAGTTGGGTTGTTTCGTGTCAGGCCACTGATTACACACTAAGGACCGACAGACTTGAGTTCCTGTGTGATAGCGTGTTTGAATGTTTGATAGAGCTGCTTCACTCAGCTGGCTTTGCTAATCAAGTATAACAGAGAGAATAACAGGAACATTATCTGGGTGCTGCAGTAGCATTTACAGCTATTTATGCAAATATGAACTGCGTGTTGCTTCACAGTGGTGATTTCAGATGTTATACTCTCTGCACTTCTTGCAAACAAGTTTGTTAGCTATAGAACAAGGCTTTAGGGTTTGGTGAAAAAAGTTATTGCAGTGTCTTTAATGTAATGTTTTGGATATAAAACGGCCTGTGTTTTTTCTTGATTTCACACACTGATATAAAAAATGTGATATACTTGTACATCACTGCTGACTCATTTCTAAAGTATAGCACATGTTTGTAGGGGATTTTAGATCTTGTAGGTAGCCACAAGTTTGACAGCAGACGAGAAACGTGTTTACCATAGATGATAAATCATTATGTAATGATATGTTTTAAAAGCTATCATTGCACGGTGATGCCGGCTGGAACTCTTTAAAAAAGCTTTGCAAGACTGCAAACGTTACAAGAAAGAGACAAATACACTTTATTCTTATCACAACACTGATGTTCGAAACGTGTCTGTTTTTTTAAGGTTGATTCTCAAACACCATACCATGTGAATGCACTGCTTTTTTCGCATATTGGTGGTCATTCTAAGTTTGAACGCTGTTAATTGGATGAATCGTACTGCACCATTTAATTGAATAAAGGGCCCACTGAGCATGTCAAACATTTATGTCTCTGGCACTCCTGTGTGACTCTGATGTGAAATGATACATTACAGATTACAGCAAATTTAAAAAATACTTTCCATTTTCCATAATGTGTTGCTCAAACCACTTTAAAATGAGAGGCCGACAATATTACAGTCATTAGTGAGTCCATTACATCCCTAATTATGCGATGCTGCATTGGTGTCTACGTTCTAGTGCGCTCACATTTTTTTACTACTCCTCTCCCTTGCTACCCAGTTCTCTTCTTCTGCTATTTAATGGCGTGGTCACAGCATTAATGGGCAATGTCTGCCTTTTTTTTTAGGTTTAATGCATGTTGGATGACTTATGTTTTTCACAGTGATTATATTCGTGCAGATTTCACCCTGGGGAAGGGAAGAGATGCATACTTGATTTTGTAAAGGCTGTCTGGTGATGTAAAGTAAATTGTCAACTAGGCTTGGGCGGTATCTGTTTTTTATACCCTCATACCTTCCAGACATGTCAATGGGGTATACGGTATATGACGGTGTATAATGTCCATCCACCTTAAAGGCCAGCCCACCTTAAGACAAAGTTGTGGCTAACTTCAGCGCTACCCACTCACTAATAATCAACAGCAGGCAATTAAGCCATGGGAGTTGTTGCATTTATTCACCAACAAAAAGCCTAAACTGCACACTCGCTAATGTTACACCGTACACAACGCGTACAGACAGTACCAACACATTAGTGGGCTGAACAGAGACGTTGTGCTGTTGGTGCTGGCAGACTGGCAGTTGAATGAAATCATGTGGCTATTAAGTGCTTTTATAGTTTGGAGAAGATTAAACCCAAACACTCAATGTCCATCTCTCTGAGTTCAGCTGCCATAACATCACATCAATACACCATCATAGAGAGCGAAGCCGTAATATACCGTAATGCCTTACTACCGCCTCAACCCTAAGTGTCACTTGTCTATTGTCTGTACAGAGTGGACTCTGTCAATTACGGAACATTAATTTTTTTCATTCGAAAAGGCATTTTGAGCAAAACATGTTTAATTTTCAAAAAGTCAAAAGTAATTTGAAGCACAAAGCCGGACGTGTTGACCTTTTATTTTTTTATATAATTTAACTGATACCAAAATCTCTTCCTAGCCTTAACCAAAGCACCATTTGATTGCCCTGAGAGTTCACCTAAACCTAACCACCATTCTACAATTTGTGTGCAATGATCATTACTTCACTCTAAAAATGTTGCTATCGATACGCAACTGGTAATAACAATTAGTAATATATGAACACAATGTCTTGGAGTCAGAGTTGACTGCAACTTTAATTTCATATCAATTCTAATCTTAACCCTGAGATTACCCACCTGCATTGAGTGAATCACCTGAACCATGGGTTCTAATTATAGGCTTTGTCATTATTATAGGGTAGCATTTCTTACTCGTACAGTAGGTGGGATGATGTTTTTTGAATATCCATCCGATGTAAAGTATTCCTTCATATATACCAGCAGTGTGTTAGTGTGCATTCTGTCACATGAGGACCAGATAATGCTGACACCCACACACATACAGGTTCACAAAGCCTGATGTTGTAATGCTGCAGACTGTGTGCAGACTCACTGTGTTAAGCTTTTGACTTTGTTGTAGTTCCCTGCACAACAAATGACTTCCAAGAACTCTCAAATTGCTTCCTGGGATTAAAGGAAATGTAGTTTGAATTCAGAAAAGGCTTTTGATTCGTGTAGACTCGGTACAAATTAATTTGTACTTGCTCATTAACACACGTACAATGGTACAATAACTAACACACTTACACCCACCGCATTCATATTATATTTATTAGACTCTCTGATCTCTTGTCAAAACCTAATGTTCTCCCTCTGTGTGGTGAGTCTGCATGGAGGTAAGGCGCTATCCACTAAAAAGCCATCTTTTATTTAAGATGGTGATGAAAATTGTATTTTTGATGATTACAATAGGACATAATTATAATCTTTTTGTCATTCCATCTGGTTGGCTTTGCTAATCAAGTATAACAGAGAGAATAACAGGAACATTATCTGGGTGCTGCAGTAGCATTTACAGCTATTTATGCAAATATGAACTGCGTGTTGCTTCAAAGGATATTCTTCTAACACATTTTCTCACCTCCCAACTCAATGGATGAAGGTGCCATTAAATTGTATCATTACTTGCTTGATGTGATATTTCTGCAATTTATTATCTTATTTCCATAGTTTTGGCTATCGTTACTATTAGAAATACAAACATTGAACTAAAGTTAAGAGCTGAGAACCCGGACCACAACAATGTTTTAAAAACAAAATGTTATGGGGATTTCACAAAATCATCAACTTCCCAACACACGAAAACATAAATTTAATGACACCTGAAGACATCAATTTGACGACACATAAAACATAAATTTGATGACACATAAAAACATCCATTTGACAACATGCAAAAACATTAATTTCACCACAGACAGCTACATCAATTTCACGACACATGGAAACCAAGCTGCAACCTCCGCGGCTGAAACATTAAGTCTATTGAAGAATTGCCCCAAAACTGTAGTTTATCGAATAGTCTCTTGAGGCTGGTTCAAAAAGGGAGTCAATCCCAATATATAACTTAGCCATTTAAATTATATTAATGCTTAAAGTTATGCATGATTAAGGGCTTGACCAGTTTGAGTGACCACTAGATACTCTAGCTGTCAGCTAGGTTTCACCTTATCCAATTTGAGTCAGTAAACTTAACCTCTCTTTACGTCACCTGGCCCCGAGCCTTGAACCCTGGTAAGCCCATTCATTAGGACTGATATTGACTATATTTACCAGCCGTGACACGCTGGCATTGTTTTCACCTTGTGAGTGTGTGAGTCAACATGGCAAAACGTGGTCCTGAAGTTACCTACTGTAGCGAGAACTGAGGACCAGGAGAGAACCCATGCAGACAGGGAGAATACACAAACTCCTCCACACAGCCTGACAGGTGGAGGTGCATCTGTGAGACTGCAGTGCTAATCACTGAGCCACCATGCCACCCTGAATTTAACAGGATGAGTGGGTGGAGGGTGATGGGGGTGAGGATGAGGCAGATGGATGAAGGATGGAAAGCAGAACAAACAGCAGCCTCCTCCACCTTACTGCTGCCGTCACACTTCTTCTTTTGCATCCAGCTCAAAAAACCTTTCTTCTTCTTTTCTTCTCTGTCGTCTCCTCCTTTTCTTTCTCCACCTTTTCCTTGTTTTCTTTCTTTTTGATCAAAGCCTCTCCTCTTCTGTAACATTTTCAGACAGAGCTCTTCCAGGTATTTGTTCTTGTCCACCACCTGTTTGACTTTTGTCTCCCACCTCGGTTCTTCATTGGCTAGGCCGTCCTTTCTTCCTCTCCCCACTGTTCGTTCTTGGCCAACTCCTTTTTCAATTTGGTTTGCCTGCCAAGCTTTTACTCAGGTCTCCCAGTTCTGCTCTTTCTGGGCCAGGTCCTTGAGGCTTGAGCCCCTGTAAGCCTGTGCATTGAAACGACAGGGAACTCCACAAAGTCTGCTTATATTTACTAACCTTTACAGACCAGACACCTGAAGTTCATTTGAGTGAAGAGGGAAGAGTTAACCCAGTATTGCATCTCTGCTTAACTGACCTAAACTGGAACAAAGTTTTGAGTGAATCGTGCATTACATCATTGCTAATTTCGTCCATTTTCAGTGATGACAGGAACAAAAGACTGCATGGTATCTCAAAATAGCTTCTGGGTTTCTGTTTGGTGTCATGCATAACAGGTACTGATCAAAGAATGGACAGTAAATATTTTACAGGGTCTTATCACTAAATATAGTCTCTGTTTGTTTCTCTCTTGCATTAAACTATTAAATTCATTGCACCTCCTCCAGTTTGAACAAAGGATTTTCTCTTTCTCTCTCTCGCTCTTTTTATTTTGTGCTCATAGCGTTATTGAGGATCTTTTTTACATTCATCTTGTGGATTTGATTGGCAGTCTTTGACATGAGGGGGCTGCATTCAGCCAACCACTGATCTTTTTGAAGGTTTTCTTCAGTCCCCCGCCATTCTTGTCACATCTGTCATTTGCAACCTCCCACTGGAAAGGCTTTGTTTAGAACAGATATCGGAACTTTTGAAGGAGTTACCAATATTTTTCAGAGAGTGCAGCTCCCTTGCACTGTGACAAAATAGTTCATTTTATGTAGAGCCATCAACAGCAGCAGGAACATTCAGCCAGTCTGCTGTTGCTGTTGCCACCCAAAACTGAATGGCCAACTCAATGTGTTCAGTGTGGGTGTCACATTAACATTTGTGTTTACATACTATTTCAGCATTTAGCTCACGTTCCAAAGCAACACTGAATACAAGGGGAGGGAGGACATTTTAACAGGACACAATGGCTTGTACTGTCTGTACTAGAAATGTGTTGTGAATCGGAAGATAATATTTGGCATTGTACAACAATGCATTTCCTTTTAAATATTTATATACTCCAACAAAAATATCTTTTAGTTTCATTTCTTTGTAAAACTAGACTGCTTTTATGCATATAAATCATGTGTTCTTCATATAACTACTAATATTTGCTTGTTTCAGTAAAATATTATCAATTTGCTTGCTTGATAATAAAAAATTCTGGTTTTATTTTAGTCAAAGTTAATTCAATTTGGTGTAGTAATGCAGTTCAAACTGGAATCATTTGAAATATCTACTGCTGACATATGGTACATTTTTGGGCTTATGACAGGGTCAAGAAATTAATTTAAAAAAAATAACAATGTTGACATTGCTTGACAGAAAAGCAAACCAAGAGGACGTTCAGCAACTGTTGCATGTGTTGTGTTCATGAACATTTTTTAAACTTTGGAAAGAGTGGGAAAAAATGCTTTTCATACGTCAATACGTCTTTATTATGCGATTATAGAAAAGTGGGTTTAATACACAAATTCATAAGAATTTGACATACAAAGGAACATTTTTGCAAATTCAGATACAGAAAATAGTCAAAATTAACCATCACAATTTACCAGAGGCTAAGCTCAAACCTTAAAATGTCTTGTTTTGTTTGTCCAACAGTTCCAAAGTTGTTCAGTTTACTTTCTCGTCAAAAGTTATCAACATAATTGTACATTGATTTTCTGTCAGTTGACAGACTTTTTTTTATCACATTCTTTAAAAATAAATCTGGCTACTATAGGGCAGACAGTATTAAAAAACTGCTACCCAATTAAATGCAAACTTAATTTGGCTCCACCTGGTTCTCTTTAATTGATTTCAAAAATAAAATGTAAAGATGCTACAATTACTGTGAAAACATTTCTGTTTATATCATTCAAATACATCATAGAAGGCCTCCTCTTCCAACAGCAAGCCATTTCTTGATAAAGCCATGTATGATGTAGAGGGAATCCAATGAGTTAAGCAGGGTTGAATTGATTGTTCACAATAGAAAACGGGTTCAACACTGAGCTGTTTTCTGTTGATCAGAGGCCAACTCCAGATTAAACCATGACTCAGATTCCTGCCTCACCCCACCTGTCTCGCTAAAATGTAGACATCTCAGGACTCTATATTAGAGACGAACCTCTTCTCAGCTGCAGTCATAAATCATGGCCGAGGCTGCAGAATCCGTGGTACCACGGCTTAACTTAGTCATCATGTTTTTACAGGTCTTTTTCCGCTTATCAGCCTGAAAACCTGTGTGTGTTCCCTGAAAGCAGGCTTATCTTCCCGGGTGATTACATTGACCCCAGGCCATTGATTGCACATCGTCTACGCTAGAATGTCAGAATGAACACAGATGGTGACCAATTTTTGCATCCTGGCAGGGCTCTCTGCTCAACCAGCACCATCTATTCTAGCCCCGTTTCTGCTGTGTGGAAAATAGCTTCTGACTGTTTCTGCCGCTTCTCAAAGCAGAAATTAGCCTTTTATTATGAGTTAGGTCAGAATGGAATACATTTGATTTTTTTTAATCGTTTTCCCCTGTGGATATGTGAGTGTTTTTTTCTGCTTGAGTGACAAAGCAATTGTTAGAGGAAGGAGAAAGCTGTTGCTACGTTACCCTATACTGTTTAATTTCTCTGTTTTTCATGTTCCCTTCTGGCTGTCACAACAGCTGTCGAGAGGTTGAGTATTGTGGAGCCCCACTGTATACTGCAGGGCGGCTAGTTCGGTACTTGTCCTTTCGTTTTTTGTATTTCCATTCTTCTTTCTGAGGAGGTCAGTTGCGGCTAAAGCACTGGCGGCAATAAAAATAGAGGAGACGCTGAATACCTACTCTAATCTCCTCTCTGTGCTCTCTGCTCACCCTCCCTGAGGGAAAGCAGATAAATCTCCATTCTTCAGATATAGAGGCAGACAGCTGGAGGGTCATGTCTTTGCCGTGCTCAGTCACTGGCCTGCTTAACCTTGGCCACTGGAATTTGTCAATTTATTGGGATAAAAAACCCATCCATGAGACTATATTAAGGATAAGTTATTTACTTTGGGGATGGTAAAGGGTGCTGCATGATTGTAGCTGATGATAATAACAATAATAATAGTGGTAAAGGGCTGCATGGTGGTGTGGTGGCTAGCAGCTCACCACAGCAAGAGGGGCCGGAGTTTGATACCCGGGCGAGATGGGCCTTCTGTGTGGAGTTTGCATGTTCTCCCTGTGTTAGCGTTGGTTTTCTCCGGGTTCTCCGGCTTTCTCCCACAGTCCCAAGCTTAGGTTGATTGGCAACTCTAAATTGAATATACTCTATACTCTGTACTCCCGACACGACCCCGAACAGAATCAGAATCAGAATCAGAACCGTTTATTGCCAATGTGTGTTGCACATACAAGGAATTTGTCATGGCGGGTGGTGCATAACATAAACATTAAATATAATGGATGGATAATAGCAATAACAACAAAATGAAATTGAAAGTTGAAAAGGTCTTGAACTGGAATAAAAAGCAATATTCAACAGTATTATGTACAGCAGTTTTCTGCTGCATATTTTGTGTACACTCTGCTAAAATAAGATTATTGCTTTTACACTCATACATGCACTTTTCCCACCTAAAATGCCCTGTTACTGTTACTACTTCTGCAGTTCAAACACCTTTGAGAAAATTATCCTAATCCACTTTCCATCCACCACAGACTCCCTGTTATAGTTCACATATAAAGCCCAAAGGTCTGTGATGACACATTGAATGTGGCACTTCACGTTAATATCTCACATCATGACAGCTCAAGTAGAAATCAAGGATTTTTAGGTGGATTTCAACACCATGATATCAGCGCTCTTGCTGGTCAAGCTTTACCAGCTGTCCCTGTCCTGTGACCATGCCCAGCTGGTCGTAAAACATTGAGCTTTCAAACTGTAGAAAGCACATAATAAGTCTGAGAAGCACACATCAAAGACCCTGAACTGCAGCGATGAGCTGTGCTCATAGGGCTGTGGGCTGTTTCCTCCTGCAGCTCTCTGTCAAACTACATCAGTTTGCAGATGACAGAGTGTTGTTCAGACTGAAAAGAGACAGGAGTTGCAGTTATGAAACAACAGTTTCATAATATAACCCAAAAATCACAAATTTGTCGAAGAGGGCTTTAGAATCTGTACAGAACTTAAGACCCTCACTGTCTTAAGACTCTTTATTCGATGATTGTAGATTTCAGGAGAAGACCCACAGCCTCTGTTTTAACCTTTGGATGATACTCCACCTAAGATCTATCTTTTTGTATTTTAATCTTTTAGAGAGAACAAAAGTCACATACAGAAGCATCTCATGTATATGTTTTAGCAATATTTTCAGGATAGCACTTTGAGCGACATGTATTTCAAGCCAATACCCTCTATATACACTTTATAACTTCTGTTTATAGTTTTACACACACCGGTGCCAGTATCTATTTATATTACATGCATGTTGCTCTACAGGATCACTGCTGCATTACCTTATCTGCTTGTTAAGTATTTCTTTGTATACATTTCTTGAAATTTAATGAATCTAGATCAGAAACAATTATGCGATTGGTAATTTGACAGAATCCTCAACAATCTCGTTAATTGTTCGTCATTTATCAAGCAAAGACGCTGGTTCCATCTTAACTAATGTTAATATTTGCTGCTTTGGTCTGTTTTATATCATTATGAATTGAATGTCTTTGAAATTGGATACTTTTGAGATTTTATTGAGGATTAATTGTTAGAATAATCAAAAGGCAAATAGTTATTATTTGCAACCATTTAAGAATCATATACACTATTATGTTTATGTACAGTGTGTCTTAATGTCATCAGTCTTACAAAACTACCATCTTACAGAAAGTAACTTTAACTTCCCATGGAGCACTTAAATTGAGAGTGAGAAGTTGATAATGAAAGGAATTGAGAAAATGAGTTCACTGTGTGTCATTATGTGTCATTATGTGTCAAGCCATAGCAAATGAAATCACTGTTGCTCCACCACCCTCTTGGCTTTTTCCCTGCATGGCTTAAACTGAATTTCCCAAGTTGGCTCTGTGCCTGGGAGATACTTTGGGCATGACCCGTGCTATTAACCCAGCGTGTTGTCTCCCTTGGTAATGACAGCAGGTAAAATGAGCCAATTTTGTTTTGGTTGTCAGAGACATTGATTTATTGTACGTTTTGGCACGGGGCTCGTCATCACTAGTCTTTGTTTGTAGTCAATTAAGTGCATTTGGAATTTTTGTATCAGATTTTCACATCAGAATGCTATCTTAGGGATGTGAGGAAACAAATCTTTCTCTCTCTAAATTGTTTCTGCTTTTATCTCAACACTTTGAAATAGCATTAATTCTCACTAGAAAGCCCTCCCGGATGCTCCACATCTCGTAAATTATCTTTTCATTGAACAGCAAAAATTGATTGTACATTCAGTTTAGTTCACAAAACAAAGGCGATGAGCCTGAGAGAAAGCATTTTACAGAAGCACTCACCAGAGACAGCTCATGTGCTGATGTCATTCAACATGGGCTTTCCAAGTTAGCACAGCGTGCTAGCACCATTGCGATTCAGTCATAGAAAATGACCAACTGATCAAAGTTTAATATTTATGATGATTGGCGATAATGGCAAATTATAATCTGAGAAGGAGCTTTGTTGAAGGAGGGAGGGTATTTGTTATTCTAGTGTATTAGCAGGGAAGCTCGCTGGCACACAGCTGTTCTTAATAACCATTATTAGTGCCAGCCAAACGACATGCACTGTGATTCCAGAGTTGCAGCTCACTCTTTATCCATTCACTTCCTTATGATTCTTAAAATAGCCGAGTAGATTTCTAGTAGCTGTATGGAGCTGTTTTTGTGTGTGAATCTGTCCCTGTTTTGTTTATCCTGTGCAGTCCTACAAATGCTGTCACATAGGGATGTTAATAAGATCAGTTAAATGGTTAAAAGAAATATTTCATTTTTTCACAAGTTAAGCAAAACTCAGGTGATATGCTTTTCAGGAGAATAGCTGGTCCACCTTAAAGGTCAGCCCACCTTTAATGAATTAGAGAACATGAATTAGAGTTGTTGCTAACTTTGGGGCTAACTTTGGGGCAAGACACAGGAACTTGGCTTTGTTCTTGAGGAGTTGTAATATTTATTCTAAGAAAAATAAACTGTACACACACTGCCCTGCTATGTTCACAACTAAATGGCAATGCACGCGACATCGTGGCTCCTAACTCTCTGGTATGGACGAACTGGGGACTCAGTTGCCTGTTTTGTGCATCGGTTATTGTTGCAGCTGGGCAGCTTGTAATGGCACTTCAACCACAGCACACTGCAATGCAAGGCACTAAAGTTTTCCGTTAATGATCATTAACAAGGGTCAGAAATAGTATTTGGGATATTAAGTATAGTATAGTAGTAAGTATTCCAGGGTTTAACAGGTCGCAGTAAAGATATGCTGCAATGTGCCAGCAAACACATGGGAGAAGAAGACTGCAAGCTAGTAAACATTGATGTTAACAAATGTTTTATGATGAAGGAATTACTCTTGAGACATTTGTTAGACCTCAAGGATACACACAATATATTTGGGGGAATAACACTAAATGTGAACATTAGTCTGTCAGACTGCAAACCTATTTGTGTGATCCCTTTTTCCCTCTGCAAACAAGTGAACATAACTTTTGGTTGTTTCGAGTAAAACTCCACAGGGCGTCTTTAAAGGAACAGATTCATCTTTTTTATTTTGGGCAACACTAGCAACATGGCTCTTGGGATGGCAAAGTCGGTCTGTTAGGTGGTTGGTCAGTCTGTCACTTTGGTCCTGACTGAAATATCTCAACAAATATCAGATGGTTTGCCATGGACGTTTGTGTAGACATTCATTGTTCTCAGACAATGTGTTCATATGATGTTTGTGATCCTCTGCAGGTTTATATTTTTGATTCAGAGTAAAATATCTGGACAACTATGGGATAGATTGCCATGAAATTGTGGGAAACAGTCATTTCTGCATGAATATATAAGTAATGACTCTGTGATTCTTTTGCAGAGGTAGAATTGAGGAAATACCGAGATTATTTTAAACATTTCCCACCTGATATTATTGCACAGTCTATGTCAGTGGTTTCCATTGAAGCTCTGCAGATAGATATAGAGATGGATTGCATGCTACCTCTACTTCATTTGACATTCAAAATAAAGTCTGCTGAGCGTTGAAAATGATCTGATAATGTTCAGAGGGTGTTTTCACTGCTATACACACAATACAGCAGGCCCCAACCCCAACTTTGGCCATAATACATATAATAACATATAATATTTTGGCCAATAAAGAATAACTGGAGCCATACTACATTCATGAATATTTAGATTGAGACTTTTTTTCCAACCTTCTTCACAGAAACATTTTGCAGCGTGTAGTTGGTGAAAATTGCTGCCAGGGAATGTAATCACTGAGAGCATCTGAAGCCTCCTACTCTCTCCACCCTTCTACTTAATAATTCAAAAACAAGCATAGCCTCTGTGGGCATTCACTGTGAAAGGGAGCGCATGACCTCCAGCACAGCAGCAGGTGGTATACTGCAAGAGGTTGCAGTGTGCAGAAATTGATGTTAAGTTGCTTTGCTCTTCGCTGTCTATTTTTAGTGGTTTTTTTTGCCAGGGCTCAAGAATATTTGGAATAAAATGTCACACATTGATCTACAGGCAAAAGGACATTAGTGTTAATAACACTGAGAAGATCTGATTGATCTTTCAATTACACTTTTTTAATGTTACAAATTTTCTTTTCCAGGTAAACCAATCCACATTATACATTTTGCATGCAGGAAAAGTTCCTCATTATACTGCTAGGTATCACGCATGACTGTAATCAGTTAACTGTACGTACAACACTTTATAAAGTTAACTGGTATATGTGGTGATCATCAGTGAAAATATTTTTTTTGCAAACGTTGACACTGTCTTGCACAAAATCAGCAATTGTTTACACATAAAAGCTGTATTAACTTTCTGCAGCACTTTCCTGTCTTCATGAATCACTGTGCTCGCGGTTACAATAATATCATTTGAATCAGTCAAGGGCAGAAAAAGTGTCACTGATCCAGTTATGCAATCTAATAAAATGGAATCGATGTTTTGAAAAGCCACGTATAGCAGAACTGCAATATTGAAGCTATTTTGATTTTAAATCGCCGTTACATGCAAATGAGCCCAAGCAGAGTGTGCAGACATGTTGGGTTGTCATAGCAGCCAGCATGAATGATGCCACAGCTCTGGAGCCAGCTGATACATGCGGCCATTACAACTGTGGTTGACACAGGTTCTCTTATGACAAAGTGTTGTACTTATGCCAATCAAGACTGAGACGAAAGTATGAAAGTATGAAAACAAATTGTCAATATGTCCTACCCTAACACACCTTCTGGTCCATAGTGAATCATATTATTTATAATTTTCTCTATTTAAAAAAAATGTATTTAGACCAAGATGTTTATTTACACAGAAGAAAATGTTGCCCAGTACACCGCTAACTCAGACCAGATTAATCCAATATCAGTTGCAATTAATTTATCACGTTGAGATGGCAGGGAAGTAATCCCATTTGTTAAATGACTGTTGAATCTCTGTTTTAGATTACGATGTCTGGTAAAGCAACTGGAGAGAGGAGAGGCTTCCCTCACTGATCTCAAGAAGAACCTAGAATATGCAGCGTCGGTGCTAGAATCTGTTTATATCGAGGAGACGAGGTAAGTAAACAACAGCTTTCTACAGTGGAACAAGTATTGACATGGTTCATTTATGAAGAACAATAGTGCAGCACTGACAAATATAGAATACAGAATCACACACCGTGATGACGAATATTACACTAAATGTATAACTAAATGTGTAACAGGCATATTGCAAACCATACCTTAACTCTGAAGTACTTTTAAATATAATTTACTGAGATACTCTACTTACTTACCACTACATTTCAGAGGGAAATGTTGTACTTTTTACTCCACTACGTTTATCTAATATCTATAATTACTATGAACTTTTCAGATGGAGGATGCATTGTTACCGCTGCCAATGAGGTTACATTTTTGGTTCAGTTTGTTTCTTTTACTTTTAGTTAAACAGGAAAAACTACTGGCCTGGTTTCCATGAAACGTGGTGTTAGGGTGTAGCATTATTTCAGAATTTCGATAACTTTCAGTGTGCCTCTCTAGTTATAGATTACACTACCCAAAAGCATATGACCAGCTACAATATTTCAGTAAAATTGCTGACATTTTAATACATCAATAATAATGATCCAAGGGCACTCTCAGTGCACAGACCTCCACCAAGGCCAAATGCCCTATTGCCGATATTCGGATCTGCTTCAAAATTCATGAGGTTTCTTTATTGACCCATGCTGCAAACTTCTACCCGATTTCATGAAAATTAGGCCAGTAGTTTTTACGTAATCCTGCGGACAAACAAACAAACAGAACCAAAAACATAACTTCCAGAATAATGGATAATGAATAATGGCAGAATAATAATGCATCACTGTTTAATTCTGCGCTTTTACTGAAGTAGCTTTTGAATGCGGTACTTCTAAATGTAATGGAATATTTATTACATTTATATTGCTATTTAAACAACCTAAATACTTCTTCCACTGCCAAATATGAGGTTTATGGTCATGGAGAAGTCATGGATCGATTGTTGTAAAGATATGGTTAAGATTAGGGAATATGCAAGGTCAATGTATGTCAATAGTGTAGTGCAGGTCCAGAATCTGAGATATGACCGGGTTTATGGAATTATGTAAGCCTCTCGTCATCTAGATCCCAGCAGATTAGGGCCAGCGATGGCAGGACCACTCCAAGATGAAGGATGATGAACTATCCAGTGCAGAGTCCATGTAGCACCATGATTATCAGTGTGATGTGAATGCTTTCTCTATGCCATAAGAACACGTATTTAGTTCAGAGGGTGGAGACCAACAGGCTTTGCTCTTGATCCCCTGTACATGTCAACACAACAGGGTAGCTGTGGAGAATGATGTCACACAATTGGATTTGAATACTCCATCATGGTGTTTCAAAAGGCCTGGGATGTTTTAATGTTACATAAGAGGCGATATTATTTGATGGACAGCGCTGGGATTTTGAGTTTGCTGCAATAAAGGCTAGATATTTCAGTAAGCCTTTCGTCTCTCTGCATCTGTCTGTGTCCCCTTTTCTTTGCTTCTTTTCTATTTGTGTCTGTCTTTTACCTTACATACCTCCTTTCTCCCTTCTTTCAGGCGTTTGGTGGACACAGAGGATGAACTCAGTGACATCCAGTCAGAGTCGGTTCCCTCAGAGGTGAGGGATTGGCTGGCCTCAACCTTCACCCGCCAGATGGGCCTGATGCTGCGTCGCAATGAAGAGAAACCTCGCTTCCGCAGCATCGTCCACGCCGTCCAGGCGGGCATATTTGTTGAGAGGTAACGTGTTTGTGATGCACAAGCACACAGCCGCATTCACATATCGACGAGTAGTCATCAATGTTGAATAATTAATATGGATTGTTACCTTTATCTTTCCCCGACTGAAGTCGCAAATCTATCATTGTTCAAGTGTAGCCCACACCGACTTAAAGCAGTTCTATCAACATCTTTAGTTCGGCCTTGAATAATGAAAAGACAACCATGGTGTTCTCACACAGTGAATCTTCTGCACGAACACTTTTTATTACTGACATTTTGCAGAGCATTGCTGAAGTGAATATTCTTTAGTTTTGGACTGTTGGTTGAACAAGATAAGACATTTAATGAAATGACACTGTGCTCGTGATCGACATTTGTCACAGTTTTCTGGTGTTTTATAGACCAAACGATTAATCCATTAATAGATAAAATAATATAATTGTAATAAATAATCACTTGTGAAATCAATTATTAGTTGCAGCCCTAATGTAGTGTGCCATATTTACTCTTTGCCATTTCATTTGAGTGTCCTGATTGTGTGAAATGTATGCACTACGCAATGTCCACAATACAACCATGTACACTTCTTTCTGCTAACAATCACTCAATGCAGATGCCAAAATTGTACATCGCCATTATTGATTCATAAGTGTCTGAAATCTCAACTTAGAATCTCAACTCTAGAGTAAATTATTGACTGATCTATATTATGCAGTAAATAGATTCTATAGGCAGAAGTGAACGAGGGAGGCCTTTGGGGTACAGGGAATTGTCTAGGTTAGAATATAGTTGATTATTAATGTGGAGCATATTTCTCAACTCTCTCTGAACTCTCTATTTGTACTTTACTGAATGAAAACTAGTGGCAGCCGAGAAGCTGGAGAAGCCGATTCAAAACTCTAAACCACTACCAGTCGGTCTGAAAACTGGTCTGGTCTTTTAACATTTAAATTAGTTGGAAATGTGTTTGTACTCTCTGAACAGTCACTCACTCACCTGAGTCACCCATCACAGCCTTGGCAAGCCCGGATAAACACAATCATTCAGAGACTTGCGAACGGCTCCCTCTCCAAAATCACATACTAACATGCAACATACATTTGTTCAAATCAGTAAGCCTCAAACATGTAAGCTGTAATCTTTCTTAATCTGTTGTTACAGAGGGCCGTCTGTTTTCAGACATTTACAATGAAGAAAGATTGGAAAAGGGAGGATGAAAATGAAAAGGTGGAACAGTGATGAAGCATGAGGTGTCCACCATTTTAAATTTGAAAGAATGTCCTGTTCTGACAAAATGGCCAGCTTTATATCAAGTTGCATTCATGGAAGTTATTGTAAAACTTTAAGTAATTGCATATTTTGTTGTATTCCACTGTTTTTTTTTATGCTGAGCAATGTACACCAACTTCTAATATTCCACTAATCTCATTGAGAATTACACCTCTTGTATTGCAATATGAGATTAAATGAATCTATATTCTATCCTTCACATTCGACAAAGCCTTAAGCCATTGCCATGTGAAAAAAATAATCCTTTTCTCAACTAAACCTTTTCAGCACAGTTTCAAACCAAATTGTGTTGATTCGAGGGTTTATAGTTTGTCTTGGTGGGGGAACCTTCCAGGCCGTGGTTTGGTAACCTTTGGTGTTTACACTCAGCGGTGCGCTTCATTTGATGTTTTTATCTCGTCCAAACAGGATGTACCGTCGTACCTCCAATATGGTGGGACTCAGCTACCCCCCTTCTGTCATATCTGTGCTTAAGGTATTAACACGTGCACACACATCCAAGCAGAAGCCCACAGATATGAAATAACAACTTTGTACACTTGTGCCAAAATCAAGACTACATACCCTGAGCTATTTACAAGAATTAGATTTGCAGCACCACACATCTTAACCCTTTTTTTTCTGTAAAGATGAATACATTACTTGAGGGGAAACCTGTCATTATTTTACATTTTTCTTCCCCTCACAGCATGTTGACAAGTGGTCGTTTGATGTGTTCGCTCTGAATGAGGCCAGCGGGGATCACGCACTTAAATTCATATTCTACGAGTTGCTGACAAGATACGACCTCATTAGCCATTTCAAGGTAAAGCCTCAAGGATATATATATATATATATATATTGCTTTGTCATTAAAACAAGGAAAAGCTAGAAATATTCAGTATAGATCACAATAACCTTCACAATGCCTGATTTGCTGGAAGTCAGCTCACTCACTTCTGTGTCTCATAAGTGTTAGATCGTGTTGTGTCTCAGCAATGACTGAATTATAAAGGGGGATGGACATACAGTACTCTATCTCATCTGACACTGGTGGAGCTGATTTTCCACAGCGCCTTACAGCTGAGGACACTTCACTTTAAGTGACAGCATCTTAGAGTAAATGACATGGGCAATGAAGCTGACATGAATATGTAATCATAGTCTGCAGTAGCCTAAATGATTCACGATCCATGATTTTATGACATCAATTTCAGATGCTGCGGGGACTGTGCGTGTAGCGAAATTGTATGCAGTCATCATTTAAATCGCTCAATAGCTTTAAGAAGTGTCTTACTGTCTGCGGTGTTTTTTTTTCTTTTTTTAAGCTGGCAGTCATTTGTCGTTGTTGTTTTGTCTGCCGTCAGATCCCGATCTCTGCGGTGGTGTCATTCGTGGAGGCCCTAGAAGTGGGATACAGCAAACATAAAAACCCCTACCACAACCTGATGCACGCTGCTGATGTCACGCAGACTGTACACTACTTGCTACTCAAGACTGGCATGGTGGTGAGTAGGATTTGACTGCACAATTACACGTTAGACACCTACATAACCCAGTTGAACATACAAGCGTTTGTTTGGTTCCCAGTAGGAAAGCTTAGTCTATATAATCATATTATCCACATGAGATTCAGAACATCAGCTGCCGTATGCCAGCCTTATTGTAGCTTTTTTTTTTTATTGGAGTATCCATTCCTTAAACAAGACAAGATATCCCACGTCTTGCTCAGGGCAGGTTTGAGAACATCAACCCACATATCTAAGATCATCCTTCAAAATGGGACACTCATTAAGGATCATTGTCTCAACATTTGAAGTTTATTTGTTTTGTTGCCCAGACGTCGCTTCATATTTCATGTTCCTTTTGTTCTTTTTTCATCTTGTGACCTATATTTCACTGCTTCCCACTGGAGTGACTTTAGGGCATTTCTGATGCTGCATTCATTCCCAAAAAAAAAAAAATCCTTAGCCTCGCTAAAGCCGAGTTCAAAGTCCCCCAACCAGCCAACCAGCTGGCCGCCCCCACTTCCAGTGTTTTTATTTAATCACCGTAATAAGGTGGCTGCGACAGCTGTCGACATGGTGTGTTTCTTTGGGCACTGCCTTGCAGAGTAAACCACATTACTGCTAGAACCACGGGCTCCTGGGAGAGCAGGAGAACAGCATCTATCATTTTGCAGGCCCTCCAGACTCCATTAAATCAACAATCAACAGGTCATTCATAAAGCCGGCCCCATGAGGAAAAATACTGAGGGATGGTTCAGCCATCTTGCCCCCACCCACCTCCCTATCCCCACCCCCCCTGTTCTTAATGACTCCCCCATCCGCACTGTTGATTCGTCACCCATATCGACTAGCCGTCCTGAGCTAAATCCCCACTCCGTGTACGTGAGTGCACACAGATAAAATATAAACGCCTATAAATAAAAAGCACACACATGCAGGAACAGTCCATATAATTCACATCCGTTTGACCATTCACGTCTTTATCTCTATTCCTGTTTTTTCCTTTTTCTGGCAGTTAAAGGAATAGTTTGACATTTTGGAAAATACACTTATTCACTTTCTTGATGGCAATTAAATGAGGAGATCAATACCACAAGTAGGACTGTAGTGTTCATTTCATGAACGCAAATGATGAAGATGAAATTAGTTACCAAAAATAGAGGTGGCTAAATTGGAATTTCAAAATACAAACTATAACGAAATAACGAAATTACATAGAATGATATTCATCTGCTTTCAGTAAGTTTGTTCCTGACATTTATTATAATTTAAGAATTAGTTTTTGTCAACTAAAAATTGACCAAAAATATGACAACAAGCATGGACTTTTGAGGTCAGGACTAAAACTACATTTAAAAAAAGCGGACAAAACGCTAGTCTGTACAGTAAATACAAAGCTACTAAGTTACCAGCAGCGGTAAGCTGAGCTTAGTTTAGCACCAAGAATGGGAATAGGGGGGGACAGCTAGCCAGCTCTGACTGAAGGTGACAATATCAGTCTACCAGCACCTCTGAAGCTCACAACTTTACACATTATATCACGTTTGTTTGTTTTAGAATCACAAGCAGCTAGCCAGGTTAGATTTCTCCCCCCGGCTGTAGCTACATATTCACCACAGACATGAGTGTGGTATCAATCTCATTATTTTACTCTCGGTTGAGCATTAGGAGTTGCTGTTACTTTCACAACATTCTCTTCTTTTCTGGTTTTAAAGGTTTTAATTTGAACTAAACAGCTTAATGGGTATCCTCACCTTGTCATGTCAAGTAAATTTTTATTATAGCTCAATATTACAAAGCATACTTCAAAGGGCTAAAAACAGCAACGAGCAATATTAGCAAAACACATGAAAAACGTACTGTGATGTAATGTTTAAATTTATATTTGGTAACAGGGACAAACCAGACTGAGACTGTCTGGAAGGGAAAAGAGGAAGGAGTGTTAAAATATGATTCTCAACAGAGCTTGTCTTATTTAAAGCTTCCCTTTTACTTTTCTTACCTTTCCTCTCTCTTCTCCTCCCAATTTGTTTCCTTTTATCCCTGACGGTAATGTATTCCTCATGCCAAATACTTCTCGATGCATCTTTTATATCACTTTATTCCTCTTCATCTTTCTGTCCTTATGTACTATTCTCTGCATTCGCCTCTTCTCATTTATCTTCCCTAATCTCTGTCCATTCTTTCCTCTTTTGTTCATTACTTACCTTCTCTCCTGTCAATGTCGCTGTCTTTTCCATCTCGTTGCTTACTCTCTTCCATATACTTCTCTTAATATTCCCCTCCTCCTCATTATGTTCACCCCCCCCCCCCCCCCTTCTTCTCCTCTTTTTTTTGCCTGCAGCATTGGTTGACTGAGCTTGAGATCTTTGCCATGATCTTTGCGGCAGCGGTGCACGACTACGAGCACACGGGGACCACAAACAACTTCCACATTCAGACAAGGTAATGGATCATACAATCATGAATGCATGGCTCCGACTCGGCCGATCAATGTTTTCATTTGCAGCGAGGGAGCTTTACAATCACACTGAGGTCGCCTGCAGTGCAGTAATAACGCTGAGGCAGGACGGGAGTCCAAATGAGCTCCAAACTCTTTGCCTTTGAGAACTTGAGTTTGAGAGAACACATTGTAACAAAATTAAAGTTACTCGTTTTGTTGATAAACTACTTCATAATGTATCCTTACTTTTACACTGAAAGTCAATTCCTACAATTGTCCAGATTCCTTTAATTCACAAAATTAAACTTCGAAAACTTCATGTAAATAATGTTGTCCAGACCAGAACGTTTCTATACATGATACATTTCAGAGAGAGAAACCTATCAGTTTAATCATTTTTGTATTGTGTACACCCTGTATCTCTTTGACATTGTGAATATTGCTTTATAAATATTATTTGTACAGTAGAGGTAGTACATAATCCATTTTTTTGTTGTTCTTTGTTTGATTTTGTCCCTCAAGACTCTTCCATACAGTGGATCGCCTCCTAAGTCAGGGACACACAATTTAATTAAAAAGACAAAGCCACATCCAGGGATCAATTGTTTCTCTTTTAGTTGTTCTTTCCAATGTAGACCTATAGAAAGATTGCTCTTTGGTTTGTCTTTGACAGGTCAGACACAGCTATCCTTTACAATGACCGCTCAGTGTTGGAGAGTCACCATGTGAGCGCAGCCTACCGCATGCTGCAGGAAGACGATGAGATGAACATCCTCTACAACCTCTCCAAGGATGACTGGAGGTCAGTAAGACAGATAGAGAGTCCAGACATGAGGCAGGCCGAGCAGAACAGTTTCACAATGTACATGTTCAAAGCCAAAAATGAATTTATCTCTTATTTTTCAAGATTAACAAATGTGCTCAGTGGAGCGAAAATCTGAAAAGCTGGATTACCTTCAAGGTCCAACAACTTTGTTCTAAATGGAACTGTTATGTGTGATAATACATTAAAGGAGACAGCTGAAATCCAATTTCTCACAGCATAAGCTGGGACTTGTCAGGGCAGATATTATAAGTAGCTCTCAAAAACTGTGTTGTCATTTAATTTGAGCAACTTCAGAAATAAGTCAGCTTTATTACCTGTGAGTTTGACAGTACATGGCTCATTTTCATATTTTCCTCTCCTTTGTTTTCCTCCAGAGAGCTTCGGGCTCTGGTGGTGGAGATGGTGCTGGCCACAGATATGTCCTGCCACTTCCAGCAAGTTAAAACCATGAAGAACTTCCTACAACAACCTGAGGGGTCAGTTGACATTTCCTTCAATGCTGTTTACACTCCCCGCCCTTGTCCCAGCAATTTACATCCTCATTGACCTTCCCATCGACCACCGTGTGCTGTACTCACCTCCAGCTGTTTACAACCCAATTAGCTCTGCCCTGAGGATGCACTCAAACATTCACAACACAACAAGCATTCATGTTGTTATCAGGTGGACTGGGACGATATCTGTTGTTCAGGTGTTGTTTACCCCAAATAAAAAATTGAAATGGAATGAGGATCTTGTGGCCAAAAAGATACCAAACATCATGCATTATACAGTGCAAGTATATAGCAAGTTATTGCTCTCTCAGGCACAAACACAGGCTAGTTTGTGTTTTTGTGCTGGAAGTCTGCAGCAGAGTTATGGTGCAGTCACACCATGGTGAAATGTATTTGCACACAACAGTGAAAAACAGCCGGCGGCAGATATATTGCTGGCAGGTTTGCTGGCACACGGTGAGGCTGCTACTTGATAAGATGACCAGATAGAAAACATTAGCCGCCCACAAACTATGTAATAGTGTCTTTACCAGCACTAATGTTCTGCTGCTTGTATTTTGCTATACAAGCACATAACACCCATTTTTATGTTGTCAGAAACTTAATGTCGGGAATTCAAACAAACAGCATTAAATACTATTAGGTGTAGCAGGCCCCGTCCAACCCAAATGTATGAGTCTGATAACCGCTGATTACACCCATTCAATTGGCTGACAACATTGGAAGCAGGTGCATATAAACATAAAAAAGCAGCCATACATACGTCCTTACCACTTGTGTTGGCCAATGTATTTTTTATTTGAAATGTCCTTTGCACCGTAGTATAAGTTTCCCTTTGATGTACATTTTTGTTCCACTTTTTCCAGTACAAGTAAACAAGCTAGAAGGTAGCCTACTGACGTCTTCCTCTCTGTCTCTGTCTCTTACCAATTATTTTTGAATTCAGCAAGTTGAAGTTCACCCATGTTGAAGACCAACCCTGGTGTATCGCAACAGGAAGTAAATATGTTTCAAATTAATGCATTTTTGTTTGCTGCGACCGAGGTCACCAGACTGCAGCCGGAACTTCCTAATCACACATTTTGAGCACAGCCCCCTCTACGGTGACCGATAACCGGCACTGCTCTACATGCAGGCAAAGAACTGTCGTTTGCAAACAGAAATAAAAGACAGCTATAAAGCAAACTATCATATGACGTGATGAGTCATCACTGCTGATGGAGCTCGTTGACCTCCGGGGTATTCTTTTCACTCACAATTAAAAAAAACTGCTCAAAAAGCAATGATGTGGAGATAAATAGCTTCCTGAGAACATATTTAGGATTCAACAATATTATGCTTTCTATGCTTGTGAATATATATCAAATTTAAAAGAGTGCTGACTGGAAAGTAATCATAATGCTACAGTATAAGGTACACACACGCGTGCATGCAGATAAATGAGCTTGCAGTCTGCAGGAAGCTGTAACGCTGAATAGACTCTAATGTGAAGTAATTCAAACCAGTCTGCTCCAGGGCTGCTTCGAGTGCACTTTAAGACTCAATCTGCCACAAATGGAATGAAGGGAAATTTGAGCCAGTCTTTCTCACCTCTATTTAACCTCGTGCTGTGATGTGTGTGTGAGTGTGTGTTTTCATTTGTGGGCCTATTTTCCATTTTGTATTGTGTCTGTTCATTCATGCATCAGTCCATTAAACATGATATTTTGATATGGTTATCAAGTGATATCTCAGACACGGCTGATGTCTGATGAGGTGAGATGATGCTTCTTCACACCAGTTCCAGTGTAGAAAATCGATTTGCCTAATGTGTTTTTTTTTTACTCTTTTTGGATGGAGGTGCTTCACTGTTTTTAGGGAGCTGTGCAGGTGTGTTTTATGAACACGCTGATAGACATCTATCCATATTTCAGCATCTGTTTAATGAGGATTTATAGAGAAATATTTTAGCATTTTCTTGCGGGTGCCTCATATTAGATCAATGCCATCCCACGTTTTACTGTTGGGACACCCCTTCTATTGTCTTGGAGGCTGTCCTGGCCAATCAGCAGGCAGTTGGTTGACAAAGAGAGGGTCATCAGCTTGATTAAGCTCACCTGGCTCTTTCAGGCTATAAAAGCTGGTCCACATGCTCATTGTCTCTCTCCCTTCCTACAGCTGACATCCACCCTGCAGCGCCTTCTCTTTTTTTGCACCTTCAACACCTCACACACGCAACACATTCATGCACTACATCCATTACTGATGTTGCTGATCTGCACACCCCACTGTTTGTTTTGTGTTAACTGTTATCTAATATATTGTGTTGTCCCGTCACATTCGTTGAGCCAGTTTGTGACATTGTCAACAAATCCCGTGAAGAGACCAACAATTAATTGATCCCAGTGATACAATAATAAGCATTGTCCTACAGCTTCATTGTTACCCAAAAGCTATTAAAACTAATCAGTGAGCCGCAGTCTTCTTCTGGGTGACATGTTTCTTTAATACCATGAACACAAACATAGAATACTCAGCATATCGCAAAATCGCAATAATATTGTATCGTGACTTGGGAGTCGTGATAATAGCGTATTGTGGGGCCTCTGGTGATTCCCACTCCTAGAAGTCAAACAGTATCAGGAGACGGACTAACACATTGTGGGTTTTGGACTATTCATGGGATTTGTTGACAATGTCACCAGCTTTATCCTCAAAGTGTAAATGCTCCTAGACCTATAGACACCTGAACCCTTCTGCAGTCAGCCATTGCAATCGCATATGTTTGAGGGTTCTTACATCTTTTTTCATGTTGAGCATGATATACTGGATTATCTGTTTTTTCACTTTTTATTGTGCAGTTCTTGCTCAGACAGTCCATATTTGTGGACAGATTACTGTAGACACATTTGCAGCTGTGCCACATTTCTTTTCCATTTTTATTTTTTAATGATTGACCCTACTGTTTTCAGGGACTCTCGCCTTTGAAAATGTTCTTCCATGTTTGGCATTTTTCAATAACCTTGTTGCAGATTTGTCTAGAATATGTTTGTCCTCATTATGTAGTCTTTGCCAGGACAATGGCTAAGCAAGGGTTTGGCCTACCAGATACAGGTGTATTTAACCTAAAATCCCTTGTCAATGTTGATCTTATAATGGTGAATGGTAAAATATTATGGCTTATTAAAACCGTTTGGCTGTACCTGTAATGATTTCAGTTCTTACAATTATTTATCTCGGTCGTTTTTGCAGCGTTGACAAGCCCAAAGCCCTGTCCCTGCTGCTGCACACAGCAGACATCAGCCACCCGGCCAAACGTTGGGACGTCCACCACCGCTGGACCACCTCCCTACTGGAGGAGTTCTTCAGACAGGTGAGTGGGTGCACATGGCTAGGTCTCGGAGTGGTGCATGGGTAGCTGATCCAGTGTATGCTTCAGTGTTTTGGATACGTGAGATTCAGATACATAATCTTTCGACTTTTTGACCATTTTTGCTCAAAAGTTGAGATGAAAAGTTCATTCTTGACCTTCAAATCACACCTGTTCCCTTCCTGCTATGTGAGTATGCTCTGGTGTTTGGGAGGAAGCATTATTTATTTTTATTTATTTACTATTTATTTTTTAAATTTAGTCCGATGCGTGTTAGGTTTCTGCACACCAAGAATAAAACAATGATGATATAAGTGAATGATTGTTTTAATACGGTGCTTTACGTTAGTGAGATACGCAGTCATATTCATAAGTTTGATGGCATTGCAGACATTCTGCTCCTCGTCATTTTTATAATTGATGCCCCTGACAAAGCGCCATGGCAGATTAAAATGTAGAACATTACCTCTTTGATAAAACAATGCAATTGGCTCTGAATAATATTGATAGTGGATTTGTTAATGTCAACAAGAAGGACAGTCGTCTAACTAGTGCCACACTGCTTTCATCCCCTCCGTTATTTATCCGCATTGTTCTCACTATCCGAGCTATTGTTATTGTGTTTGCTTTCACAAGGCCTTTATCTCTCGAGATATGAATAGCCAATAAATAGCCCCTCTGAAGAACATTGCCTCTTGACTCTACATCTCGTCTTTTTGTGACAAATCAGAGGAGAAAATGAAACACATTTGTGTCACAAAGCACTTGTTGTGGTAGGGGCCAGACAAATCCAAAGCCTGTTGATAGAAGTGTGAGCATATGGTGTACGGTGGCGGTGTGTACGAGTGTGTTTACGAGTGCCTGTGTCTGGAGGGTGATGGGCTACATTTTTATAGAAACAAAAGAATGAGAACAATTTACTGAGGAAGCTGCTGTATTTCCAGGGGGACAAAGAATCAGAGCTTGGCCTGCCATTCTCTCCGCTCTGCGACCGAAAGTCCACAATGGTGGCCCAGTCCCAAATTGGTGAGTTCAAATGCACCACCAGCATAATAGTGTGTCTGTATGGCTACACAAGTCCTGCTCAAGCATGAGTTTATTTCAGAAAAAAAAAATGTTTTCTTCGTAAAGGATTCATTTACCATGAAGATTAAATGTTGTGCTTCCATTAATAAATAATGGTAGTATAATAGAGAACAGTTTCCTTGACAGATAACTTACTTATGATTAATAATGTCTCTTTTCTTCAAAGACCAAAGCTCTGTCCTTTACCACCTTATTTTTTTTATTGATTGAGTCTTATTAGGAAACAAACAAGCACAGGACTTTCACCCTGGAGACTGCTGTTCGTGTCTTGTGTGAAACCAAGTCAACGTTGCCTTACTTACTCACTCACTGCTACGTAATTTACGGTCTAAAGTTCCGGTTCAGTTATGTAACAAACACACTTAATTTAAGTAACAAACACACCACAATCTTATCCTATGCCTAACCAATAACTTATGTTGCCTAAACCTAAACAAGTAGTTTTGTTGCATAAGTAAACCTAAAAACTAAATAAACCTACGTTCAAGGTTTATTTCGAAAAGAGACTGTGTGCATGTCATGACCGGAAAACGAAACGTTATTTTCAGAAGCATGCATGTAACGAACAGAAAGTGACACGTCCAAAACTGACCCTAGAGTGGTACTTAGGGCTTCATAGTTAGAAGCGTAGGACCACTGACCAAGTGGTGGAATTGGACAAGTTGGGAGAGAGAATATGTTGCTTGTGTAAAGCCCCATTATCTTCCACAAGAAGATAAGTCTGCCTGTATGTTGGCTGAAAGGCGGAATCCAGGGAACAAGTCTGCAAATGACTCACAGGTCGCTTGGAAATGTTAAAGCAAATCCTGAAGGTTTTATCCTTCTTTAATACTGACATGCTCCCGTTTAGGCTGCATTTTTGCACAAAGCCAGGACTATGCATTCTGTCCCTCATCTCTTACATCAGAATAGGATTAGGGAGACATGGCTTTGTAGCCATAGGAGGAAAAATTACAGCGAAAAAAAAACGGTTTAATGTGAATATAGGCATGTGAATATTGTTTTAAGATAGACTTGGACAATTTGAACCTATCCTTTAATAGCTGTGACCGCACAGTAGTAATTGAAGTCGATGAAGATGAACGTTTTATCAGCTCAGAGCTTCTCCAATCTGCATTTTGGCAGCTGGACAGTCTAAAGGCACCATTAACACCTACGGACTTCATTTAATTTGTATCTAAGATTTGATAATTGATTTTACAACATTCTGGAAATACATTCCAATTTTAATTTCATAAATTGCAGCATTACCGTGATTGTTCTGGGCTTCTTTTTGTCCACGTATGCATTCAATAATTCAAAACACTAAAGAATGTGAATATGTATAAACAGATGACACTATGTTCTGAATTTGCTGGTATCTTTGTCACCAGGGTTCATTGACTTCATTGTGGTGCCCACCTTCACTGTGCTGACGGACATGATGGAACGCATCGTCAAACCGCTCATCGACGAGGCCTCCCATGCAGGTTTTGCCGGCTTCAGACGCTCAAGGTGAGCTGCAGCACTTCCTCTGAGAAATAATTTGGAAATGAAAACTTGGGATTCTTCTATGCTGCTCACTAGCAGGACTGAGCAGATGGACGTGGGTGAATGTATGTAAATCCGAGTACATTTGAATCAACCTGCCTGCCTAAACAAGAATGGAAAATCTACCGTTTTCTACCCTTCACCTCTCATACCTGTAGTAACTGCTCGCTCTATGACGTGATTAAACCCCAACAGCTCCCCTGCAATAACAGCATATCTAATGGAGGAGAACAGCAGATGAGTCTCCCATGAGTAATCCATTTCTGTGCGTGGAAATGTCTCCACCTTTCATCGGGCAGAGCCACACACCTTGAAATTGATATTTTAGAGATGCTAAACTCGTTGTCCCTGATCGAGAGTGGGCCTCAGTGCTGGATCGGCATACACAATGGCCTCTTGAGATATAAAACACAGTGGTTGGGTCTCCACTGGCTTACTTAATTGGCTGAGTACTTTTCCTCCAGCCACATACTAAATCACATATATGCAAGGCTTTGAAACCATCCAGATAAGAAAGTTCATTCCACTTGTTCTTGGGTTACTAATAATTAAACTACCCAGACAAAGATCATTTTAAAAAAATAGTCTTTTATTTGTTTATTAAAGTGAGCTTATTGGGGAAAAAACAGCCCTACTTTGGGAGTCTGGTTCTGCATCTTCTGTTGCACCTGCGCATCAATATCAGCCTCCCCGCTCTCCTCAACAGCAGTCATTAGAATCACTCAGTGGGCCTCCAGTCGAAGTTAACCGAGTGGAAATCTCAGATAGTGTTGCCACTTGTGCAGTCTCCTTGTCTTCGTACACACCTGGGTGCTGATGGGTTTTCTTGGACTGTTTCTTCCCAGCATTTAGAGCAGCTTTCAATCATCTGTAACGAGTCTGCTCTCTCTGTCTTCCTCTGATAATCTACCCGTCTTTCTCTCTTCTTCTCTCAATGTGCCTCTGGCTCTGAAAGCTCTGGTTTGTCAAGCGCTTTCTAGGGATGGCAATGTCAGTCTGTCGGTTTTGTTGGTCCACCACTTTGGTCCACACTAAAATGTCTCATCGATGTGCCCTAGCTGATATACTGGAATTGTAATCTCTAAAAGGGGAACTCCAGTTATTTAGTTTTGGACTTCCATCAATTTGTGGCATCCACAAGAGACCTTTTTGAAAAAGAATGGTTTAGAATTGAAGCAGCAGAGGGTGAGATATGCTGACTTTTAGTCCCAAGTATGGGTCAAGCTTAATTAACCCTTGACTCCACATTTCCCATAATGCAACTTGACAACATCTTCCATCAGACCCCTGCCTCTTAAATGCCCATTTCTTTAAATTCAGTGTGAAAGCTTAGAAACTTTGTAAAGCTCCCTCCGGAACAACAAAAACATTATTACACTGTTTCCACACAGACTGAGTAGCATTCAAGTAGTTCAAACTGAACTTTATGTGTAAAATAGGTGAGACGTGCTCTTTTAACTTTTCCTCTAGTGCCATCAGGTCAAAATCTGAATTTGTTGGTTCATGACTAAATTTCTGCAAAACTAAGGACTTTCACATCAGCGTCAGTACTTTGTGTTTAGCAAATAGAGCACGCTAAACTAAGATGGTGAATAAACATTATACATGCTAAACGTCAGCATTTGTCTTTGTGAGCATGTTAGCATGCTGACATTAGCATTTAGCTCAATAAGCACCACTGTGTCAGTACAGCCAACACAGAGCTGCTATCATGGCTGTAGGCTCTTAGTCTTGATTCACTTTAAACGCTCTTCATCCTACGCATTATTCTGTCCAGTCTGAACAGTCTTAGCTCAGAGGAGTCCAAGAGGCACAGTGTGAAGAGCTCCGACAGCAGCTCGTCGGGACAAAGCTCTCTGCTGACGGTGGACCTGAAGAACTTTAAGGCGTTGTGGAACGAAGAAGTGTACCAGAATAGAGAGAGGTGGAAAGCTCAGGCTGCTAAAGGTACAGTTTACCCATACAACCAAATATACAGGTACATGGAGGTGATTTGGGGGACATTCATATTGCTTGTAGTGATGATCAGTTTGCAGCTCTACACACATTATTTCATTTTATTATTTTGGTTTTCCAGTCAGCATCTTTACGGTTTGGTTCACTCTTACTGCTCAAATCAGCACCATTTTATAAAGCTCTAGTAATCCACAGTCCACTACAGGCTCAGCACCAAACAGCAGACATACACAGTTAGCTGGTAATGGAGCATCTGGTCTGGTAATGGAGCATTTAGCAAATAAAGTGCCAGATATTTGCCTCTGGATTTGGTAGAAACAAAAACAGTAACCAGAAACACAACTCTGAATGAATGCGTATGTTGCTCCGTAACTGCTGGATGTGTAAATAGACAGCTGTTTGCTAGTTTACCATGTCAACATAAAGGTGATAAATGTGTTTTCAGCTTGTTTCTGCTGCCCCCAAGTGGCCAAAATCTTATTTGATACAGGTTTAAGTTAATATTCATAGAGAGGTTTTATCAAACGGTCCGAAACGGTCAACTGAGCTCCCTCAACGTTTACTGGCTTTAAGTAAGAATAAAGCTGCGATGAATTAATGCACACAGACACTCAAATACGCTAACCTGCCTCCACCCTCCATGTGACCTCAGAGGCGGAGGAGAGAGCTAAAAGGGAAGCGGAGGAGCAAGCCCAACAGGAAGAGGCGATGGAGCCCCAGGAGGTCCACACAGAACCAGAACAGCCTGAACCAAAGGAGGACCAACTGGAGGGGGAGGAGCTTGAGTCGGCGGAGGTCAGACCACCAGATGGTAACATGGGGGAAACAGAGCAGGGAGCGCAGCCGGGGAGCGCCACGCACAAGAATCCTCCACTGCAGAACGGTACGTCCTGCTAACTGTGAAGTCCCACAGCAGCAGGTGGCATAAGGCAATTTATATACAGTACGTTGACATGCATACATAAGTGATCATCAAAGCTGCAGTGCATGTTTCTATCGTTCATTTTCATTATCAGCGACACGGTTTGGATTTGTTCATCTCCCAACTTTTGGTACCCATTCACTTTCTTCTAAAGCAGATAAATAATTCTGAGATGCTACACCAAGTATATTAAAACGGTGACCCCGAAAGGTCCCAGTAATTGTTTTGTCAATGAGAAGTATTGCTTATTGTTTTGAATCATTGCAGGAATAAGTCAACTAGAATTGAAAACAAGGTCCTGTGGGTTTGAACTATGTTTGGCTGCACAGCATGGGTTTGTGAGATAGAACATGTTTTTACAAACTTCACAAAGGGGAGAGAATGCTTTGAGGATATTTTTTCATTTCCTTGTTTGAATAGAGTGCATGTCCTGTCACCACTAAATGTGCATCAGTGGGACAAAATAACAAGACTACTCTGACTTTTCAGGAGCGTTATCTGAAGGGACTGTATCTCCAGAGGTTGAAGAAATCAAGAACAAAGGAGACGATGGTGAGTTTTATTCCTGCAGTCCACGACTATTGACAAAAGAAATAAATTGAAGTGTCTACACCGAGTTGCCAGTTTATCAGGTACACCAAGCTAAAACAAAAGTAGTCTAAAAGAGGACTAATTATTGATAGTCCTTGTTTGTTTTCCCAAAGCAGAGGTGGCGATGGAATAAGCCAGCTGTGGAGAATCACGGCCTCACTGTCACTGACCTGAACCTGCTTTTACTTGTATGCGAGGACTCCCGCTCACGCCAGAGGAAAAGCCATTAGTTGGACTGTGTCGCCCTCTACAGGACACCAAGAAACTGACACCTTCACTTCCTTTTTTTTGTCTCTATGATTAACTGTTTTTACTTTTACGATGTTTATGCTCCCAGGCTATTGTATGCAGAGCTTGCAGCTCAACCCACGTGCATTATTCCTACCTTCCTGCTTCCTGATGAATACAATACAGAAGAATATTTAATGACCTTGTGATGGGAGGGGGGGACGAAGAGGAGCCTTTGAAAGACACTGAAAATGTTGCTTTTCTAATTTTAGTTTGCCAATCGTTTACTTCGCTCTACTTGTGTGCTTAACTCAGACCACAGACATGTAGCCATTCTATTCAAAACCCACCTTTTACTGCTGTATTACGCTTCTCTGTCGACACACAAGACAAGTTTGTTTGCAGACAAGGGTTTTGCATCACAGTGATTTATATTGGTACTAACTGAAGAATACATTGTGGGAAATGCAGAGTAGATGTACATCAAGAGGGACGTCTATAGCCGCTGCACAGTATGTACTGGATACAAGTAAGTGTACAGTTCATTGGGGTTGAATTGACAGGTTTACAGCACTAATATTTTACTAGAAAGTACTCCTTAAACGTATCTCTGTGTAGAACATTTGAGTTGTCCCTGTGCTGCAGGAGCTCCGGTTGGGAGTCTCTTAGGTTTGCTGAGGCTACTACAAGAAACCAGTCGTGGCTCATATTCTTTCCCTCCACATGTTTACTTTCTTAGTGCTTTCCTCAAATGCATTTGTGTTCCTTGCAGCCAGGTTTGTGTTGTTTTTGTGTGTTTCTGTCCTCTTTACTGTACATATTGAAAGTTTGTATATGTATGGAAATGAGGAGGAGTAGAAATCCTACAATTCCACAATCCATCAACAGGTTTTTTTTTCTTTTTGGGTATAATGTAAGATAGTGTAGTGAGAAATATCCAAAAATTAGAATGCAACTTTTGCATCTCAAACATATCACACATTCAAGTTTTTGTAACATGTAAAATGTTTTTCTTTTACTTTTATTTTTGTAACAATCTTATTTGTTTTGCATTTGTTGTGTCCTATATGAATCATGCACTAGACGTGTCTAATATCCTCACACTGTATGTCGTTTCTTCGTCAAAAGACTTCTTCTTGATGCCTTCTTATATCTATTTAAGCTGTAGCAAAAATGTCAAGATTGTCGCTGAATTAGAGAAAAAGCTCACATATTTTATTTTGCAGTACAGGTATGTTACAGCAGCTTCGCCTATGAGGTTGTTGGTGTAATGTTTTAATCGTGTTTACATTGAGCTCGTACACTTATTAGCCAGTTGAATCCATCATGCTTCTGTGATGCATCCGAGGCTACGAGTCCAAACTGTGTCTGCTTCTTGTCTGTATGCCGGGTTTTTAAGGCTTGTAATGTTATGTATAGGAGATGCAAATATCGCTTACTGTGCATATGTAACATATTGAACCTCTGCAACGCTGGTTCAGCTTTATACACTTAATATGTGTAATTGAAAGAAAAGAAGCATTTTGGCAGTATTCACTTAATAATGGATATTTTGTCCCTAAAATTGAAGACTTTTATTTTGTTTTTCCTTATGTTTTACATTCTTTTGGTATGAAAATCTCAACATTTATTGTGCCAATATCAGGTTCTTGGCATATTATTTTAAAATATACTGTACATATGTGTACTGGTACATATACTAAAACAAAGTATATATGGGGTTCAAAGAGGGTGAATAATCCAGCATCTAAACATTTATATAAAACTGTAGGAATGATTTTATAGCCTCTTTGTTTTAATACACACGACTCATTTTTATATTATGACAGGAAGGTAATATATAAAGCAGTTTATCACGTAATGTAACCACATGCATCTTTCTACTTAAAATACAGTCAGTGGTTAGCAAGACAGCTGGCTGAATGTGTGCCTATATATATGTACTTTCCATTTCACACCTTTCACCTGTAGGAAAACGAATTATGTGATGTCATTTGAATTTGTGCTGATCCAGGTACAGTCAAAGAAAACATTCATATCTTCCTACAGTTATTCACACTAAAGAGTCTTCTGTAAAGACTTTAATTTTAGACACTGTTGAAAAGTCAGGAGTTTGATGTCGCAGAAGTATAGTCATTAAGTGGTAGATCTTTTTGCTCGTTTTCATTTAGGAAAATCAGTTTTATCGCTGTGTAGCTTTTTCTGTTGTAGTGTACTGTTCACTGGATTGTCCAAAAGTCTTCAACATGTAATGGCATTTTTATTTTGTCATTTTGTCTCTCCTCTCTGGTTCATTCGTCCCTGTGTGTGTCTGTTCCATATGTTTTAGTCCACCAGCTCTGAAGTCAGAAAAAACAATTCAAGTGGCTCAAAACTGTAAATTCAAAGTGTAACAACTATGTAGAGATTCGATTTATTAATAGAACCAATACAAAACTCATTGTGTGCCCAAAATCGCCTGCCTGACACTTGGTAAAGCAGAATATATTATACCAAGGGACCAACACATGTACAGTCTTATAGTTTGCTCTATCTTTCACTTGCTACTGTGTTAGCCTATACTGTATGGATATTTAAAAATAATTTATACCAACCATAATCAAAAAACATAGCTGTATTTATGACATGCTCAGACTTCTAAACATGGTGTTTTGTAATTGTTACTACAGAACAGATTAATTGTTGTTTGTTTAATGCTTTGTCTCCTTGTTTAGTGTGAATCACTCGGATCTCAAACTGTTCTAGTGACCGAGGTTAGATGGATGTAAAGCGTGTGTGTGTGAGAAACTGCCGAAAAATACTTAATTAATGTGCATTTCTGATCTCCTCACTGTGACCTGCTCTATCGATGAGAGTGTGATGAGACGAGTGTGTGTGTGTGTAAGAGAGAGAGAGAATTAAACAAAAAGTGATACAGTGCACTGTTTAAAACTGGTAAACAGTTCTCAAATCATCACCGTTATCAAAAAATTAATACATTTCAGCATTTTTTTCCCACTTTAAAGATCAAATTCCCATTTGTTTATATATATATATCTATATATAGATATATATAGATATATATATATATCAGAAGTAGACATAGTATAAAAGTCAAATCATAAACAAATGAAAACCACCTTAGGTTTAACCTTCACTACATCCATGAAAAGACAGACGGACTAAGAGAGTGTGTGTGTACGCGTGTGTGTGCGTGTGTGTGCATGCATGTGTGTGTCACTGTCCCAATGCCGGCCAGGCGGCCGTGTGTGCCACCATGCTCTGTGACTGCACAGCCGTATCAATAAATCTGGACTCAAAGGGCTCAGATCATGGCTGCCTGTCTTCATTTCTACAACACCACCACCACCACAGTATTATATGACACATTTAAAAGGGACCCTTCAAATATTTTCACGATGACTCAATCAATTGTGTATAAAATGTCTGAAAATAGTTCAAGGTTAGCGGCACAATATTTCAAGCTTTATTTAATTGTATCCTGTTTTTTTAATTGCTGTAATCGTTCCTCCTGTTACTGACCTACCTATGAGAAACACAGACATCTCATCATAGTAGCCGTGTTTTGAAGTTCAACAATAGAAAAACTGTATGGAAACGGCAAAATTCAGATATCAGAATTCATAAATTGTGAATCTATCCTATGAAAAAAATCAATGTATGAATAGACTATATTGTTAAAACGCTGCTATTGTTGGCCCCTCTCACAATGTCTTACTTGATGCCTCTGTCCTGGTCGTTAGTGCCAACTTGAAACACCTGAGTCTGACCAACTCAGAATCTCCTCAGGTGTTTCAAGTTGGCGCTGAAGACCAGGACAGAAGCGTCAATGCACAAGTTGGTTTTGTTGTGGCTCCAGACCCTTTTGTTGTGCTACCAAAATGTATTCCAATCTTTTAAAAAATACTGTTAAAAGTCTTGCATTTGAAGTTGTAGCATATTCTTAAAGAACCAGAAGTGAACGCTCTCCTTATGCAGAATGTGTTCATCACTTTAATGTTGCAGCTGTTTTAATTATAATTACTTTATATACTGCTGGATAACTTAAGTTTTTAGTTGATTTATATTTAGTATTAATAGTCAGATTCTGCAAAGTTACTACAGCTGTCAGATGAATAGTGAAGTAAAAAATACAAGATTTGCGAAATAATAGTAAAAATATAGCATCAAATTGAAATATTCAAGTATTGTATTTAAGTACAGTATACTTTAGTAAATGTGTCTAGTTACATCCCACCACTGGGTGTTACTAATAACGGTGGCTCAGTTCCACTGAGAGTGACAGTGAGCCAGCATGCACAATACCAGGAACCTGAAATCAAAGCAGCTAAATGGAACTCAGCCATCATTAATGACACCTGTGCTTCTCCTGCTGTGTCAGGTCAGTCTGCCACGAGAACGCCTTATTTCCACCTTGATGCACACCCTACACCACGGACAGCTGATGCACCTGTTCCATGCTTTTTTTGCAGTTTTGATTTATCTTCAGTAATTTGACTTTTATGTAATTATTTTTTATTAAAAGGTATTGTAGGGGAGGCAGGGGGATGTTGTATAATTTGACTACTTAGAATGCACTAGTCATCTTTTGATATAAACATTTGTATTAGGGGTGGGAATCTTCACTCGCCTAACGATTTGATTTGATCATGATTCACCATCGATACTAATGCACAATTCTCAATGTATCTTCATTTTTTACTGAATTCCCTTTTAAAAAGTCTTTCAAAAATCCTCTTACAACAGTCTTAATATAAAAAGTTGCATATTTTCAATACCAGTGTGACCAACCTCAGTACATAAACATACACAAAACATAAATCACAAAACATAAATCCTTCTGCAGTGCATTACAAGTGTGCTGTAATCTACAAAGTGTGCTGTAATCTACAAAAATAAGGTATAATAATCCTGAAAGCCTATACACTTCATAATTAGCCTAGTGGTTATGGCTATTTTCCTGCATTGCATATCCCAACAGGGTTAACAGTACAGTGGTTGAATTTCTGACCAAAATTGTTAAAAAAAGAGCAAGTATAAATAGTAGCGAGAGAAACAAGTTAGCTCACTCACGATAGTTTGAAACACAGAGTTCAAAGAAGAGGAGAGATGGAGGAGAGCAAGGACGTATTGACCGTTTCAATGGAATTGCTTTGCTAGGCAACAGCTTGGGTACACGTTTACTTCCTGTCAGCTGATTTCAGTCACATCCACTGCAACAGAAAATAAACTGGGACACATTTGGAATGCTTATGTTTACAACTGTCAAACGATTGATGGCAGGGCCCAGTACGTTCCCATGAATGTTGCTCAGTGTTGCATGAAGCAAAGAAAAGTTTGACCTCAGAGCATAAAATTATCTGATCTTCCGCATCCATGCGGCCCACGTCCTTAATTCCACGGTTTGGAAGAGAGAGGGAGGAGAAAGGAGAGAAACTTGCACGACAAATAATGACGGAAAAGCAAAGTCAAGACTCACACTGAGCTGAAATGAAACCAAACTCCCAAATATGTTCTGTCATCGATGCAGAATCGTCCGCATCACAATGCATCATAGAATCTAGAAATTGTCAGACCACTAATACATATCTGCACAAATTAATAACACAATTGATGTTTTTTCAGACTATACTATTGCATTTAGAATTCAGTGGTTGGGGTAAATGTAACACTGAACAAATGAGTCCCACTGTATCTGTGAATAAAAGCAATTCAATACACCCTTTTAAAATGGAATTTAAATTTAAAAAACAAAGTGATTTTATTGAGCCATGTGGCTCGGGGACAATTGATCTTGCAGCCATGATCACATCTCCTATGCTAGCTAGCAACACCCATATTACCATCGATTGTTCATGTTCATTTCAAACCAATAAACAACAGATAAATAAATCTAGCTCGTTCCTGTTTGGAGGAATTGAGTTTGTTGCTATTGCCCGTTGTTACTATTTAACACGTTATGAACAGTACAACAATTATAGATTAAAGTTAGCGTTATTTCACCGCGGCATAGGTGAAAAAGATGTTACATCTACTGAAGTGAATCACTGGTTTAATGCACCACCTGGCCAGCACGTTAACTGACCCCAACACACCCACAATGTACCGAATGCTGCATGTAGCTAACATGCCAGATGCTAAATGATCTCATGGTTGATCCTGCAGCGGTGATTTCTGTGTTCGCTGAGGAAATTGTACCTTCAGTGAGGTGCTTGAAGCCTGTCTGCTGTTTTTGACTGTTAATCAGCCTCATTCAACACCCAATGTTCGAAAACTCCAAGGAACTCAGTGTGACAGAGAAGCACAGTGGACTGGTTATACTGGGACAGAGAAGCACAGTGGACTGGTTATACTGGCACAGAGAAGCACAGTGGACTGGTTATACTGGGACAGAGAGGCTCAGTGAACTGGTTATACTGGGACAGAGAGGCTCAGTGGACTGGTTATACTGGGACAGAGAGGCTCAGTGGACTGGTTATACTGGGACAGAGAGGCTCAGTGGACTGGTTATACTGGGACAGAGAGGCTCAGTGAACTGGTTATATTTTGCTTTGAGGATGCTGAGAAGTTGAACTTGGAGCAGATTCACATGAAGTCGGTCAGACAGGTGAGTCGACAATAAAACTTACTTTGAATGTAACTTTCTCCCGCGTACAAGGTCAAAGATGCTAGGCAACTTAGCTTTGTGTTTGTGTGCATGTGTACACGTTTTGCTGCAATGGTTTTTTTTTTTGGGGGGGGGGAGGGGGCTGTGATATGTGTGTTTTTGGCTTTACCACAGCTGTGGAGTTCATATTGTTTGATTATACATCTGTTGTCTGCCTCGATGGTGTTTTCTTCCGCTGTTGATTCTATATGAAATTAATATTTAATCTGTGTAACTTAATAATGCTTGTTGCACCTGCTGCGATGACTATGTATAATTAATTATCAGTCGTGTGCTGCAGAGTGATGTCTACAGAAAAAGAACATAATCAGTGGTCTCACAGTCAATAATCCACTAGATGTCTCTGTTAGCCTTCAAATCACACTGAAGCTCCCCCAGCGCCACCTCTCTCAGCCTCAGCAGGCCCGCAGCACTAAAAATGATCAACGGACTTGATGTATACCGTGTCACACTCCCAAGATAGTCAGTATATAGCTCTTTATCCACTATGTAGGCAGCTCCACAAACATTACACACAGAACGCATATTTATCACAAGCAGCATGCATATTCATGGGCAGGTTGATGGAGCTTGTGGAGGGATGTGTATGAGTTCTCAGCACAGCGCTGAGTGCCGGAGCAGAAGGCGAATGTTAATTCAATTATACGGCAGCTGTTCCTTGGTGCCCATGGCCACTGTGTTTGCACTAGAACAGAAATCTTGTATTAGGTCCCTCGCCATAAAAGACCATTGCCAGGCATGAAAATGGGGACTGCCTGTAACCAAAAGCCATCAACCGTATTTTAAAGAGCATTTAATGCTTCTTTTTGGCACGATTGAGGAATATGGTGAGGCTGCAAAGAAAGATTTGTGTTTTTTTGTGTGTTTTTTTTAGTTTTGGCTCACTGTTGATTTACAAAGCTTTTGTTTTTGGTCATTATTCTTTTAAATAGTCAATCTGCTTGGAAGTAAAATGTGCAAATGATTTTCTTTTTCTATAAACTCCATTTGAGGGTGTTCGTATAAACACGAGTTTGCGTCCTGTGGTGGTTGTTCCATCATTATAATTTTTTTTAAATGAATGATAATTTAAAGATATAAACTGTGTGTGTTTGTTGTTTCTTCTTGTGGATTCACGTTCACAACTTTGTATGTCAACACAGCCTAAAAAGCTCCCATACATGCAAATGTAGTTTGCCCATGCATTTATGTGAGTGTTGGTATTTGTGCTCCACCCCGCCTCCTGTCCCGGGCTCGGGCTGAGCTCCAGTACGACTTGGTGGAGGAAGAGCAGGAGGAGGGAGGGGTGTGAAGGCATCCGCCAGCCTGTTCCTTCATTACCCGGCTCCCTGAGACTCGCTCTGTGTGATTTAATCACATGGCCACTGGCGGATATACTGCTGCTCTGATGTACCTGGACCTGCTAATAAGTTTGCTTTTCCTTCATCAAAAGGAAACCAGTCACACCTGTGGGGGGGATGTGCTCAACTGCACATTACGTATTAAAATATATGCATGCATGCAAATGAGGAGGCACCTAAACATTGTTTTTATTGGTGTATATTGGTTATTATCCTCCTATCCCACACTCAGATGGAGACATGGCAGGAATAAGAGTAAAAAACGTAGTTGTGCAACTAAAGTTCAGGCCACTTTCATTACTGATTAATTAATCCTTTCTCAAATAATCAACATGTTTGTCCTACAAAATGTTAATAGTCGAAAAACTCAAACAACAGTTCAAACTGAAGTCTGCAATTTGCGTGATTTGTCCATCCAAAACCCAAATATATTAATTTCACTGGCATATAAGACAAATGAAAGCAGCAAAGCCTCACATTTGTTGGAACAAAAAAATATTTGGCATTTTTGCATGGAAAACTAATCAATTTAAAAATAGCTGCCAAATATAAATAGCAAATATATACTGTAAATAAGATCTGATGCTGTCACAGCAAGGCTACAGTACAACTGCCTTTTGGGAATCCACCCTGTAACCTAACCAGAACGGACAGCATGTTCTCGCCACTTAACTGCACACGGCCACATCACGCAGCATGTAAAGGAGACATTGCATATCAAGCTGTTTAATAAAAATGAAACCCCGTCTATCCACTGGAAAAAGCACAGAGCTCTATTTAGAGTGACTGATCGAGAGCCCAGAATCAAAGGGCCCTGTGGCACGAGCTGCTAGTGTGTCTGGGAATTGGCCCAACTCTTAAAGAGCCAAGCTTCCCTCATCTTGACTGGGGGCAGACCCCCAAATAGGAAGAAGCTATTTCTGCTGGCAGCCAAGTGCTTCCTCTCTGGAAGCCTGACAGGTGAGGAGCCGTGTGGCTGCCAACTGTAACCCCCCCCCCCCCCCCTTCAGGTGGGCTCAAGGGGCAGGGCAGACCCCCATCATGGCTCCGGCATTGTGACACAGAGCAGAGGGCATTGAGCTCCCTGATGTCTGTCGACAAAGATCTGCCGTCAAAGTGGGAATCACTTTCCACAGCAGTGATGCTTGATAGAAAATAAAAAAATAAATACTTTGTCTGCAAAATTGTGATGAGTTCATGTGGAACAAAAAAAAAAAATTGTGACTGAATGTGTCTCAATTAAATCATTAACTTTCAATGGTGCAGACTAAATGACTCTAGTACAGTACTGCAGTGCAGTTTTAATTACTTGTATTTCTGTTATGTTATACCTCAACTCTATTCAATACTTTACTTTTTGCTCAACTACTGCCATAATTACAAGTTATTTTGCATATTATTTTTCAGTGGTGGATGAAGTACTAAGATATTTTATTAAAAAAGTATTCCATCATTTAGCATGGTACTTCTGTAACAGTGAGGGACTCACGTTGTTTTAAAAAAAAGTACTACATTGTCTTTATCATTCCACGCCTTTGACTTTCTTGGCGCAATGTTGCGCCTACATCACCCACTATGCAACTCGACCACAAACTGTTTGGTCGGAAACTCAGGGGCGTTATGTTAGTTAATGAAGCTTCGGCTAATTTAGCCAAAAGCAGAGATGAGCAGAGGGCTACAGAGGTCTGGTAACCTCACTTCTTTCTAACTCCACACGCCCTGAATAATATCATTTTCCATCTGTTAGTCTTCAGGTCTAACTGATGCTATTAATACAACAGTTCTCATCAGCTCTGAAGGAGCCACACAAGGCTTTATACAACATGTTTGCAGCAGCAATCTGTAAGCAGACTTTGATGTGTAAAATCCCCTTTAAGTAGAAGTGCCACGGCAAATACATGTTGCTGATAAAACCTCTGTGCTTTTACTTAAGTAAGATTTTGAATTCAGGCTCACATATCTTGAAATGGAGTTTGTTTACATGTTTGTACTATTGTTTGCTTAACCAGAGGATCTGAATACTTCAAATGAAGATTTTTACAACCCCATTTATCATTGATAATACTTATTTTCTTTCTTTATGTTGACTGTATTTTGAGCTGCACTTTAACATGCAGCACTTTCCCTTTAAATCAAACTCAAACCAATTTAACGCTGCAACACCGTGTCGCTCCTTCTTGCTAAAACTGCTTAAACACAGATGGCATGGGTGTCATGTTGAGATATTTCCAGCAACATTACAATGGAGTTTAATCGAGTGGAGAAGTAGGTGGAGTTATTCTGCACAGCCAGAGGTGAATTTGCTCGATGTTATTAATTAAGATTTTTTTCATCTTTCATTTCAGTGCGGGGCTGTTTTCAGTCTGAATGACAACTTTGTGAGTTTTAGAGGCGCTGATTTGCTAAACTGAGATAATCTAAACACCTCCGGGCTCCAGCTCCAAACATTAGAGTGTTATCCATCTTCTCATCTAACTCTCAGGACAAAAGTAAATAAGCATATTTGTCAAAATGTTCATTTATTCCTCTAATACAGAATACAGACTTACCAAACGATTAGGATCAGAGTTAGAATAAGATTTGTAAATGACTCCAGCGTTGTCCTTGGCCTGAATGAAGAACTAAAAGTAAAGAATTGGCACCCCATCGAATTACAGGTCAGAAGCGATGACAGGAATAAGAACTGAGGTGGCTGAGTGTGATTAACCGTTAAGTACAATGATAAAAGGTGTTAGGAATTTGATAATTAACTCGTGACCTCTTAGGAAGTGGGTATAAATGTAGGTCAGACTGAAACTGAAAGAACCCACTTGCTGCTAAATTAGCGTTGCCAGCTGTACAACAATTATTTTTGCCCTCTGTGTGATGGACAATCAATAATGCCCAAATGTGCCATAATGTACGATAATTTGACCATTTTGTTGTGCTCACAAGTTTCAACACATTCTCACTCCCAACTTGTCGAATACAGACTATTGGTCAGTGACACCGACATTTAAACTATGAAGCTCTTTGTATCCTTCTAGCGTCAGTGTTTTTGAAAAATAAACTTCCATCTTCAAAGGAATGGCTGTTGACGTTAACTTGACAAGTCACGTGACTACCCAGTGACTAATGAGTCACGTGACAAATTATTTTTAGATGTAATTTCGCTCAGGACACAAACAGTGGCCTCATGAAAGAAAGTCCAGTGTTTATCTGACCCATCCACGTCCAACTCCACCTGCCCTGTGTGGACTATCTCGCTAAATTGCTCATCTTACTCCGGCAAGAAAGCAAATAAACATATTTCTCGTAAGATTAGTAATAAGGCAAGCTGAGCTAAGGCACTTCTATACTTCATAACCTATAAGAGGGAAAGAGCATTTCAAACAATGCTCATATTTCATTGTGAATCCCTGCAATATTCAACACAACAATCAGCAAAAATGAAATGGAAAAAAATGAAATTTCAACTGAATTTGCAAAGCACACTAAAAACTCTTTCTGTGCTCCACTTTGTTAGGAATGAGAAGTGATATCAAACGCTGCGAGTCGACGGGGAGTTGAGGACAGTTGATGGGAGAAGAGGGAGTAAGACCTCGTATCAACACTTGAAGTGTCGATTAGGTGAGAAAACGACATTACAAACCTGTCAATCTTCTTGGCTTCAAGCTTGAAAAAAAAAGCAAAGCTGCTACAAAAAGTGGAATCACATGCATTATAAAACACTTTTAAAACTTAATTTCATACTAATGAGTACCTGCAACCATGTCCCTCATGTCACAGAATATGAATAATGGGTTTGTGTTTATTCACATGATGACAGTTGCTGTAGGTCAGACACCAGCTCCTCTGAGTTTATCATACATTTCATAAAAATACTTATATAAAGCTAAAGATGTGACTTTTACTTAAATATGAAGTCTGACACGTTTTATTTATCCCATCACTTTCCGGGTATGGAAGTGTCGCTACCACAACAGATTGTAACAGCCACTTTGAACGTGTGCGAACAGATTGAGCTTTGAAAAAGAAACGGGAGCCTCCAGCAACATTCCACGTCTGCGTCCCATCTCTGTCTAAAAACGGGACTAACATCTTTACATTATACATCTTCAAAAACATATCCATTATTCATATCCCCATATTTTAATACTATTAGCACTTCTGTGCCACCCACCTAAATACCTGTGTGTGTTTCTTATCAAAGGAGCAGTGACAATCAGAGTTACTTTGTTTGGGTGTGAAGAAAAGGTTTGGATTGAGAAAGTATTGTGTGGACCATCACACAAAAATTAAATGAGCTCCGTCGGGTCATTATATTATTGTACGCTATAAAATGTTGGATCCAAAAAACAAATGGGTGCAGGAGAAACTTTGCTTTTACCTTCACACTGGAGTGTTTGTGTTGTTTGCATAGACAACAAAAGGCAAAAACACACGGAAACACACCGTGCTCCCACCTGTGTGGGTGGGAGGTGTGGCCACTCAGCAGCTGAGTGGGGCAGCATATGGAGTTTCTAATTGGGTAGAACAGCACAGCTGGAGGACACCAGTCCAGGACCTGGCCTCTGGTAATCAGTCCCACAATCCTCAGCCCTCCTCTGCACATCCACCCTGCTGGTGGGTGGTTGTGGATTGTTGAACGTGTTTCACTGTTGAAACCAAGATGGAACTTGTCCACTAAGAGTGTTTTACAACTTGTGATCCCTTTTTGAATCAAGGTCGGATATAAATTGTGACTCTCGCCATTGACAGCCTGGACTTCCAATTCTTGATGACATTTAGGTCTTGTTTATTTTGAGTTGGAACGCTCTAATTAGAAGTTGCTTTGGACAAAATCATCTGCCAAATGACTGTAATGTAACGCCGACTTAATTTCCCTTTCTTCTAAATTATACCGACTGATTCTGACCAAACATTGTCACTATGGAGCCCCATGTTCTACTCACTGATTATCACTAAACACACCTTAATCAATCATGTTTCCCTCATATAACGCTGTGTTCAGATATACTCTGAGCTAATAGTGCTGTACACATGTAAGGTTCCCTGAGTTACTTGTGAAACATTGAAATACTTGAAATGATCAAAGTTCATTAAACTCCAATCAAGTCAAGTGTTTGGAGAAAAAAAAGCAGTTTAGTTTTTCAATAATATAGATGTTTTTTGACAATTAAAATACCTGAATGTGCGTTTTAATTGGATATTGTTTATGCTCTTTTATGCAGTGTGTTTGATCATTGGCTGGCCTGTTAAAGCAACCCTGTCTGCTTGAAACTACATTGTGTGTCCTATAATTTGCAGCAGTGAATATGTTCAGAGGGAATATTGTGCCGCCCAAACTATGTTTTTTACAACTCTGTCTTCTATAGATGTTACAGCATATACGTTTTTTTTTAAACATGATGGAGAAATGTTGTTAGTAATGAATACTTCTCTGCGTCTCCTGTGCCGTACATAAATCCCTTCAGTCGCTAAAAAAAAATGACGTCTCTGAACATAATTCAGCCAGCAATTACGTCTGTATCCACAACGTAATTGGGTAAACAATGTTGTATCATAGACAGGGTTGATCAACAAAAGGACATGTTTTTAACCAACTCATCTGCCAAATCTCAAAATGTTCTTATTGACCGTATCAACAAAACATTCACTGACTATATTTGCTCATAGCAACCCAATATCTGCTTGTAGCAACTAACAGTTAGGTGATGACATCGCCTTTTACCTTTGTGTTTAGACACCCAAAAGGACTTAGTAAACAGTGACGTACATGTTAATTATTCAAATCTATCCAAAACCGCAATCGCTACCTAAACCTGGAGTTTTTATATCCACAATCCACAGACCACCTGGGACTCCCGTACAGTATAACAACCACAGCTGTAGTACTGGAGTTTGGTTTCGAGACTACTTCTTTTAAAGTCTAGCACTTGTTTTGGTCTCATGCATTGATGGACTCTGAATTGTCTTGATCTCAGGCGTGCTATCGACAACTGGTCAAGTTGTTTCTGGCTGCTGATTTAGGATCAGTCGTGTAAAATGTTGCCTGATTCTACCAACACAATGCATGAAAAAAACAAACCTCCTCTTCCTTGATGGATCTGTCAAAACCTGTAATGGTTCTTGTTACGTTCCCCTTTTGGAGAGCACAAACACAACACGGCACGTAACAGTTCTTAAACCTAAATTCTATGCAATGATTAGTTTGACATTAGAAGATGGATCAAGATTGGTTATAGATATTATTTCTGTACATCCTAACTCCTTAATCACTGTATTAACATTGGAAGGACACTATTGCCTATTATGGTCTTGACTCGGACTTGACTGAACCTTGTCTTTGACTTGTCTTGGACTCAATTAAATTGGTCTTGACTACAGCATCATTGCCTGCGTTCTTGTTGTTTTTTCTGCCTTCTTTGACAGATCCCCACAAATAAATAAAAAGACTAGACACACTTGAGGTGCTGCAAAGTAGTACCTCATAGATTTGGGAGCATTCTAAAATAAACAAAGACAGTAAAAAAAATCCATCAACATCAGATTTAGAGTGTGAGAACATGATTTAACAGCAGCAACCGAGGTATTCATCTTGGTATTAGCTATCAACAAGTAACTCAAAATAAATTACTTGCACTTGTATCTAAGCATTTCCTTATTGAGCTTTAGTAATTTGTACATGCACCTCGATGCAAAATAAATAGTGAGAGTTGTTAGATCGCTGAGCAACTGAAAATTAACAGTAAAAGGCTCATTACAGAGTCAGTGTCGGGATTTAAAAAAAAATACATGCTTGGCCTTTGGGGCTCAGTTTGGAGTGTTCTTCTGCCTCACAGGGTTTCATTAAAGAAATGATCTATCAATAGTAATGCAGTCAATTAGATTTTGGACAGATTCACGTTGTATCACCACATCCTCAACCACTTCACCGGCTCGCACTCATTCTCCAGACACAAACTCCCTTTATCTGCTGACATCAATTGAAAAATGCTTGCGACTCAGCGTGCGATCAGCGGTGCCTTCATTTGCAGCTCTACACCACGCACCGTGCCTATAAAAGCTGATAATGTGATAATTAAAAGAGCTGACAGGCAAGAACTGTCAGCGAGACACACTGATTTACCAACCTCTGCTATTTGCTTTACCTCTCAAATTACAATGCTTCCAACCTTGAAGTATGACACGTAAAACATAGATTCTAATAATTAACTAGGTTAGGATTGTTGTGAGAAAAAAAAAAAAAAAGTTAAGGAGTCTCAGTGGACGACAGTTTTCAGTGAAAACCGTCCTAAAAATATCACAAGATCAGCTTCAGACCTGAAACAAGGATTTCTGGCAGACAAAAGATCACTGCCATGTCTCTCTCTTTCCCTCTCAACCACACCATGATTTATTACCTGAAAAGACAAGAGAACTAATTAGTGGAGTAATTAATTAATATAAATTTGCATATTTGCATTTGCAATTAGTGCAGTCAACTGATTAGTCTGAGATGGGGAGTTTGACTCATCAGATGCTGCTGTGTGTGTGTGTGTGTGTGTGTGTGTGTGTGCGCGCTGGACCAGAACGATCAGAAGACCAGCTGAGGCATTTTGGGGGGGGGAAGGCTGTTATAAAGAGACTGTTTTAGTTTGGGTGTGCTCGTGTAGAGTAGGTGTTTGTCCACATGCACGCTCACACATACTACCTGCATATCTGTGTGAACACATGTTTGGTGCTCTGTCTCACACGCATTGGGGTCAAGTGAATGCACAGTCACCAGTGTGTGTGTGTGTGTGTCCACATGCTTTTGTTGTCACCCACTACCTTCACGTGGTCTTTCGTGCTCTGAACTCACACCAAGGTGTCGTCAACGCCGCAGCACTCTGCCGCTGGGCTCGTACTGCCAGTCGGTGTCTTAAAATGTCCAATACACAGAGACTGATAAGTCGCTCTAATTGATTCTCCTTGCAACAAGGTCATTCACAGGCATACATTTTGTGTGTGCGCTTGTGTGTGTGTGTGTGTGTTTGTGTGTTACACATAACTGAGGAGTGCATATACCCATATCGAGTGCCAGCTGTGCCCCAGTGTGGATTTGGCAGCGTGCCACTGGGCCTTTTCCACGGGGTGTACTTAATGTCTACGGTCCTGAGGTACCAGCACTGTGCACGCCCCCCCGGTATCGCACCATCCTCTGCATGTGAGGAGCCTGCTGGAATTTTGATGTTGCGCTGCATTGGTTAGTCGATCAGACGACCGATTAGAAAATGAACATCAACTATTTTGATAATGATTTTGTAAAGCAAAAAATGCTAAATTCGATATGAATAATATATTGTTTGCAGCAACTCTAAAATAAGGATGCACCGATTTTCTCTCTTATAATCTGAATATTTGTAGGTTTCGTACTGTCAGTTGTTCAAAAGAAAACATTTGACGATGATGAACTGTGACTGTGGCAAGCATTTTTCATCATTTAAACATTTTTTTTAGACCAAACCATAAATCGAGAAAATGGTCTGCAGATGACTAAATAATTAAAAATACAATTTTAATGTAACATACCACATACAGTACTACAGTACTTTTCGTCTGACCTTAAAGACCTCAAGTCCCCCAAATAAAACAACAAAAATATGTTGTTTGTTACTGCCTCCAGAACAACACAAAGAAGTGTTTTCTGATCTGAAGCATCAGCACAACAACATCTACTGTCCGTGCCTGACAAAACGGTTACAAAATATCCCAGCTTTATTCTGCGCCAAGGCTAGGTATAAGGTTTGGTTAGGTTTAAGGTTTAGTTAGGTTTAAGCAAGAAAATGACTTTATTAGGGAAGAGATCGTGGTTTGGGTTAGAACAAGTACTCAGTTAAAGTAAAAAACATTACTCAGACAGCTGCTGGGCTTTGTCATTTAAACAAATGCTGTTTATGGACATTTGCTGAAATGAGGATACTATGGTCTAATATGTATAGAAAAGCATTGAGCTGCAGACCCCTCCCTTTGCCACAAACTGGGCTGATGATGACAAACTGCTGTGCTGTGAAAGAACGAATACATACAATCATTTTGTTTGCAAATAAAAGTCATCAGTGGACAGAGAAATGTGCAGAATGTTATCCCGCATATCATTTTGACTTTACTTGTGTGGGGGTCAGTTAAACCCCAGAGAGGTCTAACTTCCTGTTTGACCTTTTATGAATAAACTGTTACAAATGTGGGATTTGGGAATAGTTAGTGCTGCATATAAAGTACGACGAGTCCATCCTTGTTTTATAGATGTGGTTGGAGACCCAACAGAAGGAACTAGTCATCAGTTCCAAATCATATGAGCAAGAGGACCCCAAACAGAACATTCAAGTTAACCGTATGTCTCTCATTTTAATCTTTTTTGACATAACATGTCTTTTGTTTTCCTTATTTGCACCTCCTGTCTGAAATACATTCATAATTGGTTTCATTGAATGTAATTTAATTATCTTCTTTTTAGGGTTGTAGGGCAGGTCTTTGTACAAGACCTTTCCAGACTTATGTTACACATCTTTTACATTCCTAGATTTGTTTGTGCAAATTCTTGAACAAAATAGGACCAAAATAGATACAAAGTCAAAAGTGAGTCTATCTATCTATCTATCTATCTATCTATCTATCTATCTATCTATCTATCAAACCTGTTGAGGATGCCTGCAAACTCGCACATCCCTTGTCTTCTCTTTTTTCCAGACAAAAAGACATTAATTCATCTTTCTTACACGAGGAGATGCAGATATTAGTTGTTATCCCTATCCAGTTTGTGTTTTTGACGGTAAACGCGGGCCTCCCGGTGCCCATTACCCGAGCTGCCAGATGATCGGTACGGAATGGAGGTCCCGTGGGACACTGAGCACGTGGTCTCGGCTGCCACAAGACGTCAGCGGCAGATGGCATGGGTAGCCGCTGTTGGCATGAGTGTCATTCCTCAAAGAGAGAGGGAAGGGAAAGAGAGGGAGAGAGAGGGAGTGAGAGAGAGAGAGGGGAGAAGAGGAAGAGCACAACACAGCAAGTCAGAGGAAAGGAGAGTGCGCATGGTTTCAGCTTTTTTCCTTTAATTTGTGGTTTTCCAGGAGAAGAAGCTGCATCACAGATTCAGAGGAGCTATTTGGGAACATGCAAGGTGCACGCTGACCTGAGGTTAGTAGTTTATCGGCATTATTGTTAGGCGATTTTACTTATTAATTTGTTGACTTTAAGAGTTTGTGTTTGATTGATTGAAATGTTTTTTTTGTGCAACGCTTTGGCAAAAAAAAATACAAATAGGCTTTTATCACTATCATCACCAAACATCATGTGATTAGGCTTAAAACAAGGTGGCTTTTCCCTACCTAAGTCCAAAGACAATGAAGTTGAGTGTCTTTGAAAAGGTAGCAAGCTATGACATTGGCCTTGCTTGCCAATTTGCCCCTCTTCCTCTTGGGAGGACCCGTTCACAAGGTAATTAACTGACAACCTTCAAAAGACGTCGCCGTAGTTCCCTGTCCTCATAGTTTATGTTTTGGCTTTGATTTGACAGGAAATATGTTGACACTGCCATTCGAGGAACCTCATGTGATGTGTGAGCCGCGGTTTGGTGCCAATTATCCCCGTGAAGGCTTACCTGAGAGTCTGGAGGAGCAGCAAAAACACGACGCAGACAGCTCCAACTCAGACATGAGGGAGGCCGAGGACGACATCTCCGACAGAGAGGAGGACGAAAGGGAGGGTGACCAGGATGACAACGGGCTTCCTAAAAAGCGGGGCCCGCGAAAAAAGAGGTCCGGCAAGCCGGAGACGGACAGGTCCAAAGTACGGCGCCATGAAGCGAACTCCCGAGAGCGCAGCCGGATGCACGGCTTGAACGACGCGTTGGAGAGCCTGCGCAAAGTTGTGCCGTGCTACTCAAAAACTCAAAAACTGTCCAAGATTGAGACCCTCAGACTGGCTAAAAATTACATCTGGGCCCTGTCAGAGACTCTGAGCGCAGGGAAGAGACCGGACCTCCTCGCCTTCGTACAGACTTTGTGCAAAGGATTATCTCAGCCCACGACCAACTTGGTGGCCGGTTGTTTGCAGCTGAACGCGAGGAATTTCCTCACAGACCACAACGGGGAGGTCATGTTCTCTGGCAGATCGCCCTACGATGCCATGTACTCGTACCCCGGCTCAGACGTGAACACGCCCCCCGGCCACAGCGGGAGCACCTTGGAGAGCAGCGCCAAGCCGTTCAGACACTACAGCTACAGCGGCGCGTACGAGCCCTACTACGAGAACCCGTCCCCAGAGGGCGGGAGTCCGCATTTCGACGGCCAGTTGAGCCCCCCGATGAACTTTAACGGGATTTTCTCCCTAAAACACGAAGATCCGCCAGACTACAGCAAAGGCAGCCACTATGGCATGCGCTACTGCAGTGCGCCAGGGCGCACGGCTCTTGCGCACAACTCCATGTACCGAGTCTCCCCAGAGGGCCGTTTCCCCTACGATCTGCACGTCCGCAGCCAGTCCTTCCAAGCACAAGGGGAAGTTAATGGCTCTTTCCACAACTAATCAATCAGCTGGACAAAGTTCAAGTTGTAGAAGCGATGCAATTTCCCCCCGCATATGTCGAGAGTGGAACGAAATGGACTCCAGACACGCTGATGCACTGCAAAGAATGCCCATTTTAACTAGTCATTTTGTGTTGAATGTTCAGTCTGGTTTTTCTTTGAAACGTGTTTAAATCTGCAAACTATATATAATGATTTCACTTGTTCTCAAATCTGTGTAAACAAAAACAAAAAACGCAAGAACGCCTTTGTTTTGGAAACAAATGCAATGATTTCAATCTGAGTAATTTAAAGAAAACTAAGATTAAATGGCTCACTGTCACATTGTTGTTTCTAGTGGGAAACCACATATTAAGAGTAATTCGTTAAAGATGCAGGTTTTGAGCAAATTGGTTACAGTTACAGTGCATTTGTTTGTTAATGGCTGCGCTGCAGATGTCGGTCATGACATGGGTTATTTAAAAGTGATACAGTGAATAATAAATTAGATTTTTCTGCTTATTTAATCAGGTTCACAGCAGTCAGTGAAATGATTTTCGTGGAGAAATAAAATCAGCTACCGGGGAAGAACAATCTAAAGACGTTTCGCCTCATCAGGGAAGTTTGCTGAGACATGATTGGAGTCCAGACATTCAGTCTGTTAGCAATAAAGGTCAATTGAGCTATGCAAGGCAGCCAAATGCAATCTTTGCTTATAAAAATGAAATATGTCTATTTCCACTCAAGGCATTGCTCATAATCTAATATCTAATCAAAACAATTACACAAATTAATTATTTTTAAAAAGCCAGTTTGGAGACGTGCACGTGGTTAGGAGACCTGATGATGAGGATGTCATCTGAACTGGTCCTATAAATACAGGAGGTTTTGGAGAAAAAAAAATACTAAACGCATTTGTATGTGAAGTAAATAGTGTGGTAACGAGGTGAATGTAAATTATTGTATTTATTTATTTAAGCTTATTTATGATAAGTCCGTTAATTTGAATGTGGATAATATATTATTAAATGATGTAAAATTCTAAAATGTTACCGTTTTATGTGAACTTCCATACATTTGAAATTGGTTTATGTTGCATTGTTGTGTATTTCACTGCAGCTAGAAGGGAAATCATTTCGTGTGAGGTGAACAAAGTGTTTCATGAATCCGAACAACATGCCTTAAAAAAATAGACAATGACCATCGATATGCAACGAAATGACAGTTTTGGATAGTTTGATGTGAACTTTTTACACGTTCTTGTTCCTGCTGAAGAGCAGCTGTGATGCACTTCAAGTATTTCTGCACAATGTTGGTGACTGTACTCATAAATTCTGTTGATTTTGTAACTTTACCCGAATGATGAATGATTTTTGGATGATATTCTTTATATTTTATTTCTCTCTCTCTCTCTTTCTCTCTCTCTCTCTCACACACGCACGCACACATAACCACACACACATGCTTATACACGTCCACGCACACTCCTGAAAACTCGTTATGGATCGAAATATTCGTGAAGTAATGTGTTAATGTTTTGTGATGTGTTTGTCGCAATAAAACTAAGAGGCTGTCAGAGACTTATGTTGCAGCTTCTCGGCTCTCTGTGAAAATGATCGACAGCAGACGGCGATTAAAAAAAAAAAGTTAGATTAATAAATCAAGCCCCGGGCGTAATTTTATTTATTTATTATTATTTGTTTTATTTTTTACATGTTAATAATCTTATATAAACTATGAGTTTTGGCGGACAAATGAGGTTACGTATATGAGGCCTTTTGTATAATAGCAACATAAGATGCGAAGACTCTTATGTATTTAGTTCAGACCGTACGAAATGTATTTTCTAAATGATTTTCTTTACTAACACAAATGTTGTAGTTTCACTTAAAGTGGGATTTTTAACCCAACAGTTAAAGTTAGATATCTGTAAAACGTTACGTAAATCTAACGCAGAGTTTTTATTATTTATGTGAAAAAGGCTTGTCGATATAATTTGATTTAATTTCAGTCGATCAGATGGCTGATGTGACAAATATGCCCACGAGGTATTGGATGTCAGCCAGAGATCCCAGTCCTCCCAGTCAGGAAAGACGTGGAACTGGTATTCCCTGAAGATGCAGCGCCTTCTGTTGATGGTGGTCCCACTCTCCAAATGGACAAAAAGAAAAGTTCATTTTTTTAAATCCCGTTGACTTTGCGTTCCTGCTCTTTATCATAAAGATGTTTATGATAACATAAAGATATGATTCTAGACATCCAGAATAAAATGAATGTATACGCATCTGTCATTTTTTAGTTCACTGGCGATTTTACTAACCGTATAAAGGTAAATCCATATACCAGTGAAAGAAAGATCAAACCGATGTAAATGAAATTATGTGAAAAATGAAATTGATATGGGTTAACCGTGTTGATGATCACCGGGTGGATGGACTGGTTTATTCTTTCGTTGCTTGGATTATGTTTTTACTTTCACTTTTTAAAATATTGATTCCCCCTTCATGTATCATTTAAAACCCAGTGAATAGCTAAATCCATCTTTGATCCAGACTAAAAGCGTACAAAAAGAGTTAGTGCGCAAAGTTCACTGCATTCACTGCATGCGGCCAAACACACACACACACACACACACACACACACACACACACACACACACACATATATACATACACAGATACTGATCATTTAAACATTTTGTTATCAGGTAGCAACTTTTATCCAAGTCCAATTCAAATTCATGAATGAATTATAAATCAACACATGAGCAAAATGATGTTCATATAAAGCAATGCTAAAAGAAAACTCAAGCTTCAGCTGTGACTTTACATGTTCTAATAGTTGATATAGTCACTTGTATACAAATGCAATTAAAGTTAACAACAAAACAAACAAAAAAACCAAAGGACATAAACAATCTTAACTTTCACCACCTGTCTAATGAAGGATGGCTGACTTTTTGAAATTTTATATAACTGTGATTTTAGGGACCAATAGTATGAGAATGATGTCATCACATGGGGAAATCAGATAACTGAGTTTGAGAAGGCCGGTGGGTGACTTTAGAGACAGGAAGGACACAAACACATGTATGCACGTTTGACACTTTGAAAAGATAAAGAACAATATTTTCAAAGTCCTGTCAAGCCAATTAGTAAGAAACGTAAGCATGCATGAAGATAAGTTAACCTATTTCAACATGTATTAAATTCTGTGGAAGTTGAATGGCAAATCATCACAAAGTCTTGTTTCTGTATAGAGAAAATAATAATTCAGGGCCGTCATACTAATCTAACGAGAGATCACACAGTCATATTTGTTTTTACAGATAAACATGACATTAAGATAAAAGCTTTGCAAATATTTGAACAAACTTATTTGTGGAGAGTTAAAAAAGCAACAACAAAAGCAAAATCAGGAAAAACAAAGTAAGCCTTATGAAGCTTCTCGTGGGAAGAATGAATCCGTTCTAGAGATCCCAAACCAGAATACCACGTAAACTGCATTTCTCTAAAGCATTTCAAACTGGGTTTGGACTTGATTAAGACATCCATGCTGCTCTTGGGGAACTGTTTTTCCAGCAGTCAAGACGAATCTTTGAAATCACAAATTCAACTATAATAACAAACATTGAGTTTTATAAATTTTCTATCAAAAAAAAGCTTTTTTTTCCATCTTCATTCCCTCACTCATCCTTTTGTCCTACTGTATCATCATAAAACTGGAGGACCGGGTTACTGGAGGTCCCTTGGGGGCCCTAACAGCACCTCTTTAGCTCCCCATCCTTCATCACAGGCCTTATTTATCCTATTCACTGAAATGCTCACCATGTCAGTCTTACTGCTTTTTCTAGCAGGCTATGTGTGTGTTTGTGTGTGTGTGTGTGTGTGTGAGAATATGAGTATGCATGTGTGTGCTTGTCAGAAGAGATTCAAATCCCTCTTGGGGACTCAGAGAGAGGCTGAAGAGGGTGAGGAGGAGGAAGGGGGGGGGTCACACCCACAGGAACCACGGGGTGGCGTGCAGCAGTTTAGGACGGGGTCAAACGTGTACACGTACCCTTACATTCATGCAGCTCATTAAGCTGTGTGGAGAGAGTGAGAGAGAGAGGGGGAGAAAGAAGTATAGGGAGAGAGAGAGAGAGAGAGAGAGAGAGAGCATATGGCCCGGCTCTGTGTGGGAGGTGAAGGACAGGAATGGGGGATGTATATCGTATAGAGGTGAATTTGCAATCTGAGATGTGGTATCGCAATTACTGCAAAACAAACATTGTGTTTCTATCGGAATAAGTTGCAGAAGAACAGCAATCACCTCAGAAGTTGAGAAAAGTTTCATGCATTCACCTGTAACACAAGAAAACAAACAAACACAAATGCATTTTCATATATGCATTTTATTTTGTAATATATTATGGTAATTCATTGTAATCAGGAGCATTTTTTCTGCAATGTCTGGAAAACTGAGCACCAGTCAAGAAAAAATGAAAATAATGTTCAACCGCCACGTCGGCAAGCATCCTCAAATTTTGTGCCATTCCCAAGCCCCAGATGGTGTGGGATGGGAAACGTTCCCCCATTAAATTCCTAATAATCATTTCTCCTGCGGAATCGGGGGTGGTGGCAGTGGGGATGGAGGGGGGTCTGTGGGGTGTGGGGGGGGGGGGGGGGGGTGCGAGTATGTGTGTGTGTGGCTGTGAAGTGAGGATTGGGTTGGTGGGTGAGGGGAGTAGAGGGATTTGGTGTTTTAATTAGACAGATTTAAGGAGCTGAACCCTCCCCGTCTCAAAGTGTGTGTGTGTGTGTGTGTGTGTGGAGAGGGACTCACTCGTATTCATTTATGCTTATATTTCTGTGCGTGTGGGTGCATGTGTGAAAGAATTACACATATGAGTAAAGACGTGTGTTTGCGCGTGTGGGTTGGGTGTGTGTTGCAGGTCACGGCAGGGCTGCTGCTGCAGCAGAGGAGACCTGACACTCCAGTACTGTGGGCCAGGATCTCATTAACGTGTCAGATTGGTGGATCAGTCTCTCTGGCAGGCGGCCCGGCCTCTCACAGGAAGTACTTTCTCTCTATCTGTGAACTTGGCACTGAGAGGTTAGAGAGGGAGGGAGGGAGGAAGAAGAGGGGGAATATATTGGCCTGAAGGAGAGGGGAGAGAAAGAGGCATTAATTATAATATTTGGTCAGATTGGATAAATATTGGGTGAAGGATTGTGGTTTAAGAGCTGCTTTTATCCGTCGGGGAAATTAATGAGTTATGAATAGCAGCACCGATTTCCGTGGAGTGAGAGAGTCAGACCGGCTTCTGCGCTTGCACTATTTTGGAGGTGGAGATATGCTAAGTATGTGACAGGAGCATCTGTCACTACATCACCTTTGTGCATTGTGCTCTTTGTCTAGGGGTACTCCGAGTGGGTGGGTGCATGCATGTGTGTGAGAAAGTGTGTGTGGCTACAACATGAGAGCGTATAGGGTGGGTTTTGGAGCAGGTGGGAAGCATACAGGGGTGTGATCCTCTGACACCCCAGCAACACCCTATTTCAGGGCACATTGAGAGACACACTGGTGCTACTGGGTGAAGTGGTATCGATTCCCTCGACTGTGAATATGAGCATGTGGTATGACAGCATTGCGGTGTGCGATAGATAAAAATGTAAATACTCCACAAGTTTGAAGAACATAATGAACATGAAAAACATGGCGTATGAATGAGTTAATGTAGTTATCATACACTTTCACAGTTGAGAGATCAATTAAGGGTTTTATTTCAATGATTGATTGATGATTTGACATTCCTGACTCTGGTAGATTGATAGCTAACTAGCTTGGTAGCAAGTTGGCATGGAATAATTAATGCTGGCTTCCTCTCTACAGTTGCTCACTAGTTAGCTCGCTTGTCCACAATTTAGTGGACAATACTTGCTTTACTGATAAATTGAAGTTGTAAAATTCACTAATAGCCGAATACAGGCCTATTTTCCTCGGCATAAAAAAACGCCGTTGATGTGAGAGAGCAGACATCGAGCAATTTGGAGGCGGCTCGCTAGTGCGCTTGCTCTATGAGCCCAAGCCCCCATGAAGAGCACCGGGCTTTGAAGCCAATTTCAGATAGTGGCCAAATGGTGGAATAAAACTTTCTGGGTGTGTCATGTGATGCCATGAAACCCAAAAATACTTTTTTCCCATAAATTGACATTGGGAAAGAGATGTCTGTAAATCAGCAGATGATATTTTTTTCATTGATTTTTTTTTAGGTAAATCTTTACTTACACCATTAGGTCCTAAGAGTTGTAAAATGCTCTAATAACTGAATCCAGAGTTAATCATCTTCCTCTGTTCGCAACCCATTCTCGTCCAAACTGCAGTCACATATAGTTTTTTCAGTCTTTATACTACATCATCACTCTCCCGGAACCTTTTCTCCGAGCGTCTAATAATGACAGGAAAGTATTGAAATTGTCATAACATGAAGGCCCGGTGCTTAAAGGTGACTTGTGCTTCGGTGTCAGACGCTGAGGGGCGTGACAAAGAGTCTGTATTTGGCACCCTGAAGAATGAGAACAGGCGGAAATGAAGCGGCTGGGAGGCGGGGTTAAAGGAGACGCTTGTGTGCTTGCCCTCTGGGCCCCATGGATGCAGAAGCAGTGCAGAAGAGCCAGGTAATTAAGAAACTAAACTTGTTTTGGCTTCATGTGCCACTGAGCAACTGGGAGATCCGTCAACACTGGTTGTCTATTTCATTGAGATTTGTCAACATGTATGTTAGTAGTACGTTACGTTACAATGCATACCGTTGCTTTGCAACACTGTTACAAGTTACTGGAGGTGAACAACTTGCTAAAAGAATTTGCAAACTCTCGTCGAAACTGCTGTCGATAAAAAATTGAAAGATAGATAAATAGGCATACATAAGTATTTAGACGTTTTTATTTAAACTGACATGTTCATGGGAGGGAAATGTTTACTTTTCCTTCTAAATACAAAACAATTCCACAAATTAAAAAAAACATATTGAACATGAACATCTTGCATGTTAAACCTTAATTAATGTTCAGCCTGGGGTTCTGAAGATGTCCTCCTCAACAGCTCAAAAAACACACATAGCATTGCTTTATAATATTGATACTTCATCACTTTTACTAATATGAGATTTTGAAAGAGGACGTGAATAAATCATGAATAAATACAGAGCTTTTTCATAAGAGTTCTAAGAAGTTGGACCTCTCTGGGGTCTAACTGAGCCCAAACATAAGTAACCTCACCCTGTCAGATAACGTACTTTTTTTGTCTGTAAATTATTTCAGTATTTTGTCAGCTCCATCAAATATGAAAAGTCCAAGTTTGTGGCAAAGGATTGACCACCCCAATACTTTCATATGTATTGGGTGTTATTACACATAGCTGGACAGAGATATATCTCACGCTCCACTGACACTAATGTTCTACCACCATCACCCACATTCCCATTTGGAAATGAGAAATCACCAACATTAAACATGTAAGAACAAGTAGGAACTTTCTCGGCTCATCTAGACTAATTATATAGCGCTTTGTGAGGAGTCATTAGGTACATAATTAACTATCTATTAGTATGGAGAAAGAATCCATTCATAATATCTATACTAAAAGGACTTACTGCTCTTTCTTAACTCATAACGTATTGTTTCATAATCACTCCTCCTCATGATTAATAAGAATCTTGATCGACCATCTAATATCACTCAATTCAGATGAGGTAACCACTTCAGTGCGATACTTTCACTGCATGCAATGAATGCAAAGTTTAATAAAGAAATCTCATAATGAAGTAGTTCTCTTCTCAGAGCAGGGTTTGTTTGTAAAATAAAATTTGGTATACAAGCATCAGCTGGCAAAGAGCATCAACAAACAACAATGGGCATCCGCAAAATCCAATTAAATTTCTTTTTGTCGTTGTTTCTTTGTACAGAAGAGATTACTTCTTTGCAGTTTTACGTTGTCAGACATGCAGATTTACATTTTTGTGGAGGTTACGACCGTAACAAATGTCCCAACCTGGCAGGAGAGTCATCTGATCAAAGTATGATCTCTCTGCTGTAGAATATCTTCGCGTCTCTTTTTAGTATTCTAGTCCATTCTGCGCCATCACCAATCTGTCCCATACTGCCTTTCAAGCATTTCCTGTGGGACTCATGCTGTGTTCGCAAGGCCTCTGTCTCTCTCTCTTTCTCTCCCCCTCACACACACACACACACACACACACAAACACACACATATTACACACCCATGCACATACTGTGGTGACTGCAGAGGAAAGTGAGCTGTCTACTGAGGGTTGGATTCTTGGTGCCGGTCCAAAAATGTGTCACTCGGGACACGCATGGCCTGCTGGAGGCAGGAATTCTGTCGCTAATGGGCCCCGCAGCCGTCGGCACCACCTGGGGATATGGGAGACGGGATGGATGGAGGGAGGGAGGGAGGGAGGGAGGGAGTGTGTGCAGCACAATGCGTTTGTAACAAACAGGAGGATGGGGGATGTGTGTGATAAAGAAATTGAGTGAGTTATCTATCTATCTATCTATCTATCTATCTGTCCGTCCACCCGTCCGTCCATCCGTCCATCCATCTATCCATCTATCCATCTATCCATCTATCTATCTATCCATCTATCTATCTAGCAATTTGCCCATGAAATGAAACACTTAAATGTTCACTAAGCTGTGAAAGCAGCTTGTATGTATTTTCTTTCCTTAAATCTGCAGCAATAAAAAGAGGAGAGTCCCCATATTCTATCAGATATAAACCAAGTTATTTGCGTTCAATATGTTCTTTGAACTTGTGGAATTAATGTATTTAGAAGGAAAAGTCAACATTTTTCCCTGCCATGAAAGACAGCTTATAAAAAATGTGAAGGCATAAACAGGCAGGGCAGGTGTTGACGATGCAAATGAAACGGATGACAGATGGTGAGCTTCGCGATTGCTCACTGTGCAGATAATGGATGGAGGTAATCAAATTCCTCTGAGGCTTTGGGACTTTCTTCAGAACTTTCTCATCAATTGCACCATCAAACAGTACCATCGTCAAAAACATCCCCCCCCTACCTCAAAAGAAGGGATACATACAAGATTTTATTTGTTGATAGACTTGGCCAAGTTTTGCAGCTAATGTTGAAAATACACTTTTCTGTTAATGTTTGTGGAAGTGACAGAAGATCATGATAGTGTGGCAAATCCAGGTGTCGTTTTATCATCATACATTTTTATCTCTATAACAGTGCTGTGTATGTGTGTGTGTGTGTGTGTGTGTGTGTGTGTGTGTGTGTGTGTGTGTGTGTGTGTGTACGTGTGTGGCTTAGCAGGGGATCAGACAACACGTTTTAAAATGTACTGCAGCTATTATAGAAAAGAAACAACCACACCAGCAGGCCAACAAAGCAAGTCTGCAGGGGAGAGTCTGCTGCTTCCATCCGTGCAAACCCTCCTTTCATGTTCTGTCATCGAAGCTTCCATAGATTTATTCACTCGAGCCGTGAGAGTTGTTGTTACTTCAAAAAGGAGGATCATGAAAATAAGCATCTGATGTGTGTTTTTCATATTTCGCACTGGAGGGAAACGGGCTGTGGTCCCCATCAGTGTGGTGACAGCCGTTTGATTTTCATAGGCCCCAGTTTGAAGGTCAGTTTAATGGTCCATTTGTGTTTTGTAGTCGTCTTGCTTCAGTGGAAGCTTCAAAACAAAGAGGGTCAGACAACGCAATAAATGACATCTTTTTATGAGTAAAACATGTCATTAAAAATGTAATTTGTCCTCCAATAAGTGTGGAAACTATTTTATTGCACAACTTCTTCTCCAAAGAATCTATCAAAACAGTTCTGGAGAAACTGATTCGCAAACTTGGCTTGGCTGTTATCAGTATGGAAGACCAACAATGTTGTATCAGACACGACTTGAAAATGCCAATTCTGTAACGGAAAAGCATTTTCCTGTCACAACACTCAAGAGCTGCAACAATTCTCCTTCACACTTCCAGCTATGATAACAGCTTCAAGTGTCAAACATATGTCTGCAGAAAAAAGCGTAGGAGAAAGTATCACAGAGGCAAAGGGAAGAAAGTATGCTGAATATCACAAGATTTTATGTGTCAGGTGATGCTGCTTTTTTTATGCCTGTTTTTCTTCATGAATAAATGTGATAATTGCTCTCGCAAAATCTCAGGACAGCGCAGCATATTGATTATGTTAAAGGTGCAAAAGCATATGCCTTGCATTCCTTTTTATGTTGGTATGATAATACTGGTCTTCTGACAAGCTGCCAAGTGTCTCTTTCTAACCTTGTTCGGTGGCACCTAAATTGGATGAAAACTCCATAATGAGAATGAGAAACATATTGTGAGAGAAATATCCAGCACAAGCTTCCGTAAAATAACTTTTCCTGATGTTCCGTGCCCAACCAGATCTAAGGGCACATACAGCCAAGTGAGTGTAATTAACTTTTTCCGAACTCATTTGGATAATCTCTCCCTCAGTTACCTTAGCTTGTGTGAAATTCCCAATTAACTATATCCCGGCAAAAACAACAACATTTAACGCCATGTGAAATTTCTTAATGAATTCCTTTGTCTCTGACTGGCACAGATGAGGCATGAGAAAGGCACATGTACGGCGAGCGTATTACTTAGGCGAGCCCATGTGATGGTGCCCGTTCACGGCTGACGGCGCGTTGGTATCCTCGGGCATGGCTGCCAAGCTGCCAGTCTGTGCCGTCACACCTTGCTGCCTTTAAAGATTGCCCTGCAGAGACGGGGAGGGGGTACGGAGGGCCTCACGGTTTTTTACAACGCACAGTCTGGCAACCCAGGAGGGTTTACGACTCAGGATCGGTGCCAAGAACTGCCCACCAGAGAGAAGGGGGTGAGGGGAGAGGGGGTGGGAGGATGCAAGGAGATATGGGTGTAGAGCACACACACGGTCACATTAACGCAAGGTATGTGTGCATGAATATGTGCATATGAATGCTTCCACTATATTGGTGTGTGTGGGTGTGTGAGTGTGTGTGAGGAGAGGCAGCTGGGTCCAATAGTGGAGTGTATATCCAACAAAACAGTATCGCAAATCAATTCATCAAGCTTTCCCTATGACATGTTAAGGGAAAGAGAAAAGTGTCTGCACATGCAATGTACCCTTAGCATCATGCACACACACACACACACTGCCTTTTCTCAGTAATCCACACAAATGGCAGTGGATGGCAGAATGTAAATGAGCTGGTTATTACACAGCAACGTTCATCAAGCTGAGCTGGAAAGACTTCAATGGCCCTGATGAATATGCATGCAAATTTGTTAATTAAGTTAATTATTCTGCTGAAAATTCATTTGTCTTCCCAAGGACATTTCTGCGATGATTTTAACATGTTTCCACCATTAGTCATGCACGGTGCTATTGAAAATCACTTCTGATCACCTTTTGGAAAGTTGCGGCCAAAAAATGGGGGAACAGAACACCTACAGATGAAGAGGAGGAGGGACGAAGCAGGTATAGAGGACAACATATCAGGGGCGTGGAGTGTGGTCGGAGGTAGACGGCAGCTGGTGCAGCCTGAGGATAAGGAAGGGTAAGCCAAAAAGCATGGTCTGTTGGATATTAGCTCAGTGGGTAGAGCACTGAAGAGCCAGTGCCACGTCTGGAGGTCCACTTTTCATCGGGACCATCCAAGCTAAAAATGTTTTCATTCATCGCACTGCAAAGCACTTTGGACTGAAATGTTTGTGCTCTGTTTTGTGACGTTTCATGATGTGAGGTTATGTTAGGTTGTGGACAGAAATGTAAATGAGGTTATACTCTTTGACATGCAGTTTGAAAGCTAAAGGAATAAATAAATAAATGTCCTGGGAATACTGCTGTTTTATAATGTTAATGGCCCAATCTGTTACACTTTAATCTAAAATATATTCCCTTACATAATGTCATCTTATGTTATATTGTGTTTGGAGGATTTAGAGGATTGATTTGTTAATCTCAATCTCAATATGTAATAAAGGCATCAGGAGTTTAGACAGTGGTGATCGTATATGATAGCAGTTACATGAGGAGGGCATGAGGCTAAGACTGCACGTAGAGTTTCAGGATTCTACTGGTGGTATTGTGTTTAATGTTTCACAATATCTACACAATTGCTGTCAAAGTTCTTTTAACCATGAGTCATTTTGTGTTGTGCTATCAAACTGAATTATATTGCTTACCAACTGTTTTTTTCTTTTATTCATTTGTCTTTTACTTTCACAGTCAAAAAGTTTATGTTGATTTTTTATTATCTTTCTTTGCTCATTTTATCCCAAACTAAATCAGGGTTGTCTTTTTAAAACTATAGCTATTTTATTTTGTTGTGTATTTTATTATATACAGGTAGGTACATTTTTATTGTGAAAATGTAAATTGTCATAATTAAGCGATTTCAGCAATTTGACCCTGCATAATGGTTTCTCATAAACCTTCACCAACGTCTAACTGTTAGTAATTCCTTGACCAATGTGGAAACATAACATCTGATGTGACGGTAAAACATAATAAAATGAAATAAAATACCAGGGGAACACAGCTATTCCCTCTTATTTGAGGCCCTATGTATAATTGTTTGCAACATACATTTTAGGTTTATTCCCATGTCATGTTTCCAGTGTAATGTCATGTTGTCTCAAGGGCCCTGTCCTTCTCCAGTCATTGTCCACAATGCCACAAAGTAGCAAAAAAAGATACATACCCGTAAACGGGAAAAAGTAAAAATGAAAGTTTTAAAGCGAGAAAAGAAAAAAGAAGGTAAGATACGAAAACAGCCAGATGGGAAAAATTTAGCAAGAAACATCAGGACGCACTGTTTGATACATCAAATGGCCAGTCGTACAAGAGGCAGCTAAGCCTTTGCAGTAGGTTTAGTCTGAATATCCAGATGTTTGATTTGTTAATTAATTCTCCTTCATAGTTAATCACAGGGTTTTTTCTATCTGACAACAGCAGGTAAGTCGAGGAGAGCGACCCTAAAATGTTGAGGTATGATGGTGTCGGAAATGCAGAGACAGACTGCATTTGTTCTTTGTGGATAACGTTTGTGTTTGAAAACTCATGCAGCCAAAAAAGTTGATGACTCAAAAAATAAATAATAATAATAATGAAAATGTATTCAATGCAGTGCAGCTCTTTAGGGACCACTGGTGATGATTTTTTTTGTCAGGCTATTAGAGAGTACATCTCTGTCTTTGAGGCTTCAGCTTGTTATCAATAACGTGGTCCAGTAATAATGAAACAAACAGCATTATGACAATGCCCTTGTCCCCTCTAGTGGAGATATGTAGCACTGCATTGGCAAAATAAGGCCAAGATGCAGCATGAGAGGTATAGGGTATTTCTTTTTTTTTTAATCTTTTAAGAATGTACTGCAAAACATGTCACCCTGCTGAATTTATAACTGTTCAAAGTAAAGATGTGTTTGTTTGGTGTGAGCTAAAGAGTAAATCTAATCCTTTTTTCAAACATTTTATTCCCATGACAAATTCAATCAGGATGAGGTGCATTAGCGAAATGTCATACATGCCATGTGTATGTCGTAAGAGGATTAAGTCATCCATATTTGTTCACGAAAACAGTTGTTTGTAATGATAAGGCTGACACACTAAATCGATTTGCACGTATTTTCCTGACAGTCCAGATTAACGGGCAATAAGACTTTATTAGCAATATGTACAAAATACACGTACACATTTTCACAATTTCAAGGCATCAATTAAATTCACATATGGTTGGAGTAATTATCGTTATAGATAACTGGAATTAAAGGGGAGATATCGATGTGAAAGAAGGAGGGTGAGGTGCCCTGGAGAAATGAAGAGCAGGGGAGTGAACGTCAGGGCCAGGGAGAGCTAGTAGCAGAGACTACATAAGAAAACAACAACAGCTGTTTAGCTTGTGGCTAAAAACAGGATGGAACAACAACATCATTTGCGAAGAAAATGATCCGGGAAAAGAGATTGTACTGACTCGAAGATATGAAGTAGGATGCCTTAGATTGCCTTTTCTATTTTATCTCCATCTGGTGGGTTTTTTTCTGTGTTGCTCTAGTTTTTTTTTTTTCCTCTGTGGTTTTTGATGTTATTGATTCTTATAATAAACTTTGCATATTAAAAAACACAAATCCCCCAAAAAACACATTTTGAGTCCTTTTCCCTCCAGCTGACGCTCCACAGCAAGGTAAGATGGGATCTATCGGAGGTTTGATCACTTCTCAGAAATGCTTCGAAGTCCAAAAAGCAAACTCTCAAATTCAAATTGTTGTAACATGAGGAACTGATGCAAGATTGCAGGAAGGCTGTTCCCCAAACTGCATCGTGCAATGCAGGTTTGAATCGTCTCTATTCAGACGTCACTGTATTTTGACTGCATAGAGACTTAATACAGGGTATTATTAGTGACTTGTACACACAGCTTTATTACAGTATCCAATTTCTTTCTTTTATTGCACACACTTCCATATAATATGATAATATTTGGTACAAAACCCTCTCCCGATGCCTGCCAGAGAATGTGTGAGCACACCAGTGACTGCTCTGCCCTTGACTTGTATCCATTCATCCAAGCGTGCTGGATGGTTTAGTTAATTAAGCTTAATCTACCCCCTGAGACAGATACGAGTGCTGTTACAGTGGCCCACTGAGCTGTCCCTATACACTCTTTTCCGGACCCCCCGTGGAGCCATCAGGCCCGCGCTACTCAACCATGTTCAAGTATACTGACAGGGCTCTGGAGAAACACATTACATATAACAGAGTTTTAAAAAAAATTGGACCACAGAAGAGGAACAAAAAAATGTTTGTGAAATAATAGAGTTAAATTACTTAAACCATTGGAATTTATGGCACACATCATTTAAAAGAAACGCAACCAAAAGCACATGGACTGTTGAGTTAGACATACTTGACTGGCTATGATTTTAATCACAAATATGCGGTCTGTTATATTTTATTGACCCTGCTGCTGAGAGCTAATTTGTTTATTCTGTGTCACATAGACAAGGTCACTCCAGAGGGAAACATTTCCATAACATATTGGCAGGGCCGAAGTGTAAAAAAAGAGAAGAAGAGGGAATAAACTGCAGGTATAGAAATGCTTTATTTGCTGTTAAAGTGAGCGCACAAGGAACATTGCCTGGTTAATTGGTGCTTGCACATAATGAAGACAGAGACGAAACAGGTGTGGACAGAAACACAACATCTGATATGCAGGTAATACTGTATGACATACACTTTGTAAGCAAAAACATACACTTTGCAAACAAAAAGCAATGTCCTGGGAATCAATTTATTTCACTTTTTAAGATCTAATCTTTTATTTTTAGTCACAAAAACACAGATATTAACATAAATGAATGAGGAATAATAAGCAACTTGTGTGTAATCGATCAATATTCATACCGCTTCCTCTTTCTTGCAAGCCAATATTGCAATAACCACAACATATCTCTGTGACTTCTTTCTGTGTTGTCTTTCACTATGTGCCAGTTTGTTTACCTCTAATGCAACCTACAACAGGAATTCACCCAATTCATCGGTATTTTCATTTCTGCCTGCTCTCTGTATACTGTTATTCTAAGTGACTGTTTGCTAAATTCCTTCCCCAAATAGTGATTGTCCAATCATAGCTTAGCAAATGTATCCAGGCAAGGCATGTCTGTCTGTCAAGCTTTGGATTGGATTTGTTTGGATGCTGTTTTTTTATTTATTTTTTTACTCAAAAGCATAAACACAAGAGGAAAGCTGTAAGGCCGGATTAAATAATAGGTTTGGCTGCAATCGTTAGCTTGTCCTGCTAAAAAGCTTAATCGGCTACTTACAGTGGGAACCTACCCTGAGTTATTTCCAAAACCAAGCAATAGCACATGACTAGCTAACTACATTTGTTTGTGGGTTTACATATAGGCCTATATGAATGTCGGTTACATTGAAGCCCTTGTCAAACAAGTCCACATAATGCTGGCAGAGAAAGCTTTCCGTATGTCGCAACATACCAGAGTTGTGGTGTCTGGTGTCTGTGGCGCCTTTGAAGGCCAGTAAGGGGGAGAGTCCATAGCAATGGAGCCGCGGCTGGGAGTATGGTGGAATTAAAAAGAAACTCAGCGTTCATTGTAAGGATCGATGGCGAGGACGAACATAAATGCACATTGGTGTAGCTTTTCCTTGTTGGAGATCGCTGACAGAAGAGAAGGGATGAGGGCAGACATTGATGCAGCGTCACTGCACCTGGACTATAGAGTCACAGGTCAGTCAATTATATTCTATTGGTTTTGACATGGTATTGTTGCTAAAACGGGGTTTAGAGTAAAAAAAAAAAAAAAAATGTGGCAGAGCCAATTCAAGTCTTTAGGGCGGTCCTTCATAAAGTGCTGCAGAAGTAAGTCCTAAACCAGGAGATGAGTTAGCATGTTTGCACTTCCTGTTCCCCTGTCTCAAAGTCGATGGTTTTTTGAAGGGGTTTCGTTTTTAGATGCCTGAGATAAGATCTGTAAAATGATTTTAACGTTTCATTAAGCTAAACTAGGTTTATTTTGAAACGTTGTATCTTCAACTTAGTTCATACTTAAAATACAGTATTTAACAGTTGTGCACATTTCTCTATGAAGTAATGCATTTTTTTTATTTTATTTTTTACAAATATCATAATTTACTTGGCACATTTATGAAATATTTACATATACCATATCACTCACTCCAGGAAATACACGACACCTTAGTTCGACATACAAAATAATCTGGCGTTAACATTACACAAAAACAGTTTGCACACAAATATGCACGATGACAAATGTACATGAACAACGTACCTCGCAACCGGGAGGGAAATGAGTCCACTTGAAAACACATGAATCTTCAAAGATGATCACTTTAACATTAACTTTAACACTTTGCGCGGAGTATATCGACTTCTAACAATAGTTCCTATCACATATAAAACAAACAAAAATCCATATTCATAAAAACAAGCTGTACAAATAATATATACACAAGCATATTAAATAATGACATAAATGATATTTATGGCAGTTAAAACGTCTATTCGGAGTGTAGTTCAAACGTTACAGCAGAGTTTTGTGCTACAAAATATACATTCTGATAAACAGAAGCGCTCTGGCCAATGTCTATTTCCCTGTTCTTCTTCTTGGCCTTCTTACAGCATAAAAGATCCAAAAGATGTCTTCGCAACTTTTGTGAGTGCATAAGCAGCAGAGGGTTCATACAGCAGTGAGAATAGGCAAGTATACGGCAAATAGAATAGGCAATCTCCAAGCGTTCCGTTGCATCGCAGTCTTTGGGTTCATAAAAAGACGCGATGAAAAGCAGAATATTGAAAGGTCCCCAGCAGATGAAGAACGCTGCAACAATGCATAACACCACCACTACAGTCCTGTACCTTTTTCTGTTTGGAGCCTGCAAAACTGTCTTGAGGATGGCAGAATAGCAGAAAACAATGATGGCCAATGGGAGGAAGAAGAGCAGTGACACCTGGAGATAATAGCCCAGTTTGATATCATGGTCATCGGAGGGATCCTCACAACTGGAAATACCGTCAGAGTGTTCCACCTTCACTTTGAAAGCATCTCTCAAGGATGCAGCAGTGCCGATGACCCAGGAAGCTACACAGGCTACCATTGCAAACCTCTGCCTCTTTACAGAGTTGATTGGCCAGTTGTGCAGCACCACTATTATGAAACGATCCACAGTCATGGCAGTCAGTAGAACGGTGCTACTGTACAAACCAACAATGTATACCGCAGTCATCAGTTTGCAGGTAAACTCACCAAAGACCCAGTGGTGCAGGTAATAGACGGCCCAGAATGGGAGCGTAAAACTAAAGATTAAATCAGAGCAGGCCAGGTTCAGGATGAAAAGATTTGTGACATCTTTCAGGTTCTCGTGGGTGACGAGAACAAGTAGGAGAAGACAGTTGGCTGCGACACTGAAGATGAAGATCAAAATGAAGAAGGCACCACTGAAAGTGTTGAAGTCAAACATCTCATCACAAAGATACACCACATCACTGCTGTCGTCCACGTGTCCGCCGCTCACTGTGGAGTTGGACTCCATTGTAGGTTTTCTGAGAAACATGGCACAAAGCTAAAATTGGCAAAATGTAATTAAGACAAAGCAAATGTCTACAACCCTTCACAATTTTGGATTTAAAAAAGCAATTTTGTGTATTAATAAAATAACATTTCAATATGGAGAACAATTAAGTACAAAGTGGGTCACCCCAAAATATGGCGAGCAATTACACTAAATTTTAGGCAACTTACCCTGAACAATGGTGGTTATGTCTTGTGCTGAAGTGTGCTGTGGAGGAAAAGTTGTCGTATATAACAAAAAACTCAAGGTTCCTCTTTTTGTTTCACATTCAGTCAGCGATTGTGCAATTCAAGAGCAAGAATACACTTTGAATTCACGCAAAAGTGGTGACATAGGTGCTGCTTTTACAACATTACCTAGAAACAGCAATGAGGGTTACTCCAAACAGAGACACGTTTTTGAATTTAACCCCCACAAACACATAAAACACAGGGTTGAGGCAGCAGTGTGAAAAGGCAAGAAGTCGGCTGATGTAAAAGGCGTAATCCAGTGGTTTTGATGCTTCACACATTTCAGCCAACATCTTTGAGTCGACGGTTGTTTGGTGCCCGAAAGACGACTTTAGAAATATCACTATATTGTAAGGCGCCCAGCCCACAAAGTAAATAACTGTGAGAGTAAAAATGAGTTTTAAAGTTTTGTTCTTCCTTCTTTGTGCGGTAGGACGCAGCAACCTGCACATGATCTGAGAATAGCAAAAAATGAACACCACTGAACTCAATATGAAGAAAACATTTTGCTGATAGATTCCCCACAACTTCCAGTAAGAATCTGCATGTCCACAATGTTCCTGGTCCACTCCGGTGGAAATGAAGGCTGGACTGGCAACCAATGTACTCACAGCCCAAACGATCACACACGTTACGACGCTGTAGGTGCCTGTGGTGGACACAATGTCAGACAGAGGATTCATGACAGCTACGTAACGGTGGGCAGTCATCAGGATGAGGAGGATACCACTGCTATAGAAACCAACGTAGAAGACAAAGATGACCATTTTGCATGTATGTTCCCCTAAAGTCCATCCATACATATGATCGTAGAGCCAGAAGGGCAGACCTGCGGTGAAGAAGAGATCCGATACAGCCAGGTTCAGGATGAAAGCGTTGGTGAGGGATTTGACATTCTCATACTTGGCCAGAATCACAATGACCAAGATGTTGCCAAACAGACTGAGGATGACCACGATGGAGAAGAGCACTGTAGTGAACATCGCTCCAAACTGTACGACGCTTGTTTTGTTGCACATTTCATCTCCATACTCATCGTACTCATCGTAGTAGTCATCGTTGGAATAATTGTCTGTGGTTGCGTAGAAGGTTGAGTCAGTTGTTGCCATATTTCCACAGCAAGAAGAGAAAGTCTAAATTGAAAAAGGCTTTGTTAGAGCGGTAAATCCAAGTCAACAGATTAAATGATACAGAAGTGAATGTGATGATTACATTGGAAACATGTTCGTCAGAGATTTATGTCACCACTTCATCAGTTAACATGTTAATAACTTGTTGTATAATTCTCTTGATACATGACGTACTTTTGTCTGGAACATGTGGTCATTATATCTCAGAGGGTCACTTTACCCAAATTACAAACATATTTTTTTACTTGTGTTTGGTGTTATTCAGCCATGTAGATAGCTTTGGTTTTATTTGCTTAGACTCTAAGATATTTATCCAAAGTTTCTTCCTCCAACACTTTTTTTGTGATGCTTACAACTTTGAAGAAAAAACATTGTTTTCAAATTTCTGCATTTTAAAATGTGAAAAAACAGGGTCGAGCTAAAATGGGAAAACAAAACATTTCTTCAACCCACAGCGTGCTTGAGGAAGTGGAGGAGTATTTTGAATTGGTTTCAGCAAATAAAATACATGACAACATATTCATTGTCAACTTAGATAACAGCAGACACCTCAATAACATACACAGTCTATTCAGACGAAATCAGACACAAGTTCCATTCAATATTCCCAAATTGTTTCTAGTCTTTTCAGACTTTCATTTCATGTTATAATCCATATTCTCAGGAATTGAATCCATAAATTTAAATGTAATTCCATATTCTTGTATTTTGATCCATAATCCTCAATTTTCATTCCAAAATCTCAAACTTTCCCACTCAATTTTTACATAAATAATTTCCCAAAATGATTAATTATCTAACTATGCTGTAACATCAAAGAGATAGCAATGCCAACAAAACGTTACCTTTGGGTATTCACTGAGTGTCACTCATGCGCTGCTCACTGTTCTTCTCAGTAATTGTAATATCTGCATCATATATAGTTGATATGATACTGCCAGAGAGAAGTACTTGCATGACACGTCACTGCAATAGGTGGAAATCAAAAGTGAAAACAGACCAATAGATTCCAACTTAAATTTATTCAAACATATTCCAGTAAAAGCATTTTTTTAATTTATTTTTTACAAATATAATTTACTTGGCACATTTATGAATATTTACATATACTATATTGAATAAAAGCACTTCCAGGTGTTTCATTTCAAAAATGAAAGTCTATCACTCCCTCCAGGAAATACACAACACCTTAGTTCGACATACAAAATAATCTGGCGTTAAATTACACAAAAACAGTTTGCACACAAATATGCACGATGACAAATGTACATGAACAACCGAGAGGGAAATGAGTCCACTTGAAAACACATGAATCTTTAAAGATGATCACTTTAACACTTTAACTTTAACACTTTGCGCGGAGTATATCAACTTCTGCCGCTTCACGTGTCTTCTTGTTGCTGTGCCACGACTAAATTGTGTCCCAGCACAACATAGGACGTAACAATAGTTCCTATCACATATAAAACAAACAAAAATCCATATTCATAAAAACAAGCTGTACAAATAATAATATATACACAAGCATATTAAATAATGACATAAATAATATTTATGGCAGTTAAAACGTCTATTCGGAGTGTAGTTCAAACGTTACAGCAGAGTTTTGTGCTACAAAATATACATTCTGATAAACAGAAGCGCTCTGGCCAATGTCTATTTCCCTGTTCTTCTTCTTGGCCTTCTTACAGCATAAAAGATCCACAAGATGCCTTCGCAACTCTTGTGAGTGCATAAGCAGCAGAGGGTTCATACAGCAGTGAGAATAGGCAAGTATACGGCAAATAGAATAGGCAATCTCCAAGCGTTCCCTTGCATCGCAGTCTTTGGGTTCATAAAAAGACGCGATGAAAAGCAAAATATTGAAAGGTCCCCAGCAGATGAAGAACGCTGCAACAATGCATAACACCACCACTACAGTCCTGTACCTTTTTCTGTTTGAAGCCTGCAAAACTGTCTTGAGGATGGCAGAATAGCAGAAAACAATGATGGCCAATGGGAGGAAGAAGAGCAGTGACACCTGGAGATAATAGCCCAGTTTGATATCATGGTCATCGGAGGGATCCTCACAACTGGAAATACCGTCAGAGTGTTCCACCTTCACTTTGAAAGCATCTCTCAAGGATGCAGCAGTGCCGATGACCCAGGAAGCTACACAGGCTACCATTGCAAACCTCTGCCTCTTTACAGAGTTGCTTGGCCAGTTGTGCAGCACCACTATTATGAAACGATCCACAGTCATGGCAGTCAGTAGAACGGTGCTACTGTACAAACCAACAATGTATACCGCAGTCATCAGTTTGCAGGTAAACTCACCAAAGACCCAGTGGTGCAGGTAATAGACGGCCCAGAATGGGAGCGTAAAACTAAAGATTAAATCAGAGCAGGCCAGGTTCAGGATGAAAAGATTTGTGACATCTTTCAGGTTCTCGTGGGTGACGAGAACAAGTAGGAGAAGACAGTTGGCTGCGACACTGAAGATGAAGATCAAAATGAAGAAGGCACCACTGAAAGTGTTGAAGTCAAACATCTCATCACAAAGATACACCACATCACTGCTGTCGTCCACGTGTCCGCCGCTCACTGTGGAGTTGGACTCCATTGTAGGTTTTCTGAGAAACATGGCACAAAGCTAAAATTGGCAAAATGTAATTAAGACAAAGCAAATGTCTACAACCCTTCACAATTTTGGATTTAAAAAAGCAATTTTGTGTATTAATAAAATAACATTTCAATATGGAGAACAATTAAGTACAAAGTGGGTCACCCCAAAATATGGCGAGCAATTACACTAAATTTTAGGCAACTTACCCTGAACAATGGTGGTTATGTCTTGTGCTGAAGTGTGCTGTGGAGGAAAAGTTGTCGTATATAACAAAAAACTCAAGGTTCCTCTTTTTGTTTCACATTCAGTCAGCGATTGTGCAATTCAAGAGCAAGAATACACTTTGAATTCACGCAAAAGTGGTGACATACGTGCTGCTTTTACAACATTACCTAGAAACAGCAATGAGGGTTACTCCAAACAGAGACACTCCAGAACTTCATTTTTGAAATTCATTTTATTGTAAAGGATAGATGTCGATGTAAATATGTAGATGTACAGCAAAAAATAATGATGATGACATCATAATGTGAAAATAAACACTTTCACTTGCATGACTCCTACAAGTGTTGAACGGGAAAATATGGAATAATTGATTTAAATGATTGATGTGAAAACATAAAAGTAAAATGCAGTTAATCAAAGTGAATCACATTCAGTCATATTTTCTCTAATGCAATGTATTATCAATTTATCAGCTTGCATTCACATACGTATAATATAGGGCAAGGATAGAAACATATAACAGCACAGTTTGATTGGAAACTATGAGGGGAATATCGGATGCAATTGTGCATGAAATATTGCACAGTACATATCACTTTATCACAGAAAGTCACATAGATCACGTTTGTTCCTCATTCTGACGTCTGAACAACTGAACCTCTTGACCATGTCGGCACGCTTTTATGCCTGCATGAGCGACTGATTTCATATTTACTTTGATTAACGAGCAGGTGTACAGCTGTACCTAATAAAGAGGCTGCAGCGTTTATGTCAGCTATTAAGGAACTTATTGTAGTTTGACCACTATGCAGGGTAGGCCTACTGAGTGAATAATATAAACAGCCATGCTCGTGGCTCTGTTAGACTTTGAGTTAAATGCTAACGTCATGCTCACTATGACCATGCTAACGTGCTGATGTTTAGCAGGTATGATGCTTATTATGTTCACTATCTTAGATTAGCCTTTTCAGCTGTGTTTAGTACCAATTAGTAAATGTTAGCATGCAAAGAAGCATCTCCAGTCTAGCGTCTGTTCTAAGTCAATGCAATGTCTCATTCTGCATTTTTTTCATCCATCTTATTTTGTGTTTACTTTTCGTGGTTTGACAGAATTTGCGTGACACTTCTTTCTTAGAACCCGGTATTTCTGGTTTCATTTCAGCTCTCTGTATCAACTACATCGAAAACTCTTCACCACTTGTTAGTGATGTGATAGTGAGCCGGCTTTGCCTGTTGCGGATGCCGCTGTTCCTGTGACCCCAGCCTTTCAGCATTTTGTTCAAGTGGTTTTTGAATTTAACCCCCACAAACACATAAAACACAGGGTTGAGGCAGCAGTGTGAAAAGGCAAGAAGTCGGCTGATGTAAAAGGCGTAATCCAGTGGTTTTGATGCTTCACACATTTCAGCCAAAATCTTTGAGTCGACGGTTGTTTGGCGCCCGAAAGACAACGACTTTAGAAATATCACTATATTGTAAGGCGCCCAGCCCACAAAGAAAACAACCGTGAGTGTAAAAATGAGTTTTAAAGTTTTGTTCTTCCTTCTTTGTGCGGTAGGACGCAGCAACCTGCACATGATCTGAGAATAGCAAAAAATGAACACCACTGAACTCAATATGAAGAGAACATTTTGCTGATAGATTCCCCATTTCTTCCAGTAAGAATCTGCATGTCCACAATGTTTCTGGTCCACTCCGGTGGAAATGAAGGCTGGACTGGCAACCAATGTACTCACAGCCCAAACGATCACACACGTTACGACGCTGTAGGTGCCTGTGGTGGACACAATGTCAGACAGAGGATTCATGACAGCTACGTAACGGTGGGCAGTCATCAGGATGAGGAGGATACCACTGCTATAGAAACCAACGTAGAAGACAAAGATGACCATTTTGCATGTATGTTCCCCTAAAGTCCATCCATACATATGATCGTAGATCCAGAAGGGCAGACCTGCGGTGAAGAAGAGATCCGATACAGCCAGGTTCAGGATGAAAGCGTTGGTGAGGGATTTGACATTCTCATACTTGGCCAGAATCACGATGACCAAGATGTTGCCAAACAGACTGAGGATGACCACGATGGAGAAGAGCACTGTAGTGAACATCGCTCCAAACTGTATGACGCGTGGGTTGTTGCACATTTCATCTCCATACTCATCGTGCCCATCGTAGTAGTCATCGTTGGAATAATTGTCTGTGGTTGCGTAGAAGGTTGAGTCAGCTGTTGCCATATTTCCACAGCAAGAAGAGAAAGTCTAAATTGAAAAAGGCTTTGTTAGAGCGGTAAATCCAAGTCAACAGATTAAATGATACAGAAGTGAATGTGATGATTACATTGGAAACATGTTCTTCAGAGATTTATGTCACCACTTCATCAGTTAACATGTTAATAACTTGTTGTATAATTCTCTTGATACATGACGTACTTTTGTCTGGAACATGTGGTCATTATATCTCAGAGGGTCACTTTACCCAAATTACAAAAAAATCTAATTTTCTTACTTGTGTTTGATGTTATTCAGCCATGTAGATAGCTTTGGTTTTATTTGCTGAGACTCTAAGATATTCATCCAAAATTTCTTGCCCCAACACTTTTTTGTGGTGCTTACAACTTTGAAAAATATATATATATTTACAGGCACTGGAAACTTGTTTTCAAATTCCTGCATACCATTTAATTTTCATGACTGAATAAACACCACTCAACGTTACAGTTTAGAGAGAAAAAAACATATTTCATTATGATATTAGCACTTATTTCTTAAGATTGGTGCGTGAAACCTCTGTCACTGTTGGCAACACAGTCCCACAACTGTTCTCACATTTGTGTCTAATATTGTTTGTTCAGCAGAAATACATGACAACACCTTCATCCAGCTGAGCCATGCTCACTTCAAATCAGCAGGATATGTATTTTGGCGTAGTATTTTGATTTCCTTGCGGTTGTCTTTGTGCTGTTATGAGGCTGCGATGATGTAACTGATTGTACTGATTTTCAGCTTGATGTGACCAATAGTCACTGACGTTGTGTAACAAAGGAAAATACAAATCAACAAAGACTTCAAACCATATTGTACCGTTGATACATTCGGTGTTCTAATGCGTGCACTATTTATTTCAACATAAAGTCTTATTTGTATTGTTGTTATCGTTGCCTCCCGGGGGCCCAGTTTTTGTGGCACCAATTGTTCCAACTTTGGCAAAACATTATATTTTCATTTTGGATGCCAAAACATAAACAGCTGATTGAGATAATGTGTTTTCAGGACAATTGACCAGCAACAGTCTCTTTCCATCAACAGTGTTATTAATAATCTGGACTATCCACAGACTTTAGTACAGTTAAGGAACTGTTTTTTTGGCAGTAAGGTTGCTGCTGAAATAATTGGCAAGTGCCTCTAACGCTAGCAAAATAAATCCATAACTATCCGCATGGCTACTACTAGAGGTAAGGGAGAAGTTTATTATTTTTTCAAAGATTTATTTAAAGCTACATTCTTGAAATAAGGAGATAAAGCATTCCTACTTTAATGTCTATCTTTCGTATTAGACTAACAGTTGTTTTTTTTATTTCAGTAAAAATTTATTTTTTACAAAATACAAAACATTCTAAACTTGAATTCAGTATCATGACAGATCCTCACTACAACAAATAAATGAGAAATGTGGAAACTTACAGGCTATCTGCACACACCAGAGTCCTTCATGCAAGTGTCATGTGTCATTGGAACTGGGAATTGTTCCTTAAGTATCGACCACAAAGGTGAACAGAAATCCAACTTCATTTTCAGATCACCTACACAAGTGACGTTTGTGAAAAGACTTGTTCCCTTTAATTTGAATCGTGAATACTTCTTTTTAGCGGCCATTACTCTTCGATATTGAATACTCTCCGAATTGAAAAAAAAAAAAAACATATTCCATTTTGCATGATGTTACATTAACTGTTACACTTGAGTAAAGCACTTTCTCAGTTTCTTACAACTTTGACCCAGGATTACAAACAAGAATGGAGGAGGCATTGAGATTATTTTGAGAGTCTCCTATATATTGTCACAAAAACGTGAAAAATGCCAAGGATGAAATTCTCGTTTTTTTGTTTTTTTTATCTAACAGTCCTCTGATTTCGGCCTCCTGGAGAATCTTTTTTTTGTTTCTATTTTAATTTTGTTTTTATTGTTGTTTTTTTGTATTCAATATTATTCACACAATAACAAAATGATAACTAAAACATAATTATTTAATAACAACAAAATAAAATAAAGACGTTATTTAAATAAAGGTTTTGATTATAGTCTATTAAAAATAAATATTTAGATGTATCTTTTGTAGCACATGATATATGTTTTTGCATATTATACAATGCATCTTGATGCCATGAGTTATTTACTGGTCCACAAAAATATATTTTTACATCAAAATTCCCATCTAAGTGTGTAATCATCGTAGTATTATATATAATAAACAAAGGATGTCAGGTATAATATAGTCCATGAAATATTAGCTTCATGAAGCACGACACGTCTCAGCTTCAGTCTGTTTATTTATCATTTGTCTCTCAACCAAACTAGGACAGATTTCAGCAGTTGCAGCTGAAGCCATTGATCCGTTAGGCCTGTCAATCATTCACAGTCCCCGCCCCTCAACGGGTAGCAAGTTTCTGCTGTATCACCTACAAATAGGACACTCTGGACAGTTTTACACATCAAGTACGTTTATTATTCAACTGTTTATTTAATATTGAAGTGTTTCGCTTTACTTACAACCAAACTGCGATGGTTTGTAACAGAAATTTACATAAAATACCACCAGGAAACGAAGAGCTGGGAACAGGTGCATGTAGGATAGCGCTCGCCAGCTTTGACAAATCGATGTTTATGTTTATGTTTGTTGCATTTTGAAGCCGTTTGAAAGTGTTTTAATTCATTTTTGCTGGTTTGTTGTGCCGCCAGTAGATAACAATACATAAAACATGTTGTCAGTCGCCTGTCAAGGATATACTGTCGCTGCAAACAGGGATAAGCTTCAGTCTTTCGTCGTGATGCAAATGTTGTTCCTCTTCTGACTGTAGGCAAATGTTTGCTAATGTCACTGTGGTTTCTTCCTCTTAACAAGTTCATGGACCCCTCTGGGGTATTAGCATTGTCTCATTTGTCTAAGACTTGTTTGTTTGGAAAGAATACAATGTAGTGTTTATGGAATAAGACTTTACAGCAGGGGTGAAACTAGTTTAGGATGCACTATGTTTGTGTTTACCTCCATGTAGTAGCAGCTCTGGCATATTTTTACAGTCTCATGCTGTAATTACTATTTAGATTTTTGGGCTCAGTTATATCCTGGACAATTCAGGGATATGATGAACAGTGTTTATATCATGAGGATCATTCCACAAATACTCACAATCTGTCATTTTCATCTTACGAGCAGATTTCCTGAGTAAACTGCCCGTACCCAACCATGGCCTCCTCCTCATCAGTTGGAGACAATCAACTGCAGAGGATAATCAGAGATCTGCATGGTAACTAGTTCACACTTACAATGAGCACCATCCCTTACAGTCTCTCTCAATATAATGCATGCTTGTTATTGTTATTGTAAGTTGTATGTGTCTCCAAACAGGATGTATCAAGGCAAAAAAAATAGCAGAATCTGCAGAAAGTATCTTGCTCCCAGAATAACTGCAAAACTTAGATCGATGATAGATTTTCATGTGGAAATGTTTTGTGCATGTAGATCAATGACTGACAAAATATAGTATGGGAGCATTAAACTGCAGATTCGACTATTTTTTTTGGCTTCTGTGTGAACACATTTTGATATTTGTGTGTGTGCATGTATTAACGATGCTGTTACCGTCTGGTTCAGATGCTGTGTTTGAGTTGAGTAAAGAACACAACGAGTGTGGTGAACCTGTAACCGACGACAGCGCCAACCTGCACAAATTCTTCTATAAACTAGAATACCTGCTACAGGTATGATGTCACACACCTTACACGTTTAGTTGAGAGTTCATCAGGATGATCTGGTTTTGTGTTTTCGAAATGATCATGTCATTTTTCAAATGAAACAACCTGAGGAGCGAACATCAACTTTTGGGTTGAGTTGTCTACATCTCAAACATATGTGACAAAGGGGTTGTGACTGAGGATTGCTTTGCTCCAAAAGGTCACAAGTTAAAAACACTGGGAACCAGTTCTCTTGACCAGTGGTTCCCAACCTTTTTGGGTGTCACAAGATGATTTCAATGTAGTGACACTTTGAAGGTCTGGTTGGGGAAGGTCAGGTTGGGAACCATAGCTCTAGAGAGACAAAGGTGTAACATGGAGGAAGTTCATAGGAATCATTTTAATTACAATTTCTACCATTAACATTAAATATTTACACACGGTCGTGCCAGAAAAAACCCTTTTGTACAATCCATACTGCTGAAGACATTTTATAATATATATGTAACATTAATTATGCAATAATGAGGTAATGTTTCTTTCTCAGTTTGACCAGAAAGAGAAGACAACCTTTCTTAGTCAGAGGAAAGACTACTGGGATTACTTCTGCGACTGCCTGATTAAGATCAAGGGAGCTAATGATGGCATCCGTTTTGTTAAGTCCATCGCTGAGGTAATCCTCCTCTGCAACACACACACACACACACACACACACACACACAGTCACCCTCGTCGCCTCAGCACTGCCATGTCGTGCAACACATGGAGACACACGAATGCACATCACCATGTAACTAATCCTCAGGTGAATCAGGCACAGTAAGACTCTCTGCTGCTAATTCACTTGCTGCCTTACACCTTGTTCCTCACCTTCTATCCTGGGAATTGACAGTTGGTGAGCTTCAAACTGAAATTACTGTAGTTGAACTAGTCCTCATTGTACTATATTTAATTAGTAGCTTGTCTTTTGCCTGATATTGATTTTTGTGCTTCAGTTCAGTATCGAATGATTGTTGGGCTCTATAGTGCAGCGCCATTGTTCCATTCATTAGGGAAATATGTAATAAGTGAGTGCCACATCTTTGTGAGCATATTACTTTTACTTTTCTTTCACTCTTCTTGTTTCTTGTCGGTCAGTCTCTGATGTAAATCAGTCTCCAGCTGGTGTCCTTCTGGTAGATCTGTGGGTCTGTTGTCTTACTTAAATCCCTCCATCTGCTAATGTATTGGAGAGTCTGGATGTACTGACAGATACTGTACATTTAGAGCAGTGATGACACTGCAAAGACGACTATTTTAATTGCATTTGAGTCATTTGTCAAGCAAATAAATCAGACTTTCCCATGGCCTCATTACATTCATTGTAAGCCAAATACAGTATCTTCGGATTTTGGACTGTTGGGGGGGGGGGGGGGGGGGACAAGACAATTGAAGACGTCATCTTAAACCCTGGGCTTTCATTTTATAGACCAAATAGTTATCGACTACGAGAGAGAGTAATGGCCAGACTAATCAATGATGAAAGATATCATTAATTCCTCGTCTTTTAATGTCCTGCAAGTGTAATTGTTGCCACATTTAAGTAGAGATTATTCAGAAAGGAGCCACTTTATGTAAAAATAGTTTGACCTGTATGATACTGACTAGACTATAGAGAACACTGACTACTGAGGTCAGTCCACGTTGCAGAGAGGTAATGTCTGTGTCTGTGTCTGTGTGTGTGTGTGTGTGTGTGTGTATATTTTTGTCTGTCCTCAGTTGAAGACCTCACTGGGGAGAGGAAGGGCCTTCATCCGCTACTCACTGGTTCACCAGCGTCTTGCTGACACACTACAGCAGTGTTTTGTAAACCAGAAGGCCACAAGGTAAGCGAGAACACACTCTTTCTATACACAACCACGTTTTATATATATATAGATGTATATACATAGATGTATATACATAGATATATATAGATAGATAGAGCTTTTTTCCTTCAAGCTGCCGATACATGTTCATACTATATGAACTCTTCATGTTTGTGCTTTATGGTGCGATGATGTCTTGTTTAGGAAGTGCGACTCTCCCTTCCTGATTAACATCTTATTTCTGTTTTCACAGAAAACACAACAGCCACTTAGTCCAACCATAGACACCCACAGTCACGTCTCACTTCCTCAGCCGTTCATCAAACCTAATGTCAATTTAGTTCCTGCTTCATTTAACCAGGATAGCCTTTTGTGATTTACGTTGCTATTTCAAGAGAGCAAAAGGAAATTAAGTTAAAGACACTCCTGGAACCTGAAACACTTAATTACATTCTTTCAAGTGCTATGTTTGTATTTAGAAAAGATAAATATGCTTATTTCCTTTCTTGCCAAGAGTTAGATGACAAGCTTAATACCGCTCTCGTGTTTGTAAATATGAAGCTACAGCTGGTTAGCATAGCTTAGCATAAAGACTGGAAACAGGGGAAACAGCTAGCCGGGCTGTGTCCGTACAGACATGAGAGTTATATCAATCTTCTCATCTAACTCTCAGCAAGAAAGCAGATTATCAAATTTCCCATATTGTCCCTAAACTAATCCTTGAGTTATTTATCGCTACTTCTTTATCTCTTCACTTTATTTTTGATTATATATTTCTAAATGTCCCTTGTGTTAAACCGAACATTTCCTGGAACAGTCTCATTAAAGGTCATAGTCAACAATTCTTAAATAGTCTAAATCTATTCAACTCTGTAGCCGAGAACCAGGCCTTTATTGGACAATAATTGTTCTGCTCTCCAGTTAACGCACACTCAAAACTTCCTCCAGGTTAAACTTTTTTGTCTTGATGCTATGTTTAATCTTAATTGCGCCCAATTGCTTGCCTGTTTTGAAGATGAACCACCATATAACTCTAGAGTGTGAGTGCTGCACATTGTCTCTTGTGGTTGAGTTAGGCTTTCTTCATTAAGAACGTCGTAAATAGATTTTTTACATTTGAGAATCATGAGTAAGAATCAAGATTTTTAAATGAATCATTCCAAACCCCCAGAAAGGTACTTCATCAATCACCGGTTTATATAGTACCTTTTATTTGTCATGCTTTTATTTATGCTGCATGTGATCAGTGATTATTATTTTATTTGGTCTCATCATGAATAGCACAGTATAACGTTAAATCTCGTTGCCTAATCAACAGTGAACAACATTGTAATCTGTCAAATAAAAATAAATGTGTGTGTGTTCGCCTTCTCCTCAGCATTGTGTTTGGTGTTTTTTTGTTTTTATTCTTCCCACACAGCGACTGGTACTATGCCCGGAGTCCCCTCCTTAAGTCTCATGTCACTGCTGACATGATCAACCATCTTTATGAGCTCAACCAGATCCAATTTGATGTGGCAGCCAGAGGTTACGACCTGGATGCAGATTGGCCAAACTTTGCGAGGTAAAGAAATGCCGACAATTATCTGTTTACACTTTCCTTTTGAGGAAAAACACAAAGTTGATTCTGGATATTGTTTATGGATGAAAAAAAAAAACAGACACTGAAGAAATAAAAGCTTCTAATCCTTCCGCCTCGGGGTTGGAAATTCTTTGTTTGAAAAACACCCCAGTTTAGTGCAGTTAATGCAGCATTGTGGTGAAGCAATATTGAGTATTTCACAACTTGAAGTAGCACTTAATTATCTGATCACTCTGCACATTCACAGCTCTTTTTTTTTGCTTAAGCGTGTATAAATGTGTGTGTGAGACAGTGGGTGCCGACAATGTGCGAGCGCTGATCACTGTTCCTCACGTCAGCACCTTTGCCAAAACTTTTCACTTCATTCTCATCAATTTGCAGTCACTCTACAGGCAGCGGACACAGTTTTTTTTTAAAAGGCCTAATTTGTGTTGTTGTTGTGCATGACATTATTGGGCTTACTGGTTAAATCTCATAATGTAATGCAGTGCAGCAACACCTAGAACAACACAATGGTCCGGAAGATTACCTGAGAAAGGGTTGAATCAACACCTGTCACGCACATTATGAACAAGAATGAAGAAAATAAAATTCACAATTGCAGTATTTCTTTCGAGGGCTGTTATAGAGGAATATATTGTACGGTGTACATAAAGTATATGTACGTTATGGTGTAAGTGCCTTGTGTTTTTGTAATTTCTTTTGAACAACTACTTGTTCCAATTGCTATTTACCATGAGTAGCCTGAAATTACACCTCCGCCCAAACCCAGTTAGTTGTTTTAACATGAATCATGACAGGATGGAAACAGTTTCATCACTTCACCAGAAGAAATACGAGCATGCATTCCAGGAGTAGGCTTACTTAAGTTACTGACCTACTTTCTTGTGAAGTCTGATTGCAAAGTATTATGTGTTAAGGTGTTGTTGCAATCAGGCCACGGGAACTTTGCAACAATTTGCTTGAGGAAATCCGATCACATGACATTATTGGTAATAATTTCCTAGAAAGCAGTTGTACATTCTGACATGCAGTGACATTTCAGTTGTCACTAAGCATAGTAAAAATGAATAATGTTCAATATGTTTTATTAAATTTACATTTGTAATAATTGATGCACAAGATATAAGCTGAACATGCAGAAATGTAAAATGTGCAGTTCTGAATTACAGGCAAACATATTCAAAAAATATGGAGATTTTTTTTAACAAATAAAGTATTGTAGGTTTTAACCAATGAATGAAATTTGACACACAATTTTAAGTCATTAAGTCACTAATTTTTTTTCAATTCTTTCAAGGAAGTTCCTCTGAAAATCAGCAACGACATAAAAACCTCACCCTATTACGTTCTCTAGCTATTCCATCATTTCCTGGTTCTTTCTTTAAAACATACACAATTAGTATGTACTTAGTATTTATACTGTGTAAGGGCTTTGTCTTGATTTACCTTTTGTATAAGTTGTCCATTCTGGGAAATTTCTTTGTTAAATATGAGGAAATTAGGAGACCCATAAAATGCAGTTACTGTAGAGCTACCTAAATACTTTTTTCAGTCAACTTAAGTTCCTCTTTTGTGTAAAGGTTGTTGTTTTTTTATCAGTTGGATGTCATGTTTATCTTACTCTTTGTCTTTACCAGTTGTTGAAGATCTTAATATTTGGTATCTCATTATGTCAAAGGCGAACTTTAGGTTCCGCCTCAGCAGCTTCTGTGTGGAGGCCTCCCAGTCGCTGCTCCAGCATCAACAGTCTCGTTAGCGGCTACTCACAGGTACTTAATTAAATACATACTAAACATAGACAATTCTGCACAAATATTTGAGTAAATGTGACATTCAAACTTTAATGTTCTCTTGTTCCATTCTCTGACCAGGTGCAGGAGCTTGTCCCATTCTCAGACCTCAGTCACAGTCTCCTTGGTGAACTGGGGGAATTGGGGGAACTGGGGGAACCCTCTCCTTGCAGTATTGCAGAGAACCTCCGCATTGAGCTCGACCAGTCCGAGCTGAAACAGCAGGAGCTTCTGTTACGGGTTCAGGAGTTAGGGAAAGAGGCTGCTGAGCTGAAAGATGTGGTTAAGGACCTTCAAGGCCAGCTGTTAGCATCTCAGAAGTCCTCTGGTGAATCTGCATCTACAGCACCGCAAAGTAACCGAGAAACAGATCATCAGGAGAGAGCAAATCACCTTCAAACCTGTAGTGAAGAATTAATCGGGGAACTTAAAGACAGACTCACGGCTGCTGAGGACAAAAATATGGAGCTTCTTTCTAAGTTGGACGAGGTTCTTAAAGAAAAGGAACAACAAACCACGAGCTACTGCTACTCAGCCTGGAAAATCCAGGAACTCCTGGATAAACTCAAGACAACGGAGGAGGAAAGGATGGAGGCAAAGAGAGAGGCTGAGGACAGGGCCAGGCACTCTGAGCGTCTGTCCCAGGAACTAAAACTCAGGGAAGAAGAGTTGAGGAACAGTGAGGCGAAGCTGGCTAAAGTAAAATCCAGAGCCCATGACGAACGTGAGGCGGCGCTCAAGCGGTTGGAGGAGCTCCAAAGTGCAGTTGGTCGAATTCAGGGGGCGCTGAGTTTGAAAGAGAAAGAGACGGGGAACTTGAGAGCCCAGCTTCAGGATCTACACGCGTCACTGGAGTGCAGAGAACGACAGGCGGAGGACCTGAGGAAAAGACTGCACGAGGAGAGGGACGAGGTAGGGCAGATATGTAGGGTGAGTAGTAGCCAGAGTGAGGAAGTCGAGAGCCAGCTGCTGGATGTAAGAACGGCTCTAAAAAAACGAGAGAAAGAGCTCGCCTTTAGTTCAGAGAAAATCAAGCATTTTGAAGAGCAGTTGGAGAAGTTAAATGTTGAGAAAGAAAGTCTGAACTCTCAACTTGCTGATAATGAAGTTGCTTCCGCTGAGAACCTCGAGGACTACAAAACCAAATGCAGCAATCTCGTGGAAATAAATGCTAAGCTACTCCAAACAGTTAAGAAGAGTGAGGGGAGCATTACAGAGCTGACTGAGAGCAGGACCGCCTTGTTAGACCAGCTAGCTTCTTTCAGGGCCTCTGAGAAGCACCTAAAGGGCCGAGTTGAGGCTGCAAAGATGTGTGTGGAAGATAGGGAGAAGAAGCTTCTAGATGAAAACCTGCATTTGGAGGAGATTGCCCAGAAGGCGCTCGTCCAGAAGGAAGTATGTGATGCTCAAATAAAGAAGCTAGAGTATGAGAACTGGGAGCTTCTTGAGGTCCAGACCTCGTTGAAGAAACGGTCGGCCACAACTCAACAGGAACTGGACTCACTTACTGCCAAAGCTGAGCAGTTGGACAAGAGCCTCATTGTGTCCCAAAGAAGCCAAGTAGAGTTACTTGAAAAACTCCAAGAAACCGAGATGAAACTGAGAGACCAGACTGTCGAATGTGGGCATCTGCAAGCTAGAGCAGAGGAGCTGGAGAGCAGGACTGGGGAGCGTCATGCTGAAAAAGGAGCTGCAGAGAGCAATGAAAAGATGCAGAAGCTTCATGATGAGCATCAGAAATCCTTAGTGGAAACCAAAGAGGCCCCGTTCAGGCTAGTTTTGGCTGAGGCTCAGTTGGAGCTCAACCTAAGGGAGGTGCACCGGCTCCAGGACGAGGTGGTGGAGCTCAGGGCTCAGCTTCTAGCAGGAGCTGAGGAGCGGATGAAGGTTCAGGCCCTTCAGGAGGTGACCGAGTACTCCAGGGAGGACCTCCGTGTCTTAGCAGAGCAACTCAAAGCCCAGGTGGAGGAGCTGAACCGCCGGCATGTGGATGAGATTCTCCGATCCCGGGAGCGAGAAGAGGCTCTTATCCGGGAGCGTGACGGTGAGGCTCAGGCTCGAGCAGGTCTGGCTGCGGAGGTGACGGCCTCCAGAGAGGAGCTCAACAAACTGAAGTTGCGTTACGAGGGCTTGTGTCTGGAGATCAGTGAATCCGGGGAGGCGCTCCACAGAGCCAACACAGAAACAGCTGAACTCGGCGTGCATGTGTGTATGCTCACTGCTGAGAACGAAGAGGCTCGTCTGCGCTGGGAGGGCTTGTCAACAAGGCTCCAAGAGCTGGACGAGGAGCCGGCTCGGGAGACGGAGAGGCTGAATACCTACATGGAGCAGCTGAGACAGGAGAACCAGCGGCTGCTCGATCAGCTCCATAACGAAGACGGGTTGTTGGCAACCAAGCAGGAGCTGCAGGAAAAGCTCAGCAAGGCCAAAGAGGAGGCTGGAGCTGTGCAGGAGACTAGCAAAGAGGAGATCCAGGCTATCCGATTCCAGCTCAGCAGCCAAGCCTTGAGCCACGGCAGCCAGCTCCAGGTCAGCCACAAACAGCTAAAGAAATGAAGCATGCTTTAATGTGTTTGTATGCACTTAAGTAACCCGGTTACAGTTGTTCCAATCCTGAACATTGGACCATAAAATGAAAGCACATTTGTGTTGTTAAGAAAAATTGGATTGCTGTCCTGCTACATGTAAACAGGGATTTACAATAACCAGGTTACTACAGTGCGTACCCTGGTTGCTAATGTGCATTTAATAACACTGCTAGATTGTTTTATGGTCAAGGTAATATCAGCAACGCTACTGTAATTTCTATATTTGTACCATGTTTGCTGAATAATCAGTTGATGAATTTGTATTCTCATCCAGACTGTGACTCAAGAGTTGGAGGAGGTGAAATTGAAGTTGACCACTGAGCGTGAGAAAGTGGTCGAACTGGAGAACAAATTCAAACAGCTAGAGGTGAGAGGACACACTGATTCCAGATCTGTCAGAAAGTTTGGTTTATCATTAGCAGGTTAATCTGGCCCCCATAGTATCACTAAAGTAGTCCAAGGATGTTTTAAGTTCTGGTTGAAATGCATGTTTGTACAGTTCTGTGTGTTTCGGACTGATAATGGAAACCAGTTACATTGTGTATATCGACAATTGAAGTAATCATAACATCATGGTCACAGGAATGATTCGCAAAGAGCCAGAAATAATGTCTTGCTTTGCTGTACTGGTTTCAGGCTGAGAATCAGAGATATTGCCAACAGATTGAGGAGAAAAACATCCAGATGGCCGATTCTGAAATTCTCATCCAGCAGAAAGAAGACGAGATAATCCATCTGAAAGGAAATTTATCAAGGTGAGATACTGTATTCATAAGCACACATTCTGGTCTGAATTAGAGCTCTGTGAAAAATGTTTTTAATCTTGTGGGTTTCGATCGGAATGTTTATTTTTCATTTAGTATGCCTCATCTAGGAATTTGTCTTATTTGTTCTGTATTGTTTTTAAAACTCGGGTCTAAAAATACAAACTGCATGGACACAATCGCAGTCACCAAAGATTCCTCATGTTCATGAATCGGCCTGTGTGTTTGTATGGATGCAGGTCTGAGGATGGCCTGACAGCGGCTCAGCAGACCTGTCAGGAGATGAGTGAAAATCTACGGAGAGCCACACAGGACAAACAGAGCTTCGATCTTAAGACGTCTGCCGAACTCGATGATCTTTACCGCACCAAAATCAATTTGGAGGAAAGGCTCGTAGAACTAATCGGGTATAAGCATACTGATTTACTCAGATTTACCATGGCATACCATGTTGGTTTTTTTCTGTTTGTGTCTTTGTTTTCCTTTTTGTTAGTGAGATTAATTTGGTTTAAATCTGCACAACGCAGGGTTGAGACATGAGGCCTACATTTGTTGCGTAATGTCTTTGGGTTTGGGTTTTCAAATGGCCACAAGCAAACCATCTACATTGTGTATTTTGCAGTATACTGTGCATTTGCAAATAGTCTTGATGGTGCTCTCTGCAGGGAGAAAGATGCACTGTGGCAGAAGTCCGATGCCCTGGAGTTTGAGCAGAAACTGCGGGATGAGGAGACGGAGAGGGACGTCAACTACTGTCTGGGCTGTCACAGTCAGTTCAGCTGGTTGCTCCGCAAGCACAACTGCAGGTCAGATGGTCCTCTGTAAATATACAAAATAAATATACTTTACGTTATAATAGATATGTCACCAGGTAAACCAATGACACTAATGTCAATGTCACTACTTTTAAACCATTTCCCTTTGTGATTGTTTCGGTCAAGATGGTGAAATGTGACAGGAACTGAAGTCCAATGACATTTTTCTTCTGTATTTCACTTCCCATTTCGAATTACCAACTTTAACCCAGTAGTGAAGTAAGATAACTTCCACTGCCAATTGAGTGGTATTCGTCAAAACACAATACAGTGTTGCTACAATGCTGTGATGTTGATTTTAGACTGTGATAAATGCCCATGCAGATCCCGCTGTTCTGGTTGTATAGAAAAGTAGATTTCATGCACATGTTCTTCATACTATGACAGTTTTCCTCAAATTAGATTTAAAAAATCGCAATATATTGAATTGGAACCCCTTCTATCGTGTTACGTATCGCATTGCCAGATTCTTGCTGAAACACAGCCCTACTCCATGTCGTGTCGGTGCTTTTGAATGCCGAAAATACATGAATTATTGTATTTGTACAGCATGTGATGTTGCACTAAAATTAAAGGATGAACATCTTACTAAGTGCATTTCGACATTCTTCTGTAACCAATTCTAGATTACTTAAATATATAAACCATGTATGTTTGTCAGGTTGTATCAGTACACAATGAGCATGTTGATGAACACGTCTGAGAGTAACGCAGCTCATTAGAGAAGCAGTGTAATCGCTACCTGTATTGTAAATTAATGCAGCACTGGAAGGACAACTTACTGCTAGATATCAGAAATGTTTAAAACAGCATCTTAAATGCATGTCTATCAGTGGCAATTTCTTGACAAAAATAGCAGTTGTTCATTTTCTGATGCATTTCTGTGTATTGACTTGTTTTATTGATGTATCTCTCTTTTAAAAGCTTTACTTTCTTTCATACTAAATCCTCTCTGCACTATAATAATATACGTTTCAAAATGATAAGCAATTTTTTTTTTACTCAATCTCAATCCCAACGTGTGTATTCCCAGACTGTGTGGGCGTCCCTTCTGCTACTACTGCTGTAGTAACACAGTGAGCACCCAGCAGGGCGGCCACAGAGAGCGCTGCTGCAGCGACTGTTACAACCAGCACAGTGCAGTAATTGAGCGCCACCCACAGGAGGAAGTGACTCACAGCACACCAGGGACGCCTTTCAGTCGTTTGCTGCAGGCTGGGAGGGCTGTGACGAGTGGTTCAGGTAACATAACACGCACACACACACACACATGTAGTGTGTCAAATGCTGAGGTAAATGCACACTTTAAAATTGGGTTGTGTTGTCAACAGCATACACAGTGCAGTAAGAAAAGAGTAAACAATAAATAGATAAATATTAGCAATACATGTTAGAAAAATGTGTTTATTTTCTAGGAGCAGATGAAGGTGACAAGCTGAATGATGGTGTTTTCGACATCATCACAGAGGAGGAGGTGAGCGGGGTCTATGACAGTGACTCCCTCTCTTTTGCCACCGCCTGCTCTCCTGCACACGGACAGCAGGGGGCAGCACAACTGTAAGTATCTCGCATGCATTCACTCTCAGGGGGAGTTGATAGTGCGGCGCAGGGAGTCAGTGAACCAACACATGAGATATTTTATACCAATCACAGAAATTGATTTTTTTTTAAATTATTAACATGCCACTCTCAAAACAAACTGTTCACTCTGTTCCACATTTAGTTCTGCAGCCCATCACAGTCAAAAAACTGGAAATGTTTGCAATAATGAAAATAAATTCTGGAGCATGATCTTGAAAAATTAAATGAACTCATTTCAATTACATTTTCTTTTCAGCTTTAACATTTTTCTGCATTCATTGCTTAAAAAATGTCATATAACGCATGCACATATTTGCATTTTGGCATTTACTGTACAGCCCTACTGCGTGTGTACTTTCTTGCTTTTAATGCTGTTACGGCCTATTTAATGTGTCTAGGGGTTCACAGGAAGTAACATAGCCAGTTATTGAAGAACCTTTGAAACAGAGAACATGAAAAGAGAAGGCAGCTGGAACACTTGAGTAACATTTATTGATAAAATGATTTACAGAAATAATCCAATTAAAATGGAAGCAGGGACATCATGGTCTCTACGGCCAAACTAATAAACAAAACCCCCTCACTGACTATAACATAAGGAGTCAAACTGTCCTACAGAAACAAACAGAAAAACAGTACTGAGCTCCCTAACTGGCCCCAAAACAGGAGAAAACAGAAATGACAAACTAAATGGCAGAGAACCCCGACACGGCTTCCCCAAAGTTATCCACACTGGTTACCAAACAACTCCCCAACAACTAGCCAGCCAAGACAGACGGTAACTACATAGACCTGTTCCAAGGAACAACCCAAACAGAGGTGCAGCAGAAGCCAACAAACAGCTCGACAGCCAAGAGAAAAAGGGGCAGAAGCACTGGATCTGGGGGTTGATATCCAGCTCCACTGACAGACTGATGACTTTGTGGATGCTCCAGGCACTGAAGGGGGGGGGGTGTGCCAGAGCTGAAACACAGAGACAGCTCTCTTCCAAAAATAGGCCAGAGTAAAGTCAGTGGGCATAACAGATGCTATGTGTTGTATGACACCTTTCCATTTTCTAGAGATGGATAATACTGTTTGAGTATTTCTGATGAGGATGAGTTTTTCCAGTTCACTTTGATTGATTCTGTCTGTATTCTACCTTGTAATTACAGTGGATTAGGGTGATACAAATGTATGTCTACATTATGTAAGTGTAGAATATCCATCACTCTTTCTAGGAACAGCAGTGCCAGTGCAGGAGACCTCACATCAGATGACACTGACGACCTCAGTGCTGCAGTACAGGATGCAGAGATCTGCCTGCTAAAGTCTGGAGACCTCACGTGAGTTTCGCATGCAGTGAAAGTTACACTGGCAAAAACCCCCGAGTTGTGTTTACGAATGGACGCGGTCATAAGGTTAGACTTTAAACTTTCAGAGGGAGTTTCTAATGTATTCTTCTGGTGAAAACTTTGCACTGAATCTCAAAATGGGAAGTGAAACCTGAAGCTAATTCATGAGTGGCATGGACAAGTTCCCGAAATGTTACTTGGTACTTGGACCTCTGTTTAACTTCCTTTGTAATTGGGAGGAGTTTTGTTCAGAGAAAGCTTCAAAGCCTTGTGTCATCAAGTACCTGATTTAGCAAAGCACTAAATCCTATCCCCCAAAACTAGAATAGATTGTACATTTTTAAGCGGAACGCCATTGATTTTACACTTCAAAGTCTGTTTATGGGTCTAATAATGTATGTGAAAAAAGTTCCAAAAAGCCTTTTGTGCAAAAAAAAATATGGAGGTGTGGAGTTAGAAAGAGGTGAGCTTACCAGACCTCTGTAGCCTGCTGCTCATCTCTACTTGAGGCTAGCAGCTTAAAGCTACATTAGCCCCTTCTAGGATAACAACACTGAACTACCAACTGAACTGTCAGGGCTTGGGTTGCATTGTGGGTAATGTGGGCGCCAGGTTTTGACAAGGAGGAATACATGGGATAGAAAAGACGATATCTCTGGTTTTGCTGCATCACTTCTTTTCGCCCCAAGCACATACTCAGCTATACAAACACTTTACGACAACACGTGAACTTCCCTCTGCTGTAGGCTCTCCGTCCTCTTCACAGTGGAGGACATCTCAGGGTTTGGGGACAGCTCTCGAGAGCTCTTCATCAAGTCCAGCTGTTACAGCACCATCCCCATCTCCATGAGTAGTCCTGGTCCTACGGTCTCCTGGACGTTCACCTCTGAACCGAAGAGCATCTCCTTCAGTGTGGTCTACAGGGAGAGTACAGAGACCCCGCTGGAGCAGGCCAAGGTGAGACACCAGCATATGAATAGAGGGAACGAGGGCAGATACACTTCTCCAAAGTCAACCAAACAGCCGCAAAATGCAGTATTTGTGGAATTAATTAAGGATTTAAGGTAACTAAAATATACAGAAGTATATTTCTCTTATGTAGTTATCAATATCTCATTGGGATATCACAATATGACATCTTTATATCATAATTATTGTCAGGGGAATTATCACAGTTTTCAGAATTAATTAAGAATAGTTTTAATAGATCTATAGCTCATGAACTAAAATATTTATCATCAACTATATCCCTTTAATTTGTTAAAGTCATCAATAGTGCTTTTTAAATAAATACACACATACTTGGCATTGGCACTCTCTAGTGTCTATCTTCAGCTGTTAGCTGTTGCTGCTAACGTTAGCTAGCTCTCTTCTTGCTGATTTTAACACGGATATGTTGTTCACAATGTAACACTATCAGGGATCGGCGACTAGAAAGCATTAAGGCCGATCTCCATATTGCATATTGAGAGGAGAGATTTCACAGCACACACAAACAAAGCGTCTCGTAAAGTCTCGCTGGCAAAATCGGTTAATCCTGACACCCTTAACGTCAAACAAGATTTCTATCCTTTGCTCTCCACAGGTCTTGATCCCGCTGACTCGCTGTAACTCCCACAGAGAGACAATCCAGGGGGAACTGAAAGTCAGAAACGCTGGAGAGTACACACTTGTCTTTGACAACTCTTTCTCCAGGTCAGTCCCTGTGTGCTCCATGTGAGAACTGTGTGTGTTTGTAAGACATCCTGTCAGCTCTTTAGCACAAACCGCTATATTTGCATAGACCTCTACTAGACTAGAAAGTAAGGAGCAAACTTTTAACAAAAAATCCTCTGTTTTTCCTGTTAATAAGGTTCATCTCAAAGAAAGTGATGTATCATCTGAGTCTAGACAAGCCTGTCGTCTATGATGGAACTGACCTCCTCTGAACGTGACGGGGAGGAGGAGAAGCAGGTGTGACACTGACTGTTGTAACAGACCAGGTGTTTAAACTCATGCACATTTCAAGGCATCTGGGTTAGAGTCCACTGGAGTCCACCAACCTCGATGCATTTTAAGAAAAGTAAAACAATGTTACATTATTGAATGTGAGCATGCACTTTTAAAAAAGCCTGACGTTGTAGTTTAAATTCAACATTAAGGGTATCAAAGGTCACTCTGAGATGATTGGAGGATTGTTGCGTATTTGAAAGAGAACGACTTGTTTGCCTGTGCACATACAGGTTTCTCAGCGCCAACAGATGTAGCTGCTGTTGGCAACATTTGTTTAACTGCATCCTTGCAGAAGTAAAGCTGCGTTTTTATTCGTTAGCACGAGGCGCAGTTGCTTGATGTATAACTGTTTGTTCCCGTTATTTGCCTCGTCTCATGAAGTCAGACTACTGTCTTTTAAAATGGGACTAATGTGCTCTTTGCACAGTGACGAAAATACATTTCCTCTATCACGCTATGTGTCATTTTATGTTGTCATATCAATATTCATGATGATTTAAATGTCCCTGAAAAGTGAGAAAATATTTATGATTAAAAGAACCAGACAGAAAGGTCTGTTTTAAAGTATCTAGGGAATCGGATATGATTGTGAATATGTGACAAATCATTACATTCCTCATTACAAACACATATAAAGATACAATATTGACATGAATCATATCCTGCTTATTGATTGCAACATTACCCACAATGGCCTAATGCACCTTGAGTTATTTACCAGAGAACTACCACACTAACGACGGTTCATCTAAATCTCTAATCAATCAATAGTTTTTTTAAGTTTGAAAAATGTGACTCTAATTTAACTCTAACCTTAACTTTATTTTTTATTTTTTTACGTGCTTAATAAATGCTCCATTAGCACATTGGTTAGTGTTTTATGTAACAATCATTGGTGGAGACACTTTGTTTCAAAGTTCATGCTCATCCAGTCAGTACGGTATCTAACGATTGTTGCCTTCTCAGCTGTCTGAAATTGCAAGAAATGTTTTGTTTTTGTTCTTGTGTTGCGATCATGATGAAGCAGAACAGGAAGTAGCAAGACTGCAAAACCGCCACATCACTCGGTTTGAGTTGTCTTCGGGAAACAGGCTTTAATTTAATGCAGTTTTAATGATTGCAGTTGAAGATTTCTATGCATGCAAACACTAAGAATGTGCACATATTTCCCAGATTTAACCCTCAAGGGTAGAAAAAAAGGGGGGGGAGGGGGGGGCACATATCAAAATGTAGGTTTTAGTGTTTTAAATATTTAGCTGTTACTTGAATCGTCAGATTGAAGATTTTGTAATACACTTAGGGAAGATAGAAGCTGAAATGACATTTTCTCATGGCATACAAAAAGCCTTTTAGATGATAAAATGTTTATTTTGGAAACAAGACATAATTATAATAAGAACACTTTTTATTTTGAAGCATGCTTTTCTAGACGGGAAGAGACGTTTGTTCTTTTAAACGGGTGTTTTGTGATGTTCTGCAGTGTGTCAAAAGGTATTGTGAATCTCAGCATACAACCTTCAAATAATACACGTCTAAAAAATCACTTTTATACTTGTCTTATATGGACCTTTTTATTTGAAGGCTTGAATGTTCAAACGTACTTTTTTTTTCTCAACTGTGTCTTCACTCATCATTTTGATGATACTGACTTGAATATACAGAAACATTGCTGCGCTTTTCAACAACTAATTTCAAATTAAAAAAGTGTCTTCCAGTATTTTAAAACCATTTTGTAAATTGTATTTTGAACATGACACTAGGAAGAAGATTAAGAAAAATGGCAAATGACACTTAAACTTATCTGAGAGATATATTGCCAAAAATATTGGGGGTCGATATTTTTCCATTTCATTGTTGTTGAATGGGAGTTTCTATTAAAAGGCATTGCGACATGACTGCTGTATAATGCACTTTTGAAAGGGCTTTTTGTCCGTCTGTATCCCATGAGCCTTTGTGCCAGTTAATGAATGTGTTTTTCTTTTCATCTGTATCTAGTGAGAGTGTGATGGTAGATGTTTACTGCTGGATTTGACAGAGGGAGAAGCTTTTGCTCTCTGGCTTAACCTGCAAATGAACTGAAATAGAATCAACATACTAAATAATTAGAGTAGAATGGATTAAAGATTGTGGACAAATAAATAAGGATTGTGTGATAACCAACTGACTGAGTTACTTTACTGTATCTGCTGAATATTAAAGTGTGATTTTGCTGTCCTCACTGTCCTCACAATTCAGACACATGGATTATTCAAAGCGCTCTACAGAAGCATATGAATATATTACACATGCGACGTTAAGAAAACATTACAATTGCATTTAAAAGTCACAACAAGCAAAAGCAATTGAATAATCTCTGGAATCGTACAATTGTTTTGATTTTGTGAACGCTCGCACGCTGTTCACATTGAAGATCTTTCCCATCTCCACTATACATAATCATCTATATATTTACCAACAGGAAATGAGGCAATACACAACTTTGGAAGGTCACCGCACATTAAAGATGTTGGCAGTTTTATTTTCATTTTTGGCAGCTGTGATCAGCTCCTCTATTTGCTTTGTGCATTGCATTGTGGGACGATAGTGTCCATCAACAGCCCACTTACAAATCGCTTTTAGTAAGCGTACCGAATTTCCTTTTTATTTTTGTCGTCACTTTTCCAAAATGAACGCACTACACACTCAAAACCTGCTTAGATATAGTAAGTAGTATTTGGGACAGAGCTGATGACTTTTTTTTTTTAGGGATTAGCTCAGGGATCACATTGTGTGTGTGTGTGTGTGTGTGTGTGTGTGTGTGTGTGTGTGTGTGTGTGTGTGTGTGTGTGTGTGTGTGTGTGTGTGTGTGTGTGTGTGTGTGTGTGTGTGTGTGTGTGTGTGTGTGTGTGTGTTTTTACGTACACGCCTCCTCGCCTGCTTGTGTTTTTCTGAGCATTCATGAGTGTATCGTGCTTGTGTGTGCACAAGCTATTGTTCTAGCAAGGTGTCCGTCTGAGAGATAGTGTTTATGTCGCAAAGCCCATTCTGTTTCTCAAGGTTAATGATCTCATTCTAAATCATGTCACATCCTCCTCTCCCTCTCCCCCCTCCTCCTCCTCGACTATTCTCTCCTGCATTTCTCTCCTCCTGCTTGCTGCCCTCGCTGACTCGATCATTCGCACTATCGCCGTGCACTTTGTGTGTGTATGTGTGTGTGTTTAATGATAATGCAGCACACAGATAATCAATCCACAGAAGGGGACATTCACACATAAGTATGCATTGTTGTACACGCATATAATATGCACATTTCTTATACGGCACTCTCCATCTTGAGCAATATAATTTCCCACTCGCACACTATAATAAAATATGATGAAGAACATGCCTTAACCTCTCCCCTCCTCACTTCTGGATACTGTGTATCTGACAGTTACACCGGAATTTGCAGTACATCTGAAAGCTCTGTGATAAAACATGTCAGCGTTCAACTTCCTTTAAAAAAAATAAAAAAAAAAAAAAAACTTTTATTATCGCATTCTTGCTGCTTGTCAAAGTCTGTTTCAACACAGGACGTAAGACATTTTGCAACATGTTTCCGCCGAGAATCAAAGACTGTAAAGTGTCAGACACGTTGCATTTGTCTGTGTTACATGAAATGTGTCATAAATCGTTTGTCTAGAGTGCTCTTGTGTGAAGCGATGTGCTCTTCACAGTTTAACCCCTCTAGCAGATAACAATGCCTGTCAGTGGTTGAAGAACACATAATGAAATAATTAGGTTGCCTTTTTAGATAAACCCATAAACCAAAACGAACAATTATTAAAACTCTTTCATACACATCGACACATCATTTACCAATATGCCCGCATCCGTCTGGGATCCGAGGGTTTTGGGGCCCCTGAGGCAGTTGCACACTTTGCCAGGTCATTAATCCAGCCCTGCTCATAGCTACAAGTCATGGTATGTCACTTGGTAAGAGGGAACAAAGACTATGAGCCCATACAGGCAGTCACGTAGCAAGCAACACAACTCATTGCTGACTCTCACCGAGCTCTCTTTTCTGAATATAAATCTCTGCCTTCAGCATATTTGTACAATGTTTTTTTTTTTCGGTTTCTTCTTCCATCTCACATCAAACAGTTCAACTATAGGTTCCTAACTCAGTGATTTATTATCTCCATTTTATAGATTTGGTTAATTGCGTCTTTTCATTTGCTTACTTGCCTGTGGTTTCAGCCTGTTTTTTTGTTATCTGTTTAAGTGCCCCTACTCTAAATTCTAAGTAGATACATATCAATTTGTTAAGAGACTGGCTGTGCTGTTCTGCCAAGTAATAATTGCTTTGGGCCAAAAAGGAGTGTGCACTGAAAAATGGTAACTCTGACTTTACTTATTTCAGTCCAATACTGCTGCAGAACCAGACAGGAAAAGAATAATGTACTCTAGTCTTCTGCTCCACAGGGCCTCTACATCTGCATTGCTGGCAGTAAAACAAACGACATTAATGAACTAGAAAATACAGAAAAAGGACTGTTATATTGTGAATATCTGACCTGACTGTGGCAGCTTATGTCCTCAAACAAAATCATAGTGGACAAAGTACATTTTAGTGACATGTAAAGACACAATCAGTAAAGATTTAGGAAGGGAAAAAAGTAAATTATAAACTCTGACGACTAAACTGTCCTGCTCTGTATTATAAGCAGAGGATGACCGAACAAAATAATGTGATTTGATGCAGTCCTGTGTGACTCTTACATATATCTTCCACTGTAGGCTTTAGCATCTCAGAATCACAGCAGATGAAGTCTCAGGCAGCACGCTCTCCACGGTAACACTCCCAGTTTGCGAGCTCTCATCCTATTTAAGCTTTCCCCTCAGACACCTTATCATAATCTGTACCTGTGTGACACGGCATTATCATAACTGAATAAAGATGGGTCAGAGTGAGTTGGCAGCCTCTCTGTGTGCAGAGGTCACAGCAGCACTGATATGAACTCGCCACCGTGTCCCCGCAGTGTATGCATGAATGTGTGCGAGTATAACCGCACAGGCACGCTGGTGTGTGTTTGTGAGTGTGCCTCCATCTGTCCACTCACTGTGTATGCATGTGTGTGCATGTGTGTATGTGTGTGTGTGTGTGTGTTTCCTCTCTCAACAATTTTTCTCCTCAAGCTTTGCAGCCCCCCCATAGCGGTACTGGCAGGTTGTGTTGGCCCCTCTTAGACGCTTTGCTCCTGTCAAACATAGTTCCAGCCTAACGGTTGCAGCTCCTGCTGCACCAGGACCCTTCATCACAACAAGCCCGTCAGAGACTTTCCCCACACAGCAGCACATCATGTTTCCTCCACTGGACCCACCTTCCTTTATTTATAACTTTTTTTTTTTTTTTTTTTTACTTTTGACTCTCTCCATGTTCTCCTGATTCCCCTCTTCTTTTTGCCCCAGGCTTGTTCGGGATACGGCACATCATGCATTTTCATCCAACCGACGTAAAGCTCAGCTGTGATTATGAAGGACAGAAGTAGAATAATCATTCAGATTCAGATATTTAAAACCTGTAATAACAATGGCCAGTTTGGGATAAAGGAAACGAGTTGTGAACACAGCATTGACACGTTGTCTCCTTTTAAGTTTTTACACATCCAGCAGGTATACAGAACAACATCAGCTGTCATTTTTAATCATGTTTTTGTCCACCTGATGAATGTTTGTCTGTTATTCAGTCACTTTTAGCTGCTAAATGCTCCACTATGTTCACCAGCTGGTTGTTAACTGTGTCTGTCTGACATTTGTTGCTTCCCAATTCATTTTCGGCTGAATCTCACAATTTTCTTGAGTTGATTGGAGTGTTATTCAGATCACCTGTTGTGTAGGTTGTGGGGTTGTGCCTGATTAAGAACTGAGAGCAGCTGCGTGCATTTCACCTTTTGGCCAATCAGGGTCTGATGCTGTAGCGCTTAAGAGTGGGGAACTGCACAGTCGGGGTATTCTGATCCTTCCTCCATGTAACGCAAACCTCATTTCTGCAGATATTGTCAGCCAGAAACTCTTCTTCTTCATTGCTGGCTTACCCTTTTCTGATTGAGGGTGATTTGGAGCATTCTGTCACCTAGATGGAGTGAATACTAAAGAACACCTCTCCACTAGCTTACTTGCATCAGGGCAGATCTTAGGGCTCTTTGTGCTAACCTAGCGCCCACAGGTTTTATTTGTTTATTAGTTTATAATAAACTAATTCAACAAACAAATTTTGCCTCTTTGTCCATGAAACACTCATTTAAATGAAACCATTTGAGAAGTTTAGAGGGGAAATGTTTCAGATCTGCTAACAACTCATTAACATCTGAAGCATGACAAGAGACCCCAACTAGACACTGTTTTTTGTTGTGAGGTCACAAGCTAAAAGGATGGGGAACTACCAGTTGCATCTTAAGCTGCACATTCAATTGTGTAAGCGTCTCATGTTTTGAAAGCTTAAATTGGCAATCCATAAGATTTCAATCCTGGTTGATTCAGAATTTCTATTTGACCAGTGATGGTGACCTCATCTCTCTGCATTTCTCCTGCAGTGGTCGGCGACTAAGGTATCATTACTGCAGTGTGACCAGCTCTGACTACATCTGAATTTGTCTTTCCTTTCCGCATGTATCAGAATAACTAGTGATGTGTTTATCCCCCGCCCTTAGCCACCCCCCACCCCCGCCGATCAATCGAGCCTGGAGATTTTGTTTCTGTAGTTACGAACCAGCAGCCTCTCAGCTGGCTTTATCAGAGTCGTTATGATGAATGTGGAAGAGTTAAAGCTCAGGAAATACATCCAGCAGGGTGATGAGAAACGGGAGTGAGTCATTTATATAATGTATGTATATATGTGTCTTTATGTACCGCATTTGTATGAGTGACGTATGTGCAGCTGAGCCATATTCATTCCTTCTTTTCCAATCATGCATTGCTTCACCCACAAATCCCCACCATCTTAACTCAGATGTAGAGCAGAGGGGAGGAGGAGAAGAGGGGGCAGAGTTGTTCATTACAGCCTTTCTTCTACCTAGAGGTAGATAGAGAAATGGTAGCTTGATGGCCACTGTTTCCATGGCAACTCTGTTAGAGCAACCTCGGCCCACAACATCTCAAAAGATCAGAGATGTTATTTTTAAAGTAGCATAAGACGAGATGCTGTCTAAAGCTTGAGGGGAGAAAAACAAGATCATGAATTCTCATACCAAACAACAACCGACACATACAGAATGTGAACGACTGTACATTACAGTATGTACAGTACATACAGTACAGTACACAAGCGCAGTGCAGAGGCCACAGCAACAATGGCTCTGTGTGGGACTTTGATTGGAGCGGGCTCACCGCACAACAGGCAGAGACATTCCCAATCTGCAACGACAATGAGAGAATAAGAAAGCAAGTGTTGCTTTTCTAAATTTGAATATTTGAACTGCTTTGGCAGACATGTCACAGCTTTAAAAAAAAAAAAAACTGTTAAACAGACAATACATAAAAATGTCCTCTTGTTTTAATAACTCCTTTGCAGCGTTTCACTACAGTGCTTTATTGGCATGAGTCAAATATTCTAGAAGACTTTACACTTGGCGGCCTCAAGGGGCACACAGTGATAACGGTATTTTTGAAGTTTGAACTTGTTCCTCCTCACTGGCTGTCAAGTTGAAAATGATGAAAATAGGAGAATATTTATAGGTGTTGATGCAGTAGGTATGAGTGGTCCCTCTAATTTATTTGTGTGGATAAAAAAAGGCAGAACGTTCTGTGTTTCACCAGTTTTCTTGCTGAACATCAGACGTCCGGCAATTCCTTGGTCTCAGTGTTGCTCTTTTGTGTTGTGGTAAGGCACGTGTCTAAATACATGAGCTTAATGAAATGTTGACTCAAAGTGCATATTTTTAAATATGTATAATAACTACTCGAATGTGTTTGTTGATACGTTTATGAACTGTGCGCATGATTTACTACTGCATTTGTGAACAATGACTTCTTAGCCAGCATGGACGATGAGTTCAGATTGAAAGTATTTGTTGCGATATTTTATGCCTTTGTTAATAGTTGACGATAGAGAGATGACAAGAAATGAGGGGAGAAAAAGAAGCAGGGATTGAACTTACTTAACCCGACAACCAGGGACACTGCAGTCCACGGTCGGCATCCCAACTCTTAGAAAACAAAAATTATCCAATTTTTTTTGTTACTTGTAATTGTTTTGCCTCCTATTACTTTGTACCTGAGAAGACTTGTTACCCTTCTGTTTACGTAAGACGTTTGCCACTAACTTTCCACAAAATGTGTCACTCATACTGTCTCCTATGTGTCCCTCACAAGCTGGGATTTCTTGACGTCTTGTACCACATACATTGAGGCGAAGCAGGACTTGGCGGAGACAATAAGAGTCCCTCTCTCTGTGTCTCTGGCTGCTTCCCTCTTGATGATGGGTTTCAGATTGGTGTAAACCGCAATTCCAATGTAGCGCTGCAGGCTCCTCACTGGACACACTTGCCAGTATGTTGTTTCCATGGAGACGCGGTTTGTTCTCGCGCCCCTGCAGCCCGTGTCATTGACTTCAATTAGTGCAGACGGCCTTTCTTGCCTAAGCACATACTTACACAGAGAGCCGGGTTTCAAAGGGTCGCAGAAAATTGTCTGAGGAGATGTGAGGGCGCGGGATACGTCGGAGAGGACTTCAGGGCCACGGAGAGGCTTCATGGTGTCGCGGCATTCATTTATATACTGGGACATTGACAAAACAAAATGAGGGACATTTCAATTCAAACTGAGAGCTCTTCATTACCTCAGCAAGTCCAACTGAGCTACAACAGTAAAAAAAAAAATCCCCAGGCAAATCCCGTTTGTAGATTCTTGTCACCAGAGCTGATGATCTCATGCAAACCCCTCAATCTGAATGTCAGGTCTCTGCTGCCAAATGAAGGAGCAAGGCCTTCTTTCAGGACAAAATTATTATTACTTTTTTCAAGTGTGCCCTGGTAGGAACATTTAGTTCAGCTGGGCGGCTAATCGCATCCGCCATTTGACTCTAGATGTCGTGCCATTTTAATTGCATTATGTGTGTCTGATTGAGCAATCTCATGCTGCTTATCTGTCTTTGCTCTGCTTTCATCAAAAGTGCAGTTCAGGCAAATTAATAACCTAACCGTTGCATTAATATATATATATGATAAAGAATGCAAGAATGCATGTTTCATTTTAAATAATATCTGACTGACAGAAGTGTATCAGACAGACAGATGATCCAGCTTTAATCTCTAAGTGCATGTCTTCTCATGGGTTTATTGCTTTTATAGCATCATTGCAAACTAGAGACTATTCATCTGCACATCTCAGAGTATTGACATTCATCAGTGACAGAATTAGAAGCTCTTGGCAATACAGACAATTAAACTCCAACCAGAGTATGGACCACGATTAGGTTCTGCTCCAGCCATAAGCCAAATGTTTTTTTTGTTCTGGGAAAATACTGCGGCTTCAGAGGGACTCAATGGCAAACTTCATCCGTTCTTTTTCACCGACATATTGTGTTATTTTGCTCTGTTTTGTTTATCCTTTTTACTTATGGCACAAATATACTCAAATGTACTCCTCCATCTCCTGTTTGAAACATGTTTCCTTTACCTATTTGCATATTTTAGCCACTTACAATTGCTTTCATGTCCTAAAAGGCTCTAATAAATCTTTTCAATATGGCAAGAATATCAAGTTCAGTAGAGATGTGGCCCGAATTGTAAACAACACAGATTTGACTGATTAACAACCAAAGATTTCAACCTTGTGGTAGCAGGGGAGGAAAAGCTGTGGGATCCCCAAAGTCATCCGGATACATCATCTTGGAAATATATAAATCCATGCAAACTTTTGTGCCAATATATCTAATAAATGTTGAATGGAATAAGTGCAAAATTTGACTTGCTGGTGGAGCTAAATTAAATGTTAATCACTGAAGTCAGCAAGCCTCATCCTCTGGAGACGATGCATGTCTTTATCAAATATCATAGTAATCCATCTTATAGTCGTCGAAATATGGACCGACCGACTGACCAGTAAGGCTGCCCCGAGATCCAAGGCACCAGTCTGGACGTCATTCTGCAGCTTAAAGACGATTGTAGTCATTGGTGTAGTTTTCATAACATCCAGTGGGTCCAGGCTTCCTCTCCCAGTGGGTGACTTACAATTTCAATGTAGACAGACTGAAAACATTACTGGCAAAGTGGTGGGATGTGCCTTTAAAGTGATTCAACCTTGACTCTCCCAACTCATTATGAGCACACTCCCAGGCTGCATCTGTAATTACCGTGAACAGGTGCATCACTCAGACGCATCGCCATGGAGTTAGAGATTTAATTTAGAGATGCTGCCCGGGATATTAACCCCGCTAATTACAACAGTGCGCTTCACGTTGAACCACGGGGATGAAACGTTGTGGACCTCAGGGCTAGGGTAAGCACACAATTACTTTAACTTTTATTCTGAGGGGAGTACAGGTGTAGAGGACGCGGACCAGTGGACCGTATTCAACATTTTGTCCGCAAATTGTGTGATGGACAGAGCTTTTATTATTTGAGGATGGAGGCATGTGAACCGCTTGTGGAGTTTAAGCAGAAGATTTAAACACACGTATCAAAGGATTCGTCACCACTTTGGTCCAGACTGAAATATCTTGACAACTATTTGCTGGACATTCATCGTCCCCAGAGGATGTATCCTGATGACTTAGTGATGCCTGAGCATCATGATGGGCTTAACATTAACAAGTTACTTTGGAAAAAAACAACCGTTTTTTCATTTTACTGCAATTGTTGGACATTTTGCCAATAAAAACATGTCTACATGTATTTGAAGGTGTACCAAAAACATAACGGCTGCTCTTCTTTGGTTTCGTATATTAACAGAAGATTTCTTGATACGTAGCTAGAGCATTAAGTCCAACTTGATTTACTAGCACGAACATGAAGTAGCTACACAAGTAAAATAAATAATTTACCAGTAAATTTCAAACCTCTCAAATTATGAGTAATTCATAAAACTGCATTTATTATTGGATAGGTCTTTCCTGGGAGAGTTTATGCTACCACCAACAATGTTTTGTTAGGAATCAAACATAGATTAGTGTGACACAAACAGTATTTAATCTTTGGACTTGAAACGAAAGAGGAAAGAGCTCTGTATTAATTTCAATATTTATTCATTCATCAACAGAAAATCCAAAGGAAAAGCTTTCACAGAAGCAACACAATGGCCACTAAACCGTATATATATACAATATACATATATGTGTTTGTGTGTCTGTGTGTGTACATAGAACAGTTCATTTCATGTGCATCTGTGTCAGAACATTTTTATTTTTCATTGGAAAACAGAATAGGGTGATACTGAAGCTAGCCTGTGATCTTTTATTCATCCATTCATCCTCTCCTTTTCACTCCTCGCCTCCCCCGCACTCGGGAGCTCAGCATCTGACGGCGTTCACTGAAAACCAGCTGGAGTGACAACAAGAGGAGAGGAGAAAAGAGAAGGCGGTAGGAAAGAAAGAGGAGAAGAAGTGTGTGTGTGAGTGTGTGAGTGTGTGAGGGACAGGAGGGCAGTGCAGGGGCACAATGTGCTGACAATAGCCCGGCCCCTCAGAGCACAGCAGATGGTTCAGACAGGGCTGGCTGTGGATCCAGATCAGATCCTCACCTCTCACATGTAACAAGCTTTGAGTAAAATGAACTTTAAGGGTTCAGTTGACTTTGGCCTTTTTTTATTTTTGACTCCATTTTGAACAATGTCAATGCGATGCTGGCTGAAGTTTAGCAGGTTTAATGTTTACCATGTTTATCATTTTAGCATGTAGCAAATATTTGCTCATTAGAACACAGAGTACAGCTGAGGCTGGATGTCATTAGATTTACAGGTATTTGATTATAACAGTTGAGCAAACTAAACTTTTGACTTGATGATGATGCTGAAGGGATAATCAGAGTTATTATAATTCCTCTTGAGGGGGAATGAATGTGGAAAACAAATTAATGGCAATTCATCCAATTGTTGTTATGTAATTAAACTCAAGCGTGACCCTCATGGTGGCCCTAGAGGAAAAGTCAGAGACTTACAACAGTTAATAGGTATGAAAAAATGTTAGCAGGCTCATCTTAGCTTTTAGCACAAAGTACAGCCTCGTAAAGCTGCCAGCATGGCTGTGCAGGAATAGCGCCGGGCTTTGAAGATAATTCTATATAGTGGCCAAACGGTGGAATTACACTGGACCGAGGGCTGGAAGCGGGAAATGGAGCAGAGATCTAAAACAAGTAACACTTAAAGGACACACTGGGTAGTGTTCAGAGTTTTAGGTGGTTTTATTGGTAATCTAGTTACATTAACACATATTGACAGCAACTCAGCGATAAACAGAAGAAGTAATTGCACTAAAAGATTTTTTTGTGGTGATTTACAAAACATGTCTGTCAATCTGTCGCTGCTTCAGTCCATAAATATGATGCAAAACAACGATAGAAGGCTGAGGACATGAGAACATGACGCCCACGCCACTTCTCTGGCACACTCCTTTAAACTTCCGGCAAAGCTGAAACCACCTGTCAGCCCCAGACTGTCCACTCAACTCGCACTTCTCTGTCTTGTGTTGCTTTGTATGTGTCTCTTCTCCTTCTCCTTTCATTCCCAGAATCTTCTGCATCCACCCTTCCTTCCCTGAACCTCACAGCCAACTTGAACCAACCGGACAGGTGAGAGCTTTGCAAGTGTCATTTTGTACTTCGTGTCATATAACATCTGTCTCACTGAAATGATGAAGGCAGTCACCTCAGATATTTCTGTCCTTTTTCTGATTTTTCTGATGCTCTCTCTCTCACACACACGCACACACACAGAGCTCCAAGTTGCCATGGCAATCTGATGATAGTGAGTTATGATTGAATGGCTGAGGTGTGTTTTGATTGCCACAGTGTGCTGCATAGCCATTGATTTCTCATTTCACGGCACAGACCTGCTGCAGTTATCATCATTGCTGGTGAGCAGAGCTAAAGTAATTGCAGCCAATCAAATTTAAACAAAGTGTGTTGCGTCATTCAGGGAGAGATGTGAGTGATTTTGTGAGTGCATATTTCGTCTCTCTACACCTTCAAGCGAGGCGGTGGTGTTTCTGTTCCTTTTTCATGAACATTTTGCATCGGAAAGATAACAATGTCTTTCCTTTTACACAATTCAGCCTGTAAAAATGTTTCAAAGTAAGTGTGAGTGTTTGTGGGAAAAAAATAATGTGCACAGGTGCATTGTGTGCAGTACCAGAAATCCCAACGTGTGAAAATAAAATTGAAAACTGTCACTGTCAACTAAGTGATCCCTGAAGAGTCATAATGGGATTTACTTGCACGGACTTATGTGCTCTTTCTGTTAAGACGCAGCTGCGTTGCCTGGCTGTGGTGGTTGAAGCGATGGCTTATTATTATGTGAATACAGGAGCCGTGTTGTGACAACTGCAGCAGTCCGTCTCAATCTGCCTCAGCAGCAGTCAGTTAGAGTGCTATAAGTTAACTAGCTTGGTCTTGACATTATCTCTTCGAAATGTCTTCATTTGCTTTTAATTGCTCTCATGTTACCTGCAAAATATTTAAATAAATTGTGGACACAAAAAAATAAAAATCTTAAAAAATCTTGTAAATCTTGTGAATCTTATAAAAATCATGGAAAACAAAACGTAACTAATATTTTATTGGAAAAATATTTAGTAATGGTTTTCAAAAGTCACACTTGTAGATGTCCATCCACACACATTTTGTATCATCTTTGTAATGTTGATTTTTGATGTTGTATACCAACTGAAAGGGTACACTGAGATAATTAGTACATAGTATGCGCTGTTTACAATTTATATGTAGTATAAGATCAAGAGACAACAACATTGTCAACGGGTAAAAAGGTTTGTTCAAAATAGTATTCAATAGTAACATGGAAGGAGCGAAATGGAAAAGTGAAAAATGCAAATGATCGGACCAGAAGTTAAAGAAAACTAGTTTTTGAATTGTTTTTACAAACTCTTTAAACAATTGTGATTCATCGGTATTGTTTGTGATATTCAATCTCTCTGTCTAACTAACTGCAGTCAGCAATGCAAGCACTCATTTGACAAGTCTTCATCAAAGTGCTGTATTTTTACACCCACACACATGGAGAAGCTGCAGTGCTGCACAAAGCCCACATGCACAGTGTTTACTCCTAAATATTGGCACATTTACTAAAGATCAGGCCACACCACTGAATATTTACATGGTGGTAAGTTACAGAACAGCAATGGCCAAAATCATTTTGATGTTTATCCTTGTGTTGAAATACCAGAGGTGGAAAGTGAGTGGACATGTGATTTGTTTCAAGGTAACAGAAATATGTAAATATCTAGAAAACCTTTGTCTGACATGATTCACCAATTTATTCACAAAACCAAACTACATTTAGCAAATCATACAAAACCTTCCCCCATTGTACAAAAGTATAATACTTTAGGAGAGATTCTCTTTTTTAAATTTCATTTACTCAAGTGATTATATCAACATAAGCAAGTAAAGACTTCATTTTACTGCAAATAGAGAAACTGATGTCACAAGAAAAAGGCGTGTTTTGTATATTTGATGTGCACTTAGCTGATCTCATTGCAAAGACATATTGTGACTTAATAATATGTTGTTCCCAAGCGCCCTGTCCGTTACTAAAATAGAAGCATCATGGTGTGAGCACCACATGGGGTCATTAGGCCCAGGTTTAAGATTTAATGAAGTACATGTATGCTGTGACAATACATGGGAAATATACAGGGAACCACTGAGAGGTTTATAAGGTGACACACACACACACACACACACACACCTATGCACGGATTGAACTCGTATCTGTGAAATACTGACAGTGATAACAGACTCACTGCATGGTTAATGCGCTACATGTAAGTATTTTCTCTGATCATACATACACAGATACAAGAGAAACATGACAATAACTGCATCCAGCGAGCTGCAAAAATATGAATTTACATTTAATCAGCAGGTCCCTCGAGATGTATTCATCTCTAATATGACTGAGTGTAGACTAAGGCTGGTTTGCAAGGATTCATATTCAAGCCTAAATCACGGTTTAAGTTTCAATGATGTTGCACCAGGCCGGTGAGATGGATTGAGCAAAATAAAAGTACCTTGAAGAAAGAAAGTTGAGAGACAGACTCAACCCGAATGAGTTTAATGATGCTGCTGAATTCAGCTAATTTGTTGCCAACTCGGCAAGAAAACGGCTATGGAGCTAAACAGGAAGATTCTCTTTTTTATTTTATTTTGCTGTTGTCCATTTTTTTATCTTTTATTATTTGGCCATATTGCTCCATTAATTTCATTAATTAGAGCTTCTCTGCCGAGCTATCATGAGTAACATTAGCTAGTGAACAATTTAACATTAGTTAAAGAATACAGAGCAGCCTATAAGGTTAACGGTTCCACTCCTTCACACTGTTCAGATGTATTTATGATTTCACATAGTATTGATATGTAAAAGTGTGTGTGTGTGTGTGTGTGTGTGTGTGTGTGTGTGTGTGTGTGTGTGTTGTAAAGGTATTTTTAGACATGCACCTTATCTGTGTTTTCATTGTATAATGTGTGCCTGTGATTCTCTGAATAAATCTATGACACAGCATTAAAGTAATCTGAGGAAACGTACATTTTAAATGTTTGTTTTCTCTTTCTTTGTCCTTGTTTGTTTGTATCTCATATCCTTCATTTTTGTTGTCCAGGCATATCATAAGACTAAACTACCCTGGAGTGTGAACCTGTGTCTGGGATACACAGATGTTTTGCATTTGGGCTAATTACCGGCATGTCTATATATATATACACCGACTGTGCTGTGCTTTCATTCTGTTTCCCTTGTGTTCATTAAGGTCAATGCTGCTGCTGCTTGCATGAAATTAATTACTATTCAGATTGTGTGCAAAAGATGTTTTGTCCTGTCCAAGAACGCCTTTCAGTCACGCAGGAAGTGGACACTGAACCTCAATGCATCAAAATAAGACATTTTGTATTTGCTGTTTTCATATTACTGGACAGAAAAGGCACCTACAGCTTTGGATCTGAGCATTGAATGATAAACTAATGCTTCTCACATGTAGAGTGACTTTTTTTAAAGAAAGATTTCTCTGGAAGGTGATAGTCTGCCTCTTAATCAATGTTAACCTGCTGGTGACTTGGAGTTCAGCACCATTTTGTCAGGTTAAAGCAGCCCTGACTCTTCTTTCGCCACATCCTCAAACTGCCTGTAGTAAAATCTCATGAAAATTAGCTTCATTGAAAGAAATGACAGGTGCAAAAACATTACAATGAAATGCCATAATGGCATATTCACCATTTAAAATGAGAGGATATTCTACTGTAAAGATGTTGGAAACCTAAAATACTGTTCTGATAAGACCTCTTCTGCGGACTGTGTGGGTATGAACATTGATTGACATCTCCCTCACCTCTCCACCTACAGGGCAGGTTAGCTTTCACTGTGACCATTAGGTGTCCTCCAAAACCCGAGCAACACGGGCCAGATTTAGTCTAATTGGGCGTGGGTACCACTTTATTTCTAGATAAATATATGAATCAGTGTTGAAGTAAAAAAAAAAAACGCTTTTCAAATAAGAAAGACGAATACTGGTAACACTGGAGTTTTCACCCTGTCCATTTGTAGCAAGCAAGCAAAGTTTACTGTGTGAAAAGCAGGATGGTGTCTTATGCTGTACAGGTTGTAAAGCCCCTTCATGCACATTTGTGATTTTGGGCTATAAAATAAAAATGTACGTAACCACTACATCTAGTTTGTGTCCACAATCACTCCCTTGTTGACTCATTCACTACAATATACTCTGTATACTGTAATTAACAGTCTGCAGTTTACTCTGAATGTAACATGTATTATTTTAGAGGACTAACTGATATTTTCCCCCCCTGTGAGACTTCTTTTTCGCTGTCTGCCTGTACGTTAACATGACTGACCCACAGCAGATAAGTCCAGGACGCTTTCACTATGCATTGTATAATCCACTTAATACTTTATGTGCTGTTAAAAACTCACACACACAAATTGATTCCGCACAGTCAGCGTTTGCTTTCTTCTCTTGAACTTTACACTTTAAATATTTATAATTTCACATGCTATGAATCGTAGACTGTGATATTAACTTTTTGCAGCCCAATTAATATAAATTATAAGACTGAGTTATTGTTAAAGCAACTTCCACGGTCAATGTGAACGAAACAAATAAATGCAGTAATTGAATTAAAGTGTTAACAAGGTCCACAGCTTCCTGATTCCACATGCAGTTTATTTGATGGTAAATGTAAATAAATAAATAAATGTAATAAGTGACATTAATAAGAAAATTAGATAAAGAGAGATATAGTAGGCATTTTTGTTGTTGTTTTGTATGTTAATGAAATGTAAAAACACATGAATCCAAGGGTTGTGTTGGTTTCACTGTCACCATCCAAGTGATTTTTTTGCCACAGTCTTGTGGCTGCACGAGTTGCTGACTTGACCTCAGTACCTTCCCTCCTGTGCTCGCTACAGAAAACGCACTTGCAGTAATAGGCTGTGAGATTCTGGGCAACCATAAGCTAATTTATTTTCCGTACACCTTAATAGTCCTTTGATACCATCGTATACAGTATCTCTCAAGCTGGATTCCCTTCCTCTTGCATGACTTCTTTTTTACCTCTGAAAACTCCCAAGAAGCAGAGATTAATGGTCAGTGATTAAGATCAAAACTGATTGTCGCGTTTGAATATGCATCACACTCCCTTTTTTGTTTCTTTTCCTGCACATTTGCAGCTGGGTTGAAATGTCTCAGATTCAGTCACCAATGTGTTGATTTGTACTTCTCTTCCTGAAAGTTGATGGCGTCTGGATGGTGCAAGTGTCAGCGCTGGACGACAACTCCTGCTTTGATTTCTGTATTTCTGCATTTCTCTTTTCCTGTCGGACATAAATAGAAAGGACTGACGGCTCAGTTCTGCACACAACGAATACCGTATATAACACTCCATAGGCCCGCTCTTTTGGTCTCCTTGACAACACGGACGTTTTGTTCCTTGATTTCTCTGATGCTGCCACATCCACACTGTGTGTGACTGACAGAACACGTGCTGTAAAACAGCTTTCAAAATCAAAGACATGGATTTTGTATTGAAGACAGACATGCAGGTGACAATCATTGTGGAGGCAACTCTGAATAGATCAATTCATACGTACACAAGTGTTACTGAGGAATGACCTGATAATCGATGAATCATTACCGACTTACTTAATCGTTAGTTATGCCAGGCAGGTTCAGAAAACACAATAGCTTGTATGATATGTGTCAGATTAGATTATAGAGTCATAAATTATTATTTTGTTGACGTCGTCGTTCACATTTGGCATCTGTGGTCCCTTTAAAATGTCTCATGTTAAAAGACGGCATTGGCTGTTTACATCTACAAATTTGGTGATGATAACATCAACGGACATACATTTTAAAATCATGGATAAATGTAATGCTCAGGCGATTAATGATGAACTGATGAAAGGAGACAGAACAAGAATGGACGGTAATTCAGACATGATTTTCTGAATTTCATGGCAGTCCGTTCAATCGTAATAAAATGGTATTTTACTTGAAACAAATGTGAACCTCATGGTGGCAGTGACAAAAAAAAGTCAGGGGATCACCGGAGTCATTTGGATGCGTCCTCTCAGGGATCTCCAACAAGTAGCATTCAGTAATAGTTCTGTGATGAAGCCTCAAGAGATTCACGAGATCTCAGTCGGCAGAAAAAGGCCAAATGGCCATTGTAGCGTATTGAAAGCTCCAGCTGCTCGAACAAAGCCTGGAGGTCATGCAACTGGCTTCCACTCGCCTTATAATTAGTTGTCTAAAGCAGAATGACATGGATTACCATGTTTCACATTGCAACCATTAATTAACTGAGCAACTGCATAGGGATCTTTGTTCATACATGGACCTGAAGTCTGAGGATGTTGTGAGTAAATGTTTAGAATGACCAGCAGTATACAAGTAAATCTTAACATAAATTAAAACAAAATGAAATTGAAAAAAGCACCCGCTATGCCTACTGAAATCCACTTATTGCTGCAGAATTTTTTTTTAAGATTTACTCACAGCGAAACTCATGGAAGTAGATGTACATTTAGCAAGATAATTCACTGACTGGAGGTGGGAATTACCATAATTGTCTCTCCTTCAACTTTAATGTGTGCAGTCAGGCACAATGTTCCAAACAAACCATTACGTTTAGACACAACCTGTGAAAAACGCCATTTGAAAGAGTTTACAATGCTGTCGCATGCCATAATTAGCGAGGCAAGAAATGATAGTCATAGTGGTGAAAACAAAGACATCAATGCCTCACTGTTTTTAGAATAAACCGAGCCACGCTGAATATCAAGTTAGAGCTATCTAAAGTGTTTCATTTCCGGTTTTCTGGTCTGCTGAATGTTGCTCTGATCCTCTGTGTTATAACCATTTACATATCAATGTCCTGCTATTGTGTTTGTCTCTTTATTTGCTTAAAACAGGATGTATGGTCTTTTCTCTCTTTAACACCCTCAAGTGTTTTCAACCTAAAACCTGCACATAAAGCACAACAGAGAAAGCAATGATGCATGCAAAACAAATGTGTGTGTGTATTTCATGGAGACAATAAACCATTCATCTCTTTGATGGTCCATGTAATGTTTACAATAGCAACAGTGTAGAGAAGCAGAATCTTCAGCCAAATAGTCCCTCATGTTGTAGTTTATGTATTTTGGCTGAAAGGTGCCACAGATCCATGTTTTTAATCAGCTTGAGAAAACAAAGACTAGATGGATCAAAGCTTTTATAACAAAGAATTAATATGGTGGAATTCAAAAGCTGATTAGGAATGTTTCCAAAATGAAAGTTAGAGAGGCAAGAGAGGGACTGACCATCTTCCTTGTGCTTTAACTGCCCAAATAGGTCGGTTTTTAGTGTATTTGGACCCTAACTGTCACAAGTTATATCCGGGGGGGCCGTGAGATTATTTACAGAATAGGAAAAAACATTTCTGAAAAAACTTTCCTCCAGTCATTTTCTGCTTTTTCGTGTTATTTACTGGATAATTTAAAACCTCTTAAAAACCATTCAAACAAAACAGGAAAACAAGTCACAACTGGTTGACATATGCAACCAGTAAAGGGGGGGGGGGGGGGGTCTCAAAAGTTGTTTTAAGGGTTCACAAGAGGAATCAAAGGGACTGTACAAAGGTAAATCTAAATTGTTTTAAAAAGAGAAGATATGTAGTCTTCTGCAGTCGAACATAATGTCTCAGCTGATGTGACTATTATATATATACTATCTAGTATATATTTTAAATATTAGACAAATTACAAGTACACTGTGGTTCTCCTTTATTATTCCACTGTTGCTTAGGCTGGCAACAGTGGAGATGCCTGCACAGGGTAAATAGGCACACTCTCTCACACTCATACGCATTAAAATCTCCCCTGCTGAGTCTGCCTGATTTGTCATTCTCCTCTCCCACGCGAGTGAAAGGACCTCGTGACGACATGTGTCATCCATTACAGAACATTTTGTTGAGCTGCTTTTCTCTTTTCTATGGCAACCTGCAATTATATTAGCATGCTCTGAGAAGTCGATCCGCACTGCCAGCCACACATTAAAGGCAATCAAAAGCTTTTGAACAGACTTGTCAGGAACAAATTGGAGGTTTGGGCACCGATGAACGGCTAACTAAAAATAAGCCTCAGAAAGAGCATTTCAACATCATGCGAGTCTATGTGTTACATATTAACCTCGTTTCATCATTCTCAAATGAGTCCTCGGAGAATCAGGTTAGCATGACCAGTATGTATTCGCTTTTTCAATGACCAAATGAGATCATATTCAAGACAGCTCATCTCACATAGTAGTGATATTTAGTTGGTTGGTGCTCATGCCTCATAGAATTAATGACACATTCCTCACAAACCATGCTACATCCCTCCAACTGACTGGCATTTCTCCACATGCATTTGTTTTTAAGTGCAAAAAAGAGGGCGAGTGCTCGTAGCTGAGAATTTTCTTTTTGTTCATCTCACCATCTGCCATTGCGAGAAAACATTAGTTCCTTCTGTGCTGGAGGATCAGCAGCCCTTCTCCTCCTCCGTCATTTATTTTGTGCCATAAAGCAATCCAGCGGACCCGCTGTGAAATGTTAACTCGGTAGCACACAAAATGTAGCTGAAAGGCCGGTTGAAGCTGCCAATCGTCTTGGCAGTGATCTCTTTGTTTGTGGTAATTATGTTAGTTTATCAAAATCAACGATGGTAGTGAATTGTCAATGTCAAAATGCTACGCACACAGGACTTAAAATAGATGACGCTGACTGCAGAATGTCTTGTAAAACAGGTTCAGCACCAACTGAAGGCAGTGATGTCCTGCAGTGAGGAACAAACTGGAACAAAATTGATGGACGGATGAATCTCTGCCGGCAAATACGGGTGTCTCCCCCCACAGCTGCGAGAAATCCAATGTTCTCTTTTTTTCAAACAAAAAAATCTAAATTCACACAGCAGGAAGAGCAAATTAACTCAAATGTGCCCGGTGGGGTTTAAACAAGCCTATGTTTACATTCAGTAGCCTATAACTCAACGTATAACTTGAGCGTTTAATGCTTCCCTTGAGAATTAAACATTTGTAGAGCTGATTAGTTCTAAATATGTTAAGTCTTGCATTGTTTAGATTTATCTTAAGGCCTAAACTAGCAGTTTTCTTCCTCACTGTCTTTGTCGGTGCATCGTTACTTTTCTTTGAGTGTTGCTGCTGACAACTGTTGATCAGTAGAATTGCGTGAACTAGGTGGGATGAACGTGCATTAGCTCTTGACAACATAGCGCTCAAAATTGGGGAAAACACAGAAGGAACGGAATGAGTCTTTATGAAAAGTACTGAATTTAAAATTCAGAGCATATCTATGATTGGATGGATTTCCTTCACATGACTCTTATCATGGCAACGGCTGAGCTAGCAGCTAGCGTAGCTAACAGCATACACAGTGCAAACACTGGCAAAAACACTTTTTACCTGGAAGGGAACTTGAGGGAACTTTGATTCTCTGTTACAATCATTTAAAAGCAAAAGCAGCATGTACAAGTATACCTTCAGTATCTTGTGTAGCATGGTGTTAACGCTAGTTAACGATGTGCTAACGTTTTCTGCTAATGTTAGCTCCACAGGTTTTTACATAAAAACGCAAGGTTTTAGAAACGTATATTTCCTTCCACCCTCTCCAGCTAACGAGTATCACCATTACACAATGTTTAACCATGAGTAGCTCCAAATACAAACAAACAGGCTGTAAAATGAAGACGAAAATAAATGAAAATCTGAAACGATTGCATGAGAGTCTTCAGAGCAATTTAGTTTTTGAATTCATCATCTGAATTCGTGAGCACTTGCACAACTTCAAATGACCTCCTGGTCATTTCAAACAGAGGGATCCTGGCAACGTACGTAAATTCAGATGAATGTTATATTTCAGTGATTCAATTTCACTGTTTGGTATTAATTTGCTCATTAAAAAATATCCAGTTAATTAGTTCATATCAAATACGACAATATATAATTTAAACAACCCTCCTCTACCCAACCCCAGTCCACTATATCTAGCTCGCTTTAATGTGAATATGTGAAATAACCATAAATCATATTCTGTTCTCTGGATCAAGAGGCCATTTAATAGCCAGAAGGTTGCTGGCTTGGCCCTTTGACACTGACAGACACTTAAATTATGGTACTCACCATCAATGTCACTGTGTCCTTCAAACCCTAAATTGATTATTTTATGCTGTGATCACAATGGAGACAATGTCTGTGGAGACATTTCAGAAAAAAAAACAAGATCTAGAAAAATCTTTCTCTGTTTTTATTCTGCTCTCACACCGTTGTAATTATCATCACCGTGTTAGACTGCATTTGTTTTCGCTGCCTTGTCTGAAGTTCATACAGAATTGGAAAGCAAAAACACTCGGAGCCACTGAAAGATGCAGCTGAGTGTTTTCCATGGAAACAAGGCTCACATCATTGTCTTACTTGCTATCATGCTGCACAAATAACTCACAGATTGCTGAGTGCAGCTTAGGATTTTTTGAATTTCTCTCAATGGGAGCATTTTCATTGATGTCCTTGGAGCCAGAGACTGTGTTAAAATGTTCCGGGAACAGCACAAGACATGCGTCACTACCCTTCATCCAATCAGGCGTTTTCATGGATTCTTTTCTTTTTATACATTTTGATAAGGGGCGAATGTCTTCAAGTCAGTTATTGTGGTGTTTCCTGTCTTCTGTTTTGTTCTCTGAGAATATCCGCATCATGGCAGGGCTAAGTACTTTTTATGACTCGTTGATTTATGGCCAACCCATCAAAAGGCCTAGCTGGGTGATCAATCACTCAAAACAGTATCCTGCATATAGCTGGAAATTGTCTAGCCTGGATCCAGGGGCAGTTTAAGAAACTGAATAGGGGGGGCATTTAAAAGAAGGGTCTCTTTGAAGTAATTTGATTGACTTTCCAATAAGAACAGTAACAGTTTATTCATAGAGAGACTCTGCCTGGCATGGATCAATCCTATTGAGATTTAATTAAAGCAGCTCTTAGTATTCAGACTGTTGTTTATTTGCAGATAAAATGTAATGGATTCTTGCTTTGAGCCCATCGATGCCCTGAGGCGTAAACAGGATTGCCAGCGGCCACACAGGCCCCTACAAATCCCATCCATGGGAACATCACTGCATTTTGGTCTAAAATGCCACAGTACAGCTTGACTAACCAGCATTTTGTGATTCTTGTGGAACACATGCCATAATTCAGATGTTAAACTTTAGTGGAGATGTGAGTCACACACATCATGGAGCCGCCTCAGTGCCTCAGAAATTGCACCCAGCAGGGAACCGGACCTAATGCCTTCTGGAGCGTCTGAGAGGCGCAGGCGCAAATGTCCGAGTTTTATGAATAGTTTGTTTTCTAGAACAAAGTCCCACGCATGTGACGCGAAGACATGCAGACGATGGTTTTCCCTTTCAGCCCAACATCCCAGTGTTGAGACTTGTTTTTAAAACATTGCTCCTCCTCCAGCTGCGTTTGTAGACTAAACTGTTGTCTCACTTTGTTGTATCTGTGTCTGACGAGGTGCGAATCCCAAAGGAACCTCCTCCTCCTCCTCCTCCTCCGCCTCCTCCTCCACATCGTCGTGGTGCCGCAGCAGCAGCCAACGCGGTGCGGTGTGTGCGTCCTGCAGCAGCAGCAGCAACAACAGCAACAGCAGCAGAAACGGCACCTGTCTGTCGTCTTTTCTGGACGAGCTGATAACCATTTCAGGAGTAAATCAAGGTATTCTCCGAAATAATTCTCGGCGGGGATCCGTAAATACCGATGGCTGTGTAGATATTTGCGCCTCTGAAAATTACGCATCGGTAAGTTCCTCTGACTTGTTTTGCACGCCTGGTGCTGCGCGCTTTGACTCATATCTTTGACTTTTGCTGCGGCTGATCAATTAAGCGGGCTGTCACCGAGCCCGATGCTATATGATAAAGTAAACATATATTTCTTCTTAAATGCCAGTAGGCACGCTGGAGATGCATTTCGTGTGAGAGAGTGTTCTGTATAGACGCTTTTCTTGCTGATGTTTTTTTTTTCATGTGCAAAGCGAAGGTCACCCACATGCATTGATGAATTAAACGTTGACGAATGCGAGGATGGGGGAAAGGCATTGGCAAAATAAGCCTATTGATTCTGCACCACCAAGGGGGGAAACATTTGTCACTGATTGATTGTAATTAACACTGTTGCATTGTTCTCCCACAAACTGTCATTTTGCAAGCTCTAATCTAAATAATAACAAAATAGCCTAACTCTAAATATGAACGGTTCATATTGCAGCCTTTATGGCCTGTGTGATTACGGAACAGGAACATTAATTGAACGTATGAACAAAACTGCCAATAACTGTATGATTTTGATTGGCATACTGACAGACATGCAATCACTTTTTACAGGCATCAACATGCTTGCATCTGGGTTAATTGCAAGCATCCTCCTGTCTAACAGGGCTCATTTTAAAGTGAAAATGAATTATTAATGCACCACCATGTTCAAAGGAATTCAACTCACATGAGGAGGAGGCTGATGTGTGCAGACATATCTTTAAAAATCCCTTTACAATATATGAATAAATAAGGAGAGCTTTTCCTTATTTTGTTTTTCCTGTGTATCTGCATCTGTAGACACACACACACACACAGCTTGTGCGCACACACACACACACACACACACACACACTTACACAACCTTGCTTTGCCAGTGTTAGTGGATGTGGTTCCCAATCTTCCCATCAAGGGTTGGAGTCTGTTTTGGGGTGTTCCCTGTATAGTGTTTGGTCACATTCAGTGCCTTACAGTTGGTTCAGTCATTATTTATGATTAGAAATCCTCATGATGGATACTGTCTTGCATTAAGAACTACTGGGTAAAATACACAATACTGTTCTTTCTGTAAACCCACACATCTTCACTTCCTCCATGTTCTAGGTACTGCTGGTACTGGACATTATTTGTTTGTTTTTTCCTTAAATTTGCATCCCTTTAAAGCTCCACATGATTCCATCCCTTGCTGAGCAAAGCAAAGACTCTCCTGCCTCCTTGCTCTTAGGATAGTTTTGATAGTGGGCCCCTTCTGTTGTTTCCTGCACCACTGCTTCCTCAATACCAACGCATTTTTACTTAATTTGGGGCCTCCAGACACATGGCTGCTGTGACATTTTGGGTTAGATGGAAATAAATGGAGCTAATTGGCACCATGTCTGACAAGTTCCTCTCTCCGTCCTTCTGTCTGTCTGAATGTGTGTGTTTTTCTGTTTTAACGTGCATCACGACAGTTTGATTTCAGTTATCCCTCCTCTAAATCTCAGGGTCTTTCCTCTGAGCACGGTCTGTCCTATTACTTGATAAAGCATCCGAGAGATGCTTTGGAGGTAATTGGATTCGGTGCTAGAGGGAAGGGACACAGAGAGGAATGTGTCTGTGTGTGCATGAATTAGCTTAGCTAGCTTAGATGTGTGTGTGCCTTGCTGTTTCAGTGGTTGTGTGTGTGTGTGTGTGTGTGTGTGTGTGTGTGTGTGTGTGTGTGTGTGTGTGTGTGTGTGTGTGTGTGTGTGTGTGTGTGTGTGTGTGTGTGTGTGTGTGTGTGTGTGTGTGTGTGTGTGTGTGTGTGTGTGTGTGTGTGTGTGTGTGAGCTGTGTCTCTGCTGGTGCTGGCCAGTGTGCTTTGTGTTTGCAGTGAATCATTGTGTTTTCAGGAAGCTGTGTGGATGAGTAAGACATGAAAGGAGGGGTTTGGGAGGCGGGGTTTAAAGGTCTGACCCGATGCTTATAAATTTGATTGAAGGAAATTGATTTGATCCTTCCAAATGTCTTACCTTTGGTAATCAACTTGTTCTTCATAAATCCACGCTTTTGCTCCAGGATTCTGCTCTAATTTAGAGCGCAGGTGATGACACATCTTTTGTGGTTGTATATAACCTCAGTGAAAAAAACATCAAATGCTTCCTCTGTGATTTGATCCAGAGGGTTTATATGAGTTTAGCATTCTGTTGTGATAAGATATGAAGTGTTGCGAAAGAAGTGTGTTTGCGTGTGTGTGCGTTGAGGACAATGCAGTAAAAGTATTTGTTGTATTTTGTCATCTTTTAATCGTATCTTCTTGATTGATTGTTTGTCTATAAAACATCAGAAAATAGTGAAAAATGCTCATCGCTATTTCCAATATCCCAAGTTAATGATTAAATTGCTTATTTTGTCCAACTTACATCCCCAAACCTGTGGTTTCCAGATGTAAACGTCTCGTTCATTTTTCTTGTAGATGTAAAACTAAACGGTACGAAAGATTCATATCTCTTGTGCCAATCAGTGATCGCTGCTGACGACGAGTGGAAGCTAAAGAAAGCTGATTTTACAACCTGCAGTTTAAATTAATTCAGTTTGAAGTTCTGGGTCAATTTTGGATGAATTTAGCAACTAGGAAGCTCTTTGAATTTGCTACTGCTCTGATTCGTGTCTGTATGTGAATAGCTTCTTCTCCATAGCAACAGCAGCCGAGGCTCATGGGTATTGAAGCATTTTAAGCCAACTCCTCGCCATAACTACGGACAAAACACAATTTCTCAGAAACAAATGTGAAAGTATTAAGATGGTTATTACATGAACCTGTGGGATGGTGACGTTATCTGGGAGAGTCCTGTGTCTCTGTGTTGAATTATAGCAAGGATATCACTTTAAGAAAAACACTTTAAAAACTGAAAGATTTTTACTGCTAAGTCTTAGAAATAAAAAGAATTGTCAATACTCAAGTTTCCAAAACACATGAAAATATCAAATAATAGTAAAGACTCTCAAAATGTTATATACCAACATATTATTCTATCACATATCTGCGCATTAGTTTTCTTATTAATAGAAAACAATGATACTGATGCAGTCGCCTAATGTCTTTCAGAACCTTTTTCCCTCTGTGTGTTGTATTTCAGATCCCCTGATGCCGAGCTGTGGTGACGCTGAGAGGAGCAATTTCAGTGCATCCCAGTGAACACACACCACACACACACACACACACACACACACACACACACACACACACACACACACACACACACACACACACACACATATATTGTGGAGCCTTTTGGATACCAGCCCTCCACAGGAGACAATGAGAGGCTACCTGCTGACTGCAATCTTTCTGCTGCCCTTGGTGAGTAGTTTCTGTGCATGTGTCTACAGTACGGGGGAGACTGGGGGCAAATGCAACACAATCCATTCCACCAATCAGAAACAAGCTAAAGTGATGACACTTGCTCTCTACATGCTCAGTAGGATTCTCTCAGCAGGATCATTTCACTCCCGCAGAAGTTTCTAACTAAAAACAGATTTAGAGGTATGAATGTTATTTTTTGGTATTTAACAGTATTTTTTCTTCTGCTGCACTAAAGTTTACAAGTCTGTGAATTTAAGCTTACATCAATATTATCTCTGGCTTATTGGTTACAAATGAACAATGAACAACCGATGGTAAAATGTGTGTTGCTAGCTAGCATACGAGATTTTATGCTGCAAGATTGGTGGCAATTGTGAAACTGTGTCCCAACTGCCTCCGAGCCACATGGCCCCTATGTAAGGACCTGGAAATTAACATATTTCACTACATTTAAATGTTAAATTACATTTAAAAAGGGTGTTTTAAAAAGAATTAGTTTGTTCTAGTATAGCAGCTCATCAATAAACACACTTTTTCGACAAATTAATATGTGTTTTATATGTATTCAAACAATATATATTGTTAGTAAAGTGTTAATATCATATATTTCTATATATTATACATATGAGGTGCTTTTATTTGAGATACAGTGCGTTAAAGAACAGATTCACACAGAAACTAAATGTCTTCTTACCTGTTATTTATCAAGCCAGATTGTTTTGGTGTGACTCGCCTAGTTTTTGGAGATATTGCCCGTAGAGATGTCTGCCTTCTCTCCAATATAATGGGACTATATGACACTCGGCTTGTCGTGCTCAAAGCGCCAAAAAAATACTTTTGAAAAACAGCAATGTCTCTTCCCAGAAATAATGACCCGGTTACTCAAGACAATCCACAGACCTTGTTGTGAGCAGACGTGAAACTTTAGGAGCATACAAGAGTGTGCAGCCTATTCTTTCTCATCTTCACATTTGGTTTATTTTCATACATGTACTCTGGTGGGCGTGTGCTTGCGTGTAGGAGCTGGAAGCGTGGAAATCACCATATGCTGCATCAGCACATCAGCATAAATTACATGTCCTGGATCAGCTCTGCACAAAGACAACTGGCTGCATCTTAGAACAATATCAGATGGCCCCGCTGTCCTGAGAGCTGTTACTGCATCCATCTGCTGTGACTCACTTTTATCAGCCATCTCATTGAAATAAAAAGCAAAATGGAAGAGTTGTGCAAGATGCGTGGGAGGAATTTTATACAGCACACTGATGCAGCACAGCAGCAGTTTCCCTGGTGAAGCTTCACAGATACACACAGTGTTTTTGGTTTATGTGACAATAAATGTAACTTTATTTGACGATGACATCCTAGGTATCATCCTCTATCTATGACTTTGATGATGATTTGTACTGGTACCAGTCTAATGATGGTCACTGGGGAGATTATAATTAATTCACAATGTGACCTTGTAGTAACAAACATCTCTCTAACCTTTAAGTTAACACTGCTCCCAAACATGTGTGACGGGTTCCTCCAGCTGACATCTTCGCACAGTGCAGTCTCAAGCTGACCTTCAGCGGCTGATGTGGCAGACACGTCTGCTCTGATGTACTTATTGTGCGTCAAAGCGGTCTGTACGCTGGGCAAGTGGTCTGCAATGTCAAATTTTAGTTTTATTATCTGTGCTGCACGGTGCTGTGGGAGCTACTCACTTATCTGGTCCTCGAAAATAGCCTTGGGGAGGTTTCCGTTCAGAGGCTCTGCATCCTCCAAATGGACGGTTTATCTGCACAGACATCTGTGCGATGGAGAGGAGAGGAGTGACTGGGAAAGCCAAATTAAAAACACACTTAAAAATAAAACTAATTGATCTGTCCCCTATGCAATGTAGTCATTGTCCTGATTTAGCAGTCCTCAGTTAACCTGGATTAGATGGCAGCTAAAGGTTACTAAAGGTTGCACCATTAAAACTTAGAGGAATATCTATTATCCATGATCTTTTTTGAATTGTGCGGTTCGAATTAAAAGCTTGATACCACTCTCATATCTGTATGTTAAATATGAAGCTACACCCAGGAGACGCTTAGATAGCTAAGCACAAATACTGGAGACAGAACAGCTCGTCTGGCTGAGACTAAAGAAAACAAAATCTGCCAACTAGAACCTGTAAGGCTCACTAATTAAAAAGTTATGCCTTTGTACAAGAAGTGTAAAAATAACAATTGGCTGTTTTACGAGTGGTTGTGTGCAGGATTGTTTCTTGGTTGGGAGCAATAACTTCCTGGAGTCTTAGAAATAGTCACAGCACATAACCCCTTCATAAAACTACAAACGTCAGCAGGAGCTACAGCTGCTCACTCTTCAGGAGTGTGTGTGTGTGTGTGTGTGTGTGTGTGTGTGTGTGTGTGTGTGTGTGTGTGTGTGTGTGTGTGTGTGTGTGTGTGTGTGTGTGTGTGTGTGTGTGTGTGTGTGTGTGTGTGTGTGTGTGTGTAAAAGCGTGCGTGTCTATGCCATAAGATTAGCCAATAAAAACAGCAGTAAATATCGATTGTTATTATAGTATAGTATAACAAAAATGACCTGAAATACAGGATTCTACATTAATACATTAATGTAGAGCACATTTAATACTGTCACCTTACTGGCCTGTCTGCACTCATGCCAAACAGATATTAGTCATCTGCATCCAATTATTTGTTGTTTCTGGAAAGCCTTGCCTACAGTATGAATTGGCTCCTAGCTGGTAACCTGCGGCTTTGCAACACGAATGCTTGCTACGGGTACAAAGAGGTTTTTTTCTTTCAAGCAATGCCAGTGTGGGTTTCATTAAATAATATATCAAACCCTATTGACAACATGAAAAAGTGACTTCTTTAATCTCCTTTTTTTCGTGTTTGTTTTTGTTTAGCCAGCATGGTTTCTGACCAGCGTCCAGTATTTGACAAATGTTGTCTGGAAATGGAATCATTCATGCAGTGATTTAAAATGCTGCCCACGTGCAGTGTGCGATGGAGAAAGGAAGTGAGTCCTAGGACATCTTCTCTGTCGCTTGATGCTCTATCTTATCGAGGCAGCGAGGCCTGGAGTGAATTCATATTAGAGGGCCGAGAGATAGCGTGATGAGTCAGCCATGGCTCAGCGGGCGGGGACATATTGCACCTATCAGTTCACTGCGAGAGGGAAGGAGGGAGGTTGCATGAAAGCTAAAGGTGCAAAAACAGAGATTGGCTTTAAGAGAGCGAGAGGAAGAGTTCTGGAGAAGTTGATAGACATGCAGTAACTCTACTACCTCCGGGTAATTTATTTCCCTCACTACACCTACTCTACTGTATTTCAAAGAGAGGCAGAATATGGGGGTGGTATACAAGTTTCAGAGGAATTTGATGTGATCGCTCTAAAGTGTATGTAAATGAGCAAATCTCTGGAGAACCACAGTTTGGAACCTCCTCTAACAAAATCACTGATCCACCACCAGCTTGTAAACTCAGGAAGCAAAGAAGGAGAAGTATAGAACAAAATGGGTTTTTTTAAGAACACAGACCCAAAATATCACTCTGTAGGAGGATGAGTCATAGAAAATAGTTTTACATTTTAAAGGAAGAGGCTACTCCTGAATGCTTTGTCAAATATTTAACATACACCGGCAGGAAACAATTAATACAGGGACACGGGATAAGTTGGTCTTTTTCTCTCTGTATTCATTTGGGGACAACACATTGACATATTATGTTGTTACATTGAACATGTCAGCAAACAGTTACTGATTTACACATCCAGCAGATACAGAGCAACATTGGCATTTATTTGCACTCCTATTTCTGACCACTTAACACGTTTTATCGCCTCTCCTTCTAACTCTGTTTGGGGCTCCACCAACTCACGAGGGAGTAATCTGTCTCTCTAGATGCTCAGTGCTCCACTATGTTCACCAGCTAGTGGCTAACTTTGTGCGGTTTGGTGCTCAGTGGGTTTATCAGAGCTTTTTCACTCAAAACAGCTGCCTGCTGCTCCAAACAAGGTAGTTGAGAGCAGTGAGAGTGAACCAAAACAATGAGCACTTTCAGAACACTGTTCTCAGTGGTGCAGTGGTTCAGTACAGTCCATATTTATTGTGACACTGTGTGTGTGTGTTTTTGTTTATTTTCTCCAGGTGGCCTCAGAGTCCGAGCACTGTATCATCAAGCGTGAACATGAGAAATGCATGGACAGGATCATGCTGCACAACCCCAGCGACGAACTTGAATTAAGTAAGTGAGGATCTGGCCGCGAGTATGCATGTGTGTTCCTCTCCTCGCATTCCTTCTTTGTGCATAAGTTGGCAAGAAGCCTCAGGTTTTCATGGCTCTGCCGCTGTGATTTAATTGTGCACATCTGGGGCTGCTCAGAAAACACATTGCTGCAGATGAAAGTCGTGCATCTCCTGAACAAAAAAATCGAACTTTCCGCGAACGAATGACGAAAACAGGCTCTGTTTTTTTCCATTTTACTATCTGTCATTTTTCTGTTCATCCAATCAGTTTTTGAAAAGGTCATAGAGCTTTAAGGATGAAAGAGTGCAGTTTTCTATCATGTTCGTATTACAATACATCACCTTGACAGGGCGCTATAAAGGACAGACCATCTGGTGGTATACAGTTCACAAACCAAATGTCTGCCTGTAATGTCACGCTGAGCTGCTTTCACGTTTCTCACATACTTTTTTTTCAAAAACACAGGAAACTTGGTGTGTGATTCCTGGAAGCAATTAGTTTCTTGGCTATGGATTGGCGGTTTTCATTAGCAACTACTGCAGGCCTCCCGCTGCTCCAAAGTAGCCCAACAGACTGCATCTCCCAGAGTGCACTGTGACTCATGGCTTTGCTGACAGACACGGAGCGCTTTGAAAAAACATGAAGCATTGAAGATTTAAAGATCTAAGACAACAAGTTAGAAGAGGTTTTTCATCTGCAGATCTTAAAGGTCTGGTCTTCAGTCTTCCTGTGTGCTACACAGCAAACTGCATATGCTCTTTTCAGTGTTTTATCTAAGTTTTATTTTTGTTTTTAAATCATTTTTACGTATAAGTCAGTTCACTCTAGAATGTATGGTTGAATCAGACACGCTGTTGCTGTTTTATTCCCGTATTCCTCTACAACTTCTACAGTTTGTTATTGTGCCATTTTCAGACTGTATAATCACACATGTTCGCCTGCATCGAACCTTTCACCGATCCCTGTTTCCTCCTGTCCCTTCTGCTGATAGCAAATCGTTGGTAAGGAAATAAAAAAGCCTGGTCAGCAGAAATCATGGGGGTTGAAAAAGTTAAAAAGGGGGGGGGGGGGGAACAGGGAAACAATAAATAGGAGAAAAGAGAAAGAGATAAGTAGTGGTGGTCTGCTTTTAGCCCGGTCAGATGATTTATTAAGACCCACTCTTAAAAGCATATTTCTTGATTTATTTGTTATTATATTTTTAATTGAAGTGCTCTGGCCTCAGATTAGTCTGCCGGCCGTGTACAATTGCTACATAATGATTTGCTGTCTGGTGCTGTAATCACTGTGTAGCTGAATTTAGCACACTGCTAAATGAATAGTTGATATAAAATGGCCTCTACACAGTGTTTATTATTTCAGAACTAAATGATCCTCGGTGAACAGTTTCTGGAAAGCAACTCAGAATGTAACAACTGCACATAATCTAAAAATTCATATGTAATAAAAGCTCATAATACTCTTCATAGTAGCCCTTCTAGTTTTACATGACACAAGTGTAGTCCTTAATTTCAAGCAACTAGACTTTGTCTTTTTGGTCTCGAAGACATTTTCATCAATGAAGCCTCTTGAAAAAATGTAGAACTACGAGATATCCAGTGACCTGGACCAAAGAGAACCATAACAAAGACGATGCTGAATTCAAAATACTGGGAGATTTTTAGCATGTGAAATATTTTTTTTCTATTTATTGAATATTAACTAGTCTAGCACACATTAAAACCAAGCATATGCATGTGATACGAGCATGCAGAACAGTATCCACAAGAAGAAAGCAATCCTTGCGAAAGAGCATTTCTGCTTCACGTGCACAAATCATGGATGTATAAAGAGAAGTGGATGCCACATTGGAGACGGGGGAAACTTCATTCTTATGAAAGTTGCGCAGTAGCCAAAATGGCTCGACTGCCGGTTGGGAAATAGAGCATAGAACTAAAAATGTGAGCAAGCACACTATAGCGTTTCCTCTAGCCTTGCCTCCCAGTAGGTCAGTCTCGTTCACATGAACAGAGGAAGGAGAATATTATTTTTTTATTCGGAAAAATGATTAAATAAGAGTTATTTAAGTGTTTTCTACTGGGAAGTTTATTTACCTAAAAAAAGAAATTATTATTTACTGATGTGTCTTTCCCAATTTAAGTCTCTGGGAAAAGGTCTTTCTGGGCCCTATGGCATCACGTGATGCATCTGGAAGTAGTCATTTGTAAAATAACTTTGTGTTGGTCAGACAAAGCAGGACGTTTGACGATATCATCTTGGCCTTCAGGAAGTAGTGATGGGTGTTTTTTTTTACTATTTTACGAGTTTTTATTGGCAAAACAATTAATTAAGAAAATAACCGACAGAAAGCTTAATATAAATAGTCGCAGCTCTATTTCAATTTGGCAGCTCTTTTTAGAAGCATTTGTAGGATTCTTACAAAAGCAAATGGATCACATCCACATGCATATCTTTCCAGGATCTTCATGACATGTCTTTCCTTTCAGACTGCTTAAAGTAAAAATGAATGAAGAGAAATTAGCTCTGATTGGTATTCTGCCACTGTTGCACCTCATGACTCAGAATACAAAAACAAATCTCATTCAGTCGTCAGATAAGATCAGCTTTAATGAGAAAAACAATGAATGTCTGTATGTGTTTGTGTACACGTATTCTGCACTATGCATGTGCAGTATGTGTGTGGATGCCATGCTGTATCTTTGCAGCCCGGTGACCATTCAGCGTAGGATGTAGTGTGAGATAGCCAGTGATGCAGACAGAGTGCTTTATTAAGCCGGTTACCTCTGTAGCTCAGTGCTGCTCATTTGGCTCAGATCTGCCCTTTAAAAGGTAATTGGCTTCGTGTCCAGCTCACCAGACAGAACCAAAACAGATTAGAGAGCCAAGCAGAATGCAGAGAAAGGTCTGCAAACACACACACACACACACACACACACACACACACACACACACACACACACAAATGCACATCCAGGAACACAAACACACAGATGCAGCCATACTCAAAAACACCCCTCAAAATGCATGCGTGTAAACACACGGTGCCTCTGCAGCACCATAAAACCACCCGAGCATAAACAATGTGGTAAAACCTGGAGAGATGGTGGAACAGAGAGTGGAGGGACGGGGAGTAGCTGGAGATAAAGGACATCATTGAAGCATGAAAAGAAAGAAAGAGAGACGGAGAAATCAAAGCTGGGAGAGGCCGCACTGAACTGACTGTCAGGAAATGACTGAGGGAGATGAACAGAGGGAGATCGAAACAGAACAACAACAAGACATGGAAATGGGTTGAGGAAGATTTAGTTTAAGCTTGTTTGGGATAACGTTGGGATAAAACGTTCAGTTTGGATAGAATCAGATGAAATTGACATTAAAAAAAGGTTTAGGTGTAACTTGTAAATTGTGTAAAAATCTAGTTCAGCTTAAGTAAACACAAATCTTTGCTACTACTTAACCATTCACAGCTAATGCATGATGGCTTCTCGCTCCAGCGCTTGCACAAACGCTCACCCCTCTGTATTACATCTCTTACATTGCTCCGCCATTTAACTTCACTGTGATTATCAACATCTTGTACTAAATGTTGTGCCGCCTTTCGAGTGCTGGAGGTAATATTCTGTTGGAGGCTGTGCTTAGTGGTGAAATTTAATTAGTAACAACAACAACAGCATGCTCAGTAATATGAAGACAAGAAGCTGATCGTTGCTAGTGGCTTAATATAAGAAGGACATTTGCCTTGAACTCGTTCCTTCGTTCCGTGTGTGTGTGTGTGTGATAACATGAATTTCAGTCTGATGTTTCAGTTAATGTGTAAGTTTCAGGTTCAATCACTTACACAAAATCCCTTACGCGCACAATCTTTTTAACGTCTCAAGAACGCCTTGAGCGTGAGGATAGAGTGTGAGGATAGAGTAATGAAGTGATGACATTGTTGGACAGACATGCCAAGCACCACGTTCTGGTGGCGCTGCAAGAAGAATAAAAGTGCTCATAAGTGCTCAGCTTTATGGAGCTTTATAGTGAGTTTCAGCTCGTCAGCTTTGTGGACTGTACCTTTGGTTCACCCTCACTGCTCTCATAGAGCCGTCTTCATAAGGCAGCTGTTTTCCGTATGTTACCTTCCCAGCCAAGGGCGAAATTTACACTCTGGTGAACGTTTCTCCCTCCCTTTTCAAAATCCTATATCCTTGTCCCCCTCATTTTTATTGTGTCAGGGTTGATTTTAATTGTAAAATGTCTCGTAACGTTGTTCCCTTACTGTCCAGCGGCACATTTAAATGCGAAAGGATCTGAGTTGATAAAAGAAAGTTGATACACTCATCTGAGTCAACTTCAAATATTACTGTGCTCTCATAACTATGGGCTAAATTACCTTTTTTTGCCCTGTTTTATTTGACAGGCTACACCACAGGCTGCTCTATCTTATTACTCAAGAGAGATAATACAATTTGAAAGCTGCCTCATCTAAGCAATAGATTTGTCCATTTGGATGTCAGGAAAATGCTCAATACCTTTGGAAATTAAACTCTAAATCCTTATCACCTTGGATACAAATGATTCAATTGAATTTGTGTCAGTATCATTTCATCACTTTCATTACAACAGAAATGCCAACAGGAGCTTTACACTGACCTCAGTGTGTTTGTGTTTCTCCTGTCTCCTCAGTGTGTCCGTGGATGTGGGACAACCTGACCTGCTGGCAGGCGGCCAATGTTGGCGAAGTTGTGGTGGTCAACTGTCCAGAGCTCTTCCACGACTTCATGGACCCTGAGGATGGTGAGGAGATCAGCTATGTCCTCTCATTTGATTTGATCTCGTGTGTATTTAAAGAAAAATGAATTGCATTCGGTTCAGTTTAGCCCGAGGCTTATTTTTTATTTTCAGAGATGGGGAGGATCAGTCGTAACTGCACGGAGGAAGGCTGGTCTGAACCTTTCCCTCACTACGTGGATGTCTGCTTCTTCTTCGACAACATCACTAAACTTGTACAACCTCTTGAACCTCATCTGAATTTCACATTGCATTTGTCACAGACATACATGACTAACCCTCTCCCTCTGTCTCCCACATTAGGACACGTACTTTGCCTCAGTCAAGGCCCTGTACACAGTTGGCTACAGCACATCACTGGTGTCTCTGACTACAGCCATGGTCATTCTCTGCAGGTTCAGGTGAGCGTCACAAACTCAGGGCTCTCAAAATTGGTACATGATATGAAAATAGGTTTTATTCATGCTTTTCTTTGACCATTTGAATCCTAAACGTCATCACGCCGACTAGTCCACCTTCACAGCCTCGTTGTGTATACTCATGCTCTCTCTCTTCTCTGCAGGAAGCTCCACTGCACCAGGAACTTCATCCACATGAACCTGTTTGTGTCCTTCATCCTGAGAGCCATCTCGGTCTTTATCAAGGACGGCGTGCTGTACGCTCAGGAAGACAGCGACCACTGCTTCGTACACACAGTCAGTAAAGACATCTACTTCATTTATACTGTGTGGTCACTCAGAAGCCGTAGTACACACATCACATACATACATGTCTTGCCGATAGATTGCTTATCAAAGAAAGCAACTATGACCTGTTTGGTAAATATGCAAACAATGAATTTTCAGTACACAAGGCTGAATGTTTCAATACTGTAAAATTGAAGCAGATAATTGCAAAAATGAAGCCTTTCTTGTTCTAAATGATTGCTTCTCTGATTGCTGGAAGGGTTTGGAGTCAGTATAAGAGTGTTGGCAGTCGCAAAACGTTGTCAAGAATATTGTTAATAGGTTCCAGAGAACATAATTAAAGGATTTCATCAAAGTGCAGCATCTCGTTTTATAAAGGAAAACATGCGTGTAAAATGTGATCAAGCGCGGACTGTTTGAGATACAACGAGAAGTTCATAGACAGACGGATTGAAACACTTCTCCTCCAGTCTTCACTGTTTGATGCGCACCTTTTGAAGGAACTTCAATCACATGCAAATTTTTTACAAAAAAAAGCAAACACGCTATTAGATGCCTAATATTCCCTGATTACAAATGCAGAACAAGCTCTTAGCCTTTGTCTGGTAACAACACACAGCTCAGCGTTGTTAAGCAGGCTTGATAAATAAACCTAATTAGGTACGCTAATGGCTTCAGCACGGCCAGTGGAAATCTTCTACCAGAGGCTCATTAACATGTCAATGGTTACTCTGCCCCTTTTTTTTCAAACATGCTTTACCGTTGTCTCTATGGCGATCACAGGTCACTACTGTGGCCTTGTTGTACCATGCTGTAATGGGTTGACCTCACACTCAGAATATGGACTCTTTCATTAACATGATGTCATTCGATTACAGCGACCCACCTGACATGTAGCCTATCGTGGGTGGGTCCCTATAATGTTGGCCGTGACAACGTTTTTTAATCCACACATAGTTGCTAAATGCTACATGTTTGAGGGTAAATGTTGTGGTTAGTCGCAGCCCTGTCCTTCGGGGGAACAGCGATCTCCGTTTACACTGTGTTTTACAGGAATAAGGACGTTTGTCATTCTGACATTTATCGTCTTGAGCTTTTAAAAGAAAGGTTGATGATTAAACATGGATTCAACATTTTGAGGCTGCAGCAAAATTCTTTTAATGAGGATGAAACGACCAAGAAAGCTAATTTCCCTCCTATATCAAGAGCATATTTAAATATACCTGTAATTACGAGGGTATAGCAAATGGCTGACGGTACCGTTCATATTTTTATATACTTGCTCCTAGCTAACTGAAGGAATAGTACACTATATATATATATATATATATATATATATATATATTTATGAATGTATAAAACCATTAATTAAAATGTGAAAATAAATTATTTTAAAAAACAGCTAAGAAGTTAATCAAAATAACAGAAATAGACTAAATAGATATCATCTTACCATATTGTTGCACTTCTTTCTAAGTGAGAGTTCAGATGTTAAAGTCCCTGATAAGTTTCCCTCCTCTTGTGTTTCCCCGTGTGCAGGTGGCCTGTAAAGCAGTGATGATTTTCTTCCATTACTGTGTCATGTCCAACTATTTCTGGCTGTTCATTGAAGGTCTGTATCTCTTCACTCTGCTGGTGGAGACTTTCTTTCCTGAGAGACGTTACTTCTACTGGTACACCATTGTAGGATGGGGTGAGTAACCTTTCCTGAGTAGTTGTCATTAATGGTCAAAAGTTGCAACTTTTCTGTCTAATCACACTGTAAATTCAGCCGTTTATGCCACAATTTAAACTTTCAAAAGTAATTTACTTACACCTATTTTGGGAAAAATTAGATTTTTATTATCAATTTTGTAATACTTAGAGGAAAAGCGATAGCACGAGACTGAATAAAACATGTATTCTGGATTCTCATCACTTATTCCGTACATCTTCATCCTGAAGGTCTCATTAAAACAGCTTTCTATTTATTCATTTATTTGCCAAGATCTTTGAGATTTCAGCCAAACTTGCCAGCAAATATAATAAATACAATTCATGTTGATAATAATAAAAGTATTATTACAGTCTGGAGACAAACATTTCAGCATTCTATAAATACAAATCTATGATAGAGTATCATTATGACAATTTTCTCATAATTCCTTTCCATTTTTTAATGATTACTGTTATTACAGGAACTCCCACCATCTGCGTCACTGTCTGGGCAGTTCTGAGGCTCCACTTTCATGACACTGGGTATAACTCCTCTTGGAGCTTTACATTCTCTCCATGTCGACCATGTTGTTCGTAGCGTATAAAGCACTTGAGAACACACTGTTTGAGAGCGGTTAAATGTATCTCGTTTTGATCCTGGTAATACAATTTCAGATGAGGAGGGGATTTACAAGTTCAGGCATTTAAGGGAATAGATCATTGTTACACCACAGATCATTTATTTATGTTGAAAATGTTTTTTAAATCAAGAACTGATCATGTGTTGCATGGGATTAAGTGTCAGCTCGTCTTTATCTTTTATAATTTGCTGTGCATAATACATGATAAACTATGTGAGTGTAAGCAAATAATCATCATTTAGAATTATTTGACAGATTTTTCTAAAAAAGGTTAAATCATGATTTTAGCCCAGCTTCCATTTTACATCCTGCTCTCCTTTCCAACCCTTTCCTCCACCGTCCTTATTCTGCAAATGGCCACTTGCTTGACGTATTGTATGATGCTATTTTTTTTTTTCCAAGTGCTGATATAGAGTGTTGAATGATAATTGAAACCCACTGTTCTCCTCCTCCTCCTCCTCCAGATGCTGGGATACAAATGAGAACACTGCCCTCTGGTGGGTGATCAAAGGACCAGTCGTGGCCTCCATTATGGTAAAACGGATGCTAATGTGTTCATTCAGTTTTTCTTGTGTCTACATTTGTACACATGCTCTGCTGTTGCTTAACCGACTGTAGTGTAATTTATGACAACAAGATTTATGTTATTTGTTTTCTCAGATCAACTTTGTCCTCTTCGTCGGAATAATCATCATCCTGGTGCAGAAGCTGCAGTCCCCCGACATCGGAGGGAACGAATCGAGCATTTACCTGTAAGTTCCAATCAGCAAATTCATTATCTCCATCGTTGTATGTCTTCAGAAAAATATGGCACATGAAAAATCGAGTAGATTTTAAGATCTCTAGTTTGCTGAGCACATAAACAACCCTGCAGCTTAAATACATGTGATTCACCTTTGCTTAAAGAAGGCTGTCAATATTTACAACAAATGTTTATTGTCAGTATATCCCATGAGAATATTGAAACCAAAAGTAACTGATCCCTCTAACAAGGATTTCCTGTGTATATACAGCCTGATATATCTTACTTTTCAGCGCAGAGGAGCTCCATTGTTGTCTAAAAACACAACAATCAAAAACACAGTAATGAGACAGACTGTTCCACGGGATGAAAAATTCCTTTATTACAGTAGACATGAGCCCTGTAGTTTATTTTGGGTCAATCGTCCTGCTGTAAATACTCACCAGAGCCTCAAATGTGTCTTAATCCGCAGCTAAAGTAATCCCCCAAATGAATGAGTCCTTAACATAAATGTAACTACTTATACAGATTTGCAGAGGGAACAAATGGGCTTGGGACTGAGCGCCTCTGACAGGGTGGAGAAGTTAGAAGTATTGAGAGACGGACTAAAACATTGTTGATTTTGGTCTTTTCATGGGATTTGTTGATGATAAAAAAAGTATAGAATATTGTTTCTTTTTCTTTGGATGAGTATGTCCCCTTTAAATATACTATCTAATACTAAATTAACATTTCATAAACAGGAACCATGTGTTATTTAATGGGTTGTTTTTATCCATAGCAGTTTTATTTTCACATTCCTATCATTAAACCTCCAATGTGTCATCTTAGACCCTTTTCAGAATATATTAATTTGTAGTACCTGTTGGCAGGAAGCGTGAACCTCATTATGGAGTTGTACTGTAGCCAGACATCACTCCTGTTCTGCTCCCACCGGACGGCGTCTTTTGAGGCTCTGCAGATAATGTCATTCTCATCTGTTGCCTAGACCTGTGCGTGCGTGACCAAGTGTGAAAACGTGTGTGTGCGTGTTGTGTGAGACTGTGTGTCTGTGTCCCTAAAGACACTGTCTCTGTCTTTGTTGTATTGTTGTGTTGTCTTTGTGCTGTGTAGCAGCTGTGCTCAGAAATGCTTCAGTGAGCCCACACAGGCTGTTCAGCATTCGTGCAGGATGTCAGAGTTATCCACCATCACACTGTAAGTGTGTGTGTGTGTGTGTGTGTGTGTGTGTGTGTGTGTGTGTGTGTGTGTGTGTGTGTGCGTGTGCGAGTGTGTGTGTGCGTGTGTGTGCGTGTGTGTGCGTGTTTGCCCACCGACACACGTTTGTCGAGTGTCGACTGCATGTGTGTATATGGTGTGTGCTTTACACCAGGGGTTCTTAAATGCATTCTCACACACACATGTTTGTACTTCTATACTTGTGGGGACCCTTATTGACATACTACATCCTCTAGCCTCTAACCATAACCATCACTGAACCTAAACTTAACTCTAACATGAACCTTTAAACCAAGTCTTAGCTCTCCAACAGGCCTTTGAAGGTTCCGCCCAAAGTGGGCGCGGCTGAATTGTCCTCACTAAAACTTAACCGGTCCTCACAAAGGTAGACACACAAGAATGTATATATACACAGCATTAAGTTAATCTGTGTTGCACTGTGTGCCTCGCATCATTTTAAGGTGTCATTTGTTGTTTGTTTCTGTGTATTTCCATTTGTTATCTGTATGTCAGACACTATGTTTTACTGCATGATGCAGACACAGCTAAGATAAGGACACAATGAATACTCTATATGACCACAGGGATAGATTGTACATGTCAACAGTTATGTGTTTCTCTTCTCAGTCTCAATCTTGTGATCATTTTCACCTAAAACCGGATTAGTACACTAAATCTAAGCTCAGATTTAAAGGATAAGACTTGTCTTATTCTATATTCTTATTGTCAAAAAATCCCATAAAGGACCAGAACCAACTAAGTTCAACAACACTATTTAGTTTCTGATTTCCTTACCACATCCCCGTATCAATTTGATCTTACTGAAGATATAGTTTTTTTTTAAATATATTTCCTTGGCATTGTAAACAAACATAAGTCAATAATTAGTGCTCTAGTGAGTATTTATGTCAGTGAGACAGTGAATGTGGAATTGGCTCATAATAAACTACAGGCTACAGGTTTATCGTGATAAAGAAACAAGTGACCCAGCTCATTAATGTTTATAATAGTTTTTGGACAACAATGGAGCTCTATTGCAAATACGAATAAGATATTAGACTTTGGCTACACAGACAATACCTGATAGTGGGATCAATTAATTATTGATTTTAGTTTTTATGCGATTTGTTGACAATAAGGAGTATAAAAAAAAATCTCCCGCCTTATCCTTAAAAGTGAACACTAAAATAATCATAAAATTGTGACTGAGCCTGCATTTTAAACAACATTTGTCATAACATTGCATCATTAGCTCTGTTCTTGCATCACGTCCAGCTGTCCAGCATCAGTAACACATGATTTATTAAACTGTGTGTGTGTGTGTGTGTGTGTGTGTGTGTGTGTTTGTAGGCGTCTGGCGCGCTCCACCCTCCTGCTCATCCCTCTCTTTGGTATTCACTACACTGTGTTCGCCTTCTCACCTGAAGATGTCAGCAAGAGAGAGAGACTGGTCTTTGAACTGGGACTGGGATCCTTCCAGGTATGCTCGAACGTCCGGTTTCAATTTAAGAGAAATATGAGATGATGAATGAGAGAACATAACGGGACGATAAATATTCGAAGTAAACTAAATAAAAAATACCTTGATTTCCACAGCTATGCAGCGAGCTTTACACACTTCCAATAATGGAGAGCCGTTGGGCTTTGACGTTTTTCCAAGCAATTGCAGGCACAAAATTGGACAACAAGTTTAACAATATTGATTACAAATTAAAAGAAGTCAAACATTCGCTACTTCCAGCTGAGGATTTGCTGCTTTTTCTTTGTCTTATTTGAGTGAATTGATTTTTTATTTTTTTATTTGGACTGATGGTTAAACAATATGAACGGTTTGAATCACTTTTGAGAAATTGTGATAAGAATTTTAAACTATTTTCCTATTTTGTAGTCGGTGTAAGCATGTAACATACGCCATGAAATCATTCACTCAAGACTTCATTTTTGCCAATTTGTATAAATTTGATATTGGGTATCGACACCTCTGCAACAATTAAAATAATAAACAAATCTTTACAGGGAAATATAAACTTTTTTTTAACAAGCAGCTCTATAGTATGTCAAAATTCCACAGAAGGGTAGTCACGAGTCACGACGTGGTCTTTACTGATGGCACATTACAATTCCTGGACACTGAAGTTGACATTTTTTCAAACGCTTACTTCTGCTATTCAGAGCTGACAGCACACACTGCTTTGGAGTATAGCTTTTATCCATCCCCACAGTCACTCTTTTTGATACGTCTTTAGCCTTGGTTGATAAGGATGCAGTTATTTTTTTTAAATAAAGCATATTTCAATCTTAAGCTGTTTTTCTCTATAATTTGTGTTCTCTTGTCTCCTCCTCAGGGCTTTGTTGTAGCTGTCCTTTACTGTTTCCTCAATGGAGAGGTAAGCTTTTACTCCCATTGATAAACAGTTTCCCTTTATGATATTTTACTCGGCTTCTGGTTTTTTTCTAATACTTATTCATACCAGAAATGCTCTTAGTGCTATTTGTGATGAAGATAGCACTTGAACATATTTTAGGATAGATGTCTCTAAATACTGCAAACGGTAACACTTTACTTTAAGCCCTCTATTTAACATGTATAATATATACAAACATTAAATTACTTATAACAGCCATTCCCAAAGACTAGGTCGGGACCCACAGGTCTTCTATTTAACATGTGTGTCTGCAGTACAACTTTGAGTCAAAAAAGGAAAATTGTAGCCTACTTATGACATCACATCTTATATAAAAGGCTAGCGGACATTTGTTCAATTGATGAGAGGAAAAAAAGCAAGAGCCTGTTAACTAAATGCATTCATTTTGTCTCATTTATAAAGTATTCATGTGTATATGTTTTCAATCTCACATCAAATGAAATTGTGATTTATCTAATGCTAGTTAATAAATTAAATTATAAGAAGTGCTTCATTAACAAATAAACAACAATACAATAAATTAATATTATGTTTATAATAAATATTACATTTTGAATATACATCTGTAGTAGGTACCACATCTGCCACAAGTAAAAATAGCTGCCCCTGATGAAACGTTCACGTTTTATGAGTTTTACAAATCTACTGTAGATTACAACATATGTCAATCTTGAAATATCCACTTTCTTTAAATGACTCTTGATTTCAAACACAGTTTAAATTCCATGACTTAAGTCTCTTTAACCATGACACTTTTGAGTCTCACAAACACCAGAAACAGCGTGCTGATGACAGAGAACAACAATCACTCATTTTTGACAAATGAGTATTCAAAAAAAGTGCTGTAATTCTGTAAGGCCTCGCTCATCAATAAAGAAACATTACATTTGTTCTCAAATTAATTAGACAATCTAAACCTATTGAAACATACAATGCACTTCTGTTCTTCCACAATGCTGACAAAAAAAATCCTGTCGTCAACTGACCTCTGATGTCACAGATGAAGACTTCATTTATGTGATTAAAGCTTTAATATATTATATTGTCAATCCTTCATTAACTGTTTACACACCAATTATGAATGCGTCAAGGGAATTATAACTGTTGACAAATACATTAATAATATATTAAAGTGTCACTTACACAACTTAAGTGTACTGTACCTTATCGTGGAGCTGGTACAGCTTAAAGTACATTAAAAAATGACCTTGTGAAGTTTCTCCCTGAAGGTGCAGTCGGAGATCAAGAGGAAATGGCGCAGCTGGACCGTGAACCGGTACTTTGCTGTGGACCTGAAGCAGCAAAGGCACCCTTCGTTGGCCAGCAGCGGAGTGAACGGCGGGACTCAGCTGTCGATCCTCAGCAAGAGCAGCTCCCAGATACGAATGTCCAGTCCGCTGGCGGAGAACGCCAACATCAGCCTCCCAACCTGAGCGTCTGATTGGCAAGAGTCAACTTAAAGGTGCCGTTCCACTTATGTACATCCAGACCAACCAGAGCAGACCAAAGTGGCCCCTCATACCTCATTACATTTTGTAGTTTGGCCTTTCGAAAATGAGGTATTTCTGAAAGCATTTACTGGAGATCCATTAGAGGTACATAGCTGACGTTCATACTTAATCCTTTTATTTCACTATACGATACAATTGAATTAATTTGAGTATTTCAGTTGACTCTGCAGATTGTGAACTTTTCAAATTTTCAGATTTTCTAACAGACAAATTCCATTCCATAGATATTAGAGAGATATTAGAAATTCCCTTCCTACCAATGTTTTTATCTTAAATGTAGCCCCTATTATTGTTTAATGTATAATTAATATCAATGTAGAGTTTGGTGCCAAAAAACAGTACTTGTTGTAAAAAAGAAAACAGTAGTTAAACACCAACTGTAGGGGTCATATTTGTCTGTTGGTGTGTCAAGTAAATGTGCTTCAAAGTGCCATACAGGTTGCCTGACTGGATCTGATCTCATAACAGTCCAAAGTGAAGTAACAACCAAACGTCCGCCTTGCTTGTACAAATGCTCATTGTTTAAATGTTTCATCTTATAATTTAAACATTTTTCTACAATCTGCCGTAAGTACAGAGTATGTCAAAAGATATATCGAGAACAAAACAAAACATGCATAACGCAGTATTGTAATGACCTTTTCAAACAAAAGGAACTGGAGCCCAAATCTGTAGACTTCATCACATATCCTGAGGACCCAGAAGATCCTGCCCACTCTATTCTGAGCTATTTGTTTGTATTTAATAAAAACACAGTGTACACAGAAGAACAAAGTGCCAAACTGAATGAGCACTGTAGAGCAGGGGTTCCCAACCTGAAGGTGAATATGAGGGGTTGTGAAATGCCAGATACAACAATGTAGGAAAGAAGAGCATTTTTCTGCTCCGTTAAATTATGTTTTATTTTTATTTTTTGGTGTAAAACACCAGATAGATTCATGTCTTTCAGGCTTGGAGGTGTTTAAATTAACCCATATGTGAAGATAAAATGTGCTTGCAGCTCGAAGAAATGTGTAACTTTTAATTGACTTTGTATTGTTTTAAACCCAAAAAGGTTGGGACCCACTAGAGGACATCACAGTACATGAGGGAATACAACACTCTATTTAAAAAAGAATCCTTAAAATCTCCCCTCTGACCTGATTTATCCTCACAGCTAGTGTCAGTAGTTTCCTCCAGTTGATTTTCCTTTCACCGACTTGTCATTACCATTCTTGCAAACTGTGAACTTAAATGTGCCATTTAGCGGATGATTTCATCCAAAGCTTTTCTCATAGTGCCATTAGTTCATATGTACAGCATTTTATCATAGGCGGCGAGAATCAAACCCTTAACATGCTCTTAAAGATAACACTCTTTGTCCTCTTTTCTCTGAGCATCAGCCCATCGTGCCACATCAAATTGCTCTTCATTATAATTTTGTTTTGATGAATCACCTCCTACACTCATATTCCAAAGTGCCTAGTCAGTCACACATAGCTCTCACTTTTATTTCCAGTACAATGAACAGATATCTTAAATGTGTAGTAAGAGTCATTTTCTGCAAAGAATGTACAGAGTGTTGTGTTTATATTGTGAAGCAAAGTTATGCTACGAAAAAACAGTTTTGCTCATTTATTGGTGAAATTATTTATGAGAAAAGAGTCCTGCTGTTTTTTTTCTTCTTCTTTTTAATCATGAGTTTGACAAGACTTAAGTAATAGCTCTACGTAACTTCTGTTTTATTTGACCTGCTGGTTCCAACTATCATCTATAAGTCCGTTACAATTCAGCACCAACGCCAGACACATAAACAGCTTCAAAACAATACATGTTCTAACAGTCAACACAAAAATGCTTTAATGTGACAGCTCTTGACAATCGCAGTGTGTTGCCCATTTTTTTTCTTTCTCTCTCTTTTTGTTTGTAAGCTAACAAACAATAACTGTCCAGACGTGGAAATAATTTAAGATGAAATGTGAAACGATGTGTACAGCAGGATTTATCCACAACATTTACTCAAGATATTTATTTTTTTGTACTGTCATCTGAATGGATTATACGATTGTAGTGTCTTAAAAAGATGAATTGACAATTATCGAACAGAAAAGGATGTACATTTATTTTCCATGAACCAGTGCCATGCTGTGAAATGACTCAATGTACAGTATACATGCTTTCTTATGTGTAATTTAGTTGTATGCCTGATGTATTATTTCATTATTGATATCGACTCTCTTGTTGCTATAACTGGTGAGATGTGTGGCACAATGTCTCATTTCTAATTTTAAAGAAAACAAAAAACACTCACACAGGAAATTGCTGTCCAAAGAGGACATTGTGAGAGAGCAAAGATATAAACTCTAAAAAGCAAGATAAAAAACAAACACTACTGAAGAAGAGATGCATCGGATTTATGCATCTGCTTGGCTGCTTTTTGACAAAACAGTGTGTGACAAGAAGATACTATCACGGGAACTCGAGCCAGACGTAGAAATGTTTTTGTTTTGTTTTTTTTGATTAGGAAGGTACGAGAAGGTGGAACAACTGCGACAGATAAAACACAAAGTGTGTACGAGGGTGTGACAATAGAAAACACTCCGCTGCTGCTTACGTGTTCTATCACCAGCCGTCATTCTGAGTCTGAATCAGCTCAGATGGAAACGACCATGTCTCAAAGCTGTTACTGTCTGTGGAAAGAGGAGGAGAAAACTCCTTTCATGACCATGTCTGCGCTGTATATTTGTTTGCCACAAGGTGGCAGCAAATCATTTTAGTTGGGGGGGAAGTTAGACTGGCATTGATTTGCTTTTTGAGCCTTGTACTTAGAATTTTTGATGAAATAGGTAGTGCTTATTAACATTGTTCACTTTTTACAGCGTTGATTTTTTTTATACAGAACTAAATCAACAAGCCTACAAGTTCAATTTTTCATAATGAGGTCAAATGTGCCCCCCTCTCAATCCCAAAATTCCCTTCCGGTTCACTTTAGTTTCAAAACAAAATTAACTATTTGAATTTCAAAACTTGCTGACATATGAGGAAATATTGAGAATTGGGGGCACCTTGTAGTGACCGTTCCTCTCTCCACAAACCACTTCTTACAGTTACTTTAGTATTACGGAAGCACACTCGTCTTTTTGTGTGAAAGAAAAGCTCTTGACACATTTTCTGAAAGCAATAGTCTGACATTTTCGCTAATGAAGCTACAGCCGGTTAGCTTAGCTTAGCACGAAGGCTGGAAGCAGGAGGAAGCAGCTAGCACTCCAATGTTCCCAGGGTCTTCATTTTATAGCCCTGTATTTTCTCCTGGATTACGGTAGTTTGGTTCAATTTACGTGGTAAACATTGTAAATTTAACCAAATAAAAACAACAAAATTACTTAGTTATGTTTAGGCAAAATTGTTTGGTTAGGTTTAGTAAAAACATCATGGCCACTGTGGAGATTTCAATGTCTAAAGTCAAGAACACTGTTTGCAAATTTAAGGATGTTGATTTCAAAGAGTATGACATCAGCTAGAAAAAAAAACATTGCTGAGGAAACTTTGAAAGGTCTCCTTTGTTGTAATAAGGAGATATTGAGCTGGGGAACATCGTCCCTTGGGGACATAGATAAGCTCCCAGCTAGAAGTCATTGGCTAACTAATAGATACCTTATCTTGACGAGATAATTACAAAACAGCTGGCAAATATTTGGTGTATTTCCCAAAATGTCAGGCTATTCCTTCTTCTCAGTGTGGCATATCTCTGTGTTTAGATGCCTTTCCTTTGGCGGTTGTGCGTGTTGAGCCAGTTTTATCAAGTGTGAGTTCCAATTGATTGCCAATGAATTTTTGAATGTACCGATGTTACTCAGCTGCTCTTAAATGTCGCCTGCTATCAATTTGCCATGGTGTACAAACGATGTCTTTTCTTGATCACATACAATGCACTGTATATTTTCGGCACACAGGTGGACCTCTTGACGAAAACCTGTAATGTTTGTGACCGTGTTTTTGTATGTTTATGTAACTGTTTTCAGAGTGTGTGTGTGAGTGTGTGTGGAAGTTGGAGCAAGTGTATTCTGTACACATGTGTACGTAATGACAAGCATTATTAATGAGGATATATGTAACTTAAATGTCAAAAGAATATCTATAAAGCTTCATCCATATGATGTTCTACCTGTGACGGTGTGTCATGTGTTACATGCGTTCTGGTGTCAAACATTTATGTCCCAGGTTGTGTAAATTTGACTGCAAAATAAATCTATCTGTGGTACATTGTTGCATCTCGAGATTGTTCTTTGTTTCCCTCAGCTGTCCCATCCATTAGAATGGACAGTGTACAGATTTGGCAGTTTATGGGTACTTCATTACTTTGTTATCATAAGAGGAAATTATCTTGTACAAACATTTATGGCTGAATTAGATCTGTAAAAGCAATTATTTTTAATTTAAGGATTATGAACCGTATGACAGACCAACTTTCTGCTTCTCTTTCCTAATGTTATCCAAATTAAGCTTCACATCAACATTTATGAACATCTTTCCCCAAGCATTTAATACCTCAAACACCAAGCCTACAATGTGTTAAAATAAATGAATATACTCAAACACAAAAACAGAGCAGTTGGGCTACTTCTCAAACCAACATGTTTCATTTATGACTGTGCCCAAAAGCTGACCCTCACTAAATACACAAGAACAAGTAATATATTCAGTGTGAAATAAAGTGCAACATTAAATCATATTGTGTACTGACAATGACCATCAAAGTGCTTAATGGAACAGTCCAGTGTATTATTCATGGTTTGTGAACTAGAGATGCATCGATACAACCAATATTGAACACAAAAGCCAACACAGAGGTATTTTTTTGTGTTCATTTCTTCATTAATGAGTGCAGGTTTAACAGACGTTTTCAAGGCTTCGTCACATTTCCCTGTTCTTGACAATCTATTGTAAAGGGTTGGTTTGAACATTTTACATGCCTTGTACTCCCCCGCATTGTTTACACCAAATCCCCCCAGCACTCCTTCACCCACCCTCAGCAGAACTGGAAAATTCCAACACAGAAATGTATCTTAAGACACTCTCACTATGTCAGTTAAAATGCTTCATCTTGTTACCGTACCTTTTTAAAGCCACGTTACCATGTAAATGCTTCGCACAATGTTTTGTTTTGGGAACGTTCACGCTAAAATTAAAATTATAAATAAATATAATAAAATAAATTTGGTATCTCCTGTAGTGCAAGAATTAGGATTATCACATCTGGCAACAGCATAAAAAAAAATGACAATGCGATGAAGAAACAAATCAAGCTCATGAATATTCACAAAAACTTTGTTTCAAATGGTTTCAGATGGCTCATCAAAGCAGACAACTCCTTGAAATAAGAAGTCTTGGATGACGTGACGTACCCAATATATGGCAGCTTCTCACACACACAAACAAACGCAGACACAAACACACACAGCTTTGAATACACTTTACACTTTACTCAGGTCCCAGATCTTCATCATTTAAAAATCCTCTCTAAACCAGCAGGTGAATTTCTGCACAAAAAAATCAATTAGCACATCAGTTAGCACTCAGTCCATATCACTCCTGCACATATGTTCAGTCTGCACCAAAATAGAGAAACTGCCTCTTTTACGTGCAGCACAAAACAATTAGACGAGTCAAGCTATTTTCAAATAATTTAGCCAAGTTGAAACATCCATTGTTTCCACAGCGGTGTCTTTATAATTCCTCAACATTTGTTCACTTTTGTACTCCATCTGTAAATCAACCCTGTCTCCTACAAAATGACATTCCTATATAAACTGCACTCTCAATTACGTTTTAAAAGATTACGGTCACAGTTTAAAACACGTGGTTAACGTTGTAAATTGAAAAAAAAGAAAATATATGCAAAAAAAAACAAACACAAAACTACTTTATTAGGTTTAGTAGAAAAAAAATCAATCTCACTTTAAACTCGTCAAATACAGACAGTTGGTAAATGGCCCTCAGCGTCTCATATCAACGTAAACCCAGCCGCGTCACTATTAGACGCTCAGAACAACTGACGTAGTATAAAGAGCGAGACCACACAGGGCAGGCTAAATGGGTGGAAGGGTCAAACAAACACAGGACTTTTGAACAGGAGACTTCTTTTCGTTAGACATTAACATTTTACAGCAACATTTTGCTGTAACCAAAACCATGTTAAATCATCTTACAACAAGTTCTCGGGCCAGCTCTGTCTCTACTGTGGACTGGACGCCGTGCGTCACCACGACATCCTTACAAATGCAAGCACCAGTGTTCCTTTACTTTTTTGTAATTTTTGGTTGAAACCATTTTCGAAGAAACTGTAAATTAACTCATGGCTGCAGCTGACACTGATATGATGCATTTAATAATGCAACATGTCCTCAATCACTCACCAGTGTTCATTACGCTCCTCCCACAGAGGGGTTGTTGAGTTATTGTCATTAGCAGGTTGAGGACTGCCTCTAGTAGTTTGTTTGACATTCTCACGACAACTCTTCTCTCATGGCTGGGATCTTTAAAATCAAACTGAAGAGACGTTCCCGCTAGAAGGAGGTCGCCTGAGCCCCCCGTGGGCTTGAACTGTTATCTGAGTGATGCTTCGCTTGGCCGGCGTGAGATGATTTTGATTGCGACACTTCCACAGCCATCTCCGCAGCTCCGTTTGGACCTGCAGACAGACGCATGTATGCAGCCTAGTACCAGAGGCAGGAACTGATTTTGTTAAAGCCACTATGTGAACAATGTGCCCCGAGTGACAGTACCAGAAAAGACACTGTGGCAGATAATGTAGCAATACAAACGAGTAGAAATGTACAGCATGCTTGAATATTTGTATCATGTAACTGTCCCCTATAGTCACTTACCTCTCCATTCATGAAACAGTAAAGCAGTGCCACCACAAAACCCTGCAACACAAGAGGACATGACACGTACACATGTGATGTATGTATAGTCAGCTTTAAAGATAAACGGTTCAAGGTATCTCTTGGATGTAAATTTCTCAGACATTGCGATTATGTAAAAACTCATTTTTGGTCTGATTATAAGCTTGAACTCAATCGTTTAGATCCTAAGATGTTCCCCAATTGTACACACCTCAAGTGACAAATAAGAAGACATTTCAAAGTATTCATATTTTCTCCAGTCAATATGCTGTGACAAACAGGTGACCTTTTTTCTTTGACAAATTTGTTATACAAATTCATGAATACATAAATATTGCCAGCTCGAAAAGTTGCTCCAATTTCTTTTTAAAGTAGACTTTAGTTTACGGCGCAGACCAACGGTTAAAGTTTGGTCACTCCCCATCACTCTCTCCCTCTATTGGCCCTTTTCACAGCAGCCATTTTGACATGTCACAGGGTAAACACAGGTGTAATTGATAAAGTTAATCAGTGTCCCATTCTATTTAGTGTCACAACTATTCATCTGAATCAGCATGCACAATACCAGGGCCCTGGCCCACCTGGCACAGGGCCATAATTAACGTTATTAATTGCACCTGTGTTTACCCTGCTGTGACATGCCAAAATGGCTTCTGTAAAAGGGCTTGTTACAGTAGGAAATGACTCATGTGCTTATTTCATGACTAGAAAAGAGCAGAACCATTGTTAGTGTATTAGTAACACCTGCGTTATCCTATAAGTCAAAATGTCTGATGTGAAAAATGAGTATCCTGGGAGCATCCTACCCTAAGCAATGCACCTTTGGTAACTTGTATTGTGATTTGTCTTTATATAGTTTTTAAGTCTGGACTTTTTATTCTGATACCTCTCTGTTGCTTTATACCTGAAAGGATCCCAGGCCCAGCTCGATGTAGAGTCTGGCTGCCACTCCAGTGTTCTCGGGCAGGAAGGCGAATACTGTGTAGTGCATCCCAAACAGAGGGATGAGGAACAGTGTGGATTTAGCCAGCCTCCTGAAGGAAACGAATAACAAAGGAATGAAAGAAAGAAGAAAGCCTTGACAGCAGTCCAGGTAATGTTAAGGCACACCATCGGGCTAATCCGCCATGGAAACACATTTTCTCAATCAGCGATAAGACTTTCATGAACACATAATCTTCTGGCTGTTTCACATATGAGATTTCCGTTTTATTTTTGCTCTTTTCAGTATCTTTGCTCTTTTTTTAGTTTAGTTATCTTTACGTTTTGGGTTGATGGGGCTCATTTTTGAAAAAGGTGATGCCAAATACTTTCATGCATCAATCAGGATTTAGCAACTTTGAATCAAAATGTAATGAAAGTTTCCCAAAGAAGCAAATTAGCTGAGTTTTTCACTTCGACTTTGATGGTTGCTTATAAATATTTCATGTTAAAGACAAATCACGAAAAATTAGAAAGTTTCCAGGAGCTTTAAATTAAGATGCATCATCTCAACAACAAAAATCTGAACATGTAGTAGTACTAGCTTTTCACAGAAATACTCACTTTTATCAGTGTTAGTTTTAAATGCCAGAATGCATTATTCCACCAAGTTTCATCAAAGGTAGAGCAGATGTGACAGATATAAAATCCAACTGACCTTTAAAACAACACGTCATCGGTGGAATAGATTCAAATGTCAAAATACAAAACCCTGATGCATTGTGCATCAAAGTCGAGTTCAAATCAGATTGATGATGATGATGATGATGATGATGATGACGACGTTATTTAATTGTGGTGACATTACATTATTGCAGCAATTTGCTACAAGTCATGTGGTTTGAAATAAGAACCCCACCTCTGCATGATATCTCTCAAAAATCACAGCTACCACTGATAAGTACCCCCTGTCTTATTTTCTTAAACTTTATTAAGTTTATTCTTTCATGTCACCGATATGGTAAATTAGCTGCAAATATCTATCTAAACTCTCAGCCGATTCAAAACATATTCTATCTCAGATCAATCATTGGTTAACCCAATAGAGGTGTCTGCACATTGTGCACATCCGATTCAAAGCTTGAACAAGGACGGGACAATAGTCGTCTGGATATTCTAAATAACAAAAATAGTCACTCTTATCAGACATAACATTTTGGCTGCTGGAAGCTTAAAGTTGTTTTCTTTTAGGGTTGGAGTACTTTCAAGCCTATAATAGGATTGTGTATGTCTTTTGTCGCACCGGAGACTTATGCCTTTGTGTTCATGTGTCTGAGACGGGGGATGAAGCTTTTGAAAACGTGAAACATTGATTGAACTGGTGGAATAATCCTGTCGCACGGTGATAGAGGAGACATCTATTTCTAGCATCCGGGGCTATTTTTATGTGCTGCGTTCATTGTTAATTCAGCCGAGCTGGAATCTGAACCAACCAAATGTCAAAAGGAAGGAAGGATTCACTCAGGTAAAGAATGATTTCTGGGCTCCAAGAGTAGATTCACAGATGAAGCATATTCGCTCTTTAACTGTGAGGAAGACGTCAGTACTTTATCACGGGATTTCATCAATTCCCTCTTCTTTCCCTCTTCATAGTAGACGCTTCATAGAAACTGCCAACCGTTTCTGACATATCAGTTTCTTACTAAGATGTTTTACCTCAACACTGAACAATTGTTCCATAGTTCAAAAAGCACTGACACAACTTAAATTTGTCTCTAAGTATTGTTTAAAGGAAAGGACGGTCTGCAAGCAAATGGAGAGGTGATAGCCAATGTAGCAGGTAGCCAATGTCATTATCAAAGGCAGCCTTTATAGGAGGGATACACGTTAAGGTTATGGTCCAGTTGTGTCAGTAAGTCGTGACTCACATAAAGTGTCCGGTGTCATTGTTCCCGGCCATGGTTGAAGATTTAAGCTTTTGAACCAGGATCCGGATCACGTTGATGAAGATGACAATGTTGATCTGGAAGAGATACATGCACAATTACAGAATCCAAACATGCACAGACTGAGAGAAAAAAAAATATTTTAAGCAAGAAACATCTTTTTTTAAATTGCATATAAAATTAAAAAGATTGCTGAGATATTAGCAATTGATCCTTCGTACATCCAAAGAGATATTGTTTAATTATAGCTCCGCAACAGGGATTGTGTTTGGTGTTTACGCAGCGTGTTGGATGTAATAAGAACAAAGAGTGTTTGGAGGCTAGCTAGTCTTTTCCAAGGGATACAAATTGGCCAAGGAGCATTTCATTAGCTGGCTAGTTAATCAATATTGCATTTTGTTGCGTTTCCAATTCATTAGAAACCGTAGCACATCACCTGCATGGTACAGTATTTCTCCACTGAGTGGAAGCTGGTCTTGGATGCTACTGTCCTGATCCTGCTCTTTATTGGATTCTAAAAGTGAAACATACCCTAACTTCTGCTTCTCCAAGTATGTCAGCTATGTTAGAGTGACATAAGGAAAAATGATTAGATTTTTATCAAAATAGCCTCATTTTTTTTTAGCATGATATCAAGTATGTAGCCACCTTTTGCAAGGTTCTCAGTTTAAAACAGATCAGCTAGAAACATTAAAAAGTCAGCAGGAGATGGTGTGAAATGAAGGGCTCAAAAATCCTATGAATTTCAATTTACTACTTTCCACTCACCAGCAGCGAGACTGTTATTGGTCCTTTAATAATCCACCAAATAGCAACATTGTCTGTGTCGTCCCAGCAACTGCAATTTAAAGCCAATTTCAATTAATTAAATTAATTATGAGAATATATAAGCTGCTTTGGTGCATATAAATCGTACCCTTTGTCATCATAGAAGAATCTGGTCAACACCCAAAGTATGAGAACTGTTGATGGGAACCCTGCAATGTAAGAGCAGAGATTAATTATTGATACGCTGGATATGTGTCAAGTAAAATTAATCAAATGCTCAATCCCCAACTTGCATATGTACTGCATTTTTAATGAAAATGTTGTTAGGCATATAACACATTGTGTAAATGTATCTGTCTCCCAATTACATCTCCATGCCAGAAGAAAAAGCAGACGCAGGATAAAAGCAGAAGAGAGAGAGTGCAAACCGGAAAGATGCTGATAAGACACATTAGAGCCACTGAGTGAGCGACAAAAAAAAAAAAACACACCCCGGTTTGCTTGTCAGGTTGTAAAAACACAGATATTTAGGTCCAGATTTTCCTTGGCAACAAGTGCATAGTTTTATGTTTGAATCAGGTTTATTAATGTGTTTTGTTGGTTCATATGCTTCCATGCATTACCATAACTATAACCACTTCCTCTTACAATAAGCAGACTTTAGTACAGAAAGCCCAGTATGACCTTTTAGAAATTTTGTTTTGCCAATCGTCGGTTCTGTTGGCTAAAAATGTCAGGCACTCTTGCTCCTCACTAAGAAATTCAGCGTCCTCCCAACATCAAACAGGTATGCTGCTGTTTCTCACCGTCACTGTTGCACTAAACACAACTGGTCAGGCTGTAGTATTGTACTGTTACATTTTGGTAACAGGACTGAAGTGATACAGTCTGTGGAATATCACTAGAAGCACCTGAGAGTACGGGCTTGAACAAGAAATATACAGCGAACAGATAGGGATGGTGAGACCATAGAAATCAGTTGACTGAGCAAAACAGGATAACACAAAGGGAAAGCACTCAAAATATCCAGCTCAGCGAAGTAAAAGATAAGCGAGGGGAAACAAAGGGAGCGCAGAGGAAAAGAGCAGCCGCAATCGCTGCTCAGGAACAGCTATTGTGTAAATAAATATTGTCTGGAAATAGATTTCCAATCACTCAAATGTGACTGTGTAGTGAAATCACAAGACAGACCAACAACCTTCCAGTATCATTCAATGCAATACAACAACACCACAAAAACGGGCTCAGGAGATCCTGCGATCCTGAGACGCACGGACAACACAGGACCATAAAGCCTCTGGCCACATCTGCAACTGGCATGGAGGCATAAAAAGGTCTCTCCTATTCAATCGTTCGTCTGTTATGGGCTTGAGCGTCCTCAGACGACCTGGTCGGTCATCTCTACTCACCCCATCCAATCAGGATGTACCACCAGAAGTACTTCCTCTGAGAGACGAAGGTCAGGGCCAGCAGCGTCTGCAGATACATTCCCTCCACCAGCAACCAGAAGTAATTGGCCAGGATGCTGAACTGGAAGAACGCCACGGCTGACTTGCAGGCTGTCTAGAGAGGACACCGTGAAACAAAGTTACTACGACCGGATGTGTCATTATCTAATATGAGGCAGAAAATATTAAAGTAATTTGAATGCTGTCTGTTCAGCAGCAAAGGAATTATTAACATAATAATATACTACATCTATCTTTTTCATATATTCCGTTATTATATTATGAATGCATAAAGCACTTTGAAATTTACATGTCAGTTTAAGCATTAAGTCTGTGTACAAGTTACTGTGACTGTTGTTAAAACAAAGTTGGCTGATAACATGAAACAATATATTTTTTTATGTCACTGTTAATGGATTATTCAGTTTAGATGTGGGGTAATTTCCCCTTACTAATAAAGGGATTCTTCCCCTCTGTCCTGACATTCCTCTTTTCATTGGTCATTTAATTCAAATAGACAGCAGATGTGGGAATCTGCTTTATGATGGGATAATTATAGGCTAATAAGCGTGCTCACTGTGGACACGGAGCAGTGGTCCAGGGTCTCGTCAGCAAACAGCACGGTGTCCTTAATGAAAACAGCGCTGGCTCTCAGGACGAAGGAGGAGAACAGGTTGACGTGGATGTAGTTTCTAGTGCAGCGGAACTTCCTGAAAGAGGCACAAATACACATGTACACCAACAGTCCTACTAATAGATTCCCAATCCTCGAACAAAGGCTTTACACTCTTTATTGATCAGACAGTCGATCATGTGGATATTTGTGTCTGTTGGAGCATGTTACAGCTCTATACTCGTCTGTAAAGCTATTTAATTCTTGCTCGCCGCCCTTCTTAACACTCCAGTTAAGAATCTGAACTACATAACTGGCTGGTGAGTGAGCACCCTTGCTGTTGTCCCTTTTATTGCCCTTATTGTTCAGGGACATTGTGTGCTGCTGTGGTCTTACCTGAAGGCAGTGAACACCACTATGGCTGAGATGAGGGAGATGAGCGAGGTTGCGTAGCCCACAGTGTAAACCTGTCTGAACGTGTAGAGGTAACTCGTCTGCAGAGAGACAAAATTGTGATGCTGTCAAATGTACGAATGGGAAATAACTCGATGACTGAAATGTCACACGAAATGTCTGAAACAGTGGATCTGACGGAAGTGCAGTGGTAGAGTACATATATTTGATACATTTAGTTACTTTGCAGTTTTATAATACAAAATATAATCAACAAATATAATAATATATATTATCATAAGGGGGGATTCACAAGATAACAGTGGATAAACTAGATACAAATTAGCCCCATGTTTAACAGCTGCGGCATTAAAATCATCACCAATCATTTTGTAAACATTATTCTGCATAATAACTTATTTTTAGTACTTTAAGTATAATCTGATGCTAATACTTTTACTTGTAACACAGTATTTCTACACTGTTGTATTAATGCTTTTACTTAAATAAAACATCTGAGTACTGCTTCCTCTACTGCAGGATAGAATATAATCAATAAATAAAACTGAAAAGTTTAATACAGATACAAAGAGACATCAAAGTTTTAAACCTCTAACTTTGCTGTAGTTTGTCTTAGAGAATTATATCAAACACATTTGACTGTTGTCTTGGCTGTTTACATGTATTCTTGGAACAAAAGTATCACAAGTGCGTGTTGTCTTTGCACTCAAAGAGGTCTGAACTGAAAAGGAAGACGCGAGGGAGGAAGATCAAAGAGGGAGCAGAAACAAAATGAATAATTAACTGATTGGCATGATTACAGCATCGTGTGCTACCTCAGATTCGGGCTCGCTGTCGTCGCTGAAAGCACAGGCCTCGTCGTAGGGTGGATACATTTCTGACCAGCCATGGACCGTACAGTTCCTGTAAACATACCCTGACGTGGGAGCAGACAGAAGGGGGGCATGAAGGGATTCAAACTGATTTCAAGTGATTCATCCACTGCAAAGATTTTCCCAACACATCATACAACCTACTCAGAAGCTCAACCAATTTGTTGTTCTTCTTCTTAACCATCTTTATGGCTTAATTTTGTCTGAACTTCTTGGACTGTAGTATTAATTGTGCCGTGAAATGCTGCTGAAAATGGTTTCAAATGCCAGTGGCCAAAAGTAACTACATTTACGCAAGTACTGTACTTTTAAAAGTACTTGTGCTATACTTGAGTATTCCTGTTTTAACTTGTACTTGGAACCCAGTAAAATTCTAAGGAAAATACTATATAAGTACTATTCTGAAACGGGCCATTCTCCATGATGAGATATTCTACTTTGGTACTTTAAGTATATTTTGATGCTAATACTTTTGTACATTTTTGAGCATAAGAAATAGTATTGTGAAATAGTGAAGTATCTCATATTCTAAATGATGTATTACATCGTTACAAGTTGTAATTCCTGTGCACATTCGGACTGCTACACTTGATATTTCCTCTCTTGCACCATTTCACTCCATTAGTGCTTTCAGTCAGAAACGTCCATTTGGAAACAGCAGGAGTCGGGAGAAGACTGTGAGCTGGATCGCTCCCTGCACTGCTGTGTTGTAGGATTGTACATGTGTGCCAGACATGGAGGCTTTAGTTGGACACAAACATGCATGGCAGTAGGTTGTTTTTCTCTATATTCTCTGAGCAAACCGGAAATAAACTACACTGCTGAAAGCAAAGACTCTGGTCCGTCTGAGTGATCTGAAATGCAGATCATCATGAGCCATGATTTCCATCAATGTAAGAAGGGAAATAACATTATTCCTTAATGTTCCTGACCTTTCCTCCGTTAATGATGTAACTAAAAAAGTAACTTATTTTACAAAGTAACTGAAAAAGTAACTTATTTTACAAAGTAACTAAAAAAGTAACTTATTTTACAAAGTAACTCAAAAAGTAACTTATTTTACAAAGTAACTAAAAAAGTAACTTATTTTACAAAGTAACTAAAAAAATATATATTTTTCGACATACTATACTATGACTTTTAATTATAATGAAGTCTCTCCTGGTTGAATGACATATGACTGTTTTCGACATGCTGTACTATGACTTGTTTAAATTAAGTTGAGTATCTTCAAAAATAAAGTAACTAAAAAAAGTAACTTTTAAAAGTAAATGAAAAGTAACTTTTAGAATATAGTAACTTCAAAAAAGTAACTTTAAAAATAAAGTAACTAAAAAAGTAACTTATTTTACAAAGTAACTAAAAAAGTAACTTATTTTACAAAGTAACTCAAAAAGTAACTTTAAAAATAAAGTAACTAAAAAAGTAACTTATTTTACAAAGTAACTAAAAAAGTAACTTATTTTACAAAGTAACTAAAAAAGTAACTTATTTTACAAAGTAACTAAAAAAGTAACTTATTTTACAAAGTAACTAAAAAAGTAACTTATTTTACAAAGTAACTAAAAAAGTAACTTATTTTACAAAGTAACTAAAAAAGTAACTTATTTTACAAAGTAACTAAAAAAGTAACTTATTTTACAAAGTAACTCAAAAAGTAACTTATTTTACAAAGTAACTCAAAAAGTAACTTTAAAAATAAAGTAACTAAAAAAGTAACTTATTTTACAAAGTAACTAAAAAAGTAACTTATTTTACAAAGTAACTACAAAAGTAACTTATTTTACAAAGTAACTAAAAAAGTAACTTATTTTACAAAGTAACTAAAAAAGTAACTTATTTTACAAAGTAACTAAAAAAGTAACTTTAAAAATAAAGTAACTAAAAATGTAACTTATTTTACAAAGTAACTAAAAAAATATATATTTTTCGACATACTACACTATGACTTTTAATTATAATGAAGTCTCTCCTGGTTGAATGACATATGACTGTTTTCGACATGCCTTGACTATGACTTGACTATGACTTGTTTAAATTAAGTTGAGTATCTTCAAAAATAAAGTAACTAAAAAAAGTAACTTAAAAGTAAATGAAAAATAACTTTTAGAATATAGTAACTTCAAAAAAGTAACTTTAAAAATAAAGTAACTAAAAAAGTAACTTATTTTACAAAGTAACTAAAAAAGTAACTTATTTTACAAAGTAACTAAAAAAGTAACTTATTTTACAAAGTAACTAAAAAAGTAACTTATTTTACAAAGTAACTAAAAAAGTAACTTATTTTACAAAGTAACTAAAAAAGTAACTTATTTTACAAAGTAACTAAAAAAGTTACTTATTTTACAAAGTAACTAAAAAAGTAACTTTAAAAATAAAGTATTCAAAACAAATTGACTAGCTGTCCTTTAAACACTAATTTACAGATCCAAATAATTAATAATTGATTGTACTTATTACTGTTTCAAAAAGGATAATCACTCTAAATATAAAACCTCTTAAAACACTTTTATTCTCATGACTATATTATTCAGAATATGTCTCTCTTGGTGTTATTGGCACCATCTTTCTGGAAACACAAATCCTTCAACAGCCGAAGAGGAAGTCTGACTGTCAAATGTGAACTCTGCAGACAAGATTCCAAGTCTTTTCTCCTTCCAGAAACATCCCAGAGCATATATATATTCTTGCCAACAAACGCACATGAATAATTCATTGTGCTCCTTCATCAGTGCGACTCCAGCCTGCATTTGCGCTGCAGATTATACAGAACGGATAATTATACTTGGCTGTGGAGCAATGGGACTTCTACGTTAACTTTTATATTTTTAACTACGCTACTGATTACATGACTGAAATTGAGTTATTCTTTTCTTTGTTTGTTGAGATTGTGATGAACATAGAAACCGACCTTGATTGCTGGAGAAATGCTGGAAGACCTCAGAGCAGGATTTGTTGACTACCTGCCCGACTTCAGCTGTCAGCCAGCAGCCGATCTCATCCCACTCTGTGTTACATCCTACGAACACAGGCAGAGGGAGGAGCAGGGTCAGTCAGTAAGAATGATTAATAATAATAATAATAATAGTGATAAACTGCATTTACACAGCAAAGCAGACATCCTCATGCTTTCAGGCTTTGTTTAGGGTAGCATTACTTGCCCAAGCTACATACATACCTGTGTCAAGAAACTCAATTACACAGTGTACAAAGAATGATAATGCATCAGTTGTTATTAGCAGCCAGTGGTGGTGAAAATAAATAAATTAGCAATGGTAATTGCCATAATATGTACAGCATGTATGCATTTGCATAATATATTGTTTTGCTTCTTTCATATCTAATTCCTGCAAAGTGCTTCCTGTCAGTCCTGTGTCATCACATTAATATCAATTGAGTGGTTTTGTCTGCTGCACTAAAACTATCACTCACCTTTCTTCAGAAGTGAACATGGCAACAGGAAAACTACATCTAATTCTCTCGGTTCTTCAGGGCCCAGACTGTGAAGCCTCTGGGAAGTTTATTCTGTTAAACACTTTTCTGTTTTCTGAAATGTTGTGTTGTCTGTGGATTGCAATGTTGTCATTTGTTCCACCACTTTGGTTCCTGATGTAAATATTTCGACAACAATTTTATGGATTTCCATGAAATCTTGTACAGTCAAGGTTCCCAGAGGATGAATCTGAAAGACTTTGGTAAGGTTGACATTTTTGTGGTTGTGGTTTTGAGTGAAATCTCTTGAGAACTATTTGATGGATTGCCATGAAATTTGTTTCAGAGTCAGACATTCACATCTCCCTCAGGAGATTCCCATCAGCCTCAGCTGTACTTTGTGTTTTGTGCTATTTAGTCTGACTCACAGGATGTAGTCTGGCGGTATAAGTCAGCGTTTATTTCTTCGATACCAGAATGATGTGTGGAGTCAGACCTTTCTTTAGTGCTGACACAGTGCTGAGGAAATAGGTCTGGCTATGTGAGACTAAGTGCTATTTAATAAATGTTAGCAGGCTACCAAGCTCACTAAGAAGGTTAACGATGGTAAACAATAGGCCTACTGCTAAACATCAACATGTTGCATTTTAGCATGCTGATGTTACCATTTAGCAAGTACAGCCTCACAGAGTTGCTGTGGCATGGCTGCACTGTTTGACATTTTTTTGAAATTTTTGTTTTGCACACCAGGACAACCGCTGGATGATCAAAAGAATAGTTTCCGCTCATAATGAGGAGGAGCCAGGTTATGCATTCACATAAGCCGCTTAAAAAGACATAAGAAGATTCAGTACTATTTGTGCATTAGTCAAATGCTCCAGCTTCTTACATCGTTCCTGCCTTACATGCTCTATGCATGATGAGTTTCTCACAGACTCCCTGCTGTTACATTTAATTGAGAGGAATCTTGGAATATTTCAGCCCACCTCTGGTCTTTTATCGGCGCAAATCCACCCAAACCAACCACCTCGACTACAGTACAGGGGATCTGATCATCAAGTCACATATTTCTTCTCATGCAACCAAAGGAGGATATTTATACTGATGAACTAATAAATCTATACAGCTGACAAGTCTTATCAACAGTCCTTGCCTTGCTTTGTTTCTGTAAATAGACTGCGGTAAAAGCATTTGCTAAATGTTACTCGCACCCCAGTTTTTCCATCAACTATCCTACATTTCCCAGATTCTCAATAAGCCTGGCATTACTCACCGGTACATAATGGACTAATTCACATATCAATGAGGAGATGGTGTCATGAGGCGAGATGACAGGTTTGACAGGAGTGAACAAATGATTGGACGGAGTAAACACTGATACAGATTAGTCATTGTGATAAACGTGGTGCTGCAAATATCTGCAGCCATCTCCATCCACAGTGGGTAAATGTCAAAGGCTGTGATGATGTCTTTTTTTCTTAGGCAACAATACAAGGAAATAAGTTACAATTTACTGCTTTTTGCATTAAAATAATTGATCAAATGAATTAATTAAATTTAACTCCTCCGGCGCTATAAGTTTAAAGCAACATGTAAAACTATGATTCTTATTCTTCTCACAGCAAGACGTCGGTGAACCACCTCTATGTGCTGTCATTTATTTCACCATGTGCATTTATCCATACATTTTGATTGGTGGCAAAATAAAGGTTTAATGGAATCAAAGCACAGTTAATAATAATGTCACGTACTCCAATATTTAAACCCCCTGTTATGTAAATTTAATTGAAATGCCATCACTCATCTGGAAGGTAATTTAACCGTCAAGATTTCTATTTTAACAAGACTAAAGTTTGCAGCGACGCTAGCAGGTCATGAACTAAAGAGATTGCTACACTGAGAACATGTAACAACACGATTTGGGTCATAAGACCTTGAACCTTCTGTTCTTTGATTATATTATCGAAAACAAATCAAAATTTAAAAACTGATCACAATTAAGAGTCCACAGGTAATTTGAGCAATCCACTGTGGGTGTTGACATTAACCTGAGACAGAGCAGTGAATTACAGGCAGCAATCTGTCTGGGTGAAATATAGATTTTCTCTCTGTACCTTATTTAATTTGTACTCAGCCAGCGTATCTAATCCATTAGCCACTCTATCTGCTTTGTGTCCTTATCTCACAAACACAACCTGCATCCAATCAGGTAGTCTCACGAAAAACGATGTCATCGCCAAAGTCACTCTGGGAAGCGATAGGATGCAGTTATTCCCGGAGCACCTGTGTTGTCAGGCTGAGTCAGACTCCTGAAGCCGAGGACCCAGGAGGGGCAGAGGGACTGTGTCAAAAAAAATGCACTTTCAGATCTCAGATCTGTCTTTTCATTCAGTGTAAGCTCAATGAGTTGTTGCTTCTGGAGTGGTGTTATAAAATGTGGGGCTTTAACACAGCAGGTGGCTCTAGCACACCACCAAACACGCCACAACCTTGTATTTTACTTTACACTGCTTTCTTTACAGGATTTTGTGTTATTTATTCATTTACTTGATACTGTTATTCTATGTGTGCTTTGCCTTTCGCTCACCTGTAATAAATGAATCATTTGTGGCATTCGTTTTTATGAACCATCCCTGTATCAGGGAGCAGTGGGCTGCCCATGACAGGCACCCGGAGAGCCGCTGGGGGGGTCAGTGTCTCGCTAGTCGCCCCCAAAACTTAATTAGAGTGAAAACAATAATTAATTACATAGACATGGTAAAATGAATAGTGAAGAGTCTTTGGTGATTGGACTCCATCGTGATGTAGTATATTAAAAGGGGGTAGTTAGATCGAGAATATTCCCCCTGGAGTCTAGGCACTGGTGGTGGTGGGGATGAAGGGAGTTGCTGAAGATCCAATGATGGGATGAGTGGCAGGACTGGGCACTGGATATGACGGAGACTGGAGGTGAATGGGGTGGACGCGGGTTGTATCGGTTCATGCTGCAATGACAACTGAGAGCAGAAGAGAGGAGAGCAGTTTTGAAATGTTTACAGCAACTATATGATTGGCTTAAGGAAACCGTGGCTGGACCTGGTTGGTAAAAGTGAACGCCAACAATCAGCTGACAGCGTACAAGCCGCAGAGATAGAGGGAAGGACAGATTTGTGAATGAATGAGTGAGTGTAAAGAGAGTCTTTCTGACTGAACTAAACTTCATTTACTAAGTTTTAAAAGCAACCCCTTAATCAATAATTGTATTTAAATGTTTCCTTTGTATACATTCCAAACTCATGTCAAAATGCTCAGTAGCGCCCATTGATCAAATGCACATAAGCTCATTATACAATTTTTGAATTAATATAAGTAATATGTATCAATGGAGGCCTTTTCAGTCCCATTGCATTAATACCAACGCAGCTGTAACTCCAGTATGGTGCTTATAAAGTGAACTTAAGCGCATTATGATGACATTTACAGTTTAAGAGATATTGTTAGTTTTATATCACATTAGAATCTATTTAGATGCATTATTTATAACTGAACACCTGTAGACAGTAAAAACTCAAATGATATTTTAAAATACTCTGTATCACACTTTAATTAACTGTACTTAAAGCCCCAATCATTCCCACTGCATCCAAAACTCAGACAACATATTCAGGTGTTTTATTGTTTGTATGATGAGAAAAGTCATCCACAACTTCTAACATTTTTTTATTGGACCCATCCCTCATGCATATGGGCTCAGTAGTAGAGGCCTGCCCAAAATCTGCCAGAAGAGAACAACTGAACAGCTTCAGTCTGCACAAGAAAAAAAATATATATATTTTTTTTATTTCTTCTTCTTCCACTTTGCTCAGAAAACACCACAGATATATTCAATGTCATATATTAGAAAATGAATTATTTGTTTGACAGAGCCAGAGCAGCGTGAAATTAAAGTATGAAATATTTACAACTATACGTGGACCACCTGAGGCTCTGGGGAGCTTGTGACCTCAAAGACAATATTTGCAGAAGCCATTCAGAAGGGTTATGACAGAAAAAGCACATGCATAATCCATCAGTTCCTGGACCATTTTCACCGGCTTACTGGGAAACTTGAACTGAAATAATGCTAAGAACCAATCAAGTAGCGAACGCGGGTGTGGGCGTCATCGTTTCTAAACTTATCCGTCCTCGGGAGCGTTTTCAAACTCCTCCGTTTTCGGTGCTCGAAAACGGCGGCGTAGTGTGGACGCTCAGTGTAAACGTAGCAAAACATATGCGTTTTCAAATGGAAACGGAGTAGTGTGGACATTGCATGAGCGAGAGGCCTGCCTTTGTTTGGTGTTTGATTCTGTAAGCTTCCCTTTTAGTAAAATGTTTAAAAGGATGATTTTAATAATGAAACTGAACTATGAGATATTTCTTCTAGCTCATAGTATTCAATTAAACAGTTGTTAAATAATTGTGTTATTTCTTAGATTCTTCATGTTTGGTGAGGGACTAACACTTGGAGTGATCGCTCTTAGGCACATCAGCCAAGAAACAAGGTATACACAAGCAGAACAGAGATGTTTTAAATAGGTTTTAGTCCCTTTAATACAATATTAACATAGTTCTTAACGAATATAGATTCCAGTCACCTGCATTAACATGATTCTTATTAAATCTATATACAAATATTTTGTGATAACTTCCTGTTTCTATGCATAACTCTACATTAACCTCCCTGATAGTGCATTATAGCCCCACATTGTTTGTTTTGGCCTTCTTTTGTGCATTGCCAATACAATCTATAGCAGTCTCTTGCTCCAGTTTATGCTGGGTCTTAAGTATAGAGTTATCATCTGTTCAAATATAAAAGGCAAAATATCTGCTGTAAAAGGTTGCTTGTCATATTGAGTGTTAAACTTGAAATGGTGGTGTGGCCACACTAAGCCTTGCTAAATATAAAGATGCATTTTTTTTCTCATCCACACTAAGCTATAATTAATCACATACAAAGCAGCTTTTCAAACAGCCCCCCTGTCAAGTGCATCTTGTTGAAATCCATTATGGGTAAAACGATTAAGATTGGCAGTGAAGTACAAGTTTGAAAATAAAGGATGTGGTTACAAGCTCGCCGTTCACGATCTGTTGGCGGTTTAAATGAGGTACATCGTCTTTATACAGTGACTACATAACTGTGCTAAAGTAATTGGAATCAAGGATTAAGAGATTTCGTTTTCCAATATTGTAGTTTCCTAATGCCAGAATTGGATGTTTGCCTCTGAATTTTAGATTTGGTGAGAAGGGAAAATTCTCAAGCATATCGTAGGTGGGAGGATCGTCTTCAGGTTTGGGTGTAATCCTAATAGAAAAAAAACAAACATCTGTTGAAGAGAGGAAACTGCTTCTAAATAGTATTACAGATTTCACGGCAGAGACGGCACATTTACGGCGTGTCATGTGGAACACACAAAATCCAGCAGCGGTACAGACCCAGCTGCAGAGGTAAAGACACTTGAGAGGTGAACGTAAACCTGATTTACTTACTGAATTTCAGTTGTTGCTTTATAAAACATATCTGGCAGCAGACTGCAACAAAGCAGCAGATGAATTCATTCAAGAAAATTGAAGTTTCATCGAGAAGATCTGATGTTAAGGTGGCGGAAGAAGGGGGACAAAGGGCAACAGACACCATCCCCATCATTTACTTAGTGTGGCATTATTTGCCATCAATTCATGCCCGAATCACACACAGAGCATACAGGCAGCATCTGTAGTAGAAGGTAGAGTGGCCAGGATGACAAATAGGACAGCTTATCCTGACACAATGACAGTATGTGGGCTCACATAGAAAATAAATAATGCATGTGGGTGTTTTGAATTGCAGCCTATGCCGGTTAGTTTTGGGTGTTTTTCTCCCAATTTGTCACTTGACATGAGCAATATTGTTATGAGGAAGGTGTTGGATGAGAGTAAAAATGCTGATTTACCATCTACTCTGCCAGAAATGAAGAAGATAGTGATGATTCAGCTTTTTAGCAATGTGGGCCTGTGGGTCTGTTGATCAGACAAGTCAGCCGGTCAAACGTGGCCGAGTTTTGGTCAATAGCAACACGTTTCACAGCAGCATGCAGCATATGACGTCTAATTGGTTCCATTACCACCAGCAGTCAGTCACTGATGTCCGTCATTGTTTCACAAAGGTGAAATTTCAACTCTACATGACTCTCCAGCTCTGCATGACTACATGTCACCTGCGTGGTCGGCATCACACAAACACACACGCACCCACTTCGACAGTGAAATTCATCAGCAGACATTTATCTGCATAATGAGCAGCCGAGGACAACTTTGCACCAAAGGGTTCACAGTCATCAGTAGTAATTAAGATCAAAGTAGCACGGAAATGTTAAAGTTCATTACTCTCGCGGAGGGGAGTTGCCAGGGTGTTGATGGTCTGGGGCAGTTTCTGATGAAGTGGAGAAAAGCGCAGCTTTCAGTGACACGGTTCAACATGGAGACACGCAGTGCAGCCCTCTGGGAGACTCCAGGTTCATTAGTATACAATGAAGTCAACGAGTCAGATTGGGAGGACAAACGGGTGAGACCTCACCAGGAGGAACAACAGGTGTCAGTGTGGTTATTAGATCAGTAGGATGAAGAGTACATGGTGTAATAACACGTGTCCATGCACATCTCAGTTACAGTCAGTCTCTGCAGTGTGCCTTTAAAACACACCATATATGGCCATATATTAACAAATGTGTGTTGCGTTGGGTTGTACCTGTAAAAATTGCGGTCTTGCTGTGTCTTTTTATAGCAAGTCTTCTCTGCTATTTCTATTGCAGTTAAAGGCAGTTAGCCTTTCAGCGCCCACTGATCCACCTCACATACACCAGCGCTGCATGTAAGACTTTGCTCCTGCCATGCAAATACATAAATATCAACATGTAGGCAATAGACAAACAATAGATTTAGTTTTTTGGTAATTGTCATTTATAAAGTGATTGTGGTCATAACCCCTGAAGCAATTTGTTGTTAAATCGGTTTTGATCAACATCAATTGATCTTTTTAGACATTTTTCAAGCAAAAGTGTTTAAAATGCACTGGTCCCAGCTGGCCAAATGTAACTATTTTATTATTTTTCTTTGACATCAATGATGGTAACCTTCATATTTGGGGGTTTGGAACAGTTTCAAGACATTACTTTGGGCTCTGAGAGATTTCGATGGAAGTTTTTCACTTTTTTTCTAAACTTGGTAGACACTACATCATTAGTTGCAGCCCTACTGTCTCTAAACAACAATCCAGGTAAAATGCAGATAATTTAACATAAAAAAAACGTAATTTAAGTGAAAGTCAAAGACAACTGGGCTTTTTGTTAAAGACTCCTACATTGTGACTGCATCACATGAATTGAGCTGCAAACTTTTCTCACAATGCGAAATCAACAGCAACAAACTGGCAGACAATATAACATCCTACAGAACGTTTAACCCACATATACATTTCCTTCCTGTGTGTTTATAATGTGCTGTTTTTTTGCCCACCCTTTTTTTTTAGTTTAGCCCACATGCCTGTCGATTAAAAAATCTCCCGCATGCAGTGCACCAAGTTCTTCCCAGTTATCTCACATAAAAAACACACACGAAGCTGCAGCAGCGGCAGCATCACACATGAACTCACCGCTGTGGTCGGTCTGGTTTTGCGCTTCGCTCCTCCTCGTCTGGCGGCAGACCTCCCGAGCCCTCAGGTGCTGAGAGATAATGGCGCAGTCCGGATGAATTGCTTCAGCCTGAAAATACGACACGATTTAAGTTATCTACAGTGGCTTAAAGCAAACACATGCACCTCAAGTCGATGCTCTTTGCTAGCTGTGGGTCAACAGACACACCTCTTTGGATTCAAAACTTATTTATTTTGTGATGCAGGTTTCAATAAATAAGTTTTATATTCCACCTATAAAACCCTCTCAGAAGATGCCCAAATTTGTCAAAGTCAAAAATAAATATAAACCTTTTTTATTGTCCCTGCTAATAACGCTCTTAAAGTTTTTAATTTGCCCCCAAAACATAACATAATTGATAAGAATAAAAGTCGTTTCTTATCAACATGCAGTTTGCAAATGCATGTTCAAAGCTTACAAAAGACGGTTTCTGCACGCCATCTCTTTGATGCCTTGTCCGTGTTTTCCCTGTTGATTTTTTTTGTCGCTGATTGATACCAGATGATGGATGCAGGTCGCGAGCCTCGATAACCACTAATTACCTCCAGCGGTTAATGACAGTGTCAGTGCATGTGCTCCAAAGAGCCGGAAAAGGACAGAGGATAATAAAGGTAATAGCGTTGCAATAAATGCCATTAGGCTCTAATTAAGTAGCTTTAATTAGTAGGTTAAAATGCAGCAGAAAGTGACAACTTCTGCTGCATTTTTCATTACTTCTTGAATGAGAATGTGTCCCAGATATAAAAATGATAAAAGAATTAGCACTCACTATAGGCCTATACCACAGATGGAGATAAAAGATGAGGAGCATGAAGGTCTCCTGTCGTCCCGGCAGCGCCTTAAAATACACTTCCATTTTCTTATCTGCCTTCTTCATATCCCTCATCGGATGATGATGTGAGCGTAAATCCGGGTGACTTGTTCCTCTGGTGCCTCCTAAAGATTGACTTCTTTGTTATAGCCTCGGTATGACAATACTCTGTCAACCTTAAAATAGATGAATCACCATATTCTCTCTGCCAGTAGCAAACTTGCAGGAGTCTCTCTCTCTCTCTCTCTCTCTCTCTCTCTCTCTCTCTCTCTCTCTCTCTCTCTCTCTCTCTCTGGGGAAATCCGGCAGGGCAAACAGACTGGGAAACCGGGAACAGGAAGAGCAAAACGGGCGGGTAGGTAGGAAACAAAACAAAACTTTTATTAAAAGGAGAAGTGTGTAACGAGTGGAAGGACAGTTGTTAAAACCTCCAGAACGCTGTTACCACCTTGGTATGCAGTTTGCAGGTGTAAATGTGGAGCAGGCCAGTGCTAAAAAAAGACAAAATCCTTCCCTACAGAATAGGTTCCCAAGAACAAGAACAGGATTCCACCTTCAACGACTCCTCTGGAGCTATCTTGATGATTCAATTACAGTTCGTTATCAGGTTCCGGTCGTGACGTCATGTCTTGTTTTGCATCTCTGGTTGTTTCATAACTACTGTATAGACTTTGTATTTCTTCGTAACTGTTCTTTCCAGTCTCTTTGTGGTCATTTTGAATTCCTCTGTGGTCATTTTGTGTCTCTTTGCGGTCGTTTCACATATCTTTGAGATTTTTTGCAGATTGACTGAAAATGAATAAACAGCAATTTTGATAATTGATTAGTAGTTTCAGTAATTTTTCAAACAAAACAAAAAAGCCAAATATTTTCAGATTTCAGCTTTTCCCGTCTGAGGATTTGCAGTTTTTCTCTGTTTTTCAGTGTGAACTGAATATGTTTGGACTGTTGGTTGGACAAAGTTGGTTGGTTGGACAAAGCAAGCAATGTGAAGACTTCACCTTTGGACTCTGGGAAACTATGACGGACACTTTTTCTGACTGGTCAAGTGATTAATTGATAAAACAAATAGATTAATCGATAATGAAAACTGTCGTTAGTTGCAGTCTGACTGCAAACAAGATGAGTTATGTTATGTTGTGTTGTGTTGTGTTGTGATATGTTATGTTATATATTCCGCTAAATTACGCAAACACTAAATTATATCTGTTTGCCCTACCATTCATACACTTTTTCCCTGATAGATTTTTGGCTCAACACAGCTTGCAACATGTTTTTTTTTGTTTTCCTTATCCATTGTTTTAGCCGTGTAGCTCTGAAGCCCAGTACAGGCCTTGTCAGTGCTACAGGACAAATCCATAGTAAAAGGCCTTGTTTATGGGTGAGGAATGTCACCCAGTTTTAAAAGGCACATGTGCTATTCATGAGGCAGAGACACAGAACTGGTAATACTTGTGTAAATGTGTTTCCTAAAACCTGAAGCAAAAGAGCGAACGATTCATTTTGAAGTCAGGGGTGTAAAATGTGGCTCCGCTCATGTGCGCTCTTTGCTGTCACATAAAATGTGCTGTGTGTCAGTTCATGCAGCCAAATTATGTTTACAATCTGGTTCCTATAACTGTTAGCAATGCTAGAAGATGAACTTTATTTGATTTGACAGCTCAGCATCTGGCTCCACAAAGTGTTGGCCTCCTCCGTAGGCAGTGGAGCAAGTGCTAATTTTGCAGCCCAAAGATTGTGCTCTTATAATTATCAGCATCCGAGATGTCGTGTCAGAAAAAACTTATGTCGAAGGATTTTAAACCATTTATTATAACAGATATGTGCACTTTTATATGTGGTTTGTGGTTTTACACTCATGGGGGTCCCCAACTGAATTGTTGAAGTATAAAAGATCCTAAAAACCCTGAAGCAATATACTGCACACTACAGAACAGAACCCAGTAGACTGTATCACCCAGATACGGGACATACATAATGCAAAAAGAAAGAAATGCATTCACAAGAGCTGTAATAAGAAGAAAGTAGGGCAGGAAAAGGCTTGATGATGCAGGGATGAATTCAGTGAAAGTATAGTGCTGTTGAACTCCTTCCAAGAAGTCAAAGAAGGATGTATTACTAATTCTAATGGTGCAGATTTGGATACATCCTTCATTGTCTAAACTGCAGTGATGTATTCGCTTTGGTACAATGCAGAGCACAAACCCTAGTTTTAATTTTAAAAACAGTACAGAACAGCCTATACTGCACTGAACAACTTCACTGTTGCTGCTTTACTTGCCATATTTGCCTTTTGAAGAGAAAAGATGAGATGAAAGTTGTAAATGATTGGTTAACCAGAGTGGTTGAAAGTGAATAACATATAGGACTGCTAACAGGATGTTAGCTGAGCTCCGCTTTCTACTTCTGTCAGATTTCTGAAGATGTCAGAAGTAACTCATCAATCTTTATTTCACAGGAAAGATTTAAGAACTGACACCACTCATTTTGAAATCTAGCTTTTATATTTCCTCTGAGGTTTTCACTGTAGAGTTGGAAAAGAGTGTTATCATTGTAGATTTCTTCAGTTTCGCTTGTAGTATCATAAAGCTGAGAACTCTGGGACAACAGGAAACAAATACATTCATTGGAACGCACAATACCTGTTTCAAAATATGTAAAATTCAGTCATGTCAACGTATATCTTTACCTCCACTTTGCAATAGAAGATAGTAAAAAGCGTGGATTTGTAAGTGCCTGCAAACTTGTAAAAAACAGTCAAAACAACATCAATCAATGCTACTACTACTACTACTACAAATAATAATAATAATATATCAAATAAATCTACTAAAGTCACACTGGAAACTATATAATTCTGCTTAAGTTAAAACGACTTCAAACTTTATCAACCCAACTAATCGGTGTCTTCTGGTCTTTATAACTATTAATAATAGTAGTAGTAATAACAGTGGCCTTGTATAGTTTTTCTGCAGGATTTATAGTCTAACTTGGCTCTCGACTATAGTCTGCCCCCTGCAGGACAAGGGAGGAAAAGGTATTTGTCTCCACAAGAAACTCAAACCTGAGGAAACTTTAAATATTCAACATTTCGCGATATTTCATTTTTTAAACATGCAGTCACAGAGGCCCACTGTCAAACTGAAACGACAAAGCAAAGTCGCGTTGTAGTTCAAACTAATAGACTGTACGGCTGGGCCTGGCCTGACAGAAGAACTACTGCCCCGTTCGCTTAGAATCATGGGAGATGAAGTCTTTGGCCAAAATGGATCATACCAATCTGAAGGTACGACATAAATGGTACTGAAAACACAGGTCCGTGCTTATCTTCAGCAGCCACAGACAATTTCTTACTTCTATGTGTATTTGTGTGTTCTTATCTTTTTTTTAATAAACATTATACAATAGCGGAACTCTTCGATGAAGTCGTGGGGAAGCTGATGGACCCCCCCCCCCTCTGACACGGAAGAATATAGTCGGCCCTCTAATGCCTGTCCTCTTTCCCTGTCGGATTACGGCCAAGGCAGCACGCAAAGGAACGGTTACCAAGCAGTAAAACACCGAAAATAACAAGAGTAAGTGGAGAAGAATTGTAATTGTACCACCGACCTGAATTATAACAAAAACGTTAGTCTTTGTTAAAACTCTCAAAGTATTTTGAATTCGGAGTTTTATTAACGCCACGTGGTCAAAGAAACTAGCTACTAGTTGCCGTGGCTGTCAAAAAAAAATTCTTCCTCCTGACTTTAGCTCGTGAGTGAGCCGGCAACAGACGGAATACAACACGGGTTTTATATCACTTTACATGCGCCTGATTTGTGACTGGTATCGTACACGAATTGCCAATTTGTGATTCTTTCTTAAATGACAAATTGCTGGCGACTTGCACAGTTATCTTTACCCCCATGTCCATCTACGTAAGAGAGTCATAGTGTTTTTTTATTCTAGTATTCCTAAACGTTCTATAAATATTCCTTCTGTGGTTGTTTGTCCATGAGGCTTTGTATTTTATGAACACGTGTCTCTTATTTCTGTGTTGCACACTAGTTTTCCATTCCAGTTAAAGTTACCAAAGGTGAGCGTTGGTGTTGCAGCTGCTGTTCAGCTGATGCTCTAACGCATGCTGTCATGTGGTGAAGTGGAAGTCATGTGTACTCAGTTGCTAGTTTGTTAAGTACATCCAGCTACTAGTCTAATAGAAGAGGCCCGCAGTGAATCTCACACTTATGGAGGTTACAATGTTTCTGAGAAGTGTTGAGTCAACGTCAGAGCTGCATCTGTACATTTCCATTATTGATAAATCTGTAATTTTCTTTTTTTTTCTTTTTGTGCAAACACTTTTTTGGAGTCTTTTCATGCAAAGTGACCAAAGCAATTGTTGTTACAGCTCTTAATGAGGAAGACAAAATATTACAAACTCCTCTTAGATTTATGCAACATAATTCAACAGCTAAAAACTCTAGCCTCCAAAATGACACACGCCAGGTGTACCTTACAAACTGAGTATTTATCTGCACTAACCGTGCTATAGATAATAAAATTGCATGTTTGCAAGTTGTTGTATTTTCATGTGGTTAGGCTAGTTTTTTTTAGGTTTTTTTTAAGTTTATGCATGAAAATGTAGTGTTGATATCAGAAACATTTGGATTGTCTTTTGATTACTTTGATTTTTTTTGTACGATAGGAAGCATTCATTATCCTTCAGCATGCCAAAACAAAGGTGAGCCACACCCGGTTGCACAGGTTGGGTTTTTTTAATGTTTCAAAAGAAACGTGTTTAATGCATAAACGCAGTGTTTCCTCAATAATTCGACACAGCTGCTGTGTGATTATTATTATTATTATTATTATTATTATTATATGTGTCATTATCTTGGTGTTGTTCACCCTGCAAGTTTCAAATTAAGACTGCAATGCTTCTTAATCATAAAATCAATATTTAAAAAATATTTGTACAACATTTAGTGTTAGATTTAAAATGAATATTGAGGAAACACTGTAAACGCATCCTAACCTTAATGTTGGCCATTTGTCACATTACATTTTGCATCGTTTGTTTTGGCTTTGGTCTTTGAAAGTCCAATGTGAGATTGATCAATGTTGCGACTTTTTTGGCGCATTATTCCACGATCCTAAAAGCAAACACGATTGAGTCTTTTGCATTCTCAGTTTGATTCTTCTATTCTCAGACGGCTCATTCTGAACACGTTGGCGATTGATCAATCTAAACGTCTCTTTGCCCACAAGACCACATTGGCATCGCATATCGGCTGTTTTATGAGCTTTCTTTGATGCGTCTAAGTTCCATTTTGTGATGCCATCTTCACACTGAACTAATGGCTTTAGCTTCTACCTGTTGCTTCTTTTCTCTCATCGCGAACACAAAAGTGAGTAGAGAGCCCGTTTTAATAGAGGAATGGATCAGTCTTGGCCGAACCGTCAGCAAGGAGGAGCCCCTGAACATGCTGTGCCAGTGGGGACCTTCAAGCAGGGTAACAGTCCCGTCATCAGCGGAGATAAAGTCCAGTTTGGGAGGCTGCGGCGGCGCACGCGTTTGTCAGAGAGCCACAGCTCTGGGGCTGAAGAGGAGTGGTTGAGCCCCTCCATGGAGGCGAGCGGCTCCTATGGTAAAAGCCCCATCCTCCAGGGCATGCAGGCAGAGGGAACCTTGTACAACCGCAGTGCCTTTGAGCAGGCCGAGAGCAACTACCAACGGCGGCTCGCCTCTAACGGCAACGGGCCGCTGTCCTCCTCTCCGAGGAGTCCGCACAGCAGAAGCAACGTGACCTTCCAGGCTAGACGCAGCCGCGGTCAACCGCAGGATCAGGGTTACCCCGCCACCACCGTGAAGGCCTCCGGTGTCCCCCACCGCCGTTACAGCTGGGGCCGCAGTCGCACCTCCTCTGAGACCGAGCAGGGGGCCAAAGGCAGCAAGGGGCCGACCCAGAGGAAGAGGGGCCTCTCTGAGACGCAAAGCAGGCCCAGATGGGACAAGTATGCCACCTCTCACACAGGGAATGGAAGAGACGTGATGTGTGTTTTCGGATGATTTCATTTATTTATTTTTTGTAATTTGTGGTCTGTCCTGCATTCTTGTTTGGCCTTTTTTGGTTCTGCTAACTTGTGTATGATGTTTTTGAGGTACATGTTTATTGATGGGCCCTTTCTTTTGATTTTTTTGTTTAGGCAACATTCAGACTGATTTAAGCCCTCAATAAATAATAACTTGGCACGCTCATTAATTTAAATGAGATCAATCCATTGACACAGCAGGGGTGTGAACACAGAGGGCTCCTGCAAAACCTCACTCAACCTCTGCCACAGTGCAACTCAACATCATCATCAAGGTGCTGCAGTGGCCAGTTGATTATTTTGGGATGTGACAAAACTTTTATTTAGTCTCACCGGTACCTGCATCCATACAGCCCCTTCCTTTTATTTGTTTTACGCCCACTGAGTCTGAACTGGTGTCACATTAAGGTATGAGCGCGCAACATGCTGTCATGTACCGACGTGTAGTAAACGTGGTCTGTTTGATTATCACACAAAGAAGTGGACCTCTGCTATCACTAAGGGGGGGGGGGGGGGGGGGGTTGTTGGCGGACAGCGAGTCGACCGACCTTTTGTTCTATAATCCAGACTTTGCAGACCAGGCAACTGTCTGACTGAGGAATGTGTAGATGCCTGTCTGCTGCAGTAACCCGTCAGCTAAATGAGAAGGGAGGTGAACCATACATGCAGTAGTCTTTCACCCTTTTTTTATGTTACTTTTTATTTTACAGAAACAAGAGGCCTTTTATTCTGCTATCCATTCATAGTTTAATCTGTTTGCGTTACGCTTTGTGTTGTCTCTCCCTATTCCACCCACAACCCCATCTGTGGCTGTGCATGATGTAGCCTGTAATATACGGTGTCCCGGTCAAGCCGTGTTCTGTCACTCATTGCGCTGGCTTTAACGAGTAAACGAGTAAATGTTGGATGGAAATCTGCGTTTAGTTGGGTCTTCTCTGCGTTGTCTTACTTCTCCTGAATTTCCGATTCCCTGCTCAGTACCAAGATGAGCGGACTGCAGTGCCTCGCCTCGGAGAACATCTGGTTCGACAAGCGGTGCTACGATGAGGCCGAGAAGTGCTTCTACGAGGGAGCCAACGGACCCTCCGCACAGGTACACAGCTTCTCTGCTTCTTTTTTTTATGCAGCCCAAAAGCAATTTGCATCAATCTGATCATTCCTAGACATAAGGACTCTGTTTTTTTAGACGACCTTTATCGCCAATCATCCTCGTGTCTCTTGCTGCCACCTTTTGAAGTCTCTTTCGCCGCTTGCCTGACACCTCCTCAGCTCACGCTGCCCTGTCAATCAGCAGCATGTTAAGCAATAGTTACATCATCATCGTCAGCTCTCTGTAGCCCGGAGCAGCTGTGTGCATGAGTCAAGCCACTCGATTTAGAAGTGGCACGTCCTAGTGAGAGGGGTCAGGTGGTTTGGCAGCTGCCTCTGCTTCTCAGGTTGTCCAGAGCAGCAGAGACTCTCCACACAAGCCTTTAAAACAATGGAGATTAGAGATCACTTACAGTTCTTTAAAGAGTTCTTTCACCCTAAACACAGAAAGCGATGCAGACAGTTTTTGTTTTACGTGATGAGTTTTGAGAAATGCGTCTCCACTGTTGCCCAATTACAAATGAGAGGAGTGAAACAACGTCCTGGTTTTCAGGATAATCAACAGATCACCTCAAGTTCTTGGGTGTAAAGCTGTTTCAATGGAAATGGTTTACACTTCAGTACAACGTGTACTGAAGTGGGAAAATGACAGCTGCACCATGGAACACAAACATCATCCTGGGTTTGTGTTGCCTTAATGCACGCTGCCAAAATACCGTTTATATTTAATCACGAGGAATTTGATAAGCATGTAGCTCACATTTATTTGCTTCAAGTGTTTTGATAAGTCTTCCTGAATGTTGGGTGTACGGTCCATCCTGCTTTTGTCCGTTTTGCATTCTGCTTTGTGTCTTTCTCGCTGCTCCCGCTTCATCACTGCTTGGCCCACATACACCTGCAGGAGAGAGAGGTTAATGGCATCCTGCAGGACATTGCTAAATCCCGACAGAATATCCTGCAGTCCCTCAACGGAGTGAGTACTGTCCTCCGAATGAGCCACAGAAACACCCCTGTAGTGGCAGGACTGTACTCGCTGATGTTCGTGTACCAGCCCTGAAAGAGGGGAATATCTGTTTAAATATGAAATTATGATTTTAAATATAGAGACAGCAGGTCATAGGGGACAGCTTTTAGTCACAGAAAACATTTCGCCTGCACCTCACTAGAAAAGTGCTCTATGCATGACACAGAACTTATTCACCCCGTCGTCTCTGCTTGCTTCTCCCATCATCTTCATTGCAATCAGTCAGTAAGTTGTTTGTCTTTACATGAATGTCATTTACTTTGTTGTTGGCAGTATAAGTATGGTCATTTTTGCATAAACAAAAATCTGCTTTCTCATTAGATATTTAAATGTTACCTTTTTATAAGGATACGTTCACATGTCTTAGGTCTGTCTAAAAACAATGCCTGCATGCCCTTATGCACCGTAAAAGCATTTTGGTAGCTGCAACTGTTCCTCCTGTCCATGCTGTCCAGATTCCCTCTTAGAGTTCCTACCTCATACCGTGTCTCAGCAAGCTGTCTGTGGCAGCAACAAGGAGGGACTGTCGTAATGCATGTGATGAATAAATTACACGAAAATGTGAAATGCGCAACGTGAATATTTTGCATCAAAAATATTCATACCGGCAGCGACGTGAATTTGCAGTTGCAACACTTTTCAATACGGTTCGAGAGTAGATTTGCAGAGGACCGACTACCACGATCCTATTGACCCAGAGCAGTCCGAGGTTCATTATTGTATGGCCTAAGCTACTGTAAGCTACTTTAATACGTTTCCTTTAGTGAAGCTGAACAACGTGATTGGTTGATGCTTATATTCACGGTGGGAAAATCGACATGCGTCGCTTTTCTGCCGTGGGATATTTGCATTCTGTCTTGAAAGTACTCGTGAAACAAAACGGTTGGAAAAAATATATTGATGTGCAAATTTATTGCACAAAGAAATATGTCCCCAGTGTGTAATGGCCTCTACTCTTATTTTTGCGTGGGAACATCGCTGGATTTTGTCCCCCATCACCTACATTGAAATAAAATAAAATTGAATTACCCGTCAACTTTTCCAAGTAAGTTAGAATTCATCAAAGCAAAAAGAGCTACTCTAGTATTTATAACAGTTTAAACGGTCCCATAGAGCTGCTGGACTGGTTTGATATTTCCCATTTTGGGTTATTTGATTTATTATGATGTAAAGAGTTGTGTTTCATCCTTTTTTCTCTGACAACATTGACATTAAATTCCGTCTTATTAGTGACTACTTTAAAGTTGTAGTATCCAACTTTCCACCTACAACCAGTACTTTTCTTCTTGTCTTCGTGTCCCCCCCCCCCCCCCCCATCATTACGTTCACTGTGTACATCACCGGGTGCAGGCGAAATCGGCCCTGCAGCAGCCCAAAGGGTCCCAGCTAAAGCGGCGGCACAGAAACGTAAGACTTCTTGTTCCAGCCTTGCTGCTCGGGCGTGGGAACGCTGCATGACTGAGACTCAGCAGAGTGTGCTGGCCGAGTCTGCTGCTGCCTGGAGTGTGCTGCTGTTATCACGGCACTAAGACATCATGAATCACCATCTTACCAGCTGGCATATTCTTTTTTGGGGCTTCACATGCTTCTGCTAACTGATGCAGAATTTGGGGGTGAAAATATTAATCTTGATGATTTGTTTGGTTTTGATCTTTATTATCATTACCATTAAAATGAAACTTTAAAGCTCAATTTGTATATGTAGTGACGGTTGCCTTTCATTTAACTTCTGAATTAATTCATTAAACTTAAGGGAATAGTTTGACATTTTGGTAAATACTCTTATTCGTATCAGTCGAGAGCTACATCAGATGTTCAATACTACTCGTGTCTGTCGTGGCTTAGCTTAGCACAAAGACTGGAAATGGGGAAACGGCTAGCTTAGCTCTGTCCAAAGACATCCACTGATAAATGTAATTAAGTGGCATGTTTTGTGTTTAGTTGGTAACAATCTTATTATCTCTTCGCAAGAGAGCAAATATAGTTTTCCCAAAATGTCGAACTAAGATTTTTTTTTTTTTTTTAATTATTGATTTTGGGCCAAGTTTGCCTGCATGCTGTTATTATAAGCATTATAGCATCTCTTTAATAGTGATCACAGGGTTTCATTTTAACATCAGCATTGTGTGTGTGTGTGTGAAGTGTATCCAAATCATTGTTGTGTAATAGGTTTTAGCCTTGCATGGGTTTCTTTTTAAACCTCACTATTTTTTTATTTTGCTTGCTTCAGACTTTGATCGTCTCAACCTGGAGGAGAGGCTTTTTTGCTTTGTCACCATTTGAGCACTGACCTGCAAGATGACGCTTGCTAATTAATTTGTGTTTATCTTTCCATAGTCATCCTCTCATGCAGGAGGAGACCAGGAGCTGGTTTCTCGGATGAAGAGCATGGAACTGGAGAACCAGACACTGCACAAAGGTGTGTGTGTTGAGTGTTTTTGAATGTCTTCCTGAGCATATTCTTACTTTTGCAGTATTAATACTTAACTTTTTGTATCGTGTTTGCTTGTCAGTGGTGGAGGAGATGAGAGCAGCCCTGCAGAAGCTGGAGTCCAGAGTGGCTGGGCTGGAAAAGAGCCCAGCGGCCGTCACATGTGCTAAGGTAGATGACTACAAATTTGTTTGTTTTTTGTTTTTTAGGTACAGTACATTACTACATTCATATGTTCTCTGTATTTATAAAACTGTAAGAAAGATTGAAAAAGCCCTCTGAAGAGCACACCTTTACAGAAAGTGTTCCTGTCCTTTTCCATTGTTTTGACCAGGCTGCTCCAGTCAAACAGGTAAAGGTGGAAAATGGAGACGACGACGACGACGACGATGTTGACTTGTTCGGCAGCGATGACGACGACGAGGAGGCAGAACGCATCAAGCAGGAGCGCCTGGATGCCTATGCAGCCAAGAAGTCCAAGAAACCCACCCTCATCGCCAAGTCATCCATCCTGTTGGACGTTAAGCCCGTACGTGAACTGTATCATGTGACTCGCATTCATATGCTAGTTACGTTGTGGTTGTGTTCTCTTATAGGGAACGTTCAGTTATGGAGAAACTTGTTTAAAATCAGCAAATGTGTCTTCCCATGCAATGAGTTCTTCTGCAAATAGTGTTGACTTTAGTCTTTTAAGGCTTTGGTTAAATGAATGTTCTGTGTCTTTCCTTAGTGGGACGATGAGACTGACATGGGGAAGCTGGAGGAGTGCGTGCGGTCTGTGCAGATGGACGGGCTCCTGTGGGGAGCATCCAAACTGTTGCCAGTCGGCTACGGCATCAAGAAGCTGCAGATCAACTGCGTGGTCGAGGACGACAAAGTCGGCACCGACATCCTGGAGGAGGAGATCACCAAGTTTGAGGACTATGTAAGTAACGACCACTTTGACGTAATCTGTGCGCCACAATCCGACAACTTCAGTTCATTTACCTTGAGTCATACCTGTGCATGTATACTTGTAAAATTACCTCCAGGATAAATGTTGGATATCATGTCCTAAAAAATGTTTTAATAGTTTGTCTTCTTAGAAAATAAATTAGCATATTTACAAAATGTTGAATTTTGGTGTTAAATGTTGAGGGGGAAGAAATTACAATCCTTGAATGATAAAAAGTTTTTATTGAAATAGATTTAATGCACAATGTCTCATAAATACGCTCAAATAAATATAAACCTTAACTTATTGGACTTTTCTACCTTTGCAGATCCAGAGTATAGATGTTGCTGCCTTCAATAAGATCTAAGCTCCCCCAGCTGACTTGCTCCACCAAGGTGTTGCTGCTGCTCCTGGCTTGCACGTTTATTAAAATGCAAAGTTTCGAGCACTAACCATTGTCTGTGTAATTATTATTTTAAGTCAAACATACATTTCTTTTTTTTTAACCCCATACTAGCAAGATTACTTGAGAACCGTTGGAGTGCAGTCATCTTTAGAGAGCACAGCTTCTCAAAGGCAATTATAGAATGTTAAAGCCATAGTATATACCATGTTAAAAAGTCCTAATATAACGTTGAAAAAAACATGTTGCATGTCATAGTATAGCGTGTTTAAGAAAATGTCATAGTATTGAAAAAAGTCACAGTATGGTATGTCAAAATAAAAGTAGTTGTATAGCATGTCAAAGATAACACAGGATGTGAAAAACGTCTTTCAAAAGTCATAAGTCAGTACAGTATGTCCAAAAAAACTTGTAAAAAGGTTCTGGTATAGTAGGTCTTTAAATATATCATAAGTCAGTTTGTGATAAAAAATGTCAAAAACAATTCACTGATATGCCATAAGGTATAGTAGGTCATAACAATTTAATCAAAATATCGTATAGTACGTCATTCAAAAAGTTTAGCACCTACAGACATTTAAAAACCCGTCAGCCATTTACAGAACGAATCCCCTGAACGGTTTGGACCAAAAACGCCTAATGTCATAAAGTGTCAGCAGAGTATGTCAAAAGAACTCATAGTACAGTGTACCGTATATAAGTCATGTTGTAAAATCTAATATATAGTAAGCCATAAAAAGTTATAGTATGCTACAAAAGTCATAGTATATTTTGTAACCAACATTGTTATACACAAATGTCATTGTATAATATGATTATTTCTCAAAATGTCAACTTTTGCTTTGACTGTTGAGGGGGAAATATGAAAATATTCATTGATATGTATCTGATATTAAATGCTTTATTTAATTTAAATAAAATAGCTTTGATGAACAAATGATTCATTAAAAATGGAATGGATGTGACGCAATAAATCACTACATAACAAAAATATACACCTTGACTTGTACTTTTCGTCCTTCCGGAGTCCAGATGTTGCCTTCAGTAAGATCTTAGCTCCACCAGCTGCTGAACTGCTCTACCTTAGTGCTGCTGCTCCTGGCTTGCATGCTTCCTAAAATGCTACGTTTTGAGCACTAACATCCATCTGTTTCATTATTATTATCAGTCAAACGATAATATTTTGAAGCTGCTTGAGAACTGTTGATGGAGTGCACTCATCTGTATAGTTAAAGAGAGCACAGCCTCAAAGTAGAGCTCAAACCCACCCAGAACCCTGGGAACACAGGCTGGCTAAATGTGGTCTTGACTTTATGGAGTAAAACCATTGTATCAGCAATATTATAGAAAGACAAAGTCCCACCCCTGAAGTCCAGATACACTCCAATCCTGCTGCAGCAGGCAGCGCTGATGGTCACACTCTCCTTATTGTGCTGAAATGAACAGACTGAGGAAGAGCAGTCCAGGCTCCAGGATTTGGAGTTGTGTCCGAGCTTGCTGTCGCTCCCTGCTCCACTCCTGCCCATGTTTTTGTAGCAGACGCCGATGGAGACCCCTCCATTACCAGCCCACTCCACCTCCCAGTAGCAGCGCCCCGCCATCCCAGCTCTGCCCAGCACCTGGGCCCAGCTGGTGAAGCGATGGGGGTGGTCTGGGTAGGGCTGTGGCTCCGACGGTGTGGTCACCCCTCTTCGACCATCAGAGAAGCTTAGATAAGGGTTGGCTGTGTTCGGGTCCAGGACTAAATCGTTGTAATCTGGACAGCAGATGGACATCGTCGTTGGTTTCATAAGGATGGATGATAGTTAGGGTTTATCAAAGAACTGTACTCACATTGTAGAAAATCCGCTCTGGTCTTTGGTTCTGAGATGTATGGTATGTTGGTGTCTTTTGCTGTTAGACAGATGTAGGGAATAAGAAATATTAAATACAATTTAAAATGAATTCAGCTGTTTGGATAAACATCAACTCTCCTGGTTAAACAAACAGTAAAAAAAAAAAAAAAGATTTCACATTTGTTTGGAAATATCTGGTTCTTCGGTTGAAAAAAAAAAAAAGGTTTAAGGTACAAGCCTGTGTACACGACACCTTTGAGGTAGATATCAACTACAACTCCCAAGGTGCATTTCAGCTTTTAAAATTCCGGCACAATTGTGGATGAATTCAGCAACTATGGCACCAAGTTTTGCTCTCAGCTGTAATCATGAATCATTTTTTTAATATGCCACCACTCTTCACCATGGCAACACTGGCCTAGGCTCATGAGTATTGTAGTTTTTAGACTGTATATAAACTAGATGGCTAGATTAAGCTAAAGTTGCCTCCGTAAATGAGTTAAAACGCAGAGTACGGATCACTTTTTAAAGGTTCCAAGCTGACTCCTTTTAAAACTGAAATCTTGTAAAAGGGATGTTAAATGTGCACTTGATGGCTACATGCATGATAGTGTGTTAAAATAATGCATTCCTGATATTTACAGACTTTCTATTTTACAGTTACAGTTGCTGAGATGATATTGGACGATTCAGTTATCAGTCAATGTAACCACTGAAGAACCTCACGTACCTTTAGTCTTTTCAGAAGTACTTTGAATGCTGGTTTCCTTCAATGAAATTACTAGAAATGCAGACAAGCAAATAAGTGTTTACTGTTCACTAAATAATCACGTTCATGGTGATCACGTGTAAAAGAGATAACACACCTTTATCACAGATCCTGTTGAATTCTCTTTCAAGGCTTTCATCCAGACTGTCTTTGAGATCAGCCAGGGCGCCTCTCATAGTTTTATACATCATGTATTGAAGCACATCAGTGCTGGGCAGCTCCACAGTCTTTGCAGGGAACTGAAGAGTCTTGCACTTCTGTGAGGACATGCAACACAACCAAACTAGAAGACGATATTTAAATGCAAATGCAAAAACCCTGACAAAAGGAGGAATCCCTTCATGGGTTATGTTCATCAAGTTCACGCTGCAATTAAAATCATATTAACTGTCAAGAAGCATGTTTGCCTTGTTTTAAATGTCATCATATATCTGAAACGTAAACATGGTGGGACAGAAGAATCCAAGATGGCTGCCTCGGTGTGTTAGGACACATTGTTTTGTATTTTTTTTATTCTTAATTTAGTTTTCTGCTAAAGGTGGGGAGGTGGCTAGTTTTAATGTATTTGGGTAGCTTGTGAATTTCCCTGAGGATCAATAAAGGTTTTAATATATTGCAATATCATAATCTATTTGTATCATTAATCTGAATTAGAAAACAGCCACTGATTTAAGTTCTTAAATAAATGTAGTGGAGTAAAAACCACAATATTTGCCTCTGAATAGTGGAGTAAAAGTGTAAAACAGCAGAAAATCCAAAGACTCAGTAAGTTACAAGTACCTCAGAATTGTACTAGAGTAAAAGTACTTAAGTTACTTCCCCCACTCTGATAAATACATGGCCGGACCGACCTTTTTCCTCCACACCACTGGCCGAGTTATGTTCTTTACCTGAAAGAAGTGCACGTGGTCCTCGGTACGGGAAATCTTCTCCAGCTCAGCATCGGTCCTTCTGAGCTCCACGATCTCCCTCTGGATCTTCTCCAGCAGCTCCTCCGCCCGCCCCACGGCTGCTCTCTCCTGGACTCTCATCACCTCCCTCACCTCACTGCTTTGTTTCTCTATGGAGCGGATCAGCTTGGAGAAAACCCTCTCGCTCTCCTCCACCGCTGCTTCTGTGGAGTGCTGTGGAGGATAAAGGTTTTACGTTTCTAGTGTTGGCATGTATGCACAGACCGTATATATATATATATATATATATATATATATATATATATATATATATATATATATATATATATATATATATATATATATATATATATATATATATATATATATATATATATATATATATATATATATATATATATATATATATATATATATATATATGAAGGGCAGTATGTCAACCGCACATTTAAAGCTCTTATATGGAGGACGCACTCACCTTGATGTATCGGACAGCGTATCTAAGTTCCTTCTCCGCGTCCTTCAATTTCTGCACAGACTTCAAAGAGGCGTCTTGGAGTTTTTTCTGAGAGAATACAAAAAGATGAATATCACACAGAGTCCCTCCGGCTGCTCAGTCCAATAGGTTTTCTTTCACGGTTGACTTTCAAGATGGAAAGTTTGGATTTTACAATCAAAAGGATTGGATTGCACTGCAAGGCCTTTGGTCTATCAACCTAAACATTTGACACAGTAACATCAGAGGACAAGACATGGCTGCAGGACTAGATCACATTGTACACCCCCCATTTCATTTTTTAATTGTTGAAGCCTTTATACTAAACTGTATAAGACGTATCGTTATGGATCTATTGTGTCTCTGTTTGTAACCCCATACAGGATCAGAATGAGTTACCCTACTGTCTTTCTTATGTAGTAAAGTATGTTTTGATGCTATTACTGTTATTTTACCCAAGTGAGATTTTGAATGCAGGACTTTTACATAGAGATTTTTTTACACTGTGGTATTTCTAATTTGACTAAAGTATAATTATTTAAATAGTTCTTCCACCAGTCAATCCAACAGCTAAAATAACCCTGATAATGTAATAGAGATGTAATCAGGTTTATCTTCTCAGCCTCAACAAAACGTGTCCCTTACAATTCAAATGCATACTCTTATACATCCTCTGGAAAAAAAAATAATGCCGCGAAAACGTACATGTTATACAATATTTATATAATTTATAAAGTAAATTGTAATCTAAGTTTATCCAACTGTACTTCAAGCTGTTCCGAAATAAGTGAGAATTCGAGCATCAACAAACTCACCTGTTGTGTCGCTCTCTCATCCACCACTGAGACTGCGTCATGGCCCTTGTGTCTCTCTTGAGCACACTGGGAGCACACGCACTGCTGGTCAGTGCGACAGTACAGCCTCAATGCTTTATCGTGGTGCGGGCACAACTTCTGTCTCAGCTGTTCCACAGCGGGAATCAATTTATGGGTCTTCCCCCGAAAGCGGTCCTCGTGGACTCTCAAGTGAGGCGCACAGTAAGACTCCGAGCACACAAGGCAGGCTTTAACAGCTTTGCTTTGCCTCACTGTGCAAACACTGCATTTCGCTTCCTCCGGCTTGGCCAAGGTCTGAGCCGCAGCTTGAACTCCAGACTGTAGAAACGTTTCCACCACTTCCCCCAGAACTGTGTTCCTACTCAGCAGCGGTCTCGGGTTAAACACCTGCCTGCACTGCGGGCAGCTGTACTGGCCTTTCTGCTTGGCCCTGTTCCAGTAGTCTTCAATGCAGTCCAGACAGTAGCTGTGCCCACAGGGGATCGTCACCGGGTCTCGTAACACCTCCAGGCACACCGAACAGCAAAACTGGTCTTGTTCAATAGAAATAGTTGTTGCTGCCATTTTCCCCACACGAGCCCAACCGAAACTACAAGGGACAAAGAGGGGCGTAGCTGACAGGTGTGCTGATTAAAGCCTCTCGGGTTTCACCTGAAGCATCCAATCCACAGCCAGCAAACCAGATAGAGCTACCCGAGCGAAGAACAACCTTCTATTGAACCACCTCTCCCTCCTACGTGAGTTCATATTAGATGCAGACCTATCGTTGTTATTTGATGTATAACATTTTACACAACAGCACTGCAGTGTGTGTGTGTTCGCAGTCAACCTGTTATTCCACTTCTACACTGGAAACTTGTTGCCCGTATTAGTTCAAAATGTAAACAAGCCTCCATGCAAATAAACACCACCCATGAGAGTTCAGTCTGTACATGTGTTTTTTTTTTAATGTCAGCAATTCAGAAATCACAATATCTTACTACACATGTCTGTAAAGCAAAATTATTGTTTGTAGTTTTAGTTAAAACATTATAAAAAGCATAACCACATTAAAAAAAAGTAAAATCTGACTGAGCGTCAAGGCAATTTCCTTTCAAATACTGAAATAAGATGTAGTGCGTCAAGCCTGCTTCATGCTGCTTAATGCTTTAAAGTAAATGCATTGTCTATATGATATGCTGTGGCTCTAATTACTCTTTCCCATCTACACTACAATGCGAGATGCATGTATAGCTGATTGGTGTAAACACAGCAACTAAATTAATAACAAAGGATGAATTATTAAAAATACAAATCAGTCAGTACAGATTTGTGTGAGAAGAAAGAACACTGAGGTATAATGACATTCAGTCCATGCAGCTGCGTGTGAAATGTTGATTTTGATGTCCACTACGAGTCTATTTCCTCCTCGGGTGAGAGCGTCGCTGAAGGTGTCTCTGTCTGGATCCTGAAGAGAGTTTGGTGCCTGGGCAGACAGAACAGGAATTAGTAGTCTACAGCGCCTTGTGGCGACAAATAAATTCAAAAATGGACTATTATTTGTAACAGAGTATTTTTTATAGTGTGATAATAAGGCTTTTATTCAAGTAAAATATCCCAATACTTCTTCCTCCACTGCAGGATTTATGTAACATATTCTGAATTTGTTTTGTGACATGATTTGCATTTGGTTTTCTCGTGTGAAATGCTCTCTACACACTGTTTAATGCTTAACCCTTGTGTTGTCCTGGGGTCATTTTTGACCCCAGGACAACACAAAATGTTCAAAATAAATGAGAAATCATATTTTTGGTTTAATATTGAATGACTTTTCCTAATTTAATGGGGACAACTGGGTAAACATAAACTCAACATGTTGATATGTAAAGTTATATTTAAAGCCATTAAAACACCCAAAAAAATATCTCTTTCCAATTTTAAGTCAATCAGTGAGATTTGATGGTGATCTGCATATTTATCCATAGTCCCGTAACAGGGATTCTGGATGTATACGGGTTTGGGTGTCGGGGGGGGGGGGTTGTTTTATTTAAAGGGCTATTTAGGTAGTCAACAAAAAACTAAGTACCTGACACATAAACTTTGGTACCAATTTTAATTACAATAATGTTCTGCAGGTTCAAATTGCTGGGGTCAAAAATGACCCCAGGATAACAGGTGTTTAGTAAATTTGAAGGTAACATGAGGGTTAAGTACCTATACATTTTGATAGCTTTATTTACCAAATGGTGAGAAGGAAAAAGTGGGTCCAGGAGTGAGAAAGGGGTTGAGAGGGTTCACGGGACTTTGGTCTAGGCCAAGCAGAGGGTTCACGGGACTTTGGTCTAGACCAGCTGGAGGGATCACTGCAAGCACAAAGAGAACAAACACTGTTACTGCAAAGTCTCAGCTGTCCAAACTGTCAGAATCTGCAGCACTGTCATCCTTCCACTTCAGCAGATTCAGCAAACTCTACTAACAAACATGTCGAGTAAGGTGTTCCTGCTGAATGATAATGTGGTACGGATGGGATGCACAGACAGCGTTTCTTCAGGGTTTAAATATCAATTTAGAGCAGTTTGGTGATGGAATGGAATTATTTACCAAGTGCTTGACTTTATTGATATTCACATCACATTTGTGTTAGTACTAGTTGATGAATGCATCCCTGACTAGTATTGGGGTGTTTCAACACCTGTTTTAAAAGCTGTAATTGGCTGAGTCGTCAAAATCCTATTCTAAAAACGAGCATGGGCAGTTTTATACTCACTTAGTGTTGCTTCCATCTGTACTGCTGATTCACCATCACTGGGCTGCGTCGTGTTCAGCTGTGCATCAGGATTTGGAGGACCTACAATCACTATGTCTCTCACTACAAAAGAGAGAAAAACAATCACAGAGTTGACACAATAATTTGTATCGGATAAAAACACTTACTTGACATAAAACCCATTTGTATCTACCTTTCTCGTAGATGCTGACAAATCCTCCATGACAGACCTCCTGCAGCAGTCCTTTAAAATCGGCCACAGCTGTCATCACTGGGCCAAAGGTGAGGTTGGGGTCAACAGTGACCGAAGGCAAAGCTGACAGCACAGGTGGAGCGTGGAGAGACTGACAACTCTGGAATAACAAACACGGAGACAAAGAGTGTTACTCTGCTGGGAAATCGGCCTGTTTGGTATCCAGTGCTGGAAGAGGTATTCAGATCCTTTACTTAAGTAAAAGTAGTAACACTACACTAAAAAGACAAGTAAAACTCCTAATGTATTGAAGTATTGTCCGCAGAATATACCTAAAGTATCAAAATAACTAATAATGCAAAAAAGGACTTATTTGATGGTATTTTATGTGACTATTTTTCCCAAAACAAGTAAAAAAAAAAGATCTGTTGTTGCAGTGAAGATACTTACGTTTTTAAAAATGTTTTACAAATGAGTTTGAGAAATTGGCCAGTTTGCTGCAATAGTATTATGAAACAAGTTTGTTTGCATTTGAAACAGCTCAGAATATTACAGCACTTAGTTCTTACTTTAAAAAACAACAACATAATACTTTAAGGACTAAAATAACTCATTAACAATGTTTAATTGTGCACTGAATAAGGCATCATATTTTACAAACTGATCATGTGTTTTGCAGGTAAAATCTTAATTTGCATACAAGTCATGCATTAATGTAGTGAAATAAAAAGTACAATATTTCCCTCTGAAATGTCATGGAGTCAAAGTATAAAGTGGCAGACAATACTCAAGTACAATATTGAGGTAGCGCTACTTTACTGTGGTGTAGTACTTGAGTAAATGTACCACTGGTGGGATCAATCTGAGCGTTGGTACCTGAAGGAAACGGACGTGGTCCTCAGTGTGGGACAGTTTGTCCAACTCGGCCTCGTTCTTCTTCAGCTCGGCGATCTCCTTCTGGATCTTCTCCAGCAGCTGCTCGGCGTGACTGACGGCCGTCTTCTCCTGGGCGTTGATCAGCTCTCTCACCTCGAAGCGCTTCAGCTCAATCGACCGAATCAGTTCGGTGAAGACGGCGTCGCTCTCCGCAGCAGCCACCCGAGCAGAACGCTGGAGGGAGACACAAAGCAACACAGAGAAGGATTTTTTGTTTTAGCACATATGTAGTGATTTACTGTATTTATACATTAGAACGAGCAGGATGTTGGCACTTACAGAGAGAGAGAAAATGGCTCGTCTGATCTCCTGGGCTCCCTTTTCCCTTTGATGAATTCTCAGATGAGAGCTCTGCTTCATGTCACCAAGCTGCCCCTGAGGGAAAACAAGTTACTTTCACTTCATGGATATCTGAGTGTCTGCATAGTTTCATTACACCACTTTTTAATTTTGCAAATACAACGACAACTGATTTCATTATATTGTAAATGTGTATGTTGGTGTTGTTTAAAACCCCATTTCAGATTTATGGAACCTTTCCTCTATTTGTGAGAACAGGAAACATAAATATATAAGCTTTTTCTCTATCAGACCAGGTTTAGTCCAAAACCCCACTGGACTTATATTTTCAAACCAGGACTAGATTAACATGGAGACCATAAAGACCTGTTAAGATTTGTGAATCCTTTATTTTAATAGTAAAAAACTGAATAAAAGAGTGATTTCACTGCCATCCGGACCACATTAGACATTACAAAAACGTGTTTTTAAAAACATACTTGAGCATTTTGAATGTCACTTGTACTTATTTTTATTTTGTGTTTATAAATTGTGTGTTGCTGTGAATTTTGGCGTTTTCCCACACAGAATCAAATATTTAACCTTTGGGAAAACAGACGTAAAGGGCAATTTCGCCGTTTTTTATCCTCCAACCAGACCACATCGGTCGAGGTCTATAGCAAAAAGTAAAGCAGTAGTTTTAGTAGTAGGTTTAATATTATATTCAATGTTTAATATTAGACTAGATTTACATGGAGCCTACAGAGACTGTTGAAATCCCACTTTGTATTTGTTAAACTGGGCTTTTCCTCCATTAAGACCACAGTAGACCAGACCTAAGACTCTACACATTACAAAAAGTTTTGAATGTATACTTTTGGCATTTTTATGCAATTGATGCTGTATTTAATATGGAACCAATGTATTTGGGTTGTAAAGTGTGTGTTGTTGTGAATTCCTGAGTTTTTCCCTTATACTTATATTAAAAATATGTTTTTTTCCCCTGAGAAAGATACCTTTATGAAGTGAAGGAGAATGTCAATGCTTTTACACCGCGTAGATCACATCAGACCAGGTCTACAGAAGACAACCAGGTGAACTGATTAAACTGATTACCTGCTTCTGTTGTATCTCGGCCTCAGCCAGCACCGTGTCGTGGCCTTTGTGTTCGTCTGTCAGACACAGGTAACAGATGCACTGCTTGTCGGTGCGGCAGTACACCTCCAGCAGCTTGTCGTGTCGGCCACAGATCGTCTCTCGGAGCTTTTTGGAGGCCGACACCAGCTTGTGTTTCATGAAGGCAGCAGAGTCGTAGTGGGGCTGGAGGTGCACGTCGCAGTAGGAGGCCAGACACACGAGACAGGACTTCACGGCTTTGTTTTTCCTTCCAGCGCACACGTCGCACTCCACGTCGTCGGCCTCGGCGAAACTTTGACTCGCGAGCGTCGTCGTCGCGGCTTCTTGGAGTCCCGTCTTTTTGAATTTCTCCACCACGTCGGCCAGCATGGTGTTCCTGTTGAGCACCGGCCTCGGGTTGAAGTTGTGCCGGCACTGCGGGCACACGAAGATCCCGAGGTAGTCGTCCTGGTCCCAGTAGTTCTGGATGCAGTCCGAGCAGTAGCTGTGGCCGCAGGGGATGGTCACGGGGTCCCTCAACACGTCCAGACATACCGAGCAGTTGAACTGGTCCTTGTCCAGCACCAGTCCGGCTTGAGCCATCGCAGGAAAAACGTTGAAGTTGGTGTAGAAAATGAGCAAAAGCGCAAGAAGCTGACTGACACACAGCTGCTGCTTTGTTTACAGGAAGTGAAAAGAGGGGGCGTGGCCAGAGAGGCATTACCGGAAACTGCAGCAGGGAACTTGATCTTTAAAAATCACTGAGTTTCAAAATAATGTAACTTCAATAGTATTACATATTTGATCGCTATACTCACTCAATATAAAATATGTAGACTGTTATGAAAGTTTCTTATTTTGTGTAGGCTATTCATCTTGTATATTTACGCTTCTACGCTACTATATTTACTATGACTTTTTTCGACATGCTATACTATGACATGTTTTGACATACTCTACTTTGACTTTTTTAAACAGCTATATATACACAATGACTTTTTTTCGACATGCTATTGTATGCTTTCTCTCCTCGCAGGTTTCTATGGATTGTGGTTAATCCCGGATCGTTATCGTGCCATTACCCTGCCTGACACCCACTGCTACGATTATAATTATATGTCACATTTCTATTAGTTATTATTACAGCTTTCATTATCAATCTAGTATGTCCACTGATGCTATTATGTGTAGTATTGTTTACATTATCATTTCTGCTATTATTAGTGCTAATAGTTCTCTCATAATATATATATAATTTCTGTCACATGGAATGAATGTTGTAAATGTAGTATGTTGTTCATTCCGTACACATCTTTTGCAATTCTGCCCATCCTGGGAGAGGATTCTCTCTTCAGTTGCTCTCCCTGAGGTTTCTTCCTTTTTTACACATTAAAGAGTTTTAATAAAATGTTTCCCCCTATCCAAGGAGGTACTTGTACTTTAGTTGAGTAAAGTAGACACTAGAGTGGCACATGTTGTACTTTTCATTTTGATTCAGATTCATAATACAAAAAGAAAATACATAATGATGTATTATCAGCTCTACTTTTACCAGCTGCAATATTAAAGTGAGGTACAAATACTGGTGTTTATACCACAAAATCACAGGAAATTGCTGAATAACAAGCACTCAAAAAGCAGTCACAGAAACATAGGTTCTAATGCATTTTTAATTCAAAATGCCTTTAAATAATTAACACAATAAATAAAGTTTGGTACATTAACTAATTTCAATATATCATAAATAATATACATGGAGAAAAAAAAAAGACAGGGAATATCTTCAGACTTAAATAAATCAAGCAAGATTTTCAGTGTGTCAACAACATACATAACAGGTTAGACATATCTTTAACAATTGATTTTGTTTCCTCTTCATACAGAACAATACATTACTTTAGTCACAAAATAAAGCTTTGATGCATTAACGGGGAAGGTTTCAGATTTCAAAAGGCCAAGTATCATCCCACACCAGTGTTTACCACGCGTTGCAGGTTTTGAAAGGTTGCCAGCAACCTCACATTAGCATTTGCTTATTATGCCCGTTCATTTAAATATACGAGCACTTTCTCTTAAAATTACACACAATTCCAATCACTAAGCCCACCCTTTAAATGCATGTATTACACAGTCTGTAAAAGAAAGTCGAATATTCCCTTTCAGATTGTTAACAGGAATTCTGGTTGTCTATTCACCTGGGTTACTTTGTGCAAAATGCTGATGGAAAGTTTAAAACTATTGACAGTACATGGTGTCCATTCAAGTATTTCATCACACCTACGCTTTTTGTAAAAAGTTATAATTCTCTGCAAATGTAGCTGTAAACTACGGCTAATCAAGAGAAACAGGCACAACGACATCTTCTGTTTGATTTAAAACATGCATTGATGTCAGTGGAAGATTAACTTTTGCTCTACATGCTTATCTGATTTAGAGGATTTCGCGAAAATGAAAATAAAGATGTCTAAAGCCAGTCGATAAGCTGCACGGATAAAGCTACTTTCTTGTGTCACTTTATTCTGAGAGAAATATGATCCCAATGCATATACATTTTAAAACATGGAATACCATTATAGTTCAGGTTTTCATACATGTAAGTTCAGTATTTCTGTTCACATCAAACAAAAATACACAGAAGGAAGGATCAACTCAAAAACAGAGGTAAATGGAATCTTTTAAATAAACTAAAAACTCTCTACGGTGTTAACTGTTTGTGTGCATGTATATATATATATAGACTGTATATGTGTGTGCAATGTAAGTGATATGTGGACCTACACTGGTGATGCACGGTGTCAGGGTGTCATGGTGTGGGGCTTCACTTGTTCTTCTCTTCCAGTCCACTCTCTGCTCTCAGAGCCAGGCTGCTGGCTGAGATGAAGCTGATCCAGTGTTTGAGGTCTTCAGGAAATTCCGGGCAGTCGATCTGCACACAAACACAAAAAAGCCACAGTCCAGAGCGGAAACTATTAGTCAATAGACAGACATTTAACAAGTTTGAAAGCAAACATTTGCGGGTTCCAGCTCCCCAAAATTGCCTCGTGTGATGGAAAACTGAATAGCTTTTGATTTGGGACTGGTGGTCACACATAACGTAGCGTAATATTTTAGGTTTAACTTCGGGTATTATGAATGAGTGATGGACATTTTCCACTTCTTAGTAACAGTAGAGCTAAAATTATAATTTGATCAATCAATCAGTTGATTGAAAAATAACCGGTAACTATTTTGATGGTCAGTTATTCTTTTTTCAATAAAAAATGTAAAATATTTTCTAGGTCTATTTTTTGAATTTTGCAGATGTGTTTTTTCTTTCTTATTCATAGTAAACCAAATATTTTGAGAGTGTTGTTTGGGGAAAAAACAATAATTTGATACCACCGCTTTGGGCTTTAAGAAACTGTAATGGGTTTTTCAGCATTTTTTGACAAATTAACAATTAATTGAAATAAAACTCAACAGATTTATTGATAATGAAAACCGCTATCAGTTGAAACCCTACTACAGTCAACACCAATACTTTTCTCTATTTGCAGCTATTGCTCACCTTCCTTTTGCAGATAAACTCAAGAATGCTCTCCGGGCTGCAGTGCACCACATTCTGCCTGCAGAGCATGACCGCAGAGACAAAACCATCTTTCTTGGACACAAAGCGCTGCTCCACGTAAAACGCCTTCTCATCCCATCCCACTAATTTGGTCCGAATCTCAAAAGCCTCGCGGAAGGCCAGGGAGCGCCGGTACCGGATGGTGGATGCCCCGACCACCAATCTGGCCCCCAGTTTCCACGAGGCCATGAACAGCCCGTTTCGCATGTAATGGTGGAAGCGGGCAAAGTCACACTCCCTCAGATATCGGGAGTTGTTCATGTGGCCCATGTAGTCCAAATCATGGGGAAGGACCGTGCCGTCAATGGTTTGCTCAGCCAGCATGTCCCATACTCTGGGTTGGAACCATGCCTGGAGGAACACCTTGGCCCCGCGTAGGAAGTACCATACATCCAGACTGCAGAAGAGCAAGAGGAGGGCACCCAGCACCAGCAGCAACATCTCTCTGGAACAATCCAAAAAAGGTACAATATTCCTTTATTGACCACCAGGGGGGACGGCAATAGCACAGTTAAACAAATAATGGTACATAAAACTGGTGTAGTAGTGTACAGGGTCAGCAAGTTCATGTTAACAGAGTACACCGGTCTGATATTATTAAAAAACAACTACTAGTCAATGTTTACTTCCTGTCAGCTGATGTTATTCCCACACACTGCAACAGGCAATAAACTGGGAAGCATTTACAGTGTTTACATTTAAAACTGTAAAATGGTCTCAGTATTTATTTAGCACTTAGGACTCGTTTTATAGTTAAAAAAAAAGACTGACTTCATACAGTATGGGATCTTTAATTAACGGTACTTAGTATTTGTATAGAATTATATCATAAATATAACAGAATATGCCACAAAATCAGTTATATATTAACATAATATGGTAAAGTAAGATAGAGTATGGGATATAGTATAGGATGAAAGTTAGTAAGAATGTACCATAATATATGGTTTAGTACAGCAATATAGCACAGGATAGAATTCAAAATAATTTATAATACATTATAAATTCCATAGTTGACATCAATTTCCTGTGTTTTCTAAATTCATGACCACAATATTTAACGTTAATCAAATGCACCTTTGACCTCATCAATGTCAGTGCAGATGGAGAAAACAAGAGGTTCGTGCTTTTTTCCACACGTTGGCTTCATGTCATTGCTAAAAACACGGAAGCATCACTTCCTCATAAGCCCCTACTTCACCCTCGACAGCTCGTTTCAAATGAACGGTGCGCAACCTGCTGTGACAGCCAAAATCTGTTAGCTTAGCTGCTAGCTACCAGCAGTAGGTGGCCTTGCGGAATAGAGACCACACTCTGTCACGTGAAGACACAATGCTTTTTAAATGTTTTCGCACTCTGGGAAATTTAAACAATAACCACAGATACGGTAAAATTATTTCTTATAGCTGCAAAACTCACCATGCGTCCAGAAGAGAGTGCTACCATCAGATGCGTTACAACTTAAAAGAAACCGGTAGAATGAATGGCCATAACTTCCGGGTGTGTGACGACAGTTAATTCTTCTTCTTCCTCTTCTTTGAGGGTTTGAAGGCAGCGTACTTCGTGGTGCGTTACTGCCATCTTGTGGAGTTAGTTCATTTCTACAGTCTTTCCTTCTCCGCTGCGAGGGTCCAAGGACAGATTGTGAAGCTCCTTGAGTCCATTTTTTTGTATACATTTAAAATAATTTGTATGTGTGATATTGGGCTAGATAGTGCACCCATATGCATAGTGAAGGCATAAAAATGCAATAGTATTTCAAAATCAGTTGTATTGCCACCATTATACACATAATATTAACTTTCTACAATCATAATACTTTATTACTGAATGACTAATTCCGTTTTCAGCCTCTCCAAATAATCTGGTGTGCTGTTCTTTCCAGTGTTGACAGGTATCGGGGTCTTAGTCAAGCTTAAATTCAAACGTGTAGGCACAAGTGTGTTTAAGTCAAGTTATTGTGAACAGAAGACACATGTCCTTTTAATCCTGCTGTCATACAAAAAGTCAATCTAAAGTCTTATTTGTTCTTCTCATCTAGTCCACTCTCGGCTCTGAGGGCCTGGCTGCTGGCGGAGATGAAGTTGACCCAGTGCTGAAGGTCCTCTGGAAACTCAGGGCACTCCACCTGCGAGGAGCACACCAATGACTCAACGTCCTTCAATAATCAAAAAGGTGTGCAATTGACATGCGTGTTAATCATTCGATCCTTACCTTCCGCTTACACAGGTGCTGCATGATCTTGTCTGGGCTGCTGCGTACGACACTCTGCTTGCAGTACATGACGGCACACACCAAACCATCTTTTGTCGACACGAATCTCTGCTCCAGGAAAAAAGCTTTGTCATCCCAAGTGACGATGCGACTCCGCAGCTCGAACCCCTCACCTATGCACAGGGCCCTGCGGTAACGGATGGTGGTGGCCCCCACCACCATTGAGGCTTTGAGTGCTCGCAGTGCCTTGAACACCCCGTTACGCATATAGAGAGAGCAGCGGGCAAAGTCACACTCCCGGAGGTAACGAGCGTTGTTCATGTGGCACATGTCAATGTCGCGGGGGGTGACACGGCCTGTTTGGATCTGCTCTGCTGTGACGTCCCGGATTGGAGGCTGGAACCAGGCCCGAAGGATCACAGCAGCTGCCCGGAGGAAGTACCCCACATCCAGGGTGCAGACGAGAGCCAGCAAGGCAGTGAGCACCCACAGCACCCACCACATCTCTCTGGAGAAAAGGACACGCAGCACACAAGCAGAGGAAAGCTGGGGGTTAATTTGATGCGTAGATGTAATTATGAAACCAAGCTGAAATAGAAGTATCACAGTAATGGTGTTTGAAAAAAAATCTAGAGCCAAGTGAATGTTAATTAATTATTTAACAGCATGTACTCATGTATTTTTCAAAATGAATTTGAATCTTATTCCAGGTTGTGTTGTATGAAATAATATTCTAATTGGCTCAGAAGCAGAAATGGCAAACAGGGGCTCTGAATCTGCATTCAAGACTCACTTGAATGCAGTGAATCAGACATAGTGACTGTTTATAGTGGCCAATAATTGCAAGGCAAACATGTCTCACCCTTCTTTATGCAGGCATGTATATTTCATTTAATGTATCTGACCAAAGTGAGAGAAAAGTAGTGTTTAACTACCAAAACCTGCAATATGTTGGTGTGTTTTAATGAGTTTAATCCAGGGTAAGTTCCCCCTAATGTTGACGTGGTCCATTCTGAAGCTAGTTCTATTATTTTTGCATTACAGAATCAGATTAAGCTTTATTGCCCAAATATGCGTTCACATACAAGGAATTTAGACTCCGTTTATTTACAAAGATTAAGAATAGACAGGATTATGTACACAAGCAGTGAAAAATAGGTGTAGTTACATATAAGAATATATATATATAAAAAGCACCAATGGCCAACAATAAAATGTCTATATACAAGTCTGTAAGTGGTAAACAAAACAAACGCAAAGACATAATTACTTAATAGATATACATGACAACAGATCCATTGAGATTCAATATGACTCGTTTCAAAACCAGTTTCAGTGACTTCTCAGGATCCCTGTGAAGCGTTAACAGGTTCCGCAGGAATGGCAGGTGTTGGTTCAACCTCTCAGGGCACGAGAGTAAATGAAAAGATTACGTTTTAAAATATTACTGACAGTGATCCACCCACTACATGTCCTTACCAAGACTATGAGATTGATGTATAAATAAAATCATTAATACTAATGAACTATGTGAACCAGAGCCATGGCTGCAGAACTAGTGTGCACGAACTCACTGCAGTTCGTCTAGCTAGTTAGTTCGATACTAAGAAAGCTGGAAGATCTGAAGTAAAGCGACCTGTTGAGGCAGTATCGATCGTTTTCAGTGCGACTTTACGGTAACAAACGTAACGTTACAGTGGAGATACCAATGATTTACGGACACTTTAAGGAGATATCCAAGATCCATTAAGACTCACCTGCTGTCGTCTTCCTTCTGTATTCACTCAGATCTGCCGAGTCGGCAGCATTCAATCCAGCATTGTGTAAAAAACGGAAACTAGCGTGAATGATTAACACATTTCCGGATACAGATTTCAAAATAAAAGCATATATGTCGTAGACGTTTATACGTTCAGCGGGAACAAGGCGAACAAACAAGAATTACATTTATATTTAAAGGAATCCGTTTAGAATATTGTTGAACCACATTTGGTTATCGTGTGTGCGGGCCTACACTGCGTTTAACATATTTCTTAATTCAAGGACATTTATTTTGAAGAGTGATTCACTTCCTTTCACATTTGGGGCTTGACGTAAGGGCAGAATTGACGGCTGTGATTGGTTCCCTGGACCCGTACCGTAGCATGGGCGGTCCAGAGTCGTATAAATAATTTAACGATTGTGGGACAATCTACACTTAAAACTAATAATGAACAATATGATAGTAATTCACCTAAGTAAGTCTGTAACTGCACATAAAAGCTTAGACTGAAGGAGTCTTGGTGAACCACTTGTCTTATTTAGAATCATCAAATAAATATAAATCTTACGCCCCTTACCTTTATGTTGTTATCCTCAACAGTGTTCTGCAGTTTTATTAGCGTCATACATCTATCCATCTAAACAATTTTGATTTGCATGTGACAGAGTTCGTAATCTTGCAACCATTCTTGCTGAGAATCGTTTTTTTGAGAGAATATTGATCTTTAACAGGTTTTGCTTTAAAGGGAGAAAGATTAGTTGCTCCTTTCACTTATAACATAAAAATCTCACTTGTGTGTAACAGATCAGTAAACATCAGCTTCAACATGGATTACTTAAAGAAAAGCATTTCTGTGTATTTGAAGTTGTCGAAAGAAAATGCTGCATCCATTTTGTCAAATCTTTTTTTTTCTTCTGCCAACATTAAGACATGCATTGAACTTACACTTTTATTCACTATATTCAACATATTTACAACACTTAAATGATACAACAGTAAGTAGGGAAAATAGCACAGCATGCAAAAGAACATTGAAAAACCAAAAGTGAAACGGTAACAATTAACTCCGAACACAAGCATCCTAACAGAGAAAACAAGTAAATGTCCATCACTGTTCATGAAAGTTGAAGTGACGTCCATCACTGTGAAATTAACAAAAACAACCTGCACTAACCTTTCCAAACCAACAGATAAAATGGCATGCAAATATAAAATAACATGCAAATATAACATGCAAATATAAAATAACATGCAAATATAAATCACAAAAGAACAACTTGCAGTGATAAAATATTGAGTAGCTGGTTGATTTTCTTGTTCATGAGAAACTGTTGTAAATCTACTCGGCTGTAACATCAACCTGAATTTGACGAGAGCGATGATCCATCACCATTTTCTTCATGTCCTGGTCGGCTTTGATGTCACTCATTTCAAGCTCATGTCCCGGGCCAGCGGTCGGATCGTACCGGTGTCTGCAAAAACATGTTCAGTCGACTGTGAACACACATATGGCTATGCAGCTGATGAGACTTTTTGTGTTTGAAAGCCACTACAAGGAGGATCCATATACAACTGTGTGGTTTCTAAACGGGTAGCAGTCATTTAGGGAACCATACAGGCAACTCTTTCTTAGTAAATTAACTCACTGCTTGAGGTGCTCCTCAATGGCTTTGCGTTCATACACAGTACCGTACACTGTTTTCACAGGATCAACAAACATCTTCTTGGTGAGTGGACAGATCAGATGTTGAGGTATAAACTGTGGCACCGGCCCCACCAATGTCTTCAAATAAAAACAAAGAAAAGAAACACTTTAAAACAGGATGTTTATGTCTGTGCAATCTGTAAGACATATATGTGTATATGTATCCACACAGATATGTATATGTAAGCTCATTTACCTTCTCCATGTCATCCAGTGACTTTCCTGCCGTTTCCTCTGTATGTCTCTCTGCTTCTCGTTCATACGTCTCACGGCTCGTTAAGAACTCTTCAGCCAAGATGCTTCCAAAGACAAACAAAAATGAATATGCAAGTCAAACGCGTCAAATTGTTCAACACAAGTTGTCTAAAAATACAAGTTTGTCCAACAGTGTTGAATAGACGCCTATCTGACAAGATTGGGGAAAAAAGGCGTTATAATGGCAGCATGTTTCAGAAGAGCTACTGTACCGAACTGCATTTCATTGTACTGCTGAGGCTTGCATTGTGTTTTTGGCGCTCACTTAGCTAAATTGTTGGTCATTGATTTCTATTTCCACCAGGTAGAATGAAACAGGGCAGAGGCGGCACCAGTCATGAACATCAAACTCTATATTTAAACGGTGTCATATATCCGTCAGTTGTTCGCATCATGAATATCAAACAAAATGCTTTTTTGTATTAGTTGTGGTTAAATGACATGCATTGTCTAATGTTAGAGGCCATTTTGAGAACAAAAGAACTAAATCACTCATCTAAACACTTTGGACTTTGGGTGTGAATTACTCAATAATTCCCTCAACACTTTCTCAGTGTAAGTCATCAAATTAATCATGAGCTCAGAGACGTCTCTACATCAAAATAAATGCAATGAAGCAACGGATTTCCAGTGTACATAACATTTTTCATTAAACAAAACTGAAATGACGCTGGAAACGGGTCAAAAACATCCTCCGGATAAAAAATATCTCTTGGTGCCCATAATTACTTATTTATGAATGTGTTTATACAATTCACCTGTCCAGTGGATCATCAGGCTCGGGGATGATGAGGAGTCCATACACAGCTTCTAGGATCTCTCTCATGGTGATGTGGGCATTGTAGTTGCGGTCAAATATGTTGTGGCAGATGCGGCCCACACTGTTGACATTGCAGTGGTACACCTGTCATTGTGTTAAGAAGACGTACATTTCCAACAGATAACGTTCCTTTTATTAATCATTAAAAAAATTGTCGTCTACATATCACAAATAACCTTTCAGTGATTTGTATTTTGCAGGATACTTGTGTGACAAAGCGGACGACTGGAGGCGTGGCTGGGTAGTCGGGACCAAACTGGCAGTAGAGCTCAAACACTCCTTTCCTATACGGCGTGTCAGGAGGACCTTGCATGAGAATCCTCCAGAACGCTGAAAATATTAGAAAAAGCTTATATTATTACTTTTGTATTCATGTATTTGAATGAATAAGTGTACCTGAAAAGGGGTATACACACTACTGCACTGAATTATCCTGTACATCCTGTATATATAATTATACAATGATAATACAGTCATGTGCCATGGAGAAAAACTAAAATGCATGACATCAACGTGAGACAACGTGCCACTCACTGAAGTCCGACTCGGATGGAAAGACTCTGAAGAAGGGATGCGGGTTGCAATGCAGGCTCTTCAGCTCCTCCAGGACTCGTTTGTCCTCCAGATACCAACCCCCTGACTCACGAATCTTCTTTTTCAGAGCACTATTTAGAAAGATTATCAATGCTTCAAATGTAATGCCAACACCTGAAGAATCATCAGTAACACCTTCAACTCGTTCTATTACCTTGCTGTTGCTGTCACTTTGCTGTTTATCTGGCTTGGCATGGACGTCTCTGGGCATTCATCATACCCGTGAGTCTTGAAGATGCTTGACAAACTACTCTATAAAATGACAGGAACAAATTAATTTAAACATCAGGACGACATATTAAAATGAGTTATATTTTCTTATCACTTCGAACAGAATGGTGGCCAATGATCAACAACAACAAACCTGACTGATGGAAGACGGGTCGAGGTTTTCCTTGAGTTTCCTCTGCTCCAAAGACAGAACTGTCTCAATCTCAAAGAGCTTCAGCCCCTCTTTGGTTGTCTGCGGTTTGAAACAGCAACCACCTGGAAGCAATGTGTTTTTATAGACATGTGCTCTAAACAGTCCTCTATTCAGACACTTGTTATTCTCTCCACCTCACATCCAAACACGCTTTTGAGTTACAATATAGTCTACTCCCTGAAAAGATATTTACTAGAACACTGAGGGCTAATTAAGACTTTGAAAAACATAAATGCCTAAATGTGCTTTCTGCAGTTCTTCTACAGGAATTGCAATTTAGGAAACTCTAAGTGATAAGCTAAAATATTGTACCAACAACAGTAGATATATGCTTGAGCTGTCTGGTGTTAAGTACCTTGAGCCTTACCATAACAATGTTAAGGGGACATAAATTCAACATCCTTAAATAAGACTGTACAATAATGAGGTGGATGAGATCTCTAGAATTTGCAGAATGTTTGATGGTGTATACTGTATATCAAATTATTTTTGTTACAATTTCTTATGCATGAGTAACTACTAGTAACTACATCACGGGGATATCATTTAGGAAACCGTCTTTTAAAGATGTCATACCTGTTGCGTTGCTGATTCCATGCAGCATATTGTTCTCCACATTCCCAAGAAGGATGGAGTCCACAATGATGTTAGCTTTCAACAGTTTGACTGTAACAGCATCTGGCTCTATGGAGGATCTATTGAAAGAATTGAGGCGATCACAATCTGTAGCATGACAATTTGAATTCACGACCGTACCATAACCGGTTAGAACAGAGAAGGAAATGTACCCTGAATCATTTCCATCGGTGAGACACATAATGCGAAGTCTGCAATCTGGGAACCTCGTCTGGACCTTCTCCAGCTCAGACGCCCCACGTCGCAGGGCGTCGTACAGCAGAGTACATCCACTTGCCTCGATGTTGCGTATGTGTTCCTAGAAATGTGAAAAAAAGGTATATTACTGCATTACACTACGTATATCGCACTAAAATAAAGCACAGATCTAAGAAAGGTGTGATACACCGACTTCACCTTGAACGTCTCCAGATTTTCAGTAAACGTGTGGAGAATCTTCACCAGGGAGTCAAACTTTACAAGGCCGATGACGTGATAAAAATCATAAGCCATGGTCCTTGTGGCGAAGTTGTCAAAGAGCTCTTTCACAGCGTGGATCTTCTTTATTCCTGAACCCACGTAGCACTCCTCTTCCATGGAGGAGCTTGTGTCTATCATCACCTAATGATAATTCAAATCAACAATAATCATATCATAAATGTGTCCTGTGTTCCCCAGCTAGTCCCACATCCTTCAAAGGAAATAATCAAACAAGTGACAGACAAAGTTTTACCAGTATGGCCTCTTTTGGAGTCCTGGTTGTGACAAATGTTCGGTCATCTCTATGGTCACCAGTTCTGTGTCAAGTGCCAAAAACTTAACATTCAGCAAAAATGGTTGTGACTTTTACAGAGATTCATTCAGTAAATAAAAGAAAATACATCAGCAGCAACATTTATGCTCAGGCCATTAACGCACCTCATCACGACATTTCAGTTTATGCTGCTACCTCTGTTCTCACTATGTTGTGTGCTGCTGTACTAAAAAGGACCAATGTGTTGCATTTAGGGGGATTTATTGGCAAAAATTTAATATAATATTCATAACTGTCTCTAATAGTAGATAATCAATTGAAACTAAGAATCGTTTTGTTTTCGTTAGCATAGAATGAAACCTTCATATCTTCATCTGCACAGCATTCGCCATGTTGCGCCTCCATATTTCTACAGTAGCCCAGAACGGACAAACCACACATGGCCACAGTAGTTGATTACCTTCTCTAACCTTTACCTTCTCTTGAACACAAACAAAACACAATGTACAGTTTTCAACCGACTCTTACCACAGACTATCAGCCCTCTAGTCTAAAAGATCTCCTTCCTGAATGGATCAGAACTCCAAGTTGTCGATTCCTACAAGTACTTATGTTATCTGGCTAGACAGTTCGCTCACCTATAACACGTACATAAACTCAGCTTTCCAAAGTCAGTTCAAGAACTGGTTTTCTGTACCGTAACAAAGCCTCCTTTACCCACTCTGAGAAGCACTCCCTGGTTAAAACGACAGTACTTCCCATCTCAGACTCCGGAGATGTAATCTACAGGTCCGCCTCCAAAAATCTTCCCAATAAACAAGACGTTATCTAACAAACCGCCATCCGCTTTGTCACCGGTGCCTCTTTCAACACTTCTCACTGTAGCCTGTGCTCTCTAGTCAACTGGGCATCACTCCATACCAGCAGATTAATCCACTGGGATCAGTTCATTTATGAAACTATCATTAGTGAAACCCCCACACATCTCCACTCACTACTCATCATCTCCAACAGTAACCGCGATTTACTCTCTAGCATTTTCATTAACATGATCATTCCAAAAGTCTGCACGTCCTTCGGACACTTCAACATATAGTTTGAGGAGCGGCCCAGTGGACACTGTGAGGGACTTACCTGGCTGCCAACACATTCACATCCACTGCTTTGTCTTTGCCATCCAAACAATCATGCACTCTGATCATGCCGGGGCATCCTTTTTCTTGAGACAAACATATGGCAATGTTGTCTTAAAAAAAAGAAAAAAACATGTACATTAATAAGCTTCCTACAAACATATCAGAAGCAACATAGAAACCAATGGGAGGATCCTTTCAGACTGGCTTCAAATGTACTGCTTAATATTTACATTTTTTTGTATGTAAAATCTAAGTAACTACAGCTGTAAATTACATGTGTTGGTGCAAAAAGTACAACATTTCCCTCTGAACTGTAGTAGAGTATAAGGTATAAGGAGCATAGGTTGGAAATACTGAAGTACCTCAAAAGTGTACTTAAGTACAGTACTTGAGTAAATGTTTTTCCACGACTGGTTGATCCAGTTTATGGGCTCGTATAGAAAACAATAGGTGCACATGTTCTAATGCACATCATAAATGCTCAACCTTTAAGGTAACAATGCGAAACATGGTATGAAACATAAAGTACATGTGCACAGTGAGAAAGGACCCCTTCATATTGTGACTTAATAGAGTACCTTCACTCAGAAGAACGAGGCGTGACCCACACTGTCCTAGCTCCTTCAAGTGTAGAGGTGGGGTCACATTCAGGTGTCGATTGTCCGGAGATTTTAATTCTTCCATCATACTTCCAAAAGTCTTCTCCATGTTTACCTGAAAGCTGTCATTTAATCGTAAAGGTTGGTGACAAACAAGGTTTAACAGAAAAAAAAAGCATCTCATTAAAGTACCTTTAAGAATAGTAAAACTTTGATGATACATACTTTTGACCCGTTGTCTTGTCTTGGGCAATCCAAAGAGGATATGTTCTGATGGACGGAGGCAAACTGAGCAGCACCTTTTCAATGTCACTGTCTCTCTGGATTGATGTTTCTCGCAAAACCTCTTCAGTGCAATTTGGAATTTTCTCTCCATCTAAACAAAAATGATAGAAAATTAAGTGAAGCTGATGACATAAAAAAAGGCAGAAGAATGTCCATATCTTGCTGCATTAACCATTTTCCTGTAGCTGCTCCCTAATAAAAGTAAAAAAGGGTCACATATCAGTAAACGGTGGGCATATTCTATATAGTGTCTTTTTATTTTAGTGTTACCTTCGATTTTCTGGAGAACGTATGCTCGTTCAAAGGCTCCAGGTACTCCAGGTACTCTGACTGGTTCGGAGAGGCGGCTGCCATCTTCAGACGTGAGAGCGATGGGTGCGTAGCTCTCATGGTCTGCAGCCTGGTTCTGTCAAAATAAGGCACAGCGATCATTACTTAAGTGGTCAAACATCGAATAGGAATCAGTCAAACCTCTGTATCCTCATACCTTTGCTTCCGATAGCAGATGAGCCCAGCAGTACAGGGAATTCTCAAAGACTTCCAGGTCCTCAATGACCTTCTCCCCTCGTTGTGCTCCATGTTGAGGCAAAAGCTCTCTAAAGAGGATGTACAAGCCTTCGAAGACTGCAATCTAAAACAAAATAAGTATATCAGAAGAAATAAGTACTGGTGAAAGCACACGTCACTGTGTAAAGATTCACTTCACACAAATTACAGGAAAACATCTTCCCGAATTCTTTTTTCACATCAACAGTTATAAAAATGTGCCAATCCTAAAGATGTAACGCAGCACACGAGAACACCGACTTCAAGAAGTACAACGCAATAGATATTTTAGGGCAGAATTGCACTGGTTCATATTGTTTACCTTCTGATTCCTGGTTAGCGTTTCATTCCTACAGAGTAGCTGATGCAAACTTTGGGCGAGAGGGTTACATCCAGTCAGTTTTCTTACGTAGGAAATCAGTTTCTTCTGTTGCTCTGGTGTGTAATGTTCTTCCTAGAAGAAGAAACATTTAAATGAAATGCATTTCAAAGCAGGATACAGGGAGGGTGGTGCTGGTTAATCAAATAGGGTGACGATTATGTACTATAAAATAAAACTTACAACAGCATAAAGTGAAGACAAGAACACACTGATTCCCTTCTGGGTTTGTTGGACTGAAGGCACAAAATCATTAATGAAGAATGTCTCATCGTGTGAAGTCTCGTCAGAAAAGGTGGACAACGAGAAGTTAACCGTCGACCCTTCAGAGATCACACAGCTTTGCAGAGTGTCACCACCACAATGTTGACCTCTGCAAATACAGCAAAGCACAGAAGAACTGCATGAGAACAGAAATCGGACTGTATGGACAAAGAGGGTCACAATCCGTAAGGTCAATGCTTGCTGTGGTATGTCTGAGTTACTTGTAATGAAGGACATGTGTTGGGATTCCACTTTCATTTGCCAGCTTGAGCCTCAGACTGGTTATGGTGTCACTTGCCAAGTTCACGGTCACCTCAAAGTCTCCCTGCATGAAGAAAAGTTAATAAAACATGTTTAAAAAGAGTAGATTTGTTTGAATTAAATACTGTATATGTTTATATTGTCCTTGATTAAAAAAAAGGTTTTAATAGTTGATGTGACCCCCAGAATGTCAGTACAACATATGGTCGGTGAATTTCATTTTTAAAAGCAGGGCAATAAATCAAACACATTCAGTGTGTGCATTGATATTAATTTACTTTATCAGTTGTTAATATCATCATTACTTGCATTATGACCATTGCTTTCAAAACGCACCTTGAGCATGATGTGGCATCGAACCACATCGTCTCCATAGGTTTCTCTAACCTCTCGTTTTGGTATCTGAGGAGCCTGTTTCAGGTTTTCCTTTGGTGTAAATATGGCATAAATTACAGCTCCATTTTGAATATGTCTGTCTGTCAGAGACCCTGTACAAAGAAACAGTCCAAAAATAATAAGACATATGTTAAGTACAGGTACAAATGAATGTATTACATAAGGTATAATCATACACATATGAGGAGAAAGCAGAATAGCAAATTAGAATGCAATACCTTAATTGACTGCAAGTTAGTTCAAATATAAGCAACAGGAAAATGTATCTAAATAAATAAAACTAGAATAATGGAGGGAGAGAAAGAAAGAAAACAAAAAATTGCATGTTGAATATGTCAATAGTGCTTTTATTGAATCGTGTTTAAATATAGGCTAGTATGTGGGAAAGATAAGCAAAGAATTATTAATAAAGTGATCAATAAAAGTCGCCAAATCTGGTAAAATTTGTCTTCACTCCTTCTCAATGAGAATCTAATCCTTTCCAAATGCAGGCGCTGCATGACATCCTTCATAAGGGTAGAGTTACAGGTACTCTACAGTAGAGTTACAGGTACTCTACAGTAGAGTTACAGGTACTCTACAGTAGAGTTACAGGTACTCTACAGTAGAGTTACAGGTACTCTACAGTTGAGTTGAACTGGTTAGCACAAAATCAGAGCCTTTGACTTTAAAGACAGATGTCAGTGGATTAGGATCAGTAGGTGTTTTAGTCCGATTGGAATATGTTTTGCCAATATGTGGTCATTTTCGGACGGTGCCAGAACATACGAGCTAACTAAGCTGGTGACTGTCCACACCGATCGCAGGCAGGATTCATATTTGGATACATTTAGCGGAGCTTTTTCTTTGATAAGTGTTATCGGTGTGCTACTTTAAACTGCAAAAGCACATGTCTAGAACAAACTGAGGTGGAATGTACCAGTGGCCGGGCCTCTGTCCATAGTTTTCCTGTGACAATTAAGCCAAGATCGCTCAGCCGGTCTGTTTTTTTAGATATTCCAAGAAGGTGGTGCAACTTTCATATGAAACTGTGTTGTAAATATTGGAAAATAATTTGCTTTTGTTTGACAAAAATATGGATTTCATTAGTGAACCATTTGGAATGTTGGGAAATGATGTAATGGCAACTGACGCAACTGTAAATATCTGAAGCAATGGGTGGGGTTGCGGGTTTTAACTGTTTAAATGCTGGAAATACACCCTCAATAAAAATAAGATTAGGAGCAGATGATCACCAGATCTAAGAGAGACTGAGACCGCAGAGAGATAGAATGCCAACCAAAATGTTTTCTTAAACCAAATTTTAAGTGAGTGTGAAACTTAAAGACTGTTTGTAGAATAACTGTGTGGTGTGCAATGCCAACAGAATAAAGCTGGCAAAAAAGGTATCAGGCAGCCAAAAGAGTGGAGCCACAATGGAGCCAAAAGAAGAGTGAGCATAAAATGCATGCCCGAAGGTAGAGTTTAAAATGAGGTAATCCCATTCCAGCATGACGAAATGAAATTCAAGAAATTAATTTGGGGCCAAATCCAGATTTCAACAGGGTCAGGAAGAGAAGGTTCCTCTTGACCCTGTCGAAAGCCCTCTTTGCATCAGGGGGTATGAGCACTTCAGGATTCTGAGGGTTGGAGTTCAGGTCTACTCACATGTGTTGAAGAAGGGATCATCTGTCAAGGGCATCCCATCGACTGTGTAGAGACAGACTCCTTTGGAATTACCAACACTTTCAAGATGGCCGACCCTCAACATCAGATCCTCAACCGTGTTTACTGCTGGATCCATATCTGTAATTCAACATAATACGTGGATGTCTGCACAACGATCACTGACACAATCATCACGTTTTATTTTTAACACAACGCAGCACACGGTGATCAACAAGTTAGTGGCTGTCAGATGTGTTCCTCATACCTTTAATGTGTATTGGTTGAGGACATTTGGGGTACGTGTACTACAGACTGAACGACTCCAACGACTTTTTCACAGGCGCCACAGGTTGAACTTGGCGCTCCAGAGCTCTCTGTCTTTGAATGAAGTTTTTCATCGACGAAAAACGATTCTTCTCAACATGACTTAAACCTGCAAAACCAGCAAAAATGAGATTTGAATAATTAAGTACACACTATAGTACTAACTGCTATCTAATAAAACTAAGACACAAACTATACCCTAAAAAAAATACAACACCTTTTAATCTACACATCCGACAGTGTCTGCAATCAAAATTAAAAACAGATACAATGATATATAAAAGGTATTTACTACAGAAATGTTGCTTTGGATTGTATTGCCATGTACAGATGTATCTGGAATGTTGTAACTTTAAGAAAAACGAAGGCCACATGCCACTGCATCAATGCCATTTTTATAAAGTTGAGGTTCATCTCACCAATGTTGTTCAGATCTTCATCCGATATTCCATCCAAAAAATCTCTTGCATCCTTTACGCCCAACTGGACAAACTGGTTGTAGGAAGATTCCAGCCTGAACTGCTGAAGTATGTTGAATATCGCATCCATCTAAACGAAGACATCAAAACACTGTATTTACCAGGATGGAAAGAGTGCTAGAATACTACACTCAAGTAAATGTACTTGTGTAAAAACACACTTATGTAAAATAATACTTCCCTTTCCAAAAGTTAGACCGTACTGTGCAGCCTGTATATACAACCTATCAGTAATGTGTATATATATACATTTTTTCTTTCTGTGTATAGTCTTACTAGAATTCTACAGAAATTAGGACAAAACTCTGACAATTACACAAAAATAACAACAAATAAATTAAAGGAGCAATGGATACTGCAGCAGATGCAACAAGCAATACTATGCTACATATAACCGCTTCTTATAAAACTTTTTAAAGGAATTTGCATTGCTAGCCAACAGCTTGGGACCACTGATTATAGACCAATATAATCTACACAGTGAATATAACAATAAGTAGGTGTGTTGTTATTACTTTACCGGTCTTCAAGAGTCTACAGCCATGCTAGCAGGAATTTAAGCTACATGCTAATTTCGATACAATGCTCCAAAGTCTCCACTCTCTCCTACTGAGCTCAAACGTTTTTTTTGGGTTGTTTTTTTTACATTTCGAGCTGAAAGACACCCTGTAGTCACAACTGCTGTCACAAACAGCAGAAAGTCCTCACACACCTTGTTGACGGGCGACCTACGGACATCATCTGGAGAATCGGCCATGTGCACTTTAGCATCTAGCAATTAGCCACACCCAGCATGCACCTGTTCAATTAGCCACACCCAGCATGCACCTGTTCAATTAGCCACACCCAGCATGCACCTGTTCCTCACAGCAGCATGGAGGTGGGTGTGTTCTAATTGGGTCACTGCCTCACATGCCTGACTCCTGCACGCTCTCTGCGCGCTGGCGTGGGCACCTCTACATGTATATTAATCGGATTCTGACACGACCTCTGACACAAAAACGTGCAAGACAAAAACTTGGGCAACTAAATGAAATCCTCACCTCCCCCTCTAGAAACTCTGCCCTCCTGCGGCCGCAGACACGCAGCAGCTTCAGACGGAGGAGGAAAAACAAACAGCTTCTTCTCTAATTCAGCTGCTGATCCTGCTCGTTTGTGTTCATTGTCACACGATTTAGGGCAGGCAGGCTATTAGGATTTGTCTTTCATTAGACTTTTTGTAACGCATGCGACTTGAAAGTACAATGCTTGTGTTAAATAGGCATACTTGGGTATTGAAAATGTACAACTAGGCTTCACATAAAAAACTACTTTGTTACAGTAACAAAAGTAAATGTAATTAGTTACTTCCACCGCAGTTTAGTACTCACACTTCACATGCGCACTAATAAAAACACATGACATAAGTATTAAACTAGTTACTGTAAGAGCACGAAGACACACCAACATGTCAACAGCAGCCAGGCCCCTCAGCCTTTTGGAGAAAATACACAGATGATGTAATATGACATTAAAGCACAGCCTCGTCTCTAATCCGTTGGTAAAAGAGAAAAAGAAAAGAAGGGAACAATCTCATCTCACCTTTTCGTGTATGAGAGATCTTGTGACTCAGTTGGGATCAGTTTATATTCTTGTAAATATAGTGGAGGTGTGGCTTTGAGAAAACGAAACTTATGAAAACGCAGACAAACACAGCAACACCAACTATTAGGAAATCTGTTTGCGAGCTTGGGCACATTGTCCTCTTGGACATCTGAGTAGGATAAATGTTGTTTTGCTTGGTTTTCTTCCACCTTTATTGACAGTCGTAATGTACACTCACTGCATATGTTTTCAGTACTTACAGAGTGTGCTTGATTGACATGACATAATCTCTAACCTGAGTGGAGATCTAATCAGGGTTGATTTAAAACACCAGTGTGGGTGTGCCGGTCCAACTGGAGCAGTTTATTATTATGTGAACTGAACACATTGTAGTCAACGTCTAACAGCAGGTTACACCACTGACTCCAGCTTTCTGTAGCTCTGTCATGCAAGACTCCCAAATGGTCTTTTTGACTGTGCCAAATTTTAGGTAGTTTAGTGTTTTCATATTACTTCCATGACATGCCAACACTTTCAGCAACATAGTCCTTTATTTAGCAGCAGGCATTTTGACTTATTATAGTGCGTGATGCGCAAGTGTTGCAATAACATTAACGATGGCTCTGTGAGCCTTAAGCAGCTTAATGTAAATGAGCCATCATTGGTGTTATTATTTATACACTATAATTTTCTAATGCTCAGTTAAAACGTCCTTCAGTAGTTATAACACAGAAAGCAGGGCTGCACAGGCTGTTCCCTGGGTTAACATACATTTTTCAATCAAATTGTTAGACTGCAAAATTACAAGCATTCACATTCCTTGTCTGAATATCAATGAGTGTTCCAAGTTCATCTTTATTCATGCTTTATGGGGGAAAAAAACATGAGGACCAGACACAGCTGTGAAATGATTCCAGAGTAAAAAAAAGATCATGTGACTGTCTAGTGATCATTTTCTAAAATATAATGGTGATTCTTTGATGTCTTGCAGAAAGAAAAATACGTCAAGTATATATTATGTTTAATTGTGTGAAATCTCATAAAAGACAAAACAAGAGACCCATTGCATTTATCCTGCAACAGACCTACCAGACTATCTTCAGCCCCAGCTGTCTGGTCTGTGGCTGACTTTAAGTTGACACCCTTGCTGGAGGGACTGGCTGATACAACTTGCTGATTAGCTGCAGCTCTGTCTCTTGGACACCTTTTGCCTGACTTGTGATGCTCTCAAGTGGTCTTTTGGTGGAAGTAAAGAACTGTTTATTTATCATTACAGGTGCTGGATAGGTGCATGTGCCTACTAGGCTTTGCTGATGGGTTGCCTCCTTTCCAAGATGACCATTTTTATTTCTATCAATTCCAGTGACGCTCTCCCTACTTCCTGTTTGTGCAGGAGAGCTTCTCGTTTCTGACTGAAAACTCTCAGAAGAACTCTTACTTCTGTCACGATCTGTCTGCACTGTTGTTGACACTAAACTACTTCCGCATGTACCATTCTGTCGCCCATTTTGTGTCTTTGATTCCCCAGCCTTTGACACAGAATGTTCCATTCTATTGCTGCTGTAACTGCCTGCATCACAGTGAGGGAATGCTGGGACAGTATTGACGTTTCGTGACCTCCAGAGAGGGCTGCCTGCTCTCTCCATCTGCGACGAATCACACTCTCTGCTCGAGCCACGAATACTGCGATGAGATGACAGATGGGTTTCGTGGATGGGTGAGTTTCTTGGCGTTTTCACTTGAAAACTTGGATAAGAAGTCGGGGTCCTGCAGCGGAGAGCGGGACTATCATACTCTGGAGAAAAACTGCAGCGGTGAACGGTTTTAACTGTCATATTGTCGCTGTCAGGCCCTGTAAGTGAAGTGGTGAAGTGGCGGTTCGCAAGGACAGAAGTGGTGATCCTGTTGCAGATAGGTGCTTGTGTTTTCCTAGGTTCAGTGGAGGCTGATGTGCTTCTATGCTGTCCATGAATCCTCGACAGTGAAGAACTATTTATTACTTTAGCTGATGCAGAGGCCTTGCTAGGAGGAGCTCCCGGCGGTGGCCTGGGTTTAGGATGGCTCAGAGGAGGAGGTGGATGTGGCCTGAAGGCTGATGTACTGCTTAACGCTCGCAGAGTCTCATTAGAAACCCTTTGCCCCGCTGACAGTCTGGGGGAAAGGAATCAGAATGAGAATCAGATTGAGAAACATTTTCTTGCACGAAGACAACTAAAAGAAGTACAGTTTAAATGATTTGTTTGTGATATAACTCAATAGCAACATTGTGCGTACATTGAGAAAGCTTGAATGGGATAAGAGGCACCATTTCTTATTAAGACATACATTTTGTTAACTCCTGTCATTCCCTTTTCGTTTTATTTGTATTAATGTTATTATTTATTCTATAAATGCTCAAATAAAAATAATTATTTTCTGCTACTCCTCAACTCTGTGAACAATGTTATTGCTCTCTGAAGTATTTCTGGGGGTTTTAACAGCAAAGCATACTGACTTGAACCTGTTTTTCAATTCCTTCAAAGGGAAAGGGGAAGAAGCTGTCGGTGAAGCAGCAAGCGATGAGGGGTAGAGCTGCAAGTCCATTTGTATATCTCCTCTCAGCTCTCTCAACTCTGCACATACACACAATAAATACAACAGTGATGAGATCTGAAAAAAAAAGTCTAAAAATACTGAAACCATCGCTCTGAAGTATGATTGCAACACACTCTCAGAAACAGAAAACCACCGAAAGATAATAATAGCCGAGAGTAAAAGAAAGAAGCAAGTATTCATTATCATTCTGAAAATGAACGACTGAACAGACTGCTCTCTAGTCCTCAAATTAGTTTCACTGTCATTTGGCCCACAGCAGGTGAACTTGGCTGGAGTTTTTCAAATCAATGTATAATTAATAAATGTTATAGAATGACATCCTTATTGAGGATGGCTAACACTAAAAATGGCACGTGAGAGGTAAAGAGGAGAAGTCAGTAATAACAAAGTGCCACCAGATGGCAGCAAAACACCGACATGTTGGTATATGGCCTCACCTGCAAGCGAAGGTTCTGATTTATCAACTTCATCTGGCCACTTTTGTTTAATATTTCCCTGCAAGAAACACAAATCACAGAACGGAGAGAAGCAGCGCTTACCTTTAATCATGCAGTTTGTGTGTACTTCACATGATACTACTGCACAAACTAGGAGACATTTAGCCTCTAATGAGAGTAGTGGACATGGAAAAAAGGAGGTAAATGTACTTAACATGTTCAAGAAAGCATGAGCCTTTGGAAATAGCAAAGGAGCAAGGAAAAAGGAGAAAAATAACAGAGGGAGAAAAAGGATTGTGTGCGTGTGTGTGACCACTAAACGATTGAGCAGCAGCCTTCCATCATAATTTGGCCACGAATATCTATATCCAGTGCAAATGAAAACCATAGTGCTGTGTGTGTGTGTGTGTGTGTGTGCCCATGATTGAAAAGTGTGTCTTCCTGTGTTTGTTATGAGTGACTGGCAGCCTCCTTTCCTCAGCACAAACACTAATGGAGAGTCTTCCTAGCAACCACAGACTTATGTAGTCCATAATACTAACACACAAACATACCCACGGGCCTGGAGACTGGCAGTTACACGTATATTTTTGGTCTGTTTTCCCAGTGGGATTCAAACCCAAACCTCCTAGTGTTGTCTTTCAGAGACGAAGTAAGTCTGGTGTCTCTGACAGTGAAGTGGCTGAAATCGAAAACAACTCTAATGCAGAAACACACACACACACACACACTCTGAAAGTAGGCTTTGTGGTTCATGTGGGGTTTGAAACCATTACCATGGCCCTAAGTTGCTCATACTTTTAGGAAAGCTGTTACTGTCATTATTCACATGCATGAATCTTTAGAATCCAAATCCATATCTGCACAGCCCACATAGACAGCATTTCCCTTATGATGCAGAACCAGAAACAGGAGAACAAGGGTCACCATTCTACCGATGGCTGCCATCTGTTCTGCTGTATTTCTGGAACCATGCTGGCCAAGTTTGATCTAGCTGGTCTACCATCATAAAAACCTTCAATATCCTGACTGAAAAAAAGCGACCTTTTATCTAGTTTCGATGTTTTATTCAGTGGGGTTAGCGTATGCATTTTAGACCAGGAAAACAAGATCAGCCCCGCTGACTCCTGTGACAAATTCCTCACCCGCAACAAACATCACAGCATGAGGACCGTTGCGGCACAGATGATAAGACTGATGTGTCTATGAAAGCATTCAGAACTCCTTAAAAGGTCGAAACCAACATCATCTGCACTATAATTAAAAAAAGCAAAAGAGAAGGCAACTTTAACCAAGTTACATAGAGCACCAACAGAGCAGGGAGAAAGATAAAATAAATTAAGTTATAGAACATACATCCCAAACATATTAGAGCGGAGTCTTCTGGCCCAACAGATAATTTCAATTATACAGGAAAAAACAAAAGCAAGAACAACATCACTGAAATGAAAAATGGGCTGATGTAGAACTGCTGGACAACATGACCTTAACTTGGGGGGACGTTAGACATGTTGCCAGAGATAGGGAACGATTGAGAGAGCTCAATGTTGCTTTAGGATTGAATACGTAAGTAAGGAGACGTAAGAGACGTCATGGCTCTAACCACTAAAGTAGTGTCCACTACACTGGTTAAAAAAAGCACTCAATTATTAACAGTTACAGTGAATCAATACGTAAAGCTTCAGTAACAGTGCAGCCAATAATTTCAGCTTTTTACAACTGAGACTGTGTAGCGTATCTTTGTATGTGGAAGCTTCTCTTGGACCGCTGCTGGACCAAGTCGGGTCATCATTACAGTTGTGTTTGGGACAAATTGATGCTTCATTCATACCATATAATGCCTCTAAATGTCTGATTTGGCTCCATTCCATACCCATTTAAAAAGCTGTACAATTGAACTGCATGGAAGAACACCGAATCAATAGTAATTTCAGCTGCAACAATCGTGATGGTGATGAGAAAGTCATAAGAGTCCTCAAGCACAACACTAAGTATCTTGATTTAAAGCAATGCACAGCACAGAGCAAACACTGTTACAAGATATTTTATGACATTTAACATATTCTCTTCACAAAAACGTTTGACAGGCCTTGAAATATCACAAAACAGATGTTAACGATCATGATCTAAAAATATTTGATTTGAGTTGGAAAGTCTGAATATTTTCCTGCTTAATATCTGGTTGAAATCTTTCAGAATTCCTCTTATCCTGATTATTCTTTGCCTGTGGCAGCAGAAGAAGAGAAGAAACTTTTGGTCAGTCGTTAGAAAAAGGTAAGAACTGCAAGCCTCCTGTGTTAAGCCTCTTCTATAGAACATCATGACTACAGTGCAGTTCCCACCAAGAACTGATGAGTCATCACAGCCCATGAAACGATGATGCCTTGTACCGCACAGCATTAACATCATGGCACGATAAGCTCATGCCAGAAGAGCACAGTGCCACCCGAGCCACGGCTTCATCCCACCTGCTGACGCACTAGACAGCAACCCTTCACTTGAGGAGACAGGTTCTTTTCAGGGAAAGTGTCACATTTCTGTTTTGCCCCCAGGATTCTTTTGAGAGAGATATTTAACTGCCTTTGCGGTATAAATACCTCATGACAACCAAGAAAAGTCTCTCTATTAGCTTCACACCCTCAGGTCTTTAATTAAAGGTCTAGACACATGATTCGTGGGAACACGTGGGGCGACTGTGGCCAAGTGGAGAGCAGGGATGTCCTTCAATCAGAGGATCGGCGGTTCGATCCCCGGCTCTGCTAGTTGCATGTCGATGTGTCCTTAAGCAAGACACTTAACCCCAAATTGCAAAATTGTAGCTGTGCCTACGGTGTATGAATGTGATAGAATCTGAATTGTAAGTCGCTTTGGATAAGAGCGACTGTAATGTAATGTAATAATCCAGAAAAACAGGAGCCTACTACTACTGGGTCCATACATTCTAAATTTAGGGTCATCAGTTATAAAAAAAACATAACAAATAGAATACGGCCAAACAGCCAGTCAAAATATCTCTGCTTTCTTATAATCTTCACGTGTGGCGTCAGCCTAGAGTTTACGTTAGCATCTTTGTTTACTGTGCCACTAACCGGGGGCTGTACGATCCATGTTGTTTTGATAGTTTGTTCATTGGATTAAATCCAAATTGGCAGAAACGAGAAAACGACCCGCTTCTTCATCTTTCCTCGCCGCTTTCAGGAGATTCACCCCGCCGGGAGGAGAGCGTGTGGTTGACCCCCAGTCAACAGGCCCAGCAACCTGAATCCAGCCAGTGCAAACCCCAGCGCTGGGAGCGACAGCGGGCTGGTGGGGCGCTGGGTCTAACCTGTGTAACGGCACCAATTTTGCTGATCAGAAGTCGGGGCAGTCCTGTCAGGATTAGACTCCCGGTTCTGGAGTTTGCACCGCTCGCTGCTGGAACTCATGTTGCCTGAGCCAAATCCTAAAACTTTATTTTGCAACCCAGCAAAATGCCACAGAAACCAAATGTGTCTGAGTTTGGAGTAATGTTTTTAAAAGGATGCACATAACAGCTGGAATATTTCCTTTTGGCAGGAGTATTTCACTAGAAGAAGAACAGTATTTAATATGTAAAGAAGCTTTAGGGACATTTAAGGGTAAAATCAAGTAGGTCAAATTTTGCCTGAAGAAAAATCCTACTGTGCATATATACTGTAATATAGTGCAGCATAGCATCATGGTTACAAGGTTATATCGTATGAATTCTGATTGTAAAATCCGTTCACAGCTGCCTCAATATAACAAATCAATATTCAAAATGATTGTTGTAAATATTTTCCCCATAAATAATTGTAGGATTTGGATCAGTATTGCACAAGCAGCTGAAAAACAGCTGTTTTCTTTATTCAGCTGCCAGTTGTAGTTGGCTGCTTTCATCCTGTTATTCTTACCTTAAAATGCTTCACCAGCCTGTTCAATGCTTCACATTCTTCCATTAGGAAAGACCTAGAGAAGGATAGATAGATAGATAGATAGATAGATAGATAGATAGATAGATAGATAGATAGATAGATAGATAGATAGATAGATAGATAGATAGATAGATAGATAGATAGATAGATAGATAGATAGATAGATAGATAGATAGATAGATAGACAGACAGACAGACAGATAGATAGATAGATAGATAGATAGATAGATAGATAGATAGATAGATAGATAGATAGATAGATAGATAGATAGATAGATAGATAGATAGATAGATAGATAGATAGATAGATAGATAGATAGATAGACAGATAGATAGATAGATAGATAGATAGATAGATAGATAGATAGATAGATAGATAGATAGATAGATAGATAGATAGATAGATAGATAGACAGACAGACGGATATAAAGAAAGATGTTTATCATTAATACTCCAGTTGTTTTTCATTAAAAAGAAAACATTGAGCCAAAAACTAAAATCTAGGTCAAAGTGGAAACTGTGCATTTGATAGTCACAGCACGCACACACAGCCAAACACCTCAGTTAAAAGCTCATTGTCACAATGGCTCTGATTTGTTTGGTTACGCAGTAAAAATGCTTCCACATAATTTGAAATAATAATAATTATTGTATAATTATATATCCTATGAGTATGATCAGCTCGAAGGCCAGCATGTGAAATTTGAAAAATGGTACAGGTTTGTGCAGCGGTTGAATCTGACAAATAGCCTACTGTGGAGAGGCACACTTTGCTAGATAGATCAGCAGAAGGGAACAACCTCATCACACAGAAGAGTCAGTGACAACAGCATAGGTGCACTTGTGTGCTCAGAGTTTATCCTCTACAGTTTTCTTTAAGGACACTTTAAGGATACAGTGTCCTATTTTTCCTTTCCCTCTCTCTCTCCCTCCTCACACTTTCTCCTTCTCTAGTTACATAACCATCGTAGACTTTATTCACTTCTTTCAAATGAAAAAGAAACGTCTGCCTGCTCTGGGATCCTTTTTTCTGACAATGGGGCTTTTTGTTCTGGTCGAGTCAGAAAATGTGAAAGAGAGGGAGAGAAAGAATGAGAGAGAAACAGAGGGAGAGAGAGAGAGAGAGAGGGGGGGCTCTCTTCCAAGGTATCCCCAGTGACCGTGTAGCCTTGTGGGCCTCAAAAGTAAGGGATGGAGTGTGAAGGAGGGAGGGAAGCGACAGAATCCACCGAGGAGAGTTGGGGGGGGGGGGGGGGGGGGGAAATGAGAGAGCCTCGAGAAACTCACTTACAGACTCACAGAGCACATTTTAATTATATAATTTAAACAAAGGAATCTACCCCACAAAGAACATAACACACACACACACACACACACACACACACACACACACACACACACACACACACACACACACACACACACACACACACACACACACACACACACACACACACACACACACACACACACACACACAATCTGCACGACAGGCCAGACAAGACATGTTTTGTTGTATTGAAGCAGTGTATCGTGTTGTTTACTCAGTATGTATACACTGACTATCCTGTTGTCATCCAGGTTAATCCTCTATGCTGGTTGTTCAGGACCACCCAGGGAGTCCCATTCTGAGGGGCCAGGGAGTGATTAAACACAATTATGTTACATAAAAGCATGTTTAGTTTATTTCTTTTTCCTATTTTCTTATGAAAAACTGGATAGACCTCTAGAGGAAGAATCACTCACATAACCTGTCATTGAGGGGTTGCAGGCAGTCATAGCTGTGCTTAAAGGGGGTCACAAGTAGTGCTAGATATAAAGCTTATTTCAGTTATATAATTCAGGCTGTATATAGTGGTCGATAAGTAATAAGAAACTGCAGCACAGAACTGCCAAACTAGGTTTGAGGTAATATAGTCACAAGCCACAAAGGGTAGGACTGCTCTGTGCAGCTTACCTGAGGCGGTCCACCACCTGGTCAATGTCAGAGACATTCAGCTTGTCTCGCATTGCCTCGATCTCATCTTCAGCGGTGGACTGGACAGAACAGCGAGAGCTCGGCCTGAAGGAGAGGAGATGCAAAAAGACAGAAAAGAGAGGACGCATATGATGTAAGGCACTGTATCGTTTCATAAAATATTCAAGTTCTGTTGTAGTAGTGTTACTGACCTGCTTCCATTGTCAGTATCTCCAGGGTTGGTACAGTTTCTGTAACAGCTGTCAAGGTGACTCAGGGCATAGTCCACCGTCTCAGGTTTGTACCGAAACAAGAGCTCCTCAGCAACTCTATAGCAACAACAGACGGTTATGTTAGTTTGACTTTTGATTCTTTTATAGCAAATATACATTTTATCTCAATGTCTTTCTTGTATTCTTGTTTCCAATGCTTGTAATGCGTATTATCTATTTTATTATTTCACTTTTATCATCTCTATCTTAGATTGTTTTCTAGTTGTTTTACTGTTCATGTTTGTACTGCCAGTCACCTGTCAAGCACTTTGAACTGCACTAACATAGTCTGCAAACTGCTTCACAAATAACGTTTGAGTGATTAATTGATTGCCTGAACAAAGGTTTCTTTCTTTATGCATGATGATCTGGTGGTGATTTCAGTCCCATGAAGATAGTAAAACGTGCATTTACTAAAACTCTATAATCAGATCTTGGCTCATTTTACAATATATACAATGATTATCTTTTTTAATCCAGGAAGGAAAAGATAAACAGCAGCAACATTATATTTTCTGAATGATCCCTGGGAGAAAAAGAAACAAGCAGATGGTGTCGGCTGCAGCAGACGGGGTGACAGCCTGGTCAGTCCGGCTTCACTTTATAGTCCCTACGTGAGGGAAAATGAGTCTTTTTAGCCACTCAGACAACGCAATGGAGGTGTGGGTGTGAATGTGCGTGGATGGCTAAGGCATCAGGACCATACAGGAGGAGGCCAATAACATAAATCAGTGTGTTGACTTTTACAAGGTACACACCCGTCTTCATACGCACGAATGGTTCAAGATCTGGAATGTGGATGAGAGCTATTTTACCCTTTACCGGTTGGTGTGGCTTGAAGCAAATGGGTTGGTTGGTGTTCTTGGCTAAAATGTCTGGTGAATTACGTTAAAATCATCCACATACATACATACACACGCTCAAACAAACAATTTCCAGAGTATGAGAGAGAGAAAGATGCTGGTCTCCATCTTAGCAATAATTTCTCAATTTTCATGCCCACGAAGCGCATTCAATTGAACTCACAGAGGGCTGTGGAGCACACACAACCTCAAGCACAGTAGCCTACCATGCATCACGGTCTACAAGTATACCAAAGCCAACTTCAAAGAGGGAAAGCGATTTGTGCTGGCACAATCTGTATTTGGTAGCGCTCCTACACGGCCAGTAACAATGCACTATTGTTTTGTAATCCATTTACATCCCGGCCGCAGCACTTTACAAGAGTGACCTGAGATGTGTAAGCTAGTATAGGACTCAGTTCAGGTCATGCTCGGCGACACTTTAATAAGTGCTGTTTTGGGCTTTGGCCCTGTGGCGTTACAGATATTAGATTGTCAGCTAAAACATCAGGCCTTGATGTCATCCTGACTTATAAAAATAAAAGCTGTACAATTACTTAAAAGTAAATACTGAGCTGTCATAATAAACACCGGAGATACATTATATATTTATTGTGATGCATGGAATGCATGCATGAATTCTGCAGGGGGCTACACTTTAGAATAATGTTGCTTTCAGTAAAAACACACACAACAACGCTTCAACTGTTTGTGCTCTCGGGATGGCTGTTGGTCGGTCCACCACTTTGATGCAAACCGATCAACAATGCACAAATGTGTGAGACCAGTGGTTCCAACAGAGGACAGGAGAGGATGGCATAAACAAAATAAGCGCTCACTGACACACAAACACAAAAAAACACGCACTAAAGAGTTGCCTGCAGCCAACAGATTAACGACGCACAAAAACCACAATAAAAAGGAAGTCGAATAAATTGACAGGCAATTTATGGTTTGTCACAAAAAGCAGAGAACAACACATCTTATGTTGTGGTTTTCCCTAAAAGGCCTCAACAAAACCTGAGCGGTGACTCTGGGAAACATTCCTGGCAGCAGCGAGCTGGTTGCTGGGAGAGTTACTAGCTCTACAGACTCTGACTCTCACACACACTTCACGTCACAGAAACATTTTTGATACAGAGGCCTTTAAATTGCAATGTAAGACTGTAGGACAGTGTCACTAAACAATATTATCCTGCCACAGACATTCTTCAGAGTATCTTAATACATGCCATTTAATTGCCAAATGCCAGAAGCTCACCTCTGACAGGAGCTGTACGATTAGCTGTGGAAATTAAAAACCAAACAGCAATTAGAAAGTTAATCATGACCTCTTGCAGAGCTTATAACTCCCTAATGTGCTTCATAAAAAGCAGACACGCATGGCGTACTAAGCGTACTAAGTGATCTCCCTGTGAGCACTTCTCTTACAAACAACTGAATAAAGGTCGCTTTTACACATTTTTATACACTCTTTACAATTTTAAGATGAGTATTTAGCTTCCCATTTAAGGTAAAAACCCCATATATTTAATCCAATAAAGCTAGCAGCGCTTGGGCCTTTAAAATCTAGTGTTTGTTGGCATTTGGTGTGGAATGCATTGGAAGTCTCCCTCCTATAATTGTCCCATTGTTCCACAATCCCCAAACCAGTTTGCAACATCCCTACGCCAAAAACTTTTGTTCCTCTGCTTTCCATCTCATTTGTAACTGACGTGGGAACACAATATAGCATTTTATAGGCACTCTTTGTTGGGTGACAAATGACAATGAGAGTGTGAGAGCAAGGTCTTAACCTACTTATTCATACCATGTCTTGGCTTGTGAACAAAGTATGATTTAGTTGATTTATGTCCAGGACTGTGAAAACCTCACACTAAAAAATGAGATCATGAGAGAAATTGCATTTATTGAATATTAGAAGAATAAATCATGCAAATGTAGACTCTTCACCTGGAACTAAACTGCCACATCAAGCCAGCTGTCAAATGTTTTAATTTCAATTCAAACAGAATGTATAATGTATATTTTCTGATGACATGGTTCAAAAGTGTAATTTCTTATCAGCCGTCATCAAGATCAATTTATAGGCATAAATTATTACTTTCAATAATACACTAATAATGCACAGTGGAGTAGATACGTGTGTGTGAGCTCTTACACCTACCGTCCCTCCCTGCTGACTCTCTCTCTGAGAGTCTGCAGTAGCATCTTGACCTCGGCTCTCACCAGCTCTTTGACTGCGGGGGGGTCGGCCAGAGGGGAGGCCCGCTGACGTGGGAGCGGGGTCCCTGCTCTGCTGCTGCTGCTGTTTCCTTGCTGGCTCTCTTGCCACATCTTATGCCACATCTCTGCCTGCAAATATTATTATTATGATGAGTGAGGGGGGATTATGCATACAATAATGAATCATACTAACAGGATAGTTACGAGATGTGCTTTACAGACTTCTGTCAGTCCAGGTGACTCATTCACAGCTGACAGTTTATGATCCTGCACCATAATGATAAATGAAAACATTTTCACTCTTTTAAAGCAGAGTGGACAGTCCAACTGCGATATGCTGCGAGCAGTGATGCAGACATCCGTCATCCAGCGACTCTCCTGACAGCCTCCCTGACTTGGGATGATAGCAGGACTTTTCATGTCTCAGGGGAAGGCGGTGGAGGATGATCTTATTTCTTTAGAGCGTCAGTGAGTCCAAAATATGCTCTGTGAAAAGGAAATGATGCTGTGCGTATCGGTGCATTCTCAGCAGTGTGGGTAAGTGCAGGATTCTCCAACGTAAATTGAAGACTACACTGTTTGTACAGGATTAAGAAGGATTGTTGACTAAGTTACCTGTAAAGGTATCCTGGCCTGATATCCTGGAATGGGCTGTATTCTGCTTTTATTTTGTCAAAGAAAAAAGGCCAGCGTGAATGCATCCATCATTAGTTAAACTATTGAAAATGGTGAAAATAAATGAGATGAAAATATCAATGATGAAAACATGAATGAAAATGGTAATATTTCTCATCACTTTTTGTTCGTGAAAACATCCCCAGAGCCTACAATCTGGGTGAAACTTTCTTTTAACCGATATATTTTGGTGAAAATCTCCAACATTACTGTTGTTAAGCCATATCATGCTTACACTGTGTCCCACCATGTTAACATGCTATCCCACTATATTACGTCTGCAGTTGTAGAACACGTTGCTACTTGTGGCACACACTGAGCATGGTGAACTTGGGCCATGTGAACACACAAACATCCCTGTCTGCTGCAGGACCAGGCAGCTTTTTGGTCCTTGTGATTTTGCTACAGTAGGATAATCACTGCAGATCAAAGAAGTGGAAATGTGGAAAAGGTCAGTCTCTACGCCTGACTTCCTCTTTGAGCCGGTAGAAGGGCTGAGCACTCAGGACTGTACAATAGGTTTACTTTTTGCACTCAGCAGCTTGTTTTTCTGCATCTTCACACAAAGCTGTGCTCAAAAAAAAAAATCCCCATAATTAACCATAATGCAACAGCAAAAGGATGACTTGTAAAAAAATAAAAAACAAAAAAATAAAAGATGTTAACATTTTGTGTGTGAGTGCTTGTGTGCACACATGTCTCAGTGAAGTCTGGTTACCATTAAGACCTCCACACCTGTTGCCGGCCAATCATTTCTGTCGTGTTGCAGTCGAAGACTTCAAAGGAATACACTGGAGGATACAAAACACGCCACTTCTGGTCTTTGCATGTGTGCCTGTGTGTGCGCACGTCCACTCACATACCAGCATTCACGCAGCGTGTTGCACACACACACAACCCTTTTCACTCACACTGTCTGTCTTTAGGTTTTGGGGTTCTTTATGTCATGCCCCCCCCCCCCCCCCCCCCCACACTCCCTCTGCTGTGAGACTGTTTATCTCATCCAGGAGCTATTTTAAGGGAGAGCTGTTTAAATCTGTCAGTTAAAAATAACCTACTAGAGGTTATTATGTTGAATTATGCAAATTGGGTTTTAGAATACATTTAACTTTAAATACCTCATTTTCATTCAGTAGAGAGAAGGCAGTGAGAGTGTAGAGGGAGGTACAGAGAGATTGGCCTTGTAGAGAGACTTGAAAAGAGAGGCTAACGTTCCCTCTGATCTAACCGCCGGAGACAAAGGAGACCTTGATGGCGGGAGGAATGGTGGTGTTGAGGAATGGAGGATTCGCCTGCAGATCAACTATTACTTTTCACAGTGGCTCACTGAGGGATGGAATTCATTACATGGCTGAAGGAGAAATATACAGGGACAGAAGAGGGATCAAATAGAAAGACAAGCAGATGCAGACATAAAAAAAGAGGAAAGGGAAAGATCCACCCTGCAGTATTTGTAATAACTGAAGAAAACCTGCTCGCACTAGTCGAGTTGAATGAGGCGCTCTGTGCTTTGTTTTTTGTTTTGCTTAGACATTTCTTAAAGCTCTCAGCGTAAGTCTTTCTTTCCATCTGAGGGCTTCAAAGCCAGCCACTGCAGACACTGAACTGCAGGTGAGAAAACATCAGAGAAATATTGAAAGTCACACACACATGCACACACACGTCTATTTCCTCTACGCAGACAGATACACAATCGACTCAAAGAATATGTGTTGCTAACAGTCTTACCAATAGTTGAGGATTAGCCTCTTTAACCCTGTTATACCGACCCCCTGACTCACTAAGCTTACTGGGCCTCTTTTGTGTGTGTGTGGTGTGTGCGTGTATGTGTGTGTGTGTGTGTGTGTGTGTGTGTGTGTGTGTGTGTGTGTGTGTGTGTGTGTGTGGGTGCAGATGATAGTGTGTCTAAATGAGCTGAATTACTCTGCATCATTCTGGTTTGATTTTTGGTTTAATGCTTCTTTGAATAGTGCTTTAAATGCAGGTTTTTTTAATGTAAAAAAGACATTTAATTTCATAATTTATTTGTGAATGAAATATGAGTGTATGAGGGTGTGTGTGTGCATGCCGGTGTGTGTGTGTGTGTGTGTTTGTGTGAAAAGAAGGGCATCTTGCATGCCTCCATGTAAAAAGTGTTTTGTAGTGTTTTTTAAATGTTAACTGTCATAAAAATACCATGTGGTCAGCATCTTCATGCCACAGCTTGAGAGCTGAGACAGATTTTGTCCACATGTTTTTCTGCAAACAGCGACTGACCTGGTGGATCACTGCAGGCTGATAACATCTACAGATGGGGAGATTTAAATACTGAACACACGGAAGAGAAAACGGCAGAAGATGGCTGAAGGTAGGAGAGTGGAAAGGCAAAGATGACAGACGGACAGAGGGAGAGAGGCTAGGTTGTATAGAACAGGGGTTCTTTAACTTGTTGGCGCCAGTGACCGCTTAGACGGGAGAACATTTTCCATTTGCAATGAGATTTGCAATGTCTGTCATCTGTGTTTTTGTGTGGTTTTTATACGCTGCCATCTTCACCAGGACCCCCTTATAAAAGAGAATTTCAATGGGGTTATCCTGGATGAATAAAGGTTAAATAAATAATATAAAATAAATGTTATTAAATGTAAATACCACTTATATACATTAAAATAGAGGGTGACTATCTTCAAATTGCATTTGAACACAACCTGACAGCTTTTAGAGCCTTCATTTCAAGTTTTGGACACATTATGCTTATTTTATTGCCACAAATGGTGCCCATCTGCAGATATTCACAATCTAATGATACAGCACAATTCTATAATCTTTAGCAAATTCTTTTGCAGACCCCCTGACAGAGTGCCACAGACCCCACTTTTAGAACCAGTAGTATAAAATACACAGTTTGAGAAAGAAAACAGCAAATACAGAGATTTTCATACCCAACAAAAAGTGCTGATTAGAGGAATTCTTTGTGACTGTGTGAAATCTACAGCTACAGACTTGGTCTGAAGTGCACATGGCATGGCCTCTCTTCTGTAATTCAGCTCTAAAGGAATGTTCCCTCAGTAGACTAGGCTGCCTTTCCTCACATTTAGATAAACCACTGAGTCCCTTTCAATGCACTGTAATGCGTTGAGTTTCATTTAGAGCTGAACTGATTCGTTGAATAATCAATCAGTTGATTGGTACGCAACAGTTTTGATAAAACTTATGTTTATTCATTTAGGTTATTTGTCTCTTATTTATATCACTATACAGTTAATTCAATATCTTCAGGTTTTGGATTGATGATTGGACAAAACAGGACATTGGATGACGTGACTTTGGGCTCTTGGAACCTGTGATGGGCATTTTTCACTGTTTCTTTTTAGATCTTATAGATGAAACAATGAATCGATTAATTGAGAAAAATGTTTAAATAAATAAACAGTTAAAAATAGGAATGAGTTGCAGCCCTAGATTTATTTTGACACAGTCAGACCACGATTCACTATCACATCAAATTGTGCAAGCTACAGCAATTACTGAAGTCCTGTTTTTTTACAATTTCATTATATTTATAATTCTTTAATTTGTATTCATGATTCACGACCACACTTAGAGAGTCACTCTAGTCTTTAATTGGCCAATTTAGTGAGGTGTGTGCCACTCCACCGTAGCTGCATGTTTCATATCAACCAGCAGGTCTTTCTTGGGTGAGGTCATTTAGAGCTGAGTGCTCGCCATGCATTATTAAGGAAATATTGATGTCTGTCTGCTTGGCTCACATTTGGACTTCACTGCAGCACAGTGCCAGTTAACCCACATTTATTAGGGAGTCTGGGAATTAATGATTGTACGCAGCCAAACCAACCTACTTACACAACCTAACACAGCAGTTCCTAAATTATTTGGTCAGGAATGTTTGGGTGAGCAATGTTTTGATTCACCCTGAAGCTGAGCTGAAAAGGAAATTATTGTATATGGTGTGGTTGTATTCTTGTGGGATGCTACCAGAATCTCTGAATGCTTTAACGAATAAAACATGAAAAGTGAAACAGCGCTTAACCCGCTGAATCTGAAGAGGAACGTTCCAACTAAAAGGCATGTATGTCAAATGTAGCACGACATTTGAACAAATCGGACATATTGCAGGCAACACTCTCACCTCAGTGTGCACCTCTGAGTACACGTCAACCAGAGAGGAGCCCAGTGCCGTGTGGATCTTCGGCAGATCTGACCCAGGAACATGTTCAGTGATCAGGCTCCACAGGGACTGGCCGGGGCTCCAGAGCTGGGTTCCATCCAGAGACTGCATGGGAATAGTAATCTAGGAGTGAAGGAACAGAGAGAAACTGCGGTGGTAAAATGTAACTGTACACTTGCTCAAATACTGTAAGTACAATTTTGAGGTATGTATACTTCACTTGAGTATTATCCTTTCATTCCACTTTATATTTCTACCGCATTTCAAAAGAGAAATATTGTACTTTTTACCCCTGCAGACTGTGTAGCCTCTGCACCTTCAGTTGATTAAGTAACGTTGTGCATGCAGGATATTAACTTGTAATTGAGTATTTCTGTAGAGTAACGTTAGCTGAATACTTCTCCCACCACTGAAACAATACGGTAAGGTTGAGGGGTATGAAACTGTTCACTGCATGGAGCTCCTTGTTGGAATAAAACCTGAATTAACTTACTGAGGTTCCTCTTGCTCTGCCTACAGCTGTCTGTTGTTAGCTAACGATCAAGACTGAACATAACCGAATATTTCACAAGCACGACGTGTTGACATAGTTTATTTCTAACACTAACGATTAAATGATAAAAAAACGTTTGTGAAAAACAAGTGGACATTTCATCAGATGTATTTTCTATGTTGCTAAAGAGGAAAACAAAACGCTCACCTCAATTTGGATCTAGCAAAGTTGTGGTATCCAGGGTAAACATTCCAGTTGCTAGAGGGAGATATCGCGAGATCTGTCAGCAGTTGGGTTCTCTGCTTCTACCCCGTTTGTTGTTGGGTTCTTTTTGCTTTTTGCAAAAACGCAATACAAAGTGACGCACTGTAACAAATTACCTATAAATACCACATTCTATGCTTGGTAGACTCCAGTAATTGCACATAATGTGCACAATAGACCGCCTGTGCTCTAGTAAAAGTCTGTAATAGGCCTAATGTTAACTTGGGGGAGGGACAGACATCTGCTGACACTCGGGTATGAGAGGCAGTGAACATAACTTTCCCTCTTAATGCCCCCCCCCCCCCCAACCTCCGCCCCCTTCCGGGCTCCTTACAGAAGTGTGCGCAGCTCCAGTAGACCTCTGCGGAAAGAGGACTGAGGTAACGCCGTGGTTTTAGCGTCCAGTAACAATGTAACACTTTTGGGTAACCTGTCGACCAAATACTAACTTTTTATTTTGAGCAAGGTGAATCTAATTTGTCATCATGCTTTACACTGAGCGCCCTTCCTTGGAGCGGAGTTTACGCACAGCAGTTTTGGCACTACTGCTTTGCGCGCAGGCCGGCTTTGGCTTCTCAGTCGCCGGACAGCAGGAAGGCACCTGCGAGGCCAACGGCAGCATATACTTCTTGGGGGAATGGTATTTTCTGGACTCCGATCACTGCACCCAATGTGAATGCACCACTGAGGGCTCCGCGTGTTCCCGCACAGAGTGCACCTCCCTCCCGGCTGCGTGCATCCATGTCAGCCACTACCCCACCGACTGCTGCCCCAGGTGCGAAAAGATCGGGTGTGAGTACCGAGGAGTGGTGTACGAGCTGGGGCAGAACTTCCAGGTAAGCCTGACTCTGACACCTATAAACTTGCAAATATGGGGATGGCCTGTTGATGGCTTCTAGGAGGGATGGGGACGGCATGGATCTATACCTATAGGTATGGATAATCTTATTATTGGGCCTTAAATATTTTGAGAAAAATATCTACATAGTGTACATAGAATTTTTGCCCATTTTAGAGGTCAGCTCTCAAGAAAAATCTGTTCTGTACTACTGTTGCCTCTTATTCAAATGTATAACTATGCACAATATGATGAAACTAAAACCCATAAAACAGTTTGCCTAAGCTCGTGTGTTATAATAATAAAGTAATAATAATAAGTATCAGCTTATATACATCTTTTTCAGCGTATTTCCTTCTAAAGCTTCTAGAAACAGACTGTATTTCTGAACCGATGAATCACAGTCTGGTATGCCGGTATGTAACTTGAGAATACAGCCGGAAATTGGAGGTAAATAGCGCCCCCTTTTGAGATGGCATGAAGAGGACTTGGTGAGAGGCGCTGGTCAGAAATAACATCCATATTAACTGTCGTACTGTTTGTGTTTGTGTCTGTGTGTGTGTTTCTTTTCCCAGCCATCAGAATGTGAGCAGTGTACTTGTGACAATGATGGCATCGCCCGCTGTCTGGTTGCAGATTGTGCCCCTCCGCCATGCGTCAACCCTCTCTACCAGGCGGGGAAATGCTGCCCAGAATGCAGGGAGGGTATGTTGAAAATAGCAGAAAAACTGTAAATGTAGAAAGTGCCTCTTAGAGATAGATGCCACGGGAAATTCATCTTCTCCGTATGAACGCCACTGTGAAATTATAATGCATTTGATCATTTGCATGCAAGGATGAGTGTGTATGCATTTGACCTTATGTGCTTCCCTGTTTGTCAAGTCTGTTCAACTGCAGTTACACTTACAGTGTTGCTCATCTCCCTCCAGGTCCTAACTGCTACGTCGATGCATCACGCAACCAGGTGATCCCTGCAGGAGAGCCCTTCTGGGTCGACTCCTGCACCAAGTGTCGTTGTCACGATGGTCAGGACGCCGGCTACTGGGAGGGAAACCGTCTCGCCACCTGTTCCCGCCTCAAAAACTGTACTCCAGAACAACCATCCACCAAGAAAAACTGATTCACTCTGTCAGCAGAGAACCAGCTGTTACCCTAAAATACACAATCCCTGATGGCTGATACTCCTTCCATCTCTAAGAACATGCTGAACCCTCCCGTGCAGCTGAGATAGAAAATAGAGCTGCCATTACACAAGGAATTTTTTCATCCAAGGTTTCTGTAATACTGATAAGACTTACTGAGTTTGTCACTTTGGTGGACAAGGCCGGCCCACTAACAGGCCTCGGCTGCATATTGCAAACACGGTCTAAATTCAAGGCTAAGTTACAGACCGGTCAAAGCTCCAGGTTCTCTGCATGTCAGTGGGTTTCTAGCAATTTGATTATAATCCAACTTTTTGGTTCCGTCACGAAGACAGCCTCTTACTCAATAAGATCTTCATTAATTTAGTTTAAATCGTGGTCCATGGCGCATATTCAAAAATTAGTTTAGTCAAATAACCACAAACTAATAATCACAAACTAACACCTTGCAGCCAGGTACACAATGCATAGTGGGTGGTTGGTGGAAGATCCATATACCCCCTAATACCTTAATTCGGCTTTACTTATATGTAACAAAGACTGGATACGACTTAATCCTGCTATAGCTAAGAAGATGAATTGTAGTCCTTGAAAACCACTGAAAACAGTGACTTTATGAAGGACAAATTGATTAAAACTCTCTCCATTCAGTAATATGGACTGCGGTGATGTAAATATAAGATGTTTGATTCACAGGGCCTTAATCCCTAAGCATACTGTAATGTCCGTACTCCTACTGAAAACATCATAATCAAACATATCTGACAGGAACTATAACAAACCAACACCCTTGAAAAGTGACCACACTCCAGATATTGACCCTTTTATATTTTATCTGCCTGTCCACAGTTTCTTCAAAATTGTTTTAAAAGAGGGAGACTATAGCTTTTATAGAAGCAAGTTACCCAGGAGGCATATTTTTAATTTCCAGACCCCTGCTTTGGGAAACAACTGGCAACACAACAAAGCCAATGAGATTATTGGATGATAACGAATCGTAATTGACCTGTCACGGGTTGATGCACCAGCCAAATGTATGCACAGCTGTGATGCAATTTCGACTAGGAAATGGCTCAGCGAAGTAATTAACAATTTATAACTGTCCTGTAAATTCTGCAGTTCAATATCCAGGCTAATTGAAATATAAGGTATGAGACTATGGTCTAACATATGACTGTACAGTAGTTGTAGACAAGAGCGATGTTTGAAAAAAAGGGTTATTTGTGCATGTTAACTGTAGAGCAGGAAAAACAATGTGTAATTAACTGCTTTATTAATTTTTCACTAGAAGTAATGCGTAGCCTTTCTTCAAATCAGCCCTCCTCGTTATCGCCGCTGTTATCAAAGTGTACAGTTGTCATCAGTGTATGATGAACAATAAGTGTATTGTCATTTTATATCTGCAGAAGATCTTTCTCCTCTGTTATTTGTCATTATCTACCGCTTTAATCTTGAGGGACCTTTGAATGAAAACCAAAAATGATCTTGTCTTGTTTCATGTTTATGTGCAGTGTTGAAGCCTGTAATGGCATTTACTCCCAAGCTGCTGCTGTATATCATTACAACAGACGCGTTTCACTGACTTGAATCGCCACGAAAAGCTTCTTTAAGCAAGGTTTGGGATTAAGTTGAAACATTTAGTGTTATTAACACCTTTAAAATCTAATTTTATCAGGAGACTTTATGAATAATATGCTCTTTCTGTATTCACATTTTCGTGGCGGGAGTAGTATTCAACAGTATTCAGAATAAGAATATTGAACGTAACTGAAGGCTGTTCTATAGTTATGCTCTTAGTTACCGAATAAACAGAAAGAATAGTTTGACATTATACTTGTGTGCTTTCTTGCTGAGAGTTAAATGAGAAGATGGACTACACTCTCATGTCTGTTCTGTGAAATATCAGGTTAGCTTAGCTTAGCATCAAGACTGGAAACAGCTAGCCTGCCTCTTGTTAAAGGTAACACAATTAGCCATATTCCCTGCACAGATATAGTGGCGTCAATCTTCTCATTTAACTCTCAGCAAAAAACGCCTAAGCTGTCAAACCACTCGTTTAAGTGGAGTTTAAATATACTGCCTACAATAAAAGGGAACTAATATGAATCACACCCATGAATCATGTAGTGTGTTATGCTGGTAATGTACCCCGGCATCTTTTAAAATATTCCAAATTAAAACACCTTTCCATGTTCATTAAAAATCTCTCTTTGTGTTAACGCTTGAGTTACATCATTTTACTTTAATTAAACAATTTGCTGTTTTGTGACCGGTTTGGCTCTGAGAGGACACCGTCCTTATTACCTGCAGAGCAAAAACAATGTAAAGACTGAAAGAAGAAGTAGAAAGTAAAGGAGACAAAGCTTTACTTTGTAGGATGAAAGAGGAGGAAATGAAAGACGGCGTAAGGTAATCCAAACGGGGGTTTGGCATTTTAGTCCACTAAGTCACACGGAAACAACAATAACAGGTTTATGTGCTCTCATGGCAACAGGAAACAGGGACTGGTTCTGGGATTACCTCAACCTGCAGATAAAAACTAATTATGAAGGTTTAATTCATTCACCAGAGTTTGAGTGTCTTCTTTAGTAACCTGGGATAAAAAAAACCCACATGTACACACACAGCAAGCAACTGACAACACCACCATACAATCTTTAACCATCAGATTTATTGATTGTATAGAAAAAGTAGGTTTGATATGACGTAATGCATTCTATATAAGATATAACATTTTCAACATTCAATGTACAAAAAAAAACATAGCTATAGATACAGTAAATCTTTAAAAATGCCCACAGGCCTGAAAGTCCTCTGCTTTGCAGCAAAAAAATTGTATTTGAAAAAGCGTTTCCAATACTTCACCACCTGAGGTGTGCCTGACAACTGGAACCGCTTCAAAAGTCAAGAGTCCATTAAGAAACATCAAGCGCTCCTCGTGGTTGTTCTTCTTCTCAAGTAAAGGAAATGTTTCAAATACTATTTTTGCTGACGTTTCTGTTGCTGATCTTTAACATCTGTACGTTGCCGTTTGTACACACAGGGGCCTCTCTTGCTATATCCTTCGTTGTTTCCAGTAACTGTCACTCCTCAGCTTTCCCAACGGACCTCATTGTCAGAGTAATGAAGCTAGAAAATGATCTTAATTTCAAAGTTCAATTTACTCATCGTGAGGAGTACGACTCAGCCTGTGAAAACAGCTGTACAAGGTCGTCTGTGCAGGGACAGGAGCAAAGAAAAGAAACCAGGTCTTCAGGGTTATCTCAGCTTGGCCTTGAGACCTGAGAAGGCTTGCCATAGAGAGTGGGCATTTAGTAGGAGGAGAGAGTCTAATGCTTGTTCAGTATTTTTCCACATTTGAACAAAACGGTGCTATAGTTGGCAATTTTGTCCTACATTTACCCAGAAATCGCTAATTAATTTCTTGCAGATTGGAAAATCCGGTTTCTCAACAGAGTAACTGTAGATTCTCACGGCTGTTAGCGTGCACGCAACATAATTTGAAGCCCTGTGATAGGATGTTTCCTGCCGAAATGCACCTTGGATCGGACATTTTGTAACATATCTTTTGTCTCTTCAGTTTCATGCCCATCCAAGTCTATGGGAAAATGAATGACACTTTTACACCCATTATATTTAGCTTCTCCAACTTTATGAACTCTATGAAATGCACTGTCTAGCTGCATCATGGGAAATGTAGGATCCAGTGTTTTTGGATCTTGACCCGTTCTCTTTTGTCAAAAGTCACCCAACTCTATGAAAGTAAAGCACTAAATCACTAGTGCTTGAATACTGTGAGAATGGGAAAAAACAAAGCTGTCATTTTGGTTGCTGTGTGCTGATTACAACGATTCCAAATCAACAGGTGAATTATGGAGGAAAACTATGAAAGAATGTGAATCCAACACTTACAAAATGTTGTCACTTCACATCCCGCTTGAAAACAATGACTTTGAAGCGGGACAAGTGGTTTGCTTTAAACAGTAGGGATTGTATTGACCTCTCCATAGATCGACTGCCCACTGAGGACACTTAAACTCACCAGGAGAGTATCAAGAGTGGGTGAAAAGGAGACTCGGATAAAGTTGGGGAGAGATTGAGAAAAGGTGCACAGCAGGTTTCACGAATGGGGATGTGTACTGAGATAGAAAAATAAAGATACAGCAAGTGGCACAGATTCAGAGACACAAAGAGAGGCCCTGTCGATATGTATTGGAAGAAGAAGCACTCTTGTGAGACACAGCTGTGGCTACAGTAGGCCCACTACAAAGCACAGCAGAAGACCATTCACACATACAGCCTGGACTGGAAGAGTGAAAAAGGAAAAGGCAATGAAAGGCGAGATAATGCAAAGAAAAAAGGGAAGGGTGTGAATGAGTGTTTGTGTGTGTGTGTGTGTGTGTGTGTGTGTGAGAGAGAGAGAGAGGCGCAATCAGACCTTCCAACAGGCTTCAGATGACGATAACGAAGACCCAAACAGATGGAAACATTTGGGCCTTTTTGCCTCAAGGCTGACCACAGAGGAGGCCAACAACGCACAATTTATATCAAAATAAAAGCCCCAAATCGTTCAGAGTGAGAGAAAATTGGCAACAAAATAGCAGTTAAAGCATTGGACACAAATATTCTGTCTGTTTAAAAGATATGTGGAAATATTCTTTACATGTTTTTCTTTTTTTAATATATTTAAATTTCAAAAAAATCATTTCTGCATTACCCATCTTAAAACGCACATCTTCTCACAGATATTGATTTTACTCCCTAAAATGACCTTTACATAAAAAATAACCTCAGTATGGATAACGTCTGAAGGCATCAGTTTGGTGTTTAGGCGTCGAAAGTGGAGACAAGAAAAAATGTCTGTTCTCTTTTCACACGGGGAAGGTTGTGAAACTCATACAAGACTAAATACGTTTTGGAAATTAGCAAAAAATGTTTCCATCAGTTATGAAAAAAGTGTGATAAAATACATTTAAATACAGAAGTGACAGCTGATGATGATAAAATCTGAAGCGGCAATAGAGACGTCAGTCAAACTGCTCAAACGATAACTTCTCATTACTGCCGTCAAATTCACAATTTCCACCAGCAAAAGATTATCACCTTATAATTTCCTCTTTCCGGATATGATCGCCTTTTCCTTTAAGATTTAAAGAAAAAGATAGCAGAGAGAGAAAATGTCATAGAAACAGTATCAATAGAACTGTAATGACTTGTGATAGTTGGTCTTGTCTGCGGATTGTAAATCAGCTTTTGTATTCGCAACAGCTCAGGGTAACCCCCTTTCTGCCCCAAATACGTTCAGAAAATGTGGTAAATGTCCAATTTTTCGAATGAAAAATGCATATTTGTACTTAATCAAATCTTTACCTTAAGGAATACTAATGAACCTCAGGCCATTTGCACTTTACAGAGACAACAATTGTACGTTTGAAGCCCAGATTACCAAAATAAACATCTTCATCTTTCTTCAAGTGGAGTGAGAAAAAAACAACTAAAAAAACACAAAGCTTCCAGAAACCTAATCTCCAAAATGTGCCCCATGGGGTTGACATCTTGACTGAGCTGTCAGCGTATATATCTGCCTTGTTGTCTTCAGTTCCTCGATCTGATTTCAATGCATTCCCAGGGTAGCTCCACCACATTGCATTCAGCTACAGGAGAAAACTCTTCAATATGTTTACGCCGCTGCAGAACTTTCCCGTCACTCCAACGAGTCAGTTTCTGTTTCCAAAGTTTGTTGCTGCTGACGAACATGTTTGATCAGCGTGTCCCAGCACTGTAGATGCAGGCACAATACACATTCATTGACTGATACCGGAGGATTCGAGTGAGTAATTTGATCCAAACTCCCTGACAAAGGCGTTGATATTAAATCGTCTGTTAACATCACTCGTAAAGATGAAAGATAAGAGTCGGACGATTTCTTTGATATGCAATCCATCAAATACAAGTCCACGGAGCATCACTGCATGTCGTCATATTTCGTTAATGTTACAGTTTGCCTCTAATGGAAATCCCCATTCTCGTCATCATCACTGTGAATGCTTGGGAAATACAATGTTTGATGGCGTTTGTAAGGTTCGTTGTCCACAAGGTTTGTTCTTTTTCTGATATTTCATTTCCAAACAAGTTGGTTCCACTCCTCGTGACTCTCCTTGCATCCATGTAAGAAGTCATTTCTTTTCATTCTACTAATTTGGTCAGATATTCCAAGTAGTCCCACTCGATGCCGTCTTTCAGAACAGGTCATGAAAACTTTCCAAAGTTTCAAATGATGTCCCCCGACAACGTTTCCCGTCAATATCCTCCGTTGATATTCCACTGGATGTCCTCCAGTTTACAAAAGATAGTTAATGGAAACACTCCAAGTTTGACGCCAACCTTTGGTCGGTCACTGACATTTGAGCTTTGGTCCACACTCTTCAAAATTCTGAAGTCACTGATTGGTAAAGGTAAGAGGTGTGAAGCCGTTGGCTACTTGAAAATGTTGGAAAGAGCCTGAGTCCTTGTTACAGAAATGGCAAGCTGCAATCTTAAAGAGAGAGAGAGAGAGAGAGAGAGAGAGAGAGAGAGAGAGAGGGGTAAAGAGGGAAAAAGAGACCATGATGTGCTTGTGACTTTTCCTCTATCTTTCACTCCTGCATCCTTCCAGATGTCTAGGACGTGTTTCCTCTTTATTTCCTTCCTATGAGCGCTCTTCTTCTTGTCTTGTTCCCTCATGTCAATGTGTGTCGTCCCCCTCATCTTCCTCTTTCTCTAGCCCTTAATAGGCCGGGGCGGTGCTTTGCCGATCTCCACAGAGATATCTGTGTACAGAGGGTACCTCTTGACCTGAACCAGTCTGTAGGTCAGAGAGCTGATGCCGTCCTTCCTCATCGTGTTCTTCGTGTTCTGGATTTTATTAAACCTGGAGGGGGAAAGACAAAGAAAGGAAGAGAGAGGTGTGAGAGAGGTAATGCGGAGACAGTGAGGCACATTTTATTAAAAACAATACCGACAAAACTTCAAAGTAAAATCTGGATTTCTACATTAAAGTCTTTGCCTCTTTATTAACACATGTTTGTGTGAGTCTAAGCAGGTCAATACGTCTGGGAGGTCTGGGTTATATTATGCTTCAGGAAATGCTGATTATTACAGGACTGTCTGTTGACATGTTTCCTATTGCAAAGTATGACTCCTCAATGTTTTAGGTCCAACACGAGTATTTAATAAAAATCAAAAAAGCCAAGGTTTCTGTGACTTGGCCTTCATTGGGGCAAATATCTGACAAAAGGGGACCCCAGCAGCTAAAAGGGGATCAAATGGAGCAGTGGTTCCCAAACTTTTTGGCTTGTGTCCTCATTAAAAATAACATTGTCTACATGCGCTTTTTTTTGTTATTGCATACCAGTTTAACAAAAAAAGATTCCGCTATTAATAAGAACAAAAAGCAAAGATTAAAGGGGAAAAAAGCTCCCAACTTTGTGAAGCATAAATACATTTTTTTCTTCTTCTTCCTTTCTCTAATTCTGTCTTTCGTTAATCATTAAGGAGAAACAACCCTCTAATTAGCAACATCATGGAGGTACACATGAGAAATTAAGTCCACAACCATAGATCTCATTAGTGAAAATGCAATACAGGAAAAGAAAATTGAAATCATTTAAACAGATATTGGTTTTGGAAGAAGTATTAGAAGAGAGAAAATTAAGTAAGTTGCTGTGCTGTAACTTCAACCGTCAAACGCAACCAAAACCCAATTTACAGCATGAATGCTAATACATACATCTTCTAGGTAGCTGCACCTGTTCAATAACCTGAAAGCAGAGAAGAACCCGTTCTCTTGGGTTATTCAAATTAAAGTTCAAATCCAGTTTCCTGGTGTGGATTCTGACCAACAGGTGGCGCTAAAGCGCTGCACTGTGACTCAGTGAACAGCATTATCCATCACATCCGCCTCGGTTTGTTTGAATTATGATGGAATATCCTTCCCCATTGGCTGTGATTCAGCAGTTACATCAGAATCTGCTCAGATTTTCGCATTTGAGATGGGAAGATAATTCACGCAGTGTGTCGGACAGTTACACAGTGCTGCTGCCATGGGCTTCAGTTCAGTTTGGGATGCAACCTCTGGCTTCAAAACAGATTCATAACACAAAAACTCTGTCACCGGCGTAGTAGTATCAGTCCTTGCAGTCAGTCAGGGTGAAAATGAGGCCACAGCGTGCGAGTGTCTAACAGCATATTCACAACACTCCTGTCTTAAAAAATGCCATTTTACGTGTGTGAACAGAGAAATAGCGGATTTTCAAACAAAAGACGTCTTCTTAATGATATGCTTGGACGTACAAATGGAGTTGACACTTCAGTCCGACATGGACCACTGAGTCTACACAGCCTTGTCAGAATTGCCGAGTGAAGATCTCCCCCCTCCCTCTGCAAGGCCTTCTCCTTCTGTCTCTCGCAAATCAAATCAAAAAAGAGCCTTAATGGCAGGGAAGATGTTGTCAAAGCATCTTTCCCTTGAACAATATAACACAATAAGATATAAATAGTTCCAAGGATTGGCACTTCTATCTAAAAAAGCAAGGGGGAATAGTTTAAGAGTAAATGCAAGGACAGGAAGGAATGAAGGAAGGAAGGAAGGAAGGAGAGGAGGAAAAGCAGGCAGTTTAAACTGAAATGAGGGCAGAATGGCAGTGGAGAAAAATGTATGTCTGAGAAAGAGAGTGACGGATGAAGGGAGCAAGACATACTGATATAAATAAAGGGAATGAGAAAAGAGAAATCTTTGGGTAAATCTATCAAACGGCGGAGATTAAGAGCAGTGAACTAATCCCTACATACATGCAGAGGATATAAAATGCACGTATGGCTACGATCTACCGTTTCAAACCTATCGGTCTCACTTATCTTACTTTTATTCTGGAGGGCGAGACAAAGACATTCCTCTTTGCATATTAATTAGCCTGATTTCCAGAGTCCTAACTGGGCTAAGTAAAGCTCTATTTTAATTCCACCGAGGGTCTCAGAGGAAAACATTTCTGGTTTAGGATCTCGACAATAGCTCGTCATGCCAGCCATTGAGGCTTATTTTGTTCTGGTGTCGTATATTTTGAGTTGACCCCGTTGTAGAAAATGTCTCAAAGGTATAGTTTGACATTTTGGGGAAGACACGCTTATTTGCTTTCAGGGAAAAGAAGATTGAAACCACTCTCAAATTTGTATCATAAATATGACGCTACCGTGAGCAGCTGGTTCGCTTAACTCGGCACAAAGACAGGACGCAGGGGGAAACAGCTGGCCTGGCTCGCTTTCTGAAGGTAAGAAAATCCACCTACTAGCCAGCATAAAACTCACTAATTTGCACACTATCTCTTGTTTGTTTAATCCGAAGTTGATCTGACCACCTGCAAGGTGAGGGTCATGTGACGGACAAACACAGCTGCAGGTGACAGAAGGCTTTTTGGTAGCCTTGCTAGTTTGTCTACATTGTACCACAGAAGAAGGTACACCGTGACACAAAATAAGTAAACATGTCTAAAGCAACTAGAATCACCTCCTTGTGGTTGCATGCCTCCGCCAACCAAAATGTCAATTTGTGTTGAATTGTTAAATAGTGAGTTATGGCCATTGTGAGGTCACAGTGACCACAGCGTCTCGACACCGTGGGTCGGTAACCGAAGCTCACGTGCACTGAAGAATGACTCAGGTAGACATAACTACACTATATTTTCACAAAGCAAATACTTATTTGCTGCTATAATAATGCACTGAATGTCGTATATAGAGCCTTTAAAGTCGCCTTCGTGGTTAATACAGTTTTACAGAAGCCAGTCGCAAACACAACCCACACACTCTGTATCTGCACAGTCCCGGGATGATAACGTATATGAATGGAATATTGAACAATGTTACTGAGCGAATGATTCATTTGCAATGCATGAAGCGCTGTTTTCTAGACAAAACGTGTGTGTGTGTGTGTGTGTGTGTGTGTGTGTGCAAAGTGATACTTGCGGCTAGTGATGAATGTCCCTCTTTCTTACTTCCGCTGGCCCAATATCTCATTGCTATGCCTAACCAGCATCTCTGAAAGGGCTGAGAGAATGGACTCCTGTGTGAGAGCGTGTGCATGTTTGAGTGAATGTGTATATATATATATATATATGTGCATGTGTGTGTGTGTATGCAGAGGAGATAGTAAACATTCATCAAGCAGTCAAGACAACGCCTCCCTGGTAAATGCTGGACATTATGCAGGTACTCCAGATAAACTCTCCCAAAAGGCTCAATCATTAATCTGAATCTAAACAGAAACACAACCTGAAGACAAAGAGCGGAAACAGCCCTCTGGAACAGGCTTTTTTAGGTATTTCTCAAAGACAAATTGTCTGTAGTAGGTTGTTGCTGCAGATCTGAGTTGTTTCTGCTTCACTTCCATTCATAAAAACGTGATTAATGTGATGCAAACATTTGCTGTATATGATGGTCCCTGGCACCTTACTGGTCATTTGTAGTGTTATGTAAGTGTAACGGCAATTAAGATTCAACGGCCATGTCTCTTGGCAAGTCATGGATAGTCAATTATCAATTTTGAGTTATGCCCAAAAAAGTGTTTGGTGAGGTCACAGTGATTTTCACCTTTGTCTTCCAAAATCTAATCCGTTCATTATTGAGTCCAAGTGGACAAATTTAAGGAAATTTCCACGAGGCATTCAAAATAACGATACGTATAGGCAGACGTACGGAAGGAAAGGAATACAATTTGTAGAGTGTGAATTTTAAAGGCATTTTTCTAATCCAACTTGTCAAAATCTGTGAATCTGCGAAGTCTTGGAAGAGACCTAAACACCCTTTCTCTGTCATGCAAATGTTTTTGTTTTTTTTAGCTAGTGGCCCTTAATGCTATGCTAACACGCAGGAACATAACATAACTGCTTGAGTGGATGAGAATGGATGAATGGATGGATGGATGATGGAGTGTCAGTTACAATAAAACATGCTCTCGGCGGCTCACGTTCCTGCAGAGTTCAACGGTGCAGGAGGTTGATCCAACTTCGCAAAGTGAAGCGATTTCTTAACACCCCCCCCCCCCCCCCCCCCACACTATTTTCTATTACCACTGTTTCACACTCTACCTACCACCGTTATGTTTTTTTTCCCTTTTGTGAGTTTTTTTTATTTTATCTTGGAGAATATCAGAGTTTTTTTTCTCATGAATTTCAACTGAAGTTCTGAATTATTTTTACCTACAATGAACTTAATACGACGTCGTTGTAAACAACCCTTCTCTCCTCCACCCAAACTACTGCGATGAGGTGTCCAATCCTCCTTTCACAGCCCCCTGATTATTCTGAGCCGCCATGCTTTATCTAAGTCTAAATACCACTTATTTTCAAAATAAATCCGTAAAGCCAAAATTTCCGAGACATTATAATGAGTGTCCAGAAGGGCTGTAAAAAAGCAGTTTGATCCGACTAATAGGACGCTATTTTCTGCCCCTTCGCGACAGTTATGAATAATGGATCGGCCCCAAATAAATAGCATCCCTGTTGGTGTCACCTCTTATTGAGGGAGTCTGATCCACAGACCAGAGAGAGAGCACGAGCGGCAGGAGGAGGAAAACAGGAAGTGAGTATCAAGCACACAGAGACCCACACACACACACACACACTTTCAGTCTAGAGGGGGATTTATTGATTTTGATGAAAGCAACTTGACTAGTCTGACCTAGCCTTCTCCCATCTCCATTGGTGTCATTCCAGCAAGCAATTACTGAGGGACTGTTGAATCTTTCTCTCTGACACACGCACGCACGCACACACGCACACGCACACACACACACACACACACACACACACACACACACACACACACACACACACACACACACACACACACACACACACAAAACAATGATGGATGACATATTACGCAGGCCTGTTTTTTTTTAGAGATTGTCACATTTAAGTTATTGCTGCCATTTAAGAGTATAGATTGTTGGTTTTACAGTTCTCACACCAGTTCTAGATGGATGTCTGGCACATCACTAGTTTCAGCAGGAGCTTGTTGCAGGTAAAAGAAATGGGCTGACTTGCCTTCCCCCCACACACATATAAGGGGGGTGGATTGTTATCTTTAGTGGTTAGCATGGAGAAGGGCACACTGCAGGTGATTTGACCAAATAAGGAGGCATATAAAATAGTCAATAAAAGGTTTATAAATGCAAGACCACCTGTACTTTTCTCTTAAAGCTACTCATCAAAATTGTATCCAACTATACATAAGATAAATTGCAAGCTAATTACTACAGGATTCATCAGCATTGCTAGCACATTGTCCTGTAGTGAAGCAAAACAAGCACCTGCCTGTGAAGGTGTTTGACATCATATAAAGAGATCTTTCTCATAATCAGCAGATGCTTGTTGCATGTGAAAATCACGCTCATGTGTTTTCAGTCACAAGCTCTACTTTAGGCACATTTTCCTTCCACCTACACCTGTTTTAGGGGGTGGATTTTATCAGTTATTCTAATGTCAGGATCAAACACTTCAAATCACAAATGCATGGCTGCACACTGCAATTTAAGTGCCTATATGCAAAATTCAAATAAAATATGTCCCATGTTGTTTGGCTGTTACTGATTTTCATTTTTAATCTTAAACCACAACTAAACTAGACCTCAACTGTGAACCCTGTCACAAGAGACACAACTAAAACAATATTGAGTTCACTATGTCGTCACTCTGCCCCAGCTTTTGTGTTGAGCGGCATCGTTGCCTGGTCTATCCAGCCATGAGAACGGGGGGGCTCTTAGAGGCGAATAAACAGTGATAATCCATGTTTAAGCAGCTTAATGTGAGGTGCTATACTCTTGGTGATTAATGTGTCTTGGAGGGCTCATCTCTGCATATTGGGCCTCATTCATCAAACCATAAAATAACACATTTATACAGGAAACATTTTTACACATTCATCTGAAAAGCAATTTAAATGGGTGTAGCCAAAAGAGCAACATTTAAGCCCCTGAGCTGTATCTCTGAAAAGTAATTTTTGGTTTATTGAAAAGGTTTTGTCCTTGACATTTTAAAATCTTTCAGTGACACGAAACACCAAGCTGTGGTCTACTGTAAAGCAAACACATGGCAGGCATGCTATAGGATGATTCCAGTATTCCTGTCTCAACATATTTAAATTTGATTACATTTATACCAACACAAATTCAATAAATAAAAGGATTCAGACTCCACCAGACAGATAATACTGAAATTCCTGGCAGTGTGTGGAAGACAATGAAACATAGTGAATACAATTTACAGCCCCAATGATTGAATAGTTAATTGAATAAGTAAAGGTGAATTAAGGAGAATTTGACATCTGTATTTTAAAATCCCCTCTGCTAGATATACACTACATCGCCCCAGTGATGCAGTTTTCAAAATAGGTCTATAATAAAAAAACGTTATACTCTATTATCATTTCAATTGCAGTTTCTTATGAGGAGCTGCTCAGCGGCCAACAGCAGGAGTGCCGGTACGCAGCTCTCAGGTGTGAATGTGCAAAATGTTAAGAAATACCGAAAAAAGGGCAAAGCCTCTCATTGAACCATCACTGCGTAAAGGTTAAGTAGACCTTTAACATTTGAATTCTAGCAAAACTGGACAGAATCAAAGCAGATAACATGGACGACCGAATACATAAGAATCATAATGAACTGCTTTTACCTCTCACTGCTGGCCTATTATTGCCTGTGTTGCTCATGTTTCAGTATATTTATCCATAGCCAACTCTAATTATAAGGACACATTATTGATAGTGTGCCCTTTGCAGTGCAACATAATCATAATTCTCTCAAATGGAGAGGAAAAGTTGGAAAGAAATCTGTGAAAACTGTGCAGCTACGAAACAAAAGCAGCGCGATCGATCCAAACGTGAAGCAGGAGAACGAGTTTGGACAATGATGCAGTACCTCTGTGGGTTGGGCTCGTTGTGTTTGTCTCTCTCGTGTTTAATCATTCTGTAGCGGCCGATGCGAACGTCTGGCCTCGACACCTTCATCCCGTTCAGAGTGATCCTGCAACACACACAGATACAACATCTGTTAAAGAGCGAGCGAGTGAAACAAACACAGAGAGAGAGAGCGACAAGAAGGAAAAAAGTAGAAAAATAGCAACAAACTGAGAAGGAAGAGGAGAGGGAGTTCACCTTGGGGTTTCATTCAGAAATTAATTTCTCCTGAAACTAATTATTAAATAACAAATATACAACTAAGCCCAAAATGATGTGTGTAAATAGCTTGTGTGGTCTGACCAAAAAGATCAGTTTAGTTTCAAAACACAAACAAAAGAGTTGCAAATCGTCACATCTTAAAGGACGGAATCCGAAAAGTTTTGCCGAACAAAATGACTTCCTACTTTAATTAGTGGAGGTATACCCGAATAGAGTCAGCGAATGTTCAAAACCTCATATCTATTAACACCCAAATATGCTTGTTTGACTTCTACAGCTGCTCATGGCGTTCAAGCACACACTGCAGTTCTTCACAGAGGACTCTCGGGGCTGTGTTTGCCCTAAACAGTGGATAATTGCCATAAACACAACATTGCAAACAGCGTTGCACAGAAAAACAAACAATCAGAGACACCCTCCTGGCTCTTTCTGAAAAACAAAACTGAAAAAAGTAGAAAGAAAAACTCTGATCAGAGACTTTCATAACACTCAGAGAAACACATTCAACTTCAGGACCTGCGAACTTGCACGGACACCAGCTGGGGAGTAAGACGAGGATTTACAGTGTGCCTCAGTTTAAACAAAGCACGAGATCACAACTCAGAGACGTTGTATTACTACTAAGATACAACACAAGGGCAAATCTGCACAGAGATTTATATCTAATGCTACAACAAATGGAGTGTGGGCAACACAAACAACAGATCTGTTCCACATAAAGCCAGACTTAAACCCAGGGGTTGACAGAGCCATTGATATTCGTACCTGCAATGATATAAAGGAATTGTGTATGTGTGTAGTGCATTCTTATTTGTCGCAAAGCTCTGGTTCGTGCAGTCTCTCCATCTTAAAAAGCACCCATGCCTGATATTACTCCTCAACTGCTCGTCTGCACTTCCAATGCCTCCTCTTGTCTCCAAACGCCTCACCTCCTCCTTTCCCCTCTCTCCTCTTCTCACATGTTCACCTCCCCTTATACCTCTTCTGTCTTTATTTCCCTTCTTTTTCTGCTCCTTTATTCCCCGTTTTACCTCCTTCTCTCTCTCCCACTTCTCTTCTTTTCACCTATGGGTCGTTGAGGGAAGATACCAAATATTTATACTGTATCCTGAAGGTTAATAGCTGGTACTTTGTGCTGATGTGAGATGTCAAAGGTTCTGCGTTTCTTGGCAGTAGCATGATGAAAAAGACGGTATTTGAAACGCATAATAAGGAAATATTTGAGGGTCAGGGTAAGGTGAATCTTTTCACGGAGAAATATTGAAGATGACACAGAAGAAGGAGACTACATGGAGACAAAAGATATAACATGTTAGTTGGTGCGTTTGAGATATTGTGGAAGGTGAATTTATAAACTTTGGAGAAAACCACGGTAGCTGATTCCCTTTGCTTCCTCTGTTCATGCTAAGCTCAGCTAATCACCTCCTGGCTCCAGCTCGAAACTTGACGCGGGCCATGAGAATGGTATCAATCTGTCAGCAGGAAAGGAAATAAGTGAATTTCCCAAAATGTCAAACTATAGCTTTAGAAATGTCGGTAGACATGTTTTTGAAGTTTGGACAGAAGCCAGGTGAGCTAGTTTCCCAGACTGCATGCTGGGCTAAGCTAACGGCCTGCTGGCTCTGCTAGGAGAGGGCTGTCGATCTTCTCGTCTAGCTCTAAGATAGCAAATAAGTATTTTCATCAAAGTGTCAAACTATTCCTCTAATCAGTCATCTTTAGAAGTGATGGTAGGCATATTTATTATGCTGGCTGTTTCCTTCTGCCTTCAGTATTTATGCTACGCTAAGCTAGGCTGTATTGGTTTATTGGTCTGCACTGTTCCTTCTCCTCTATCTCTCTTTACATCCCCTCCTTTCTTCTCAGCTCATCTCTTAGCTTCTATATCCTCTCGTCTGTTCTTTCCATCTCTCTTCGTGGCTTGTGTCTTTTCACCTTCCTCCTCTCTTCTCTTCCCCTCTTCTATCCGCTTCAACGTTCATCTCTCTCCTCTCGTCTTCTTTGCAAACCAGTGAAATGTAAATAAGCCTGAATGTGGCCTCTGCCAGCAAAAGCACATCAACCCGTGAGACAAAACCCAAACTCCATAAAAACAACTCTCCCATAAATAAATTCATCAGAAAACTAAACTCTCTCTCTCTCCCTCTCCCTCTCTCTCTCATATGTCTCAGTGACTTTGCTGACTTGACATGCATAGATAATTGCCTTTGTCAGTGTCTGCACATGCGCGCATTTACATAATTTACAGATTTATTATGAAACAAATAATGTGAGAGTGAGCAAGCCATCCCTCTCCTTCTTCTTGTCCTCAGCTTTCCAGTGTAGTGAGCTTAGTTATACATTATGCACAGTTCTGCATCTTTAATATAATCTCCTTTGTGCCCGTTGCTCTGCAGACTGTGGTGATCAGCTAGAAATGCGACTCTCTCTCCCTTCATGTGATTCTGTATGAATTTTATATTTATAGACTCAGATCAGTAAAATATATTTAGAGCAGATTCAAGGATTTGTTTGTTTTGTTGTTGGCTGTGTTTTGACTTTGATGAGGCTTTTGGAGCGATAGAGGAAGTACTCAGATCCTCAGTAAAGGTACTAATACTACCATCTAACAATACTCCCTTACAAGTAAAAGTCCTTTCCAAAAAATGTTAACTTCAGAGAGGAAACTTTCCCACGAAAGAATACCAAGCATCAACATTCAGTTAAACCACTTAACTTTTGCGCTTGTGGTATTGTTTGTTGTTGACTTTGCAGGGACTAATGTACAGGCACTTGACTGATGGACAGTGAAATATGAAAACCAAGTACATCACTCACTAAGCAATTGTGAAATGTGCGCAGAAGGTGAGGAACATCGTGAGTCAATGTCTGCAAATGACACAATCAGTGGTGTCTGACAGCTTGAAAAAGGTGTGAATGCAGGAACACTTCAGAGGAGTTTGAGGCTTAACATTCTCTTCTCTAAAACGTCTTTGTTCTCGTTCCCAGATCATAGACACAACGGGCTAAAAGGTATGTGGCACTCTTAAGTGTCTGATACAAAGCGGCGGAGAACCAGCTGTTATAGCATTGTGTGTTTCTATGTTTTCCCCGTCTCTCTGCTGTGTGACGCTATATATGTGCGGAGTCGACAAAGACAGACACAGCGAGAGCAGACAGGCCACAGCAGGATGGAGCGTGCCTTAAAAGCTGCATTCATTCAAAATCTGGCCCCTTCCTCCTGCAGGTTTGTGAGGAGGTGTGGGTGTGGACCAATTGACAGTTAGCAACTAGCTGGTGAATAACTTTAAAATGAATGCTATAGTGTTGCTCCGTATCTACTGGATGTGTAAATAAGCAAGTGTTTGCCATACAAACTTTAAGGTGATAATATGTCAATATGGTGTTTACAGCTTGTTGTGCTGCCCCCTATTGGACAAAACTAATTAATACATTCAAACAAGAGTCCCATAAAGTGCCAACATGTTCGCACATGCATTGGATGAACACCTCGTCTTTTGTCCATTCAATTCATGGTTACAACAGTCAACTTGTGTAACTGGATTTACTTTAAGTCAAGTCACAGCAGAAATGGGTATCAGGGTGACTTGGGGTACGACAACAAATGTGCAGATTAAGAAATTCAACAAATCAATAATTTGGTGAAATGATTAGAAGCGGTTTCGAGTCTGCGCGGCCACTTTTTAATGTGGGAGATGCTAACGCTTCTGAGGCAATGGCCATTAAGATTGTAACACTTCAAGCATCAGCAGTGTCATAAAACTGTGTAATCAATCAAGTATATAATCCTCAGAGATGGAAACAGTTCTTCTCAAACATAAGTTGATCAGAGTGTGTTTGCTTGTGATGAAAATATCATCAATGCTTCTTTGAAATCTGTATCTTTTGCTGCATTGATGTACCTCTTTGATAGTCTCATGAAACACTCCCGGAGCGGCTCTCTATCGTATCATCTGTCAATATGAGACTTTGCATCATGATTAAACGCTGGTCCAAGATTCTCGAATACATTCACATATCGTTTGATAAATGAAGCTCAGGGTTGTCGTGTCTAATAGGGGTTGTTTGGTTATAGAGGGACACAAAAACTGTCTTTAAAAGAAAGGTTGTGTGCTTTTGTGAGTGTGTTTTTGTGCATGCATATGTGTGTGTGTTGTAATGAGCTATGAAGTAACCAATCAAATGGCTTCTCTTCATTCTTGTAGACGGCAGAGAATTGTGTCCTTGACCAAAACAAGCTGGAACACCAACACACACACACACACACACACACACACACACACACACACACACACACACACACACACACACACACACACACTTACTCACACTCCCAACAACACATCAGTACACTCATTATTTTTCACAACTGTGACAGGTAGTAGGCAGTAACATGGCGTGACAGTGTAGTGTGAATATTATGTAAGGAAGAGGACACTGAGGATACAGTGGAGCTGCAGGATGAAAAGCTTCAGCGTTCCCCCGTGTGATGTATATAATCCGAAGCCGACATATTCGACAGCCACCTCCACCGAAACACAGCAGGTGGGTGGCTGCTGTGAAATTCCCCACTGTAGGCGACCTTTAGGCATTTTAAGACATTTCTTTTAAAAGACCCATAAATATGACTGGGAGCAGAATGAAAAAAATGGAGACAGCAACAGTCTACATAATTATAGTTATATTACTCACATGCTTTTGCACTTTTCTAAATAATAAAAGAAAAGTTTGCTCTGTCCACCATCTGACAAAATAAAACTACGAGAACTGTTTTTTACTGATTCATGGCATGATATGTTAAAATCATAATATAATACAATGACCACTCTAGGATCAGACCATGTCCATAGACGTCTGAGTGAGTATTTTATCTGGTTTCATGAATGTCTTGGATCTAGATTATATCTGTTATTGCATGTGGGTCCAACGGATAGGAGAGTTTGACCAACCGCTGGCAGCCATTAGAAAGAAAAATAGCTGCCACGCTCACGAGTGTGCGAGTTTCTGATCCAGCTCAATATCCAGTTTTGTTCCCAATGAAGCCATCAACACACCTGCCAGACTTGGTGCTTTTATCACAAAATGTGCCCCACTGTTACCAGTTTTTCATTTGAACTCTTCCATGTGGCTTTATCAGCGTATACTGTATTTATCAGGACTGCAATCTTGAAGGAGGCATACAACTTTACATAAGACCATTTCATTCTGATTGAGACATTACTCTGGTCATTGGTGGAATAAAGGGTTCGATAAAGCAGTTACAGTTAGACCTCCAGAGTGAATCCATTAAACAGTATATGGTCTACTTAACTAACAGAGGCACCTTGTCCATTTGGAAAGCTGTGGACTGTCCAGCACTTAAGATATCTGCCCACTAATACGATCTGCCATGACAAGTTTCACTAGCAGCCTGAGGCAGAACACACACACACACACACACACACACACACACACACACACACACACACACACACACACACACACACACACACACACACACACACACACACACACACACACACACACACACACACACACACACACACACACACACACACACACACACACACACACACACACACACACACCTATTTGATTGGATTAATCAGGAATTTCTCCAGCTCTCCTCTTCTATTCCCACCAGTGGAGTTAATTGCATTAGAGCAATGGAGTGGAGAAGAATTGGGAGCTAAGTCTGATGTCCTGCCTCAGTTCTCTTTGCCTGCAGAAATGAGATGGGAGAGGAAGAGGAGGAGTGGGTGGTGGTGATGATGATGGTGGTGGAGGGCTGGAAGATGCACAGCAGAGAGAAAGTAATAGAAAAGTGAGGTGGGCGTGAACAGGAGAAAGATTCTTTCTCTCAGCGGGAACACATCTGGGTGCTGCACAAATGTCTTTTTGCTGATACTCAAAGTGAAAGATTGCACGCGTTAAAAAAAGTGTTGTTTAAAAGGTTAATGACACTGTACCCCAATGAAATGACTGACATAAAATGATTTCTGAAAAGATGCCACGGATGACCAATCAGTCAATTTGACAGCTATTAAAGTAAAACCAAGAAGGAAGGTTTGCAAGGATAAAATATCAGTTAATGAGGACTATTATGATAAACACTTTCTTTAATTTGCGTGCAACATTTTGATGCTGTTCAAATTTGTGGTGATAATAATTTGAACAACTTTAAAAGGCAGCTCAAAAAACAACTGTTTATACTTGGCTTTGTTGTATTTGTTTTTTGTATGTTGTTTTTACTCTTCTTAAGTCTGTATTTTATTTATTTTATTTTATTTTGATGTGTAGCTCTTTTTGGGACTGCTCTCTCAAAATGTGCTTTTTAAATGAATTTAGCTACTTTAATTCTGAAGGATTCAGGCTGGACATCTTATTATAGCTGCTGAACATATTTCTTGTAATAGCGCAAAGGTTTTTTCAATATATCGCTAAAGCACGAGAATAGGAAAGTACTGTATGTCTATTATTTCCCTCATTTATGAATATTTTTTATCCATGTCTTGCAAGTACACACTTATGTTTTAAAAGGCTCAATCCTTGAAATTATCCTTAAATTCTGCAGAAGTTTAATACCACAGGAAATAAAAAGGTGAGTATGATGACTTTTGGTCCGTTTGTACTCCACTGCTTCCTTACATGAGTATTTCCTGTAGCCTACCAGCAGCTGTAGACTGTGGTTGCTCTGCCCAAGCATACCTGCAGCTCAATGCTTAATTTCTCTGCACCTCTCCCTGACTCTGTCTTCCTTCCCCCTCTCCACTCCACTCCCTGCACTTGCTTCTCATTTTCTTCCTGAGCATATTCCACCTTTACTATCCTGTCCCTCGACTTCCTAGCTAACTAGACAGCTCTGAAGATGGACACGCTAGCTAGCTAACTAATCAGCCGTCAACTGAGGTCAGACGCCAAATGTAACTTAAGACGACACAAAATTGGCATCAGATCGAAAAAAAAAGTGTTGTTTGTGTCAGTTTGGAGTTACAGAAAATATTTCTTTAAAACACTGAACACCTGGCAGAATGATTTACATTTTAATAAGGTGGAGTGCACTACATTCATTAGCAGGCGGTATTGCACTGCATCCCTCCATTGCACCAAGTCCTTCACACAACCAAATAGTTTTAAACAGGCCCTGGGATTGACACAAAGGCATGGACAAGAATCTGAATGGGAAAGCAATGACTTTTTGAGATATTCCTGAGAGGATTTAAGGTTATTTTGGTGATGCTGCTGATGTGTGAATCAGCAGCAAATTCAGGTCAGCATCAATAATAACTTGACTCGGGCAGTGGTCTTGGGATTCTGAATAGGCACAGACCCGCTGCCTCGGAGTTTCAAAACAATGGTGAGTGAGGAAGTGAGGAGCAGCAGCTTTATGCTTAAAGAGCCTTCAAGTAAAACGTCTGACGGCAAGATCCAACCGTACACGAGACAACTTTTGTTTCTCCATGATGACTTCTTCTTTAGCCAAAGGAGTTTGCAGAAGATCACACAGGACGCTCAATTAGACATATTAAGATATCAAATGATCAACAATGTAAACCAACCACAATGCTAGGGGTATAACACTCAGCTGACCTAATCTCTGCTTCACATTTCACACTGCTCCTTCTGTTCCAACTGCAACTGGCAATGAATGAAAACAATTTTTCATTGTCAGTCAAAACTCTTGGACACTGTTAAGGTTTCAGTTTGCTGGGCTACAATCCCCCATACCAATACCAGTATCTTTTATTATAAAAAGTGGCTATCATGTTTTATACGTTTAATGCATCATTAATAGACTTCTGAATAGATTTTTATTCATACTGAGTGAACTGCAAAAAACAAAAAAAATTAACCGCATACTTAAAACAAGGCAGTTTTAACAGCAGATAACAAAACATTTTCAATATGTAAGTAAGTATTCATAGTGTTGTTACTTTAGGTATTAATCCACCCTTTTTCTTTAGTGTCTCTTGCATTCCTCTCTGTAAATGAGGCCTATTATAGCTCTTTGTCAAATCCTTAAAAAGTACTTCACAGTTGTAAATGTAGTGAAAAGAGAAACAAAACACATAGAAAAAAGTAAAATAATATGTTAAATGAAACAAAGAAAAACCAGAACCCAAGGAATAATCAAGGTAAGCCAGAGCATCAATAAAATAAAAGGTCTAAAGATGGATTTAAAACACTTGACAATGTGTTTGTTGACCTGACCCCGTGGGTGGAGACTTCCACAACCCGGAGGTGCGATTGAAGTTATCAAAGTATTGGCATTCTCAAAGTGTGAAGCTTAAAATATCCTGACTCTTACACCATTGTCAAGGCTTCACAGAAACACGTGCAGTCCTTGTGCTACAGCGGCTGCATGTGTTCATGATGCTGGCTCAGGCTCTGTTGAAAGCCACCGCTGGGAGGTTGAGAGGGAGGAAGGGGGAAAGGGCAAAGACGAAAGACGAACGAGAGGGAGCACTGAAAGAGAGATAGAGAGAGAGAGAGAGAGTTGTGTGTTTGTGTTGAAGGCTGGTCTGCCATGGAAGCCCTTGGGACATCTTTGCCCAAGGCTACTGCTGCATGTTCAGAGAGGGTGAGAGGATGGTGAGAGAGGAAAACCCTTTGCCTAGCTCCTTCTCTCTCTGTTATAGCCACCAACCTTTTAGACAGGGGTGGGAGGGGGGCAAATGGCACTGGCAGCTGTGTAAGTGGCATGTGTCCTCTCCGCCAAGGGCTCAGGCCACACTGAGCAGCAGGGACAGATAGTCCCCCGGGCAGACATTAAGCTAGCAGGACCCATTGCAGGCAGTGGTCGTGCCATGGTCTATTGCATCAAAACCAGCATATAAAAAGGAAATTGCTGGAGGGAAGCAAGAGATGGAGATAGAGATAGAAAAAGAGACGTGGAGAGTTAGAGGGGCAGAAGAATGGGGAAAAAGAGAGAGGGAGCATTGCTGAAGTAGAGAGTAAAAGAGCAATTCAGTAATTTAGTTGCTGCTCCTTTTTTCCAGAGCAGCTTTCAAAGAATAAGCAGATGGAGGTTCAGTGCCACGTACAAAGACACTTCGTCTGGACACCAGGCTGATGGACACATCGGCGGCTCGCACTGTTCGAACACGTGAACTTTGCTACCCTTTAACGAAATACAAAAAAACAAGGTACAGATTTCACGGCCGACACGCTCTCTGATATATAACACTGTTCTTTCATCTCTATCCTGGTACCCTCTTCTCCTCTATTTCGTTTTACTCCCGAGTCCTGAGAGACTGTGCTGGCGAGCATGTCAGTTCACTCAGCTGGAGACTCCATCCTCTCCTCTGCACGCTACTGCAGCTTCGACTGTTAGAACTGAGACTGATTTCAGCATCAGATCACACGTCATATTGGAAAAAATCAAATTTTGACCTGATGATAGCACGAGATCAAAAGTCATGATACCGAAATAATTACGATTCATCCAGAGGGGTTGTGAATATCTGTACCAAATGTAGTCAACGTGATTTTCATAAAGTGGTGCTTTTGTGTCAATTAAATCAATTAATCGATTGGTGACAAAATCGTAAGAGTGTTAGTCAACTAAGAAGTTCTTTGGCCTAGGACAGCCCTTGTAAAAATCTGTGTCTAATAATGGTGCTGATGGGTTTACATTGGGAGTGAGACCAGGATGCAATGGTTGTTCAGACATTTTACTCAAAACTCCTGCATAGTGGCGCTAGAAGAAAAGTCAGGGGATCACCAAACGTCAGTAGGATTCACCTTCTGGGCACCATGAACATCTGTACCAGATTTCATGTCAATCTATCAAATAGTTGTCGAGATATTTCAGTCTGAACCAAAGTGGAGCACCGACTGACTGACCGGCTTCGCAATGACAACCCCCCCCCCCCCCCCCCCCCAAAAAAAAATCAATCACAAGATTTTACATGAGAAACGTGAATAGGAGAATATTCCGCTTGCTTTGATGGCCTCGCTACATGCACACACAGCCCTGTCCACACACGGCCTTCTTCAACAAGCTTGTCCAAGTGTGTTTTCAAGGGCATTTCCCTTCTGATTGCTTCGTGAAAGGCTTAAAAACAAGCCAGCCCTTAACAGCGAAGGTGGATGGGGGGTGAGAGCCTTCGAGAAAAGCAAGGCAAAACCTTGATGTTCAGCTTTATTTGCATGCTTCTGCCAATGTGTTTTCCATTCATTCATTATAAGATTGACTTTGGGATTTTTACAGTCTCGGTTTGTAGTAAACAACGAGAGAGAAAAATAGGGAGAGAAAAAAATAACTGACAATGACCTCGCTACTGTTAGTATCCAGTCCATCCTGTTTCTGTTACTTCTATTTAATGTGCAACCCTCTTTAAACTCAACGTACCAATGACGTACCAATGCAAAACATTATATATAAATGCTTAAAAAAAGAACGAGATTTATGGTCAACTCTCTGTTGTACTTTACTGTATTCTTGCACTGAGATGTGACAGACAGTAGTCAACATATCTCTGAGACAAGACAGCGCTACTATAGTTAAATTTGTTGAAGTTGTACATGGACATAAAGATAATTCAGGTTTTAAGTTTAAGTTCTATCAGAAGCATATAAAAATGATGTATTCAACCGATCACCATGTTATTTACAAAAATGGTACTGCCAGCAAAAAACTTACATCAGCTGGTACAGTTGGAGACTGTTGGTACAATAATTTCCGTGCAAGTTCTGGAGTCACGTAGAGCATCTTTTTTCTATGATTTCTAGGCAGAATTAAAGATGTTTTATTCCTGATAGATATCAGAGATGATGATATCCTTGAAAAGTGTGAGTCACACTGAATCTATCACAATTTGAAAACCTCTGGTGTTCAGTGAGGAGCTGACAGAAAATAGAGGAGAGAGAGAGCTGGATGGACTCAATCTGGGGACACACAGTGCTGTAGAGATTATATGGGTGGCACCTTAAAACCTCTAAACCACCAGAATGCCCCACTGGTATCGTTAAAGCAACTGACCCCAGACAATCTTGGAAAATGAACGAAAATCCAATTCGCCATTATCTTGTAATTGCATCGTTTAGCCAGAGTGTCCGCTGTTCAACACTATGTAGTCTCACTTTGAGTACAAAATACCACAGAGGAAGGAAAAGCTTCAGAGAAACGTTTGCTCTCTGATTCAATAATGTCATTTTGTTAACAGTCAGCACCTTATACAAAGACATATGAACATTTAGCATGGTTTACATGTTCAGTGAAAAGGTTTACCCTTCCTATCTCAACATAGCGTTTTGATTGTATGGAACCTCTGCAGTCAGGCAAGTTTGAATTGCAGAAGTCAATGTCTGAATGAATTACCTTCTTTAAAAAAAAAATTATATTCCCGCAAGTCACACCACTTTTCATATCAGTTGAAATTGCTCAAGTTCAGAGAGTAGAAAGGATCTTGAGGGAAGTCGACAGCATTTAATGACTTACTGCAGCTATCATCCAATAGAAAAGTGAGAACTTTATCTATCATCTGGACAACCATTCAGTGAATTGCACATATATCTCTTTTATCACTTCTTGCCAGACGCTGACAAACAACTGTAATCTCCTGAATACTGTGTCTACTGACACAGTCCATTCTCTAAAACACCAATTTTCAAATGCTCTATTTTCAGTTTTCTTATAATGCTATTACTCTGAAAGGACAAAGATAAGCGTCACAGTGTGAGAGTGACAGCGGGACACAGACAGAGAAAAATAAAAAACAGATAGTGAAGAATAGGGACAATAAAGATGGAGATTGCATTCCGTCTGTGAAGAACTTCCCTGCTGTGTGAGTTTGTAGCAATGTGTGTGTTTATAATTAGCGTGCTCGAGCCTGATTCTTTGAATGCAAATGCATCTGTTTATGTGTTTAAAATAAATTTTCTTTTGAACCCGATTCTGGCAATTTTGAAAATCTTTTGCTGATGGTTATTTCACTTGTGCAGTAATATGAAGCGGACCTTTCCAGTTTGTTGTTGTGACAGCAGCTTTTGGGGAATATATGGAAAATGTCAGCTGGGATTAAGGGGCAGTGCAAAGGTAGTTTCATCATTTCTATGCAAATATTTGTATTTATTGTATTCAGCCAACATGATTCTTTCATCCCTGTAGTGCCAAGCACAGATGAATGACACTGTTGTAGGAATAATTTGCTTAATAGTCAGATCATCAGTTCACCAGGTAATTCAACAATTTTCAGTCCAAACAGCCGTCTGAGTAGACTGTAAATTAAACTAATAGTCCTGTAAGTGGTAAATTTAAGCAGTTCTAAGACATCTTTCCGTCTTCCTGTCAGACAGATATTCTTCCTCCAAATTTGATTTCAGCACACTTCCACAGCAGTATTATGAGTGAACTTGAGCAAGTCATTAAAAGCTGTCTGAAGTGCCTGAAAAGGTTTATTTATTTGCAAATCATTCTCCTTCACTGAACAATTACAATAAATCATCCACTCAACGGAAATCTTCAGTGTCACTTTAAGTGGAGAGACTTGATTTCACCACATTTTACTAACAGGTCTGACAAGGATTTTACTTCAAACAGACCAAACATAACCCTGACAGATTGTATAATACTGATTTCTCTGTTTCTCACTGCAACATCTTAACAAGTACAGTAAAACGTTACTGGCATTATAGCGAAACTGTAGCGGGCTCAGCCTTATAGCTAGATTAAACATGCTGGCATCGTATGAATCTAGATGACGTAATGAATGAATGAATTGTCATGCTAGCTTGTCGGGAACGGGGCTGAATTAAGCTCAAAAGTTCGGCTTAATTTTTGGCAAAGGAAAACTGGCATGGGTTCGAATGGGTTCCTTTACATGTAAATGAAAATGGATTCTATGGTACCCACGAGTCTCCCCCTTACAGACATGCTCACTTAATGCTAATCCCATGCAGCTTTGGGCAAAAATCAAGCAGTTTTTTGCACACAGTATAAATGTGTTATTTCCGCCTCTTCTAAAAATTGTGTATTGTAATATTTCTGCATATTGGAATCGCTAGGCTCGGATCAACGGTCTTGGGGTTTCTGAGCAGTTTCAACAAAAGAAGCACTCCAATCCACCCAATCACTGAAAATTGCAATTCTTGCAGAAATCTCCAAATATCGAAAGTTTTAAAATACACAGCGTGTCTTACTGTAGTATTTTAGTGCCATTTTTGATATCTTTACCAGCTCTTAAGTGGTAATATTCTCTATTCCAGCACCATATGTTTCTAATAAATGTTATTAACCTAAAAAAATACTGCATTAGTGACCATTGGAATTGCCATATATACTTCCATCGTAATGCTCTTAGCCCTTTTACAATTTATTTTATAATTAATGACTAGAACAACTTAAACTAATTAATCTTCAGGTTCCCAGCTCTCAGATGATGTATACCACTTCTATGCAGCATTTAATGTTGACCTGCTATCTTTCCCTAAAGATCCTATCTCTTCTAAAAAAGACAAAAGCAGGTCTATGTGGGTCTTTAAGGGTAAAAAAAGCAAATTAAAAAGAAGTTATTGGTGTAGAAATCATGGGCAAAACCAGCAGCTCATGCTACAGTACGTGTTTCCACGTTTACCTGTTGTAGATGTCGTCGTCCTCCCCTCCCCAGCCCCAGTACTCGTTGGGGAAGCCGTTGATCTTCAGAAACTGTTTTTTACTGAGGCCTGAAACTCCTCCAAAGTAGCCTGCGTATGGCAGCCTGCAGGAGCAAAGAAAAGGAGGAGATGGGATGGATGAGGGAAGGAAAAAGGCCAGAGGGGGCGAGAAGTTACAAGCGAACCAGTGAATGAATATATTACTACAAAATAAATTAGAATTGCCTGAACAAACAAGATCCTTCTGACAGCAGGAAGATTTGGCAGCATCAACTCTCTGCTATGCAGCTGCATGCTGAAACGTGGGCTACCATCATTTAACCATTTGTTTACAGCATGCACAGGCAGGTATTATCATTCATAATGAAAGATGGAGCAACATACAGTTAACACACATGTAACTAGGAAGGAAGTTTGGGTTCCCTATCCATGTTGTTGTAAAAACAAAAGTCCCTTTATATGTTATAATACAGTAAGGCAAAAGCCCCATGACATCTAATTAACATGGCTACCCACTCAGATTATGCTTCATTATAATAAAAATGATCATTCTTTTCAATTTCCTAAAGTTAGTGGGAGATGTCCCCGTGAATGTTCTCAGTGCTTGTTAATCTGAAATTGTTAGTGAATCATCAGCAGCATCACAGGTTTTTTTAATATATAAAGATGGCATAATTTACATTTGAATAACATTTTGAAGTGTTTTAGGCAAGCAGATCATTCAATGTGTCTTGTTCTGGATGTGTTTTTAAGTGGATCATTTATGAGTGCCTTTCTACAGTAAGTAGATAATCCACATCCATATATAATCCCCTCAAGACACATGAAATGACCGGGTGTAAACAGGGGCCGTGGTATTTGTGCGTGGCCTCTGGCGCTAATAAGCAGCCAAACGAGCTGCTACTAGTGAATACTAGAGGTTTCCAATAGTCAGCATTGGCCATTTATAGTGAAAATGTTGGATAACACATGAAATTAGAGTAAAGAAGAGAAAGAATGAGGAAAAGATGAGGAGATGAAGAGAATAACTACAAGATAAATATTAAGAATATATGACAGGGGGTCCGAAAGAACAAGACAATGAAATGATGGAGGAGGGTATATATAATACGTATATTGTACGTGTGTGTGTGTGTGTGTGTGTGTGTGTACACAGTGGACAAAAGAAGGCGGAGAGGCATTTTATTTTTTCCTTAAAAGTCTTGAGACCAGTGGAGTGGGACGGACATCAGCTGCGAATGTCATGACAGGTGCCTGGAGTCTAACCAGAGGCGGTGTGTGTGTGTGTGTGTGTGTGTGTGTACATGTGTGTATATTCTGGACAGTATGTGTTGTCAAAAAGATGACAGCTCCCTGTTGAAAGATGACAAGAGGAAAGTAATGAGACCGTATGTTTCTGCACAAATTCTCCCATCAACAATATGGTGAGCAGTATGTGTGTGTGTGTGTGTGTGTGTGTGTGTGTGTGTGTGTGTGCGTGTGTGTGTGTGTGTGTGTGCTTAGGAGAAGAAGAGGGGAGAAAGAGTGATTGGAAGTTTGATTAACTGCATGTTTTTCTTGAGAACTTCACTCATTTTTTTATGACGTCTCGCTAGAAAGAGGATAAACAAAGCTCTTATATGAAATCTTCAACAGTGGGGACTCCATAAACTCCGTATCTGTCTGATTATTTCCTCAGAGAAGTGGGATATTCATCATCAAATGCTAACTCTCAAACACCACTGAGATACAGTGTACTGTGCATGACGGAAATTTGACAATAATGTTATGTCAATTCTTGTCCTGGTTTTATTCTGTACAATAATAACTTTCCTTTTGCATTTTTCATTTCCAGTTTTAATAGTTTCTTCTCAAGGAGGATTTGGAGAAAAAAAACGAATTTATCTTCAGTAGACTCTACGACTGTAAAAACAAATTCTCACTCCCAACCAGTCAAATACCAGCGCTTGGTCTGGGAATTAGAGTTAGTTTTAAGTGCAGTGTGTTGATATCAGATGCTGAGGTTCACTGACCAACCGCCTGTGTTTGACAACTAGTTTGGACAGCTGCAGCTGCTTCAGAGCGCTGCTGCTCGAGTCCTCACCAAGACCAAGAAAGTGGATCACATCACTCCAGTTCTGAGGTCTTTATACCGGCTTCCTGTCTGTCAACGAATTGATTTCAAAATACTTCTGCTGGTTTACGAAACCCTGAATGGTTTATGGACATACTAGATCATCTGCGACATTATGAACCATCCAGACCTCTGAGTTCTTCTGGGACATACTTTCTGTCAAAACTAAACATGGACAAGCAGCGGTACGTTTTTTTGTACCACATATCTGGAACAATCTCCCAGAAAACTGCAGGTCAGCTGCAACTGAACTTTTATTCTTCTTTTATATTCATTTAATAATGACTGTTCTGAGTTGTATGTGAATGTCCTTTTTTATTTTCTCAACCAGCTTCCTTCTATGAGTGATGACGTCCTGAATGCACAGTTTTTTGTTTAGTTTCGAAAGGTTTTGGTTATTCCACACAACACATTTAATGTATGTATTTGTGGAGCTATTCTCACTGGTTTAAAAAGCGGGATGTCAAATACTTTCAGAATCAGAAATTAGCCTCTGAATCAGAATCTGTTGACAATTTTGGGGTTGTCTGTTGATGTTGCCAGCACTATAAATAATTGCATTTCTCCTCTTTAACTGGTGCATTGTTTGATTATTTCACATTTCATGCCTGTCATTCATTTTCTTAAAATTGACAGTGCACGTCGATCCATGTTAGTCACTGAACAGTGTGCTGACGCTGCCAGGAGAAGGCCTAGCATAAAGGTGCTCTCTGTACATGTGCATATGAGCTGCAGCACACTCGCACTGTGCTCACCCGCGTAACAAGTACTGTACTCAAACATCCACAAAATCCTGCAATATAATGGTAATATCATTTCATGCACTGCATAAGGTCCTTTGAGAGAGTGTAATTCGTGACACGTTTTTGAAAGAGCGGCGCTGTGAAGTGGACTTCAAGGTGACCCTTCCTGCTCAGAGAGCTGTCAGGTGTTGTGAGGTGCTACGATAATGGAAAAGCACTTAAAGTGACCTGACTTTCAGTGACAATGTTTTCACCATTTATCAAAAACCATGTGCTTTTACATTTGGGAGCAGCTAAGGTTTTCTCTTACTGAAATGCTGAAATAAAACATTTACTCCTCGGCCCAAATCAGCTCTCAAAAAATGTCGTTTGATCGTCGTTTGTTAATTGCTTGCTGACTTTTCGTCCTTTAATTTGGAAGCGTCCTCGATGCTAAAACTGGCAGACAAAAACAGTTGGAATGCTCAGACCATTTTTGACTTCGGCAACTAATTTTCTACAATTATCTGATTTCTGCATCAACAAAGAACTTCAATCAATCCTGTGACCTTCCGCTCACTGAAAACACCCGGCTTTACTTTTATCCACTTTTTTCATCATTTTCTAGTGACCAAAACAAGAAACCTCATAACAAACCAAACCAAAGTATTTACTGACTCATTGCTAATAGGAAATGTTAATTACCACCTGGTGTTGTATTGTTTGCCAGATAGCATTAGCTTATTGAGCAGTATATCAGGGAACTGCTGAGGCTCCTGAGGGTTTTCAGTAGGATAACTCTTGTGGAATGACAGTCTGTGGATTGGAGAGGTCACATTCGCTGGCCATGTTAAGAGCATTAATCAATGCTTGTGGCGCTTTTAGATAATTGAGTGTAGGTGTGGTGTCATTATGCAAAAATACACAACTAAAGCAGGAGGCTACTATTCAGTGATGGCTGTAAGGATGCAGGGACACTGTTTGGCAACACTGCATTTTGTTAACACACTCGAGAAATGTCACTTTCACTCACCATATCATTTCCTACAAACTTAGCACTATATACTGTAGATCCCCTTTTTTATGGTTATTCCTTTGCTGTAAACTGCCATCCATTGCACATTTGACCGTCCGTGGGGTGGGGTGCACATCTCCAACTGGTGCTTACTTGTTTCTTTTCCGGTTTCTTCGGTGGCTTTTACTCCCTCACACAGGTCTTAGGGTCATGATGATGGTTTATCCTACATAATAAAGTTTTAGAGAGCCCCGTGATCTTGAAATAAGCACTCTCATTCTGTTTAGTGGCCGTTTGTTGATTAGTTAGATCTAGAAAGGATTTTACCTTCTGTCTCTGTGCAGTCCTTAAGAGACTTGTTTGTGATAAAGGAGTTTCAAAATAAAAGCACCGAAACAGGGATGACTGCACGCAAAGTCAAAAGTGAACTTTTGACTTTCTACATATTAACATGCAAAAAGTTTCATCTGCTGCTGAGATGTTTCATCAGTGACTACAGTATGCGTATATTTACTATTTTTACTTTGTGTGTGCAACTAATGATTGTGTTTAATTTTCTATTAATCTGCTGATTATTCATGTTTGGCATATACAGGGTCATAAAAGGGTGAAAATACTCACAGCAGTTTAAGATGATGGCCAGCACATCGAAGCAAGATATTCAGTTTGCTATCACAAGTCAAAGCAACAAATCTAACTTGACATTTCAGCTTGAAGAATTACCTAAATTATAATTTTTGATATATTTACATAAATAATACAAGAGAGCTCATCTTATACAGCAAGTAGACACAGTCGTCATAGTTAGTAAGTGTCTCTGCACCAGCTGTAGTCTACACTAGTTAGTTTCTCTTTGCATCATGTGCTCTTGTTAGGACTACAGAAGTATGACCGAATAAGAATTAGCAGCAGTGAACTGTGGTGCATTTTCATGCTAATTTAGGCTTCAGACAAGGATTTCAAAGTATAATGAGATCTAGTCAAATTAAATACTGCTTAGTCTATTGTCTGTCAGAACACAGACTGTAGGCCATCTCTATTGCTTTGTTAGGCAGCCAATTGCATATTGAAATGCTTCACATATTTATTTGTTTAATATATAACAAGTGTAAAATGCTATTTTATCAGACAGGCAGGTGCAGAACCCACCTGCAAAAACAACCTTCTGGGTACAATTCCCTGTTTAGGTCTATAAGCTGTTCTCAATGTATGTGTGTGTGGGTGTGTGAGTGTGTGCACGTGCAAGTGTGACTTTATTCATCCTACCATTGAAGGGACAGCCCACCCCAAAATCAATAATACATATTTTTCCTCTTACCTCTAGTGCTATTTATGAATCTAGATTGTTTTAGTCTGAGTTGACTAGTTTTAGAGGTATCGGCCGTAGAGATGTCCGTCTTCTCTCTCGGGGTGGGAATCACCAGAGGCCCCTCAATGCGATATTATCACGAAAACAAAGTCACAATATGATATTATTACGATTTTAAACATTTTGCAATATATTACCTATTTTTAACTGCAAATGATGCAGTTTGTCAACATCTGTTTTTATCAAATAAGATAAAGTTTTCACTCATCTCACTTCAGTCCATTTCTAATAGGTCTTTAGTCAATGAAGTAAAATATATAAATAAACTATTTACTTTTACTTTGTTTAAGTCATCTATAGTGATGATTTGCATACAAACACACAATTAAAATAATCAGGGAATAAACCATTGCATTTTTGTTAATAAAAAATCTTTGCATCAGTAGTTTTATTATGTATTATAAGCTGCTTAGAAACGTCTCCTTCAAAAAACTGAATTTATTCAAGTTTCCCACCAAAACTTCATTTTTACATATGAACATATCGTGATAAAGTTATAATTTACTTTCGTCCAAATACAAATTTTTACTGAATGGAGCTTGAAAGCACCACAGTGTAACTAAATGAAGCCGTATGGCTGTTCTCAGCAGCTGTTGCTGTTAACATTGCTAACATTAACTAGCTCTTCTCCTGACGATTTCAACATGGTTGTTCACAGACCAGCGACTGGAAAGCATGAATGCTGATCTTCAGAACGCAACGTTTTTGACTGAATATAGGCCGTTGCATTTCTTTTGACACTATGATGGTTGAACTGTGTAATTAATCCACGGTTCACATGACTCCCTGGTCAAAGCAGACATCTGCTGATATCTCCAACACGAGGCAGCTCACACCAAAACAACCTAGATTGATAAACAGCACTACATGTTTGATGGAAAAATATGTATTTTTGAATTTGGGGTGAACTGGATCACTAATGAACTGAGATGAGCTCGAATAAACTTTGAAATTAGACTTTGGCAAATGCTTTACATTTAAATAGGCTGAACTGAAGTGTTCCTAATTATCAAGACCTCTTAAGGTAAATGCAAGTAGAAAGTTGTGCTAAGAAGTTGGGTACCATGCTCTCTCACCACCTCTAAAATCACACGGCAAGTTGAAAACCATCGCCTCACCTGAAGCCAAACTTGTCCATGGCGATGGCGAAGTGCCTCGGCTGGTCGTAGCAGTGGTAGAGGTTGCGGTCGTCCATTGGGATCAGGTCCACGTCGCTAAAGATGAAGCAGTCGTACTCTGCGTCCTTCAAAGTCTCCGTGTAGCCAACATTCAACAGCTTGGCACGGTTGAAGGTTTCCTCACCCAACTGCAAGAACACACCACAAGAGAGACCATTGTGTCATTGTTTACATATAGATGAGGAGGGCAGATGATGTAGCTTCATCAGCATGTGTCCTCTGCTTGAAAGGCTCTGTGTTAAAAAAAAGAGTTGAACAGATTGGAACGTGTCTTCTGAACCACAAATTCAGCATGTGCGATATCAATACCATGTTCAATTAATGTTTCTGTTACGTACAACTTGTAGTTTCAAACTGCGACTTTGTAAGGTTAAATGTAGACTAATACCAGAGTTAAGAAGGATACATTGATGGGGCACTAAATAGGAGAGGGAGAAGTACTGCCAAAATATATAATACATGCTGTGTTCATTACACTGTATAGAAACATCAACCGGAAGCTGAACTGCTACAGGCACTTCTACCATAAACAAAAGACAATATGAGTCAGACCAAGCCAAATGTGTTCGGGCCCACATCAAAGCTGTTTTTCACTATAAATCCAACATGAACTGATGTGTTTATTGACCCCAAGAACAGATCAGTTGCCTGAAGCACCAAACACTTCTTCTGAGACTCTGTCTGGCTGAAGTTTAACACCCTTCATGCTGAATATGAAATGATAAGTGATAAATCTCTACAACAGAGTCCGATAATCAAAACTTTCCCTGTAGTCAGAATGGCCAGAATTATAACACAGCCAAACACGTCGTCACCTTCTAAGGTGCCCCTTCAGTTTCAGAGCATTATTGATCATCAGTGTTTAGCATCTGCAGTGCATGTTGTGCTGTATTTATCTCTACAGGCAGTCTGAACTGATGTTTGTATTGACCCCAAGAGATCCGGATGCCGCTGCAGTGAATGCAGTCTTTGCATGGACCAGGTTCAACACTTCGATTGAGATGAATGCATCCTTGCCAAAGCAGCACAGCAGCGTAAGATAGCCGAGGTTAACACACGTGAGAGCTATAAACTAAATAATGTATCAGCAATTTTTACTTCTCTTTCTGTAGAGCCCCTTGTGCAACAGCTTGGCTTTGTGAAATCCTAGTCAAGCTGCAGGGAGGTCAGCGAGCAAGAAGTGAAGCTTATACTGTGCAACCTGACACTCTTTGGCAGACACATTTCGGATGCACGTCGACAGTCCATCCTCTTCGAATACTCTCTGAATGAATTCTTCTTTTTATGACAAGTACAGCGAGGAAGCTCCAGGAAGCGGCTAGAGAGAGACAGAGTTGAGCTGTACGGGAGGGAGATATAAATGTAAAACCTTTTGTACTGTCAGTACCTTGTACAGACGATTTCCCCTCAGGAAACCTCTTATTCACTTACTGTACAGCTAGTGCATTTTATCTAGCACAAATGGCCTCAAGTATCCTTGCAAGTGCAAGTAAAAATCTTTATATGCATTGTAGCCAAAATGAATCACCAATTATTGTGATGATGAATGAATCACATTAGCTCCAGTTCCTCAAATGATTGTAATTCAATATGGTTAGTCGGACAAAAGAAGCTATCTGAATATGTCACCTTGTGTTCTGGGAAAATTGCTATCAGCAGTTCTCACTATTTTCTTCACATTTACCAAATGATTTATCAATTAAAGCAAGACAATACCTGCTATAGTACAGGACAGAAAATCCAAATTAATATGTAAAGCCGTTTTAATCCGGTTTCTTCAGGTTATGTGATCAAATAAAGTCTGCACAGGAACTACATTTGACACATTATGTTCAGCAGGGTTAGAAAGAAGATTAATTAGCAAAAATAACAAAACTATTTTATCATCCCGTAGTTGATAAAGTAACTGCATATAAGTGCAGACATTAAGGTCTGAAAATCTGATCGTGAAAGTTATTGAAGTTTCTCTTTATCTTAGGATTCATTTTGTATCTTGTATGGTATGTTTTTATGGTGTTTTGAAAGCAAAACTTGGGAAAAATCTAATTCATTCATTTGTTGTATTATATGTAAGTTACTTTTCCTGATAAACATTACATTAGTAGTAGTGAGCTACAAAGAAATCTGCTGTATTTACACTGAAACATGAGCTTTTTGAGTCATTATGACTGTAATAAAGATTTTCATGCAAATCTGACTCGTGTAGTTTGGTTAAGTCCTTATGCAAAATCTCTAAGACGTCATGAGGGGCCCCGCATGACAAGATTACATGTTTATGGAGATGTTACTGTGTCCCAGCACAAAGCTTCAGTCCTCATATCATAAAAAAGACCCCGTTTGATGAATGTCTCAGTATCTACAGTATGTAGCCGAACAATTAACTGCTGTTACACATTTTCTGCAGTCACGTATTCCTTGGCCATTAGGGAAAACCACCCACTTTAGACTGCACAGAGATTTTCTAAGATGATTAACGCATCAGCCTGATACCTTTTTTTTTTTTGAGGTACATTTGCTTCCACACTGGTGCATTATCTGTTCGGATCGACCATGAATTAAGTACAATGCATAATCCCCCACTAATACCTGAGATTTGAGAGCATAATCCCCCTTTGCAGGTGGCAAATAAAATCTATTGTCACGAATCCAATTGGGCTCCAAATATCAGCTAAAATAGTCCTCTGTGTGTTTTTGATCAACAGTCTGTTCAGTTTGGAACGACATCATATGAGCAAAATATGGCCAATGTCATCCAAGAAACTAAGAGCAGCAGCTGATACATCCGGACAAAAAGGGAAATAAATCAATAGAATAAAATAGTATTTTACACAAGTAATAGTCAGAGGTTCTTGGGAACTAATGCAAGATAAGTCCTGCAAATAAACAAAAAAGAAAATATGATTTTATCTGATTAAATGTCTGTCCTCCTCCTGAGCCCATTCTTTCAAATTGCTTTAAAAATGTCGAAACTGTAAATGACGTTTTGATATTTGGTAGTAGACACATACATTTCAAATGATTAACTTTAAAAGTGAGTATTATCCAACAGAAAAACCCAGCCCAGTGTTGCCATCTTTTTTTTCCCAATGAAAGTGGCAAACAGCACAAACTCCGAAAGTCACTAAACCTAGTGAGAAAGTAGCCGAGTCAGCAACACTTTGCAGCCCGTCTCTTCAGGCCTCCCTCCAACATAATGAACGAAAACAACAAACATGGCTACTGTTGGTACTCACAGCTGTCAAGCTAGCAGCATGTGGAAGACTTCGCTGACAAGCAATGAGTGCACGGGCAGAATGCACTCAGGCAGGCAGCCCGACTGGAATGATTGGATGGGCCTATTACAGTCCCACAACAGCCACAGACACCAGATTTCTTTGTTGTCAGGACATTCATTTATTGCTGTTGGGATTTAAAGATAATTTATATAAACATATATAACCATTTTGTTTTTATGAAATACCCACCTTGCTTTTTTTTGGGGTATTACAGATCTGATGAATGTAGGAACCATTGTTTATCATTTAATTAAGACATGTGTGTGTGTGTGTGTGTGTGTGTGTGTGTGTGTGTATGTGTGTAAACCTCCCAGCATCTCGGCTTTATGGCTCTATACATCTTCACCCATCTCTTCCTGCCATAAGTGAGTTCATATCACCTGCAGGATGTGAGGTAAGCCATTACATTATACATACTATTTTACTATTCAACAGCCCAATTGTGGGTGTCATTTTATGAAACAATTTGAACTGAAAATTGGTTCACACTCAGTTTGTACGGTGTTGTATTTTGAATCCAAATTCAAAAATGCAACACTTTTCTTTCTCACAATATAAACCGGCAAGAAGCGATGTAGAGGAGGAGGGTGCAGTCTTCCTTTGTGTTCCAACCAGTCCATCTACCACCACTCCATTGTTGAGTTTTTTTTTTTTTCAATATCTGTTGTTTTATTTTGTTGATGCAATGTTTTCTGTGGACACTGCATTTTCCCACTGCTGCCGGCTGCATTTTTCTGTTATTTCTTCCCTCCTGCTTTAGGCTGTTGTTTCCTGCCTGAAACCTGTCTCCGTTTTTTTTCTCACGCAGAGTGCACTGGAAAGATCTGCACAAATTTGCCTACAGTGGCCCACGGGGGACAGTTAAAACCATTCATGTGTGAATATTTGACAAATCAACAAATTATATGTTGACAGGGTGAAATGCGGAAAGGGTACTCCAATTTAGCACATGGCGATTTTTGGCTCCACGTTTTGCAATTTCACATGCGTCTTTTAACTTTCAAGGACATTTCTGCTCTATTAGTTTTTGATCAGGCTGGGCCCACAATGCAGTGTGCGTGCATATGCATGTGAGCGTGCGGTCTCAGTCTTGAGTACATGAGTTTACTAAGTATGTGTGTCACAAAAATATGTTTTTTTACCAGGAGATAATATCATGAAAGAATCCAGCACCTCAACCCTCAATTAAGTGTGTTCAGGCCCTTCTATGGCTACCTAAACGTCTCCCGTCACAATGACAGGTTTTGGTTTGCAAGCCGCCCCCGCACTGCAGGAATGCTCTTTAAATTAAATATTTTTGTTCAGACAATAGGCTCGAAACATGCTTCTGTTAGCGCATTGTGCAGTAATTGGCATTTATACATAATAGAAATCACTGTGGGCTTCACGTTAAATTAAATGACAATCTTTTGGCAGATGCTTTTGTGCAGAGTGACTTACAATAAGTGCATTCAGCATCATTATGAAGGAAAAACTAGATGTGATCAAAAAATTAAGTGCATCCCTCAAACAACTATACAAACATGATTTACATGTTAATGTTTGCAGGTTAATAATTATTTAGTTAATCAACTGTATGAATCATATAAGTTGTATTGTAGGTAAAAAAAAATAATTAAGTAACCGGGGGAGGTAATATTCATTACAACAGTTTTGCACTCCACTTCTCGAAAAATGTATGACTTTATAAATTTGCCATTTTAATTTTAGAGAATAACAAAAGATTTTATTTTTATGCACCCGACCAACAATCTGGACAATTTCTCACCTATTTCTGGCCACTTGGGGGCAGTGCAACAAGTTGTTAACACTTATGTTGATGAAAGTGCTACAGTTTACCAGCCTATTTACACATTGAGCAGTTACAGAACAACATTATTATCCATTCGCAGTCATGCTTGAGTCACTTAAGGAATCTATGTTGAATACCCACTCTCCTTTACACTCTGGTTTGGCCTCTATTAACCCCTGAGGGAAATATCTGTCTCTTAAGCTGCTAAACACTCCACAATTTTCACAAGCCAGTCACTGTTTTGTGTTTGGTGCTTGGCAGGAAAGGTTCAGAGATTATCAGGACTTGAAAAATGATGCTGATTAGAGCTCCGGGGATGAACCAAAACAGTAAAGTTGCCATACCAAAACAATAAGCTGAAAGATGCTAAAATTCTTTGTAGTGCTCAGGCGAACTGCAGCTCTCGTGCCAAGTGTCACCTTTCGACTGGTAATAAGTGCAGGCAGCAGCTGGGAAAGTCGACTTCTGACTGGAAAACCGCTGGGGTGAATCACTGGCTGCCTGGGTAAATAGGGGTCGGGTAATTGAAAGGAAAACACTCATCATCTGCCATCGAGGTGTCCAGTTGCTCCACTGCAGCGGCTCAGTGACTGACAGCAGGAAACTGTGGCTGAAACGCTCCCCGTTGTGGTTGCAATGTGTTCGACAGTGTGTGCGAGGCAGGACACCGCTGAAAGAAAAGTTTGTTCAGTCTTATCCTCAACGGGGAACGATGTCAACAGTGACTCCAAAAGTTTTAGTGATGAAACTTGGGCCGTCTGGAGCGGGTAATGAACTTCAGTGAAATCTACAATTAACTATCTCATCAAGACTGAAGACAGAACTGACTTTAAAAAAAAAAAAGCTGCAATCCGATTTTCAGTGTTCTTCTAAAGTATTCATGACATCGATATGTCAGCCGTCTCCAAGGCTCAATGTGCACTTGAAGCTTTTTCAAAAGGGTTCCCTGAGTGTCAGAAATCCCTCTTCACACACACCTGTCGAACGTGATGAAAAAGTGTTGCTTTTTTTCCAGACATTCCAGGAGTGTAAATTCTGGTTTTAGTGTCTGGAAGAAAAAACTGTTGCTGGCAGAGAAATAGAGGCATACATCTGAAACATCACCTTCCAACTTTATCACTGCTTTTTGAAATACAACAAGGGATCCCAATAGAAGATTAGCTTGACACAATTTAGAAAAAGTGACAGCTTCTCTCGCAAAGTGCTAAGTCCACTTGTGTTTAGGAGCCACTACTGAAGCTGCTTGCACTCTTACTCAGCAGTTTACAACATTCATTTATCATGTCCTCGTTGACCTCCTGTTGTTGCTCTCCCTCAGGGTAACCCCCGCTGCCTCCGCAAGTGGTATTTTATTCAAAAGTTTAAGCGAATTTTAAGTGAAGTTTGCGAAGTCTAAGCTTCAGGAGACAATCCGTGCCGCATCAATAACAATGATTGAATGAGTGATTGAAGCAGTGCATCACTGTGATTTTTCCTATCTGAACCCTGGAGGATGAGGAGTTATATATGTGTAAGTAAACTAATAACACTGAGATAATGCAGATTTATTCATTAAATGAACTCATCTGGAAAATGTGTTTTCTGTTAAAGAGAAGAATAATGTGAAAGCAAGATGGCGCAGCAATATGGCGACACTGAGCACAAACAAGCTATGTGCTGAGTGGGATATTCTGCAGTTTAAATAATAAACTTGGTGAACAACATGTTACAAACTGGACCCAGCGGTTGACAGCTCACCTCAAGGTCCATTTATCAGCCTTTTCTGAGATTTCTCTCACTTTGAGGTAAGACCGTTTTGTCAATCTTAAAACTGGCTCTAATTCAAACCCTTTGCATCCAAACTCAAATCAATACCGAGGTGAAGCAGGGTGACAAATTAAGAGGTGGGACAAGTAGTTTAAAATACCTTGGGCGACTCATAAACAAAGGATAAAATTGAGGAAATAAACATTTGCTGAGTCCGATTTTATTGACCATCAACGCCCCTCACGTCCCTTGCCTCTTCTATTCACTCTATGATACGATCTTCTTCCATCTCTCTGTGCGCACTTTGTGCTCTTTTTGTCCCTGGCAGTGCTTCCCTGGTGTGTCTGCAGTAATTCTCTCTCTCTCTCTCTCTCTCTCTCTCTCTCTCTCTCTCTCTCTCTCTCTCTCTCTCTCTCTCTCTCTCTCTCTCTCTCTCTCTCTCTCTCTCTCTCTCTCTCTCTCTCTCTCTCTCTCTCTCTCTCTCTCTCTCTCTCTCTCTCTCTCTCTCAACCAATTAACCCCATCAGCCATATCTGGTATCACTAGATAAATCCATCGCTGCTCCCTCCGTGAGGGTGTGTGATGAACGTATAACTTTCTTCTGGTCACCGGACAGACACAAACGCACATACATGGACTGTTGCCATGGTGATGGATTAAGGCCCAACCAGCGCTCTGCTTGAATGTTTGTCACCAGACAGCGGGTTGGTGTGTGTGTGTGTGTGTGTGTGTGTGTGTGTGTGTGTGTGTGTGTGTGTGTGTGTGTGTGTGTGTGACAGGAGTTATCAGTCTCCTGCAGATAGACGGAGGTGGGGCCTCTCATCCTATCATTTGGCCCCGGTCAGTCAGTGCAGGGAAAGACAGACCACAGGAGAGACAGAGGAAGATTTCACCTTATCTCACTTAATGGAGATTGAGTTGAATGTGTGTGTGTGTGTCGGGGGGGGCTTCCTGTTTGTTCATATGTGTCAGGAAGGAAAAGGAGCTGACCTCCCCCAAACAGCAATTGTAGCTAGCCACTGCAGGTCTGTCAACCATGTTTAAGCGTTGTGCATGAGGCTGCAGTAAGAGTGAGCGATACCGCAGCAGAGTGATACTTTTGCCGTTGCCACCATTGTAGCGGGCTTACTTTCTTACAGACTAAACCGACTTATGGAGAGTCACAGACTCACCGAGGCGAGGTTTTGCAGTAACGAATACAAACAGGCAGTGGATTAGTAACGTTACAAAGCATAGAGAGTAGAGCATGACTAAAATCTGACAACTTTGTTCAGTTCTTTCTCTGTAACCAGTGTAGCATTAAAGCATGCAGGTATAGCAAACTAGCAAGCTAACTAGAATAGGGCTGGCTAGTTAGCTAGCACTGACCATAACAACTAACAATTGCCGTTTTCTTTTGTATCAAACACCATAGAAAACAGTTAAATGTCCTTATTACTCCTATTCTATTTCTGGTGTATACTGTTTGGGAGACGGTCCCGGATGCTGAGAGTTTTGACTCATCAGCTCAGTTTGCTCTTATTTAACTGTAGCTTATGAATTTGAAATCTGTGTGACAGCTTCACTGTCTGAAAGGAAGCAAAGTACGGATCTGCTAGCAACCTTTAAGAGGGAAATCTGCCACGGTTATTGTAAACTGCGTATGTGTCGTAAGGATGGTAACAGTAACTAGGGGAACGGTCACCTGGTATAAGAAACACATGAGAGAGAAAAGGAGAAAGAGAGCTTGTGTTCATTAGAGCCCGTGTGAATATTTGTGACTAAATGCACTCGGCCATGTGTTCTTAATAAAAGATGATGATCCCTTCATTCTCCGGCCACCTGGGAAACAGGAGGCTCATCAAAGCTTGATTAGATACTGCAGTCAGCCATGCACACAAACACACACAAACAGAAACACACACCAGGCTATGTATTTCTAATTCATAACCTAACATCTTCAATCATACTCGCTGCAGCATGTTTCCTGCTTTATGAGAGCTTGGCACAGCACACAAAGAGCGAGGAGGGAAGAGCGTCACAGAGCTGGCGTGGGGCCAGAATGACAAATTTGCTGTAATGACTTTCTGGCAGTCCGGACACAGAGGAGCTCCCAAGTAAAGCGAAAAGGCCGGGCCACGACGGGCAATTCAATTACTATTCCGCCTCGGTGTAGTCGATAGACGCAGATCAGGGCAACATCAACACAGCAGCCGGTGATGATGTGCTACTCTGCTGCGCTGAAACAATGAAGCAAGTAATTTGTTGTGAGTAAATAAGTGCAGGACCGCACTCCCAATATAAACTGCTCAGTAAATTTGTTTTATTGCAGGGATCTGGGCTGAGATGTCCGTGTGGAAATAAAAAGTGAAGCTGCAGTATAGCCCTTCATGTTCTTTCTTATTTCTGTGTTGCTGTGTCGAGGGGTTCAGAGCTGAATTAAAAATGCGGGAAAAGAATATATTGTACTGTTCTTTTTTAAAAAAAAAAAATTATTATGAGCAAAAGGAGCAATGAAATCAGAATAATTCTGCCCTTTATACGATACACTGACACATATAGTGAATGTAATGGTTTCATTCCTAATTAAAGGTTATAATGGTTTGAAAGGTTCATTGGAAAGGCCAAATAGTCTCAAGAGAGCAAAGCTAAAATAACACTGGAAATCAAAATCTCAGCATACACGATGATGTACTGTGCAGAATGAATTCACACAGACTACTCAAACCAGCGGGAAAAAATCCAATGCATTTGATTCAGGGTATAAAAGTCTATTCATGCAAACTCAACACAATTTCTTACTGAACGGATAAGTTAAGATTTATTATGCCTATTTGTCGACAAATTTCCTAAGAAGAAGGGGCATTTTACAGTGGAATATTACAGGAATATTGATAGCGAGAGCAACAGGTTAGCAGACTAAGTGTTTTGATGCTATCTCTCTGTTCACACACACACACACACACACACGCACACACACACACACACGTTGAAACACAGAAGAGGAGAGGATGAAAACTAATGCGACAGTAAATGACCGCAAAACTCATAAGGACTCTCACACTGAGCTGAAATGAATGAGTGCGCATAAATTAGATGGATAAAATATGTCGTATCTTTCTTTCAGGGGTCCCGTTGGGCCCAGAGGCAATGGTACGCCAACACTGCTATATTATATTTTAAGAAATCTTGGGATCTCCACTTTGAATTAAAAAAAGGATCAGCGAAATAATTGGCAGTTACGTTTTCTGAGTGAACAATGCTATCTTTTCATATCATGTCCCTGCTGGCTGCTTATCATCCCAGGTCCCTCTATATTTAAGGTCCGAGTACATTTTAGCCAAGTCAAGAAAATAGGCTGCAAGCTCACACATGTTGTCCACAAAAAAAATTCCAAACCCGAGTAAACAAGACAGATACAGAATGCAGTCTGGTGTCGTGACCACGGTGTGACAAACCAGAGTACAGTTAGCAGCCGCCCGCACATGACAGCATCAAGACTCAGAGAGAGAGAAGAGAAACAAAAGACTGACAGAAATAAAGGGAGACAGGGAGAGGAAGAAAAAGATGATGATGTTTCTAATCATAATAAGACAGTAGCTTCCAAAAAAAATGACAGGCAAGGTCAGAGCTGCCCCATCGGAGTTGGCCGGCATGTGTCACTCAGAGAAAAAGCAGACTCGTACAGAAAACATACACACAGATGTTGTACTTGAAGCTGCCACCTGACATGCATAGACAGAGAGACTGGCATGCCAAAGGAGAGCGTCAGGGAGGTGGAGGGCAGAGAATCAAACCCACCTGACATTTTGACTAATATGGGGCCAGATGGTTGCTGTGGCTTGTTGCTTTGACCTGCTGTGCCAAACCTGCTCTCACAGACATACGAGTCTCCGGTTGTGACACAAACAACTGTGATGCTGTAAAAAAAAAAAAAAAGGAGGGGCACTCTCCAGAGGCAGAGGAGTCTCTCTCATCACATCTAACCTCTCCTGCATTAAGGGCATTCAATACACACAAACTATAACACCCCCAGCTATAAGCACCATTGCTGCAGTGTTAAACATACGGCTCCGAGCAGCACTGACTCATTTCAAAATCAGGTCAACAGTATGAATCATCAAAATATAAAGAGGTTAACAGTAGGGATCAGTCTAGGTGAGTTGCATATATGTATGTACAGTATCTTAGTATAGGTAAAGTAAGTGTAAGAGTCCATATGCTGAATGGTTATTTATGTCCATAGGTGGGGAAACAGGAATAAAATGGCATGAAGACATCCCGCAGGCAGCATGAAGACATCCCGCAGGACTGCTGGGGACTTAATGTTTCCCGCTGCTTGTTATGTAAGGTAAGACGCAGACATTCACACTGGAACTAACACACAAAGGCTGTGTTACACGCTGCATGTCCCTCAAACCTACACCTAGATGATACAGTCAAATGACTCACCCTTCCATATTTCACATCAGGAAGAATATGGAACACAATCTGCCTTCTCCAATTTCCCCATCACTTTGAGATATTGCTCGGCCTGCGTGGGTGTCAGACAGTGTGTTTGAGTTATTCTCAGATATCTCTAGAAGAATCTGTTAGTGCATCGACTAAGAGACAGAACTATGACAAGCATGTAATGATATCATGATTCTTTACTTTTTGAAAGTGAGATCAACTCCAGCATGACACGACTGTATTTCCTAAAGACAACCCAAACTGTGGAATTGTTTTTATGTAATATCATTAGTACATTCTTTGACAGCAAGAGACACGACTACAAGTGGATGCTCCGTGTCTGCTGGACGTTCAATAAGCAAGTGTGTGCTAACACTTTACAAGGTAATGATAACATGTCAGTGTTGTGTGTCTGTTAGCTTGCTGTTGAGTTATTCTGCTTCTCACAGGGGGGGCAGAGGAAATAGCTGAAAACACAACATTTGCATATCAACTTATAGAGTTGAAATGTCAAACGTGTTATCAAACAGTAGCCAAATAAAAGTAAAGTAACACACACAGCAGACATGTAGCAACATTAGCATCTATTTGGAGTTGTGTTTCTGTCCAAGTGATTAATGTAAGTTAAATGCAATCTCCATTTAGTTAATTTTTGTTCTCCTCAAAATCCTGATGGAAATATCTGGCTTCAAGTGCTATCTTGCAGTTCGTTAACTTTGTCCGACATTAACTTTGTCTGACGCTAACTTTATTCAATGCTAACTTTGTTCTCCGCTAATTTTGTTCCCCGCTAATTTTGAACTAGTTTGGTTTGCGTTGCTTATTACACCCAATGCTAGCTACAACCTACATTAACTTGGTTCTCCGTTAACGTTTTTCTCCGCTAACTTGGTTCTCCGCTAACTTGGTTCTCCACTAGCTTGGTTCTCCGCTAACTTGGTTCTCCGCTAACTTGACCATAAAACCAAAACAAGAAGCTGAACATGACAAAATGTTCATGGGAAGTGCAGAGATGGCTTCTGTGGGTTTCTCATTATTCATCCTCATTTGATCCATTGTTGATATAAAAAAACTATTAATTAGTGTAGCCTTAAGCTAAGTTGAGGACCCGACATGGCCCATGTGGACTGTTTCTCAATGAATCCCAACATGACACTTGTAATTAGGCGTTTCATTTCTTGATTAAACTTGTTTCATGGAGGGAGACCACATTTCTTGAGACTGAGCCTCTGAAGAATTACTCCGTTTCTCATCTGACTTCAGAGAAAATGTTTACCTTGGGGCTTCTCTCTACATGCATGTCAAACTCCTGTTGTGACATAATGAAAATCCATCCAGTGAGACGAACTCCTGTGAAGCAAAGAGCACTTGGTTTTTGTAAGTCAGAGGAACCGACATTAAAAACTTAGTCTCGCCCCGGGACTCGAGCTTTGGAGCTCTTTGGTCTTCATCCAGTGGGATTCAGCCCCATGAAAATGTACTGTTACTATTGCCGGAGAGGTGGTTGACCCAACAGTGAGAAATTGCACGTCCCATTGAGAATCACTACTGTGAAGAAACCCTGTCACATAAATAACAAAAACAGATGATCTACTGGCAGAGAGACAGTGAGTGAAAATCATATCACAAGGCCATGTACATTACTCATAGTACTCCTTCCTTTTCAGTCCTTTCTTCTCATTTCACTTCTTCATTTATTTTCTTCCTTCTTTCTTTATTTCCATCTTTTCAACTCTATTGCCTTCTTAAATTTTTCCCTTCTTCCCTTCCTTTCCGTCGTTCCAACTTTTTGTCCTGGGTCAAGAGCTAAATGTTTCACGCCACAAAATATTTAAAGATGAGGATGCTTCACTAACTAGATTATGTCCTTTGCTTCATTAGTTTCACTACAAATATTTGCATTTTTTTACTTAGTTAAACGCAGTTATTAAAAGCGGTGTCTTTCCTGCATCTTTCAATCTTAAAAAGAGTACAACTTTTTGCTATTACCGGCTGCTTCAACTTTTGACAATCAACCTATGACATCTTTTAAATGATGGTGAATAAAGTATTAATGTTATTTTCTTAACTTGAAGATAGTGCAAATTGCAGCACTTTAAAATGTAATTAAGGTTAAATCGGCTATTTTTGCCGTGAGGAGGGTGTAAGGACAAGTATAAGGATCTAATCACAGTCGATAGCTGTTCAAGGACGATTTATTATATATTAGTATGTTGCTGTGAAAGGAGGGAAGCATGGAGAGCCCGGGTGTTGTCAACGTTTTTTGTTAACATGGCTGCAGTGTAATGTGGTATGAATACCAATCAGCTCTAATTAAATTAATAAAAGTCATACTGTAGCAGTCGTAAGCAGCTTCCTCATATGTCTCTTTTCCCTTCTTTCTTCCCTTTACAGTAATTGTAAAACCCTTTACTTTACGTCATTGGATGCAGATAAGCTCATGGGTGAAGAAACATTAATCAGACTTTTAAAACAAATGTGTAGTGGATGTACTCTGAAGAGATAGGCAGTATGATCTATTGGGATGTTAAAGCTACTCCATATGATTCATAGCCTTGTATAGCTGGGGTCAACAACATGGCAGCTCTGGGAATGAGAGGTCTAAAAGCGCAGTATTATTCAAGATAAATTTTACACCCTTCAGCTGAATCTCCTCTAAGTGAATTATGTGACATATGTTAATCTGATGTTAACTCAATGGCTGCAGGGGGCCAAAAGGGTCATACACTTTGTTGGCATGGATCTGTAGTTGACGACACTGCTTAGCTGAATTATATTGGTTATGCTGTGGAGCATGCATGATGAGAAGTTTTATTCAGCAGGTAACTTCAGCTGAAAAATTATGCAGATGAAAGTGGTATCTCAGCAGCTAACTTTACTTTAAGGGTATTTTTGTATTTTGAAAAACAAAATATGCTTACCTTCTCAAAGGAATTTGTTTTATGTTGTTATAACACAACCAGCTGTCCAAAGAAAATACAAAATATTTGCTAATTAGCAGGAAACACAAAGTACAGCTGAGGCTCATTTTGCAGGTATTTGGTCATAAACCAAAGTACTGAACAATGCAATGTGTTGTCTTTTGACATCATGGTTGCTCTAGACGAAAAGCTAAGGGATCCCCAAAGACATTCATCCTGAGGGGAGCATAAATACCTGAACAAATTTCATGGCAATCCATTCATTAGTTGTCAAGACATTTAACTAAGAACCTTATGCTAGAAGAGAAGTCAAGGAGTCAACAAAGTCACTGCATCTTCAGGGAAACATGAATATCTGAACAACATTGCAGGGCAATCCATCCAATAGTTGTGATATTTCAGTCTGGACCAAAGTGGTGCACTGACCAAGAGACCAAAAAAACAACATTGCCATCCCTTCAGCCACGCCTCTAGTGTGGCTAAAAAAGGGTAAACAAGATCAATCTAACCAGACATTTAATGCCAGCTTTTATAAGTAGACATTCTTGATGGTACAAAATGCACGGACAAGATGCAGTCAGTACTCACAATGTAACACCTAGCTCTACGGTTACTGTTGTATATAAGCCTCATCTTTTTGCTGACATTCTTGGGGTTTGGATTTGCAGTGAAACAAATAGAAAGCAGTCAGAGGAGAAGAATAATCTATTGGTGATGCGTTTTGTTCTGAATCACAGGCCACAACCTTTGGCTCATAACTGGATGGAGGCATGTTGTTCTGTCACCAAATAAAGTAACCGCCCGCGGTTTGCCCTTGCCATGGCCGAGCACAGAGTTGAGATAGTCGACAGAGTGGAGATAAGGAGTTTTTCAGGCTGAGCACTGCGAGGATGGAGCCCCATGGGGCACGTAAGTCCACAATGTGGCCAGTCAGCTTACTGCACAGCAGGAGTGGTGTGTGTTTGTGGTAAGATGTGTATGTGTGTGTGTGTGTGTGTGTGTGTGCGTGTGTGTGTGTGTGTGTGTGTGTGTTAGGGGTGATAATGCAGTGAAAATAAAAAAAGAGGGGTTCCATCATCGTAGAGTAAAAGTAACAACATACCGTAAACCACAACAGCAAAACTTAGAGAACAAAATAAAAATAAAAAGCCAAATAAACAGGAAGCTCATCCAGTTAATGGCTTTTGCAGTTAAACTTAAAATGCAACTAGGATTTCCTAATAAATAATGCTGTGAATGAGTTTTTGATCCTAAAAGCTTCATCAAACACCTAAAGAGGCTGGTTTTTAAAGAGTACATTGATTATTTGTATAAACAAAAAAAATGTACCGCATCATTGTAATGCATTATGAAAATCTAAATATTATGCTGATGAGACAACAGAAAATGTCACTCCTGAGTTGATAATAATGGATCTTTACTGGATGTTTTGCTTTCCATTTGCTTTGTAACCCCGACCGCTCCATGGGAGCTGCACAGCTGCCAGCAGATGAGACTGTGGTCGTACTGGACACCCTCCGGGTGTGAATGTGTGTAACTATGTTAATAAAAACACTTGTGTGCTGAGTGCTTTAAGTTAAGAAATGAGTTACAGGGAATACAACCACTATAAACACCACAAACAGTTGTTCCAGCAAAGAAACAAAGGGAGGAAAGACTGTGTGTGTAAGATGAATACTGCTGGCAGCGCCAACAACTTTCATTAAGCTGTTTAATTCATAATACTTTCCCCATGTGCCTCTTTATTTCTCATACCTGACTGGTTTCTGTTAGAAAATGTAGACAACTTCTTACACATAAAAAGATGTTCTTTCAAGTACCTTTGAATGCACTTATTAAGTATGCAGACTGGCACTTCCCACATCAAGAACACCCACTACGGTTTAAACTCAACACCTGCTAAGCAGTCATTGCAACAGATTTTTCACTTTTCACACGTTCAAAGAAATCAGAAGTTTTTCTTTTCCACCATATAAAATCAGCTCCCGTCACCGGACAATTTAGAGAGCAGATCATTTAATGTTGTGGATGATGGAAATCCACTTTCACGATTGGCAGATCATCAAACAAGTTAAGACGAGAGAGAATAACTGACTCAACATGATGTGAAATACAAATAACCACAAGGTGTTACTTAAACCGATAGGGACGATCCTTTAGCTCGCCTGATCACAGAATATCTATCACATTTTCTCAAAGATGTCTCCACGCAGGAAGGCAGATGTTCAAGGATGGAAGCAGGTGGAGGACACCAACTCTTCAAAAGACATTAGACGGTTGAAAGACATTACTGAGGCTAAAAGTCATTACTACAATCAAACAGGACTAAAACATAATCAACTCAGAGTGATGCAGAGTTTAAAAGGAGGGTTTGTTCAAGGACGGCTATATCTGTGAAAAGAGAACCAAGAGGTGCAGTCTATGTTTTTAAATGTGTTTACATGTAAACACAAGTGTTGCATATAATGTTATGTGATTCTATGATCCAGTGAGTTATTGTGCTTATATTACACATATACTATGCAGATTAACCGTAGTGGTAGATTGTTATCTACATTGTGATTACTTTCTAGAAATCATACAACAGGTGCAAGATGTATAAACAATGTATATGCACAAAAAAACGTATGCACATTATTTCCCCAAGCATAAACTGGTATTTAAGGCTGTGCAGTGAGAATGTGTGCGCCTCATGCATACCTCAGAGCAGGCGTACGCACAGTTCTCTAGCTGCAAGCGATATGTCTACACAGCATTATGGAAAAATACAAAGACACCTTTATGAACTTCATTTTAAATTATTCATGAGGGATGAATCTTATCACTTTTTGTTTACATCTGAGGCATACTTTCTCTGTCTCAAGGATTGCTTCATCGTATCCTGAATTGTAAAGTTTCAATACGAGCTCTATAACATAATCACTGTTCATCTTTCTGTTGTCAAATAACGATGACAGAGATTTCTCATTGACAGGTCGACTGAATGGGCACAAGTATCGCTTCGCAAACAAGTGTCTCAGGACGTATCTGCGTCCATTTATGCCGAACTGTGGGGACAGAACCAGGCTTATGTGAGGCTTTATATGTATATGAATATTTCTGTCTCTGTGCTACATAGATAATATGCAACAACTATATCTAGCTTGACAAAAACAAAGCCTTCTTTCTGAACATCCTTGGGTTTTAAAAGGGAAACACACACTCTATGGAACATAATTCCATAGGAATAAAATGCGCTTGATTACAAAGTCTATAATGCTATTCATCACAATAATAAATGCTATTATAACAATCAGCGTCTTCTCGGAGTGTTTGGAGACTAAATACTAAAGACATGCTGCTGTGATGGAAGATTATCCAAAACAAAGGACAACAAAATAAATGCAAACTGCATGCGGTCTCTTCTCTTCTTCAAAAGTATTTATTGCAGAGATTACTGTCTTGGATTGCGTGTTATAGATGCAGGTGCCATTGTGTCCACCCCCCCCCCCCCCACCACCAATGGAACAAGACAGAGGACAATCATGCAGCATGTTGGCAGCAGCATAGATAGGTATCTAAGCGTCACCTTCACTCATGGAAAGATAATCAACCCACTGGAGTGTTTAATATGCCCGCTGAACCGTAAACCACCTCGTATAACCGCTCCACACTGCGCACAGGCAGGGATGGACGTATTACCACCCCTGGACAGGCCAGTGCATCTACTCTGTCTTAGACCGATGTGCTGCTGCTCCGAAAAGAGAGTCCCCTTCTGATCCGATTCGTTTGAGGAGCGCTTGAAGACCTACTGTAGTGTAATGTTTAGTATTTCAACTATGACTCCTAATGTAATGACAGAATTGTTTTGGCTGGAGGTTACATTCGGCCGCTGAAACGCTGGAGGATTGTTCAGAGCCCCAGTTGGAGTTTGAGCTCCAGGTGTCAGCACCAGTTTACCGACCCAGCGGCGGAAGAAAATGTTCATGTCCATGCGGGGAAAGAGAGAGAAAGCTTGGCTTGAGGTCTAAGTGAAAATAGGAGGGTAAGGAAGAATGACTGAAGGCGGGAGCGAAGGACAAATGAATGAATGAGGGGAGGGAGCATTTAGAGAGCGCAGATGAAACCGCTAAACACAATCCTCTGAATTGAAGTGATCCGACTTAAAATACGCCCGTTGACAGAAAATCAAGAAACAAATTCATAAGATAGCAAACAAAACTAAAAACTAAAAAGAAATCTTAATATTAATAATTTAGTGATAATACAGTCAGAAAGTAACTGTGTGAAGTGCTACAACAAATACTAGGATTTAAGTAGCCAATTAGTTGTATTGTACGTAATCTATATAAAGAAACTGTATTAGGAAGAGATTTATATTTGGTTAAAATACTATTAATAGCAAGTAAACAAGCTATTAGGGGAAATAGGTTCTCTGACAAAGACCTCTGGCAAGCTTTTGTTTTCTAATTGGAAGAACAGACTCTTGAGACTACAAGAAGCACAACTAGAAGAGGAAATGTACAATATTCTATAAATTCCCACAGCAGCAACATCGGAACAGGGCAACAAATGAATCAATTACCAAGACTGATAATGTGAAGGCCTTTTATCAGTTTTTGTTCTTGCTGCCGCTGTTTATATTTAATGTGTTGAAACTCTCTAGCGATAAATAATTTTGTACACTGCTGGATTTGGATACACACCCAAAAGTAATCACTTTTTTTTTGGCCAACAAGTTAAATCTCCACCATATTATCAGCTCTCTGATTGGACAAATCCTCTTTTCAAATACAAATGCCATCACTGAAAAAACTAGGCTGACTTTTACACCAAACATGTTCAGTGGTTGAAATTTGCTATCCTTAGCAACCAAGCATTATCTTTGTCCACACCTTGGCTTCTCTTTATTATAAACGGAGAGCGGCTGCTTCAATGCCACTGGTGCTTTGTAGCTTTTTAAAGGTGTCTCCTTAAGCCTCCGCCTATCTGCTGTCCTCATTATACCCTCTTTATATGATAAGCCAAATAGGACTAAGCCACCTCTGTGAGATACTGAAGGCCATTTGACTAAAGGTTATTTTAAGATAAATGTCAGCTATTCCCTGTCGGTAGTAGACTTTGAAAATCTGGCCCAAATTTCCTTTCTTATACAGCTGCACTGACAATAGAGAGGCAGAAAGATCTCCTGCTGCACTATTCAGCACTAACAGAGCTTTAATAATTTGTTTGCTAGTACCCAGTAGGGAAGCATAAAGCAGAACACAACATCGATAACTGGTTTGAAATTGAATTTCGAAAGTAATCAAAGCACAAAAAGCTACCTCCCATCTTGCTTCTTGTCATCCAACAGCTATACATTCCTTTGATATGCAAATGTGCCAAATGTGATTCAATTAATTATTCACAAGCATGTCATTAAGGTCAGTCGCCCCCATGTTTTCCAGCCAGTTTAACACCTGGTGAGTGGTTGTTGAGGAAGTTCATGTTATTAAGCTCTATGCAGGAAATTAGAGCACTGGTCCCAGTAGGGTTGGAGTCTTGGAATGTGATCAGGATGCGATGAGGAATTAGTTTGCAACCATCTGCCTGCTCTTTTCTCAATATGTTGAAAAATGTGCAAAGGAGGAGATTATAGCCATTGAGGGCCAAATAAATCCCAAATAACAACGGACTAATGGATAAAACATATCTCCAAGTGAGAATAATGAACTAAATAACAGAGTATCGCACATTCCCAATCATCTAAATGCAGAGATAACAGATCATGTGTTGGTGTTTTGTGCATGGAGCTGCAGTAAGAGCAATAGAGTGCTGCAAGGATGACGTATTCTTGTCGGCCAACCCTGGAAGTTAGCGTTGCACTGGTTTCCTCGACAAAAAGGCAATGTTATATTTCCATAAAATAATCTCAAGAAAATTCAACCAAGCTTGTTAACAAAAATAGCATTACGCTTACTAAACACCCCGGTTTAGTCCTAATTCTGATCCTCTTCTCTTATAATGGTGATAATGAAACGTTGACGGTTGTCAACGTTGTAATGACACGCTTCCTTCTGTTTACTTTTATATGGTGAATGGCGTTTGTTTCGAGCCTTTCTTTAATCTTCTTCAATCAACTCGAAGCTCTTTACACTACATGTCAACATTCACCCACGCACACAAACACACACACACACACACATACAATGTGTAAACCTGCTCATGAGATTATAAATCTAATCTTGCACACACACTCAGACACCAATGGCATAGCCTCCGTGAGCAATTTGGGGTTCAGGGTCTTGCCAAATGATGCTTTGACATGGTCGGATGCATGCGTGCTTCAGAGCATGTAAGTCTCTCATGCTGCACTGCACTCATATGGCGGTTAATGCTGACAACGCCACCCTCCGGTTCCCCCCCACAGTAATCATCGTTAGCTCTGTCAGCACCGTCGCTATCTCTTGCACTGTTTGTTCTGCTGGCACAGTTAGCTGCTAACCGCCAGCTCAGCCGTCTCCATGTTGAGAGCTGTGTAGAGGCAACAGATACGCTCTGAATTCCACCTTTAACAAACTGACTGGAGATCTGTAACAGCTAAAAGCCTACATGTGGTAAAGAAGAGCGCCGAGAAACAGAATCACATTCAAGATTATTTCTAAAATAGAGATTTGACCCACTGTGTTCAAATATACTTGCCATCTGTTGCAGACTACATTACGGATATGTTGTTGGGAGAGATCAATTCAATTTATATAAGTACCGTCTACGCACTACTGTAATCCATGTATTAACGGCCAGCGCATTCCTTACCAGTTAAATAGTACTCAAACAGAGACCGGAGTGGAGGGAACAAGGTGTTTTAGAGACACCTCTGAAACTTCTAATTTGCAATCCAATTTGCTCTAACCGTGAAATTATGAAGAAAGACAATCTCCGGAAGAAATTGAATCAAAACTAAGTTAAACCCCCTTTTTAAACGCGACGCTGATGCTTCGTTTGCAGAAAGTTTGCTGCAGTGGATTATAATGGATTTGATTTAATATCTTTGTTTTGGATTTAGAGGATCAGAATTGGTTTGAACATAAGAGGATTATAGTGAATTAGTTCATCTTTGTAGTAGAACCTTCTATCTAGCCATGTGCTCAGAACCCCAATGAATTTCAATATTGTGCACAAGTTTGAAACCAAAATACCACACAGTACAGAATCATATCTATCATATTGACCCGATTCAAAGACTATTTCATAAATTGCCCTCTTCCTCCCTTTGCCGTGCTGCTTTGCTTCATCATCTCTTCTGTTGCAGTAGCCCGGCAACAGGGCGTCATCGGTCTTAAATCCTGGAATAATATGCAAGGCCCTCGTGATGTGATGGGACCTTGGGTCAGTTTATAATTAAACCCAAACAGAAGCTGCCCTCCACTCTGCAACGTTTTAAAGGTCATACGTATGATGGGGGAGAAAAAAAATAAAAAAAGAGGGATCGTGGAGGAAAACGGCAATATCCCACTGAGCAGGCTAACACAGCCTGTGACCTCCTTCTCCCCAGTGCACATTTACCACAACTTAAGATCTTTCAGAGGAGTTTACAGTACATGGCGCCGATAGCTCAGGGAAATGGGAGTACTGTAAGGCAACACGAAGAAGCCTTTCTCTTTCTCTGTCTCGCTGATCTCAATTTTGAAGCTTGAAACAACTTTCCTTCCCTGAGCTAAACCATTCATGAATATGTCAAGACAACCATATGACACTGAAATCATTTTAAAGAAACAGTGCATCTTGCTCGGAAGGTAGCGATATATTGAATCAGTACTGTGTGACACCTTTTAGTGAGTCTGGGAATAAAATAATTAATTTACTCTGAAGGATGAAAGAGGCTTTGTGAAAATCTGATAATCTCACAGGATTTTGTCACTTTAAAGTGGCAATCTTGAAGTTGTCTATTGAAGTACACGTCTGTTAAGTCATTGTCTATCACCCAAGGAGGTAACACAATGGTTATTGAGCCTATGGTCCACTGATGAAATTATGTCTTTATTTTTTTGTGCAATATATCAATTGTATTTTTAATTGTGTCTATAATTAGACAATAACTTAAATTGGCTATAATTACATTACATTTCTAATATATTCAATTATGGGTATTTTGTTTTTGCCTGATCTTTGCAGGTTATATGTAGGACTGCAGAAAATGAGTATATGCACATGTGAAACATACATGTTGTCATCTGCCCATGTCTTTGCCCAAATGTTAAGACCATGTGGACTATGAACCTCCACTGCATGTATCTGAACACGTCCGCAGGCTCAAACACCCAAAGCAGTTTAATCAGAAGTGTGTGTGTGTGAGGCCATTATTCCTCCAGCCATGTCCGTATTAGAGTATATGAGGTTCTTAAAGATCCCACGAGCACTAGCGGATGTAACTACTGTAGTTAACCCCACCATTAAAGTAATTACAAACTTCTCAAGAACAAAACTCTCTCTGGTATTGTTTTACTTCGGATTGACCCCTCACACGTCACATTCAGCGAGTCATGATACCATTTGAGAGGACTTTTAAATGGTCAATCCGTCAGGAGTCTGTTAGGTGGCCACGGTAGTATCAACACTCAGGACCTCTGTGAACCAGGGTTCTGCTGACCACAGTGTTACAACCAGAAACAAAAAGGTTAACGCATTAAAGACAAATCTATAACATTTACTTGATGTCACGATCAGGCTTTGCCCTGTGTGTTCTGTGTCTTTGTTTCTTTCTGTAGCTCCTCACTCACCTAATCAGTTCATTCAGTGCACCTGCCAGTCACACTCACCTCATCAGCTCATTAGTCTCACCTGTTCACTCTGCCTAGTTCACTATTTAAACCCCTGTCTTTCACTCACTCACTGCCAGATCATTGTGTTTGTTTCCTACCTACCCGCCCGTTTTGCTCATCCTGTTCCCGGTTTCCCAGTCTGTCTGCCCTGCCTTGTCCTGCCGGATTTTCCCCCTCGTCTTTTGTCTTGTCCTTGGATTACCTGTTTTTGTTTGTGAGCTATTAAAGACTTCTTTTCCCCTACTCTGACTGTCTGCGCTTGAGTCCTCATCATGCCCCGTGACACTTGATAACTATTTTTTTAATTCTGCTAACACGGCACTAGAGCTTTTTTTATCAGATGTATTTCAGTTGTACATTAGTCGCTTGCTAACAAAGTTGAACAAATCAAGGCAAGCAGTAGACAGATACTGGGATACACGCGTGGGCTAATATAGATCTTTATGCTGTTTCTCTTTGTTGGAAAGCTTGTTAAAAATGTTATGGACTCATGGCGGTTCTTCAGGCTCTGTGAGGTCTCTCCCCAGCCTGGTAATCCATCATGCGGGAGGACAAGGGAGAATGGCCATGATTTCCTGAATTACCTCCCCTCTAACAAAAACACACACACACACACAGGCACACACACATACACTCCCCTGCGTCATCAGCAGCCGGCCACCACACTCTCTGGGAGATGCCAGGTGGTGGAGAGTGAGGGGAAAGACGAGGGAGGGAGTCTACAGAAAGAGAGAAACAGGCGTGGGGTAGAAAAATCAAAGACAAAAGGCAGGAAGAAGAGCAGAGCATGAGGCTAGACAGAGATACGCAAGCCTATTACGCTGTAGTCAGGGTTGAATGCGTGCTTCCTTAGCAACAGACAAACCGTCTCAAATTGCCGCAAGTTGCTGAAATTAACATCATCCCACCCATCCACACTAACTCACACAGAGCTTTTGTTCTCTATGTACAAAAGTAGTTATTTCCGTGTGCAGGGAACATTACAGTTGAGCCTGTAAATGACTTAGTGAGCTAGCAGGTGGATGCAATGCTGTCAGAGAGGTCAAGGTGCTCGCCCCAACTTGATCCCCATTAGCCTTGTCTCGCTTCCACTCATTTTATTTCCAACTGGTGAGTCAAACGTCACCGAGCTGTGGCCTGTCCAGTGTGTGTACGTAAGCATTTGTAGAGACAAACTTCAGAAATCCCGGCTTTTTTTGTGTTGCTAAGTCAGAATGTTTGTCCTCTTTGATTCTATTTCACACGCATAACCAGTATGATTAATCCCACATACCAATTTAAACACAAAAGTCTGCAGATAGTAAGTAAGGACAACAAGAAGGAGAACTATTAATATATCGTTTTAAAAATCGTTCTCACGCAAATGGATGGCGGAGTCCACAGCATGACTACACCGACAATCAAAGTGGCAAACCATATCGCTGGTATCACTTTCAAAGCAATATACAAACACTGACAACTGATCGAAATCCATCGGAATTTACAGGGCATTACATCCGACGGTTTCGTATAAGACACCATCATGCAGCCATTTGCCAGCAAATACATTTCAAAGTATAGGAGAAAAATACATAATACATTTATTTTGCCAATAAATGAGTTTAAACTGCCCCTGACATTTATAGAAAATGCACACTCAGCTTGCGCTAGCTTGTGCTGCTAACGACCCATCATCAGGTCTGATTAATGTAATGGCAACAGTGTGTTAGAAACTAATGCAAGAGGGAACATTAGAGCCGAATGCACATTTCTACAGGTTTTTCTTTTTTTGTTCTGCCACACCATTCATTCAGAGCTCCATTGTCATTTGGAAGATGACACAATTATAGTGTTTCTAAGCACCGTCATTACTATGCAAATGAGAATGGAAAGGTTAAAGTAAAGATTTCTCTCAATTGAGGAGGTTTTCATATTATCACTGCTTTTGTACTTCTTTGTCACCTAATTTTCGGTTGCCAAAAATATCAAGATAGACATTAAATGCATTCCTCAAATAACATTTGCTCAGTGATTTCTTGACCACTAAAACACTGACGCATGTTTATTATCTTATCTGGTTAAGAGTTTGAGAGAGTTCTCATTATGTCCTCTACTCTAATACATCTTCACTATGTTCACGTCTGCTTGCTGCATTGCTTTAAATAGTTTGTACAAGGCGGATGGTAGGACACATACTCCATCTTTTCTGATAGTTTTCTGTTTTATATTTTATACCAAACAACAATAATTAACTTTTCCTCCAACCTTCTATATTTAAAATCCGTCATAATGTCCACCTGCTGTGAATGTAGTTCAACTGTAAGTTCAACTTAACACTTTAAAACCGTGGCTGCATATGTGCTTTTGATGTGAAATCAGGGTTTATATTCACACACAAACAGAGCAGAAATAACTAGCAACAGCTCAAATCTTCTTTAACAATCGCAATTTCATCTTTACTTGGGGTTCCTCGACTTCTCTACTTTCCTTGTTGAGCGCAAATCAAAGTCAGGCTTCACTTCGAACTCTTTCTATTCAATAGCACACAACTGAAGAAAATGGAGGCAGAGTAACTCAGAAAGATGTCTTTCACAGAGCGAAGGTCATGCTCTTCCCTCCCAACGCAGTACAATCGCCGTCTTTGTTTCATTTCTCAAAAGGAAGCTTTCGCTGTGCCGCAGCTCCGAGTACAACAGGCTTCTCCCGCTGAGACCTTGAGGAGAACAATATCATCCCCATTATGCCAAATAAATATGTATTATTTTCAAAGATGAGTTCGCTGCTATCGACAGAGTTTCTTTTTTTCTCTACTTCATCCCTGCTCATATCCTCCTGAGTTACCTCATCAAGATGCCGGATGCCTCTACTCATATCACAGAGATAGTGTGTGCTGCTGACAGAAAGGCAAAGATAAACAAGTTGAAGGTTAGTCCACTCATTGGGATGGTCCTACTGCCCGGTAGCTCCCATCATAGTACATCCCAAGGCCCATCGTGCACACGCCACATTATTGATCGCTTAAACATCCATCACCATCATCAATGGAAACACGCTATCCTTTATATTTTTAACCAAGACAGCAAATGCTGAATTGACTGTTTTTACTTTCTATGTTATGTTTTTATGTTGCTGTCTAGGCCAGGACTGGCATGTTAAAGAGATTCTGAATCTTATTAGGAAAAATAAAGGTTGCTTTTCAAATTATCTAAACAAAAAGAGATTGGGCCTCTTTGCTTTTTAGGCCTCACATTGACGCCTGCAAAAACCTGTATTCTACAAAAGAATAATGACGGTATATTGAAACTTTTATTTTCGTAGCTTTGGCCATCACTCATTTCAGAAATAACATCATTGTACCCACAATGTTAATTGCTGAAATGTAGAAATGGGACACCATTGCTGTGATGAAACAAAAAACTTGATCAGTCAGACAATCAAACCCCCAAAACGTGTGCAAAGGACCAGTAGTTTGTGGAGTTTTGACAAAATGCCTTCAATCGTTTAGTGGCTTGTCTTCATCAGGCTTCAAATCTGGACTTATTGGAGTTACAACCATCTGACCGCAAGTAAAACTACGTTGTAGTGTTCTCAGAGCTCAGTGATTACTTTAGTGAGTATAATTACATTGTCAGTGATGCATACTACGGCCAAAACTACACAAATACGACTGTAATAAAGGGGTTTAATATCTCGGCAAAGCCCTATAGATATGTGATGAAATTATTCAAAACAGAGACTTAAAACATCTTGAAAGCAATATGTCTAGATTTGTTGTAAACTAAATTACATGAAATCTTGTCAAGATATTATTCATATGCAGATTAGCTCCATTTACTTCTGGGTTCTTCCTACATTAGACTGCACTGAGTGTTGCAGTACAGTGATTAAAATCTCAATGTCTGGAGTTTGTCTCATTATCACATGATCAAACAAACATTTCTCCATAAACACGCAGTGCTTGTGTGTATTTTTTATTTAATATACTATGAAATATGTCCCGCTGTAGACGAGGGAGCTTTTCATCAAGATCAAAAGAAAATAAATTCACGATGAATAGCTCCACATGTCATTGGCACAAATGCATCATGGGACAAACTTCACTTTCTTCTGATTGTGTTGTGAACACATAAGCCTCATCTGGCATGCTGAGGCACAAGACTATCACACAGATGAGATGCCTTGCAGAACTGAATGTGCACACACACACACACACACACACACACACACACACACACACACACACACACACACACACACACACACACACACACACACACACACACACACACACACACACACACACACACACACACACACACACACACACACACACACACACACACACACACACACACACACACACACACATACACACACACACACACACAAAAACCTTGACAGTGCTGACAAAGGTTTGTCTAGAGAACAATAGAAAAAAAAAACAAGTGCTCCTCTAATAACAGAGAGAATTGAAAGTTATAGGATATCTCACTTATCCACATCTTGCTTTGGAGTCACACTGCACAATAAATGGGAAGCATTTTGGGGCAATTTTATCAACAATTACGACTAACACAATTTTTTCCCATTCCACTTTTGTGCTTTATTGCTCACCGCAGTATGTTTTACACAATCATCTTGTCCCCGCTAGTAATCTCTAATACTTGCTGACATTATTATAACCCCATCTTCAGTGCAGTGCTCTTTTTTCGTGCAGCAGTCGGCTCAAAGGAGGAGTTGCAGAGGCAGGGCACAATGAAACAAAGAGACAGAGAGATAACTAGAAAGGGATGCTGGGCTTTATAAGAAAATGCAGTTGGAAGCGTGCAGGTTGCAGATAATTAAAATTGTGCGGGTTGTTTATAAAGTCTCTCCCTTTCAAAATATAAATCATAACCCTCACTGAAACGTTCTTCTGTTCAGTTATATCTCACTCTCTAAGGCCGCCTACCTGAGATTTGCACGTGTCTTATCCACACTGTGTCCCGCCACCATTACATTAAAACTGCACATTAATATTGATTTCCTGGGCCCACACTGAAATCAGGTTGCCGGTCATGTCGCCTCGATAATAACAGTATCATTTAAATCATAGATGGCCTGCATTCAGAAAATTGAGTTTTTCTATACAGTACATAATACAAAGTCAATGACAAGGGCAGATTCGTTAAAAGGTAAACTGAAAAAGAAAGTTTTAAATCTTTGGCCATAATCAGACAAACATAAGCACATAAAAGAAAACACAGCCTCCTCGTTCATTTTAATGAGGTCATTGTGATGAAGCAGCAGGACAGCGAGTGCAAGGGACTCTAACAAAAAACAGAGAGTCATCGGCAAAAAGCATTAACCTGGCTCAGCTTTTGCTGCAACACAACGCAACATCATCTGGCAAAACACCACGTTGGCCAATCAAATGCATGCTCCACTCCTGGTAGACTTTGTAACGTGAAGGTCATTCAACTGTCTCACAACGGAAGATAGAAGTAATTATAGTCGAATAGATCGTAATATCATAAGCCACTGTGCAGTGTTTTTATTGTCTGATTAACCTTCCGAGTCATGGATCTATAATGGAATTTATTGTCTCACCTATACTTGAAAATCAACATACACCCACCAACACAGACCCTTATGTTTGTGTTTGTATTGTTTAAAGGTTTTAACAGTTTTTTTTTTGCAATCCAAGGTTAGTACTTAAACAATATCTGAACCCATTAGCCATCTGACGACGGATAAGCCTCTGGGGGCAAGGAGCTATATTTCTGGGGTTGTTGTGTAGCCCGTGGATCTCTGGGCCAAGACCTCCTTTCCCGTGCGCTGCTCGTTGTTTACACTCTGATCAGCAAGTTGAGATGCGAGACCGGAGTTAGAGTTGAGAGCCAACATATAGATTTCGAGATAATTTCAAACCAATAAAAAGGGAAATCATTGTAAGTTCTGTCTATCGCACGGTTGACAAACACAACTGTTCATTTTAGAGCCTATTAAAAACAAGTCTAAGACATCGGGGTGAACATCGAAGGTCCACACACAAAGACTCCAGCTAGCCTCTGGGTTTGAACCCGGACCCCTTATGCTGTGAGCAACAGTGCTAACAGCCAAACAGCTTCAGTGTGAGACTGGGGGGGGGGGGGGGAAAGAATGAATGGGTTTGAATCAGAGTGACATTTCCAGGTCGTTTTAACGAAGGCTTGTCAAGGTGGTTAGAGGGCTTCACGCAGCTGTTTTCTGCTCTCTGAATAGCAAGGTTGTCAACGTCGGCTGTTTGGCTGACAGCACAAGAGCAAAGTGTGAACAGTGGAGCGCCGCTGTCCAAATACCACAACACAGTGGCTCTGCATGGAGGGAGGAAATGGAAAAGGAGATGATTGAAAAGTTTGAGGCAGTGAAAATTAGGGCTGTCCCCCTCAGTCGATTAATCGGTCATTTTATATTATATACTTATAGTTAACTCAAATTTCTTTAGTTGATTAGTTGTTTAGCATGATTTTTTTTCATGCTGAATATATTATTTCCAAGAAACTTAGAAGCACATCCCTCGTAAACATGATATTAGTTGATAAAATCGTATGAGTGTAATTTGACTGACAAAAACCCCAACATGTTATTAAGGTAAGATTTTACACACAACCATCAGAAATTCACACACACACACAGACAATTTAAATGAGGGATGATTGCAGAGCTTTTAGATTATAAAGCAAAATACCCCCCCCCCCCCCCCAACAAAAAAGAAGAAGCTCTTGGTAAACATCAAATAAAATTGAGTCAAAGGCCTGTAATAAAATGCTCTTGAAGTCTGTTTATTTATCAAACTTAAAATGATGCAGCTGGGACTTGACAGAGAATCCTTGAAGCACATAAAAACAACAAATGCATATATATAAAAAAACAACAACATGTTTCTATCCTCAATCTCCTATTAAGCATTTCTTTCATCTGATTTTTTGATCTGTGAGCCAGTATTTTTCATTAATGTTAATATAGTTTAAATGAAGGTTATTTGGTTTTACAGAGCGCAGTATCACCCTCAGCTCAATCTCCACCGCCAGGATGAAGCACCGACATGCTGATCCAGCAGAACATGAAGACACAGAGGATGATGTACATGATCTCTTGACACGCGATGTCATTGTGTGTATTTGCACTCACTGTACTGAGTGTGTGCCTTTACATTCAGGCCTGCCTCAATAAAGCTCCTCCATACACTAAATATTGGTTTTGAGTCTTGTACTGTTTACTCTTGGGTCTATGCGACGTGTTGTGTATTTATTTTCTTCGATTGCTGCAGCTCCTGTTGCCCTTCTGGGACAACATAAAGTTATCTAGAACTTTCACTGAGTAAAAAAGTGAGACAAAACTCTGCAAAGCAAACTAACAGCCTCACATACTGTATTATGTAGACGTTTAATGTGTGAGCAGGGACCATACTTGTGCTTTTTTTTCTTGCTGTCTATTGCTGTCTCAATAGCTCTCAGTTAATGGACGCTTGATTGAAGGGAACAGTGAGGTGTGAAAGGCAGGTTAAATTAGGCATCACTAAAAGGCTGAATGTGAATTTGCTGTTGCATTGTGCCTCAAATTATATTTGTGCACCTTATTCAAAATAAATTCCTAACTAATGATTTGCACTGTTATTGTAAGTAGCATTAGCACCTGTCTGACGGGCCTTGACAAATGTGTGTGACAGGTCTTCTGTGATTTAACATTGTTGTCGGTTGATCAGCTGCTAAATTGCCGGAGTTTAGGCTATTTCATGATTTTGAATCTGAAGGATGATGTCATTTGGAGAAAGGAACACATGCTAAATATTAACAGCTAGTCTTATTCTGGTTTTTAAGGTTGGCAGATTCAAAAGTATTTAGGAAACAGACTGTGTGAGTGAATCCTATTATCTTCTGTGCTTTACAGACTTTGATGATTTAAGAGTTATTTTTCAAAGAAATAGTCTGATGAACAGATTTTGCAACACATTCTCACTACCAACTTGTTAAATACAGATGTTTGGTTCAGTGGACCCTGAGCTTCAAACGATGAGGCTCTAGGTACCCCTCTAGCTTCAGTTGTGGACGTGTCAGTGACTCGTTACTACATGCACAGTGTCTTTAAAATGAAGTTCCGTCTTCACAGGAAGATCAGGTTTTGGTAACAAAACCACTTCGTCCGGTTTAGGAAATGAGCTTGGTTGACTTTACCTTGACTGACTAACGACTCACCTGGCTATCAGTTGACAAACGAGTCACGTGACTATAGCGACTCACGAGAATAAAGTGACTTACGACACCAACGGCTCCGACGACTCACGTTGATTAATGACTCGCATGACTGCCGTGACAAAATGTCAACATTTACTTTTAGTTTCGTACGGGACACGAACAGTCGTCCTCTGGACAAAAGTCCCATGCTTGCTTGACCCATCTATCCCCACTAACACCTGCGCTGTGACGATGGCAAGATAGACGGCTTAATTAGTATTCATTCTGAACTCTTCAGTGTGATATGGTCAATGTTTTCACCAGTGATGCATGGCTGCTGTTGTAGACAATGAGGGTCTGAAGATATGAATTAAAAAAACGTTTGATTTTTCTTTTATGTTGGACATAGTGTATGCATACTGTACATAGAGACTTTATCTGTCTGTTCGGTTTAAGGTTTACTAAAGGTTACAAAAAAGAAGTCAGATAGCCATTTCAGGAGTTTTGAATTTAAAAAGGTCACAGTGTTTTTATCTCACTACGATCCACTGCAGGTGGTGTTAATGGATATCGGGACTTAATGTCATGTAGACATCCCACGTTTTGCTACTTCAAGGAGAAGAGGAGTTTGCAGCCAAGTCCATAATTCATTGCAGCACAGACTAGCACAATCACATAAAGCACTTTGCATCTGGGACTCAATGGGGTCTAAGGGTACGGAGTGAATGAGAACATTATTCCACTGTACAGTTTGTCTACAAAACAGTAACAACGCTCCAGCAAACACTGAAGCATAAAGTTGAAAAGGGGGCAAGGAGGAGGAAAGAAAGAGTTGTTGCTCATCAGATCAATATCTTATTGTTCACGGCCAACTGCACAAAAACTCCCTCATGTTCCTTTCTCCTTAAAAAAAAAAAAATACATTTTCAAGTTCTAGTAGCAGAAGATATAAAGTGCATTAACCATACATGGGCTGGAGTGGTGATGAAAGTGAAAGACACACTAAAAGAGGGAGTAAAAACTAAAGTCTGGCACAGCCTTTTCTTCATCCTAAGAGGTGTACGTCTAAACATCTCACACAGGCCTGCACCCTTTCCAAGTAGATAAGAAAATAATGAACGTTTTAATTGAAAAGCCTTTGTTCTGACTATCAGCTGAATAAAAAATAGCTTTTAACAACTAAAGATAAAGATCACCACGGATTGAATATTCTATGTTGGTGCCTGGATTTCTAAATAACACTCTTTTATCAAACTGAAACTTGTTACCAGATTCACAGATGCAAAGACAGACATATCTTGCTTTGCTATCTTGTCATTTATTTGATGCACCTCGGCAGTGTTAAGTCCTTCTTGTCTTATTAAGTAATCTTCTTCACATAAACTGGTGTTAATAAACTGAAATGGAGATGTCTGGAAACGTATGTTTCTGAATTGCACTCATGCAAAGCTGATGACTGATTCTCAGATGAACTGTATTATGATAATGTAATCATATGGTGCTATGAATTTACAAAAGTCTAAGTACAAAGGCCTTAACACTCTCTAGGGCGTGTGTTATAGGGAAAATACACTAAACTTTGCTTTTTCATGTAGTTTATTTCTTCAAAACTATTCATATGGGCAGCGATGCGAATTTGCAACAGTTGAAACACACGTTCAATAAAAGGTTTGATTAGATTTGAGCCGAGGACAGACTACTGGGATCCTTGACCCAGAGCAGCGTCTGGAGTCTGTCTGAGGTGACTTGTTGTTAAGCCTGCTACTGATCAGCTATTTTATTGAGTTTCCTTTTAACTAAGTGCTCTGAGTAAATTTGAGTTCCCTCTGGTAAACAATTACGCAGTGTAGGCTTTATGTCCAGGGCTTTTATTGTGAAAGGTTAGAACGTAAGGATTGTATCTTGTGATTGGTCGATGCCTGTAAGGCCTTCACACACCTGGGGCGTGATAAACACAATAATGCAAAATACTCGCATGCAAATACTATATTTCTAGGGCTTTTACTGTGAAAGGTAAGACCAGAAGGAGTGGATCTGGTCTGCGCTGCCTTTGTCAAGGTTGAAAGGAGTAATTAAGTTTGCCGTCTTGGTACGTCACTTTTTCACTGTGTAATATTCGTGTTATTTGTTAAAGTAATCTTGACAAATCCCAAAAATATTCTGACGAAAAAAAAAATAAAACTTTTCAAGGTTTCAAACTAAAAGGGAAAAAGAAAATAAATCCAAAAGCAGTTGATGATTATGGATAAAATTCCGTTACAGTAAGTGTCAATTGTTCGTGGGTGCGTCCAAAATGAACTGCGTGACCATCACCAAAGAGCCCAAACAAACACAGACAGAAACTCAGAGCTTAATCCATCCCCATCCTTTGGTGTCCACTCAGTGCCGGACACCGCTGGAGCTGAAGTGTAGACGTGAATGAGAATAACAAACTGTGTGAAGGGCGGACTGGATTTCTCCTTCCTTTGCAACACCAACCTGAGACTCTCGACAGATGCAGAGGAGTTACTGAACCAGTGTGTGTACGAGGGGTTGGAGGGGCGGCAGGAGGAGAAAGGGGGTAGCGGGTCATATCTTGGTGGATTAGTGGAGCAAGTGGCGCAGCAGAAGCTTAACGTGTTGTATGAGTTGAAACCAGATGACAGTCGGTTGCATTTTATCCCGCTTTCCTTTTTGTCCTCTCAAATCTCTGCTGGTGCAAAAATGCCACGGCTATAGAGATTAGATTGTTTTGTGAAAGACTACTTTCAAAAGCACACCAGAATATTACAATAACAGCATATTTTTCTTTTCAGAATATGCACATATTGTTTACTGCTTTGAGTTGTGTACTTTGTTAACACTTGGTACTGGTACTTTTGCGTCAGTAAAAAGGTTGTGTACTTCTTCCACCTCTGCAGATGTCAGTGAAGAAACAAGAAATGGCAGAATATTATGTGCCTTACAGACTTCCCCTATAGCGGCAGAGTATTAGACGTTATAAATCAATAATGATATCCAGCTTTGGATCGACCTTAAACTCACATAAAAAGCATAACAGCAGATGGCTCCTCTTTCTTCATCACTTCTGTCACTCGGTTACCTCCCTCCCTCCCTCCCTCTTTCTTTCTCACCTGCGTTTCTGTTTGTTCCGTCCCTCTCTCTCTGGGCTTTTCTCCAGTTTACATGATGAGCTGGTGGCCAACAAAACAAACATTGGCCAGAGGACACGGAGCAGCAGGGCAGAACAGCAAGGTTGCTATATAACTTTCTGCATGATCCCTCTGCAACGCCTACTCACCGTACCTCAACAGCAACACCGCTTTGCAGGGCGCGATGATAGCTGCTTAGAAATGTCCAGTTGAGGCGAAAACGAGGGCGGCGGGATGGTGCAGCGAGCAGAAAGACCAGCATTCAACCTGAAGCAATGTTCACATGAATTCAGAACGAAGATATATGTGAGCCAGAACTATGTGTTTTGAAGTCTGAGAGTGCTCATTGTTTTGGTTTTGTTAAGTAAGAATGAAATCCCACGACACCAAAGTGACAATTATTATTATCTATAAATAATAATTATATTCTAAAGAGCATTTCTCTTCACTAGCCTGTTTGTGCACAGTACATTGAGCAGCTGGTTGTTCCCTGTAAGCTGGCCAGGCCACAAGCCAGTTTGAAAATATGATATATGGAGATGATTTTTTATTTTTTTTCTCCAAGGGGCATTTCTTTCCACTTTGACTCTAAGGACATGACAGCCATTATCTGTTAGCAAGAATGAGGCTTGAGGGGCGACCCCCCCCCCCCCCCCCCCCCCCCCTCCAGGGGGGCTCTGTGTTAAAAGGTACCAGACTTCCACTCATTCAACATTCGAGCGAGCAAGGTAGAAAATGGCTCTCCGCTCTCCTCTCGGAAAGCGGTGCCAGGTGAAAAGCTTTAATTGCCCATCAGGATTCCTTGTCGTCAAAATCCCGCCTCTGTCGCTCTGATACGGCTCCTCTCAATCTGCCCGCTTGTCCGTCCTGTTTGTCGTCGTCCTGCGTCACGGTCTGGCAGTTTGAGTATCTGTGTGTCCTGCCTGACCTCTCTTAAGTCAATCCAGGTACATCGGAGGATTTGATAGTGAGCACAACAAAATGCAAAGATAATTGGATAGATTTCAAGATAGGCCCCTGCATAAGTTTGGATGTGTTGTTGTTTTTTCTAAAGATAACAGTAAGCGATGCCTCGGGGTAATTATTTTATCACGTTTGGGTCCATCAAGCTTATAACAATCAAACTGATCTAATGTATGATCATCTGTCAACAAGATTATCACAAAACTCCACTATGTGGCATAAACATTGCACTTTTAGGATGATAAGTTCCAGGCAACCTGTGTGGTTTTCAGACTACTTAAGTTTTCAGACTAATCGGGAAGAAGCATTTGTCCAGAGCTCAATTCAAACATTAATCCTGGGTACAAAGGACCAGCAGCAAAGCTAAGATTTGGAGCTATACATTCATTGCAAAATGATAATATTAGATATATATTATATAAAAAAAGTATAACCTCAAGATGTCCTTCCTTACCAATTATTATAAAATTTAATTTCAATCAAGAGAGACGAAAGGTTTTTCTTGTTTTCTGCCCTGCCGTTGCCGATGAGTCAGTCCTTTTTTGGAAACAGTCTATAAGAGTTTTAAAGAGGGGCTCTCTCAGCGGGCATAAGTACTTGTACAGGAAGTAAAGTAGATGCCTCCAGCTGTAGTATTTATATCTTTGGGTCAGTTCAAAATCATCCAAAATCAGGAGGCAGAAATGAACCCCTCTACACAATGTGAGAGAACACATCTGTTTTTTTTTTACAAATCTCAACTTCAAATGCATTTAAAAATACACGGGAGTAATTTCCACTTCAAAACAGCCCTCTGTGAACCTCTGCATCACAGAGTGGAATACATTCTGAGCCAGGCAGTGGATCAGCATCTCTTTGAAGTGTAGGTGAAAGAGTTACTGATGCTGCTGTCAACTGTAAAATCAGATTACCTCGAGCTGTGACATTACATAAAGACTTTTGGGGGGGTAAAAAAAAGCAACACAAGATACAGTCCGGAGCAGCTTGCTTAATGACAACACTGTCCTTCAGCTGCAGACTGAGGATTGAACCTCCTGTGCCAACAGTCTACAATGCAAAACTGTCCATGATTTTCCGGATGAGGGACAAGAGCAAGAAGAGAATTGTCTTACATGGTTCCTCCAAACTACTGAGTTTTAAATCATAATTTTAACGTGAGAGGCTGAGCATTTTCAGTCGTGTAGCAGTGTCGGACTCTTCATTGAAGATGAGCTAAGCCCATTCTTAGAGAAATAAAAGGAAAGCGAAGGTTAGGCTACAAAAATGCTCTGAAGGTTGAGCCCACTCTAACAGCTCCACACAAACCTTACCCTTCACTAACAGCTTCATTTTTAAGGTAAGAAAGATTCAGAGAGGCTCAGCGACTATGTGTAAGTTTGTGTGTGTGTGTGTGTGTGTGTGTGTGTGAGAAAGAGAGCAGAGCACAGCAGGGAAGGCGGAACCAAAGGTCTGTTCTACAGGGGGGAGTGATTAAGGTGTTGCGCGAGGCCCACAGGGGAGAGAAAGGGCAGAAGGGAGAGCTCATTGCTTATAATGTAGAAGGAGAAGAACTCTCACCCAACGCAGCATGAAAGACTCGCGCTCTCTCACGGCATTGCTTAGAAAATCAGGCTGCTTGTGCTTCCGCTGAACTGAGCGAAGTGAAAGTAAACACGTTGCTGATTTTCACTGCAGATGGGTTTTTGTCAGAAGAAGACGCAGTCAATGAAGACCAGCTAGGGATGAGAGGAGGGGGAGGCCGGCCTTCAGGGGTTGATGCACCTGCAAATTGACTTGTTCTCAATTTCTACATGCAGTAATAGACTTTCCCCACCATGTTAATGAATTTAAATACCCGATGGACTGATGAGCTGATTTCTAGTTCAGGTCTAATTCTTGTCCGACGGTAATTTGAGTTTGCAACAAGATAATTCCTCAAGCCCTTTACATGGCCTGTAATACAGTTTATCATAACAGAGAGGTCTTTACGCCATTGGGCTCATGTGGGTGCTGGTGTTACTTTACGGTGTATCTGCAGCACATCTGGCCTGATCTAACCTGGTTGATGATGTAGATGCCGTAGTCAATCCTCTGCCGTCTGAGGATAGGGTGGAGGTAGTGGAGCCAGTACTTTAGGTGGTTTTCTCTGTGACGGAACGGGATGATGATGGCCACCTAAACCACAGGGACAGTTTGGGTTGGTCATTTGTTTGTACTATAACACACATCAACATCTGTATCAGTTGGAGAACCATTCAAATGCATAACTAAATCAATGCTGGTAAGTAAAACAGTCACGGTGCACTATCTGAAACCTTTCTGTAGAGATGGACAAAGAGTGTTTGTTTGTAAATGAGCTTTGTTTCATCCTGTGAACCGTTCTGCACCAGAAAATCTTTTCCTTGGAAAATCCCCCTGTTTAATGTCACATTGAACATAAAGTTGGTTCTCATTAATTATGAATGAAGCAGCCCAAGGAAGTAGCTCTCAATGGCATTGCAGATTTGAGGCCGTCCTCTATCTCTGAGCTGTAAGTGAGTCTTTCTCAGCTGTCCCAACAGTCCAAGGTTGAACTATAATTTACCGTGTACGCATGGTAATTCTGCACTCAGATGAAGACTGACAGCAAACTGACCTTGGTTTCTGTATTGTTAAGCATTGAGACGGGTGATTCGTGTCTTTTTTTACTGCTAAAGGAAGCACCCTGACCTGAAGTATTGTGTGGCCGAGAAAGACAAATGACACTTTAATAGAGCAATATACCACATAGGACTATGACTAAATATGATGACATCTACTGTGGGAAAAGTATTGCTGTACAGACTTCTGGTTTGTCCTGCTAATATTGATCCAACATTGAGATATCATTTGAAAGCCAGATTTTTGCCAGGTCAACATTTTAAAATTATTAACACGCTCATACTCTTGACTTATTATCTCATAATTGTTTATTATTTCATAATTATGACTTACTGGATCATGACTCTGACTTAACCACGGTATTTAAATTTTGATTATGCATAAATTATTGTAGTTTTTTAATTTCATATACTGACAGAAATGGGCTCCCATAATAAAACATGTGAGTATACGCACTTAAATTAAAGCATGTGAAGAATAGACAGACAGACACGTATATATATATATACTGTATATACAG